>NW_019394276.1:0-600000 GCF_000612105.2 Orussus abietinus | reverse complement strand
TCCCAAACGACGATTTCAAAATGGCGATCCCAAATAACGATTTCGATACGGCGATTCCAAAGATCTTAAATAACGACGGATCATCGTCTCTGCGTCGCAACGGCCTCTCATTTTTTTTTTCCCTCTCGTTGGCGGCAACGGCTCTCCGCCGAGAGTAGCCTGTCCCACTTTGATATGGATCTGACCTTAATCGTTCTAACGCCGTTCCTCGTTAGGCCACCACGTGGCGCGCGTACGAGGAAACCGAGTCTCTTCTCCGCCTATCGGGCGTACCCGAGAGCGGCAACACACTCGATTACGCAACCGTCAGCTGACTCTAGATTTCCCATTTGATCGGACGAGCCTCTCGGTGACACAGACGGGGTCAAGAGGCCAAAGATTCCTTCCCCTCCCGCCACCTTTTTTGTCCTCTATCTAAGACGCCGATAACGTTCTTCCCGCACCCCTATGTCCCTATGATTCGCCTACGAATAATTAGAAATAAAAATATTCACGATGAATTTATAAGAATAGAGTTCGCATACTTTCAACAAATAAGGTCGTATTCAAATTTCGATATATATATTTTATTATATATATTATATATATATATAATAAAAAATATATATAATGTCCTTTTCATATCAATTTATAAGACGCTTATGTAAGCCGATGATCCGGTTGTCACTCGAGATTTCCCGATCGGTGGCGTTTCTCGATCGGGAAACCAATGTCCATCGTCGCCTCAAATCGACGTCCTTCCCCGACGCCTCTCCGGCCTTGCCGGCCTTAATTGGATTCGTTAGCATTATCCGGTAATTGTCGGCAACGAGCAAGCGCGTTCGCAGAAAAAAAATTACGCCCCGCTATCGGGGCCAAATAATAAATCCCGTAATTGTGACGACGAGATTGGCCGGAAGCTGATAGGCGCGCCGTTGTTATTCGTTAATCCCGCGTGCTAAATTACAAGAGCTCAATGGAAAGTAATGTAAAGTATAATTATATTACAGTAGAGCGGGATAAGGGAAAGTTAGTTATATGCGAAACGGAGTAGACGCGCGTCGAAGAGATGCACGCTGAGAAAAAGGATTAGTTGACTCACAATTTTTTCAAAAATATCTTAATCGTTTAAATAAACTCCCCGTTTAAGACGTCGGGTTAAATCGACGTTATTAAAAAATTGCCGTAATTTGTATCCACGATTCGAGAATTCTCATCTGGTGCGTGGTCTCGTCATCTGCAGAAGTGTTGAAAAAAGACATTACCTTTATACGGAATTGTACGTACTGTCATGGGCGCCCTAAGGAAGAGCGTGGTGCTTATAAAATTTCATTTTGAATAAACAATTTTTTCTTCTATTTATCCCAGATTAGAACCAATAAAACATATATATTTTTTTTTTAATGAAACTATGAGCACCACGTTCTTCCTTAGAGCCTTCATAATCACGTGCTGAAGTTTCAAATGATTCGGTGCACCCAGTTTGGAGGAAAGTTGTATAAATATTTTGACGCTTTATATATACAGAATGACCCTTTCATATCATCTTAAAAAACCGTGGGCTTAGAAAATGAAAGTCAGTTGATTAAAGTCGATGATTTTAATCAGTCGATTTAAATCAACTCAACCCTGTATGTTGGTTCGAGAACGCGGGGACGTGGGAAGCTGCCTGGTCGATACGTCGATTTCATTCCGTTGCATGACGACCCGAATTGCAGTCGGGTGCACTCGGACTCGGAATCTCCCGATATATTCCCACTTGCACTCGGAACGGGGCCCTAAGTGAGACGGAACGGGGACTCCGATTTGGCAAGCCCTCGTCGGGTGCACCGGGAGTTACTATAATTACCCGGCTTGGTATAGGCGCAGTTTTCACTTAACTTCCTTGTTTTCACCGGCTCTCCGTTCTACTTTCCCCCGGGCCGAAGGCGCGTTCGGGCCGACGTGTCGAAATCGGCCGATCGAACGCGTTTCGATCCGCGGGAACCCGGGAGAGACCACTGGGCGAAAGGAAACGGGAGAGAGAAAGTCGCTCTCCGGGTTAGACTCGAAAACGCCGCCGAGTGTCCCCGGCGACGCTTTCTTGCCTGGCTGCGATTTGTCGAATGAATATCTACCCGGGAAAAAAAAAAAACAAGACATTTGCTCATGTAGCCATGAATATTGCTGATATTCTTCGCCTTCTTGCAAGAACAATTACAACTGCAAAAATATTTGCAAATATTTGAAAACTCCGCCGAGTGTCCCCGGCGACGCTTTCTTGCCTGGCTGCGATTTGTCGAATAAATATCTACCCGGAAAAAAAAAAAAAATTTGCGCATGTAACAATGAATATTGCTGATACATTTTTCGCCTTGATACTTGCTTCTCGTTCCTTTTATAACATTAATGTTCATAATTAATAAATTTCAATCCTGGGTAATGAGGCAATTTCGGGGCCTGACGATCGTTTTGATAGTTTGTACTTCGAGCCTGCTTGTCAGTTTTCGTATAACGTTAATCTTTGCAATTAATAAGGCGAACATTATCCGTAAGGAGTATTCTCGGGTCTTGACAATCGTTTTGCCCGGAGTCTCGTGACGATTGTGACGAGCCCTCGAGGAACGCGGAGGGAAACGACCGGACGCGGAACGAGCGTTCCGCGCGGCGGCCGCACGATGGGCCGCGCTTATTCCGCAACGGGTCCGGTGAACCTGAGCGGGGCTAACGCACTCCTGGCAGGCGGCATTTCCGCGCCGTGTTCACCGCACGTGAGCCCAATCGCGTGTCCTGCATACTCCTCTTCCTCTCGTTTTTCCCTCCGAGCGGCTTTTCCCTCTCCTTTCGTCTCTCCGTTTTTTCTCCTTCACTTGCCCGCGTTACTCGCTTCTTTTCTTTGTCCCTCTCTCTTTCCCTCCCTCTCTTTCTCTCTCCTATATCGGTAGGTTCATCGGGTCGATCAACTGTCGATGACCTCGAGGGTGCGAAGGGAAACGGCAGGGAAAGACACGTTTCGTCCACCTGACGACCGAATTGTCCTCTTATCGGGTTTAAGCTCTAAATCGGAGCGATTCTTATCACCCTGAGAAAATAAAAATGTCACTGAACCGAAGAAATATTTTTTGTATATTCCCTGAGAAATATTTTGTTAATTCACAGAATGTTTATTCGACTCGAATTAAATTAGATGCAACGTGTCATCGGAATTATGACGATTTATTATGAGTTTATTTGAGTCAAATAACTCGTTGAATTATCAAACTATTGCATCGACATTCAAGTGTAAATCCTTAAGCGAGATGAATTGCACGAATTAAAGATTAACTGATCACAGTTAATGCGGTGAGGTTGGATCGAAATGATCCAATTTCCGTTTAAGGGACGTCGAACCCTCTCCCTCATATTTAACTATCTCAATCTGAGAGTATCGGTGAAACGGCGTTTTTCCCGTTTTTCTTCCATTTCACGAATAGTCACTTTCTCCGTCCAAGTCGGCCGGTAAAAAACGGCATTTCCCGGCCGAGATGAGAAAGCGCACATCGGGTCTTCGGCGATCGAGTCGATTTAGCGATCTGGACGCGTTCGGGAAAGTTAATTATAAGGCCATCGGCGACGCTCACGCCGGAGATCGTTTCGCTATCTAACGAGTTTATTCGACCTTTTTCCCTTTCCTTCCTGTTGCAGACTTGCGGTGAGCGACTGTGCGCCTCAGACGTCGCGGGTCAGCTCGAACTTGCACAGCAGCAGTAGCATGGCGGTAAGCCGTGTCCCGAGCCCCCCGCCGCCGGAAGTCAACACCCCTGTCGCCGAAAATTGGTGTTATACGCAGGTACGTGTCCAACCTCACGTCCGATCGGTTCTTCCGCCCCGAGAAGAGGATTATGTACAGGGAAATAGTTATTTCGTCCTCCCTCCATCGTAAGTCCGATTTTCGGTGCCCGTCGAGCGGGGCGAAGGTTGCCTATTACGTTGCTATGTCACGTTTTGTCTCCCAAGGGAGGAAAGTAGCTACTTTTTGCCCGCATAAAGGTGGACTATGCTTTACCTCTCGAGGTAGGAAAATAGTCACTTTCCGACCGTGTAAAGTGGACTACGTAACGTTTTACTTTTCGAGGGAGAAAAGGAGTTATTTTCCGGTCGCATAAAAGTGGGATTTGGAAGGAAAAGTTAGTAGTGTGTCGATCTCTTGGGATCGATGAGATAGGTGGGGCGTTTTTATTAACAAATGCCTCGTACGACTAAATGATTTATCATTGTTTATAATAAATTTGTAAGCGATTTCGACAAGATCTCCATCGGCGGGTCGCGCCGTCACTCGACAGGCATTTAGAAACCGAACTTCCGGTTAGAAGGTAGGGTGAAAAATGGTATACGTATCTAGGGAGTTCCGTGGGCGATTACGACTCGTGTGTTGCCGCCCCCGTGCGTAATTGCCTACTTTCTCCCTCGTCACGTAATGTACTAATTTATGCGCCAAGGGTGAGAAGTAACCGTTTCCGGAGCAGAAATGATAAAAGGGCCCTGATCGGGACCTGAATATGGCATGATCATTTGCATTTTGTGCACTAACCGTTTCGTGGACGTCGGATGTATCCGAAACTGGGCGCGGAAGAGTTGGTTGATTTATAAAACATCAATGAGATTATAAATAGCGTTTAATAGTAGTCGGTTGAGTTTAGCTTTACCTCGGTTTCATTTCACTTCATAATTCATCTCGACGCCATTATCGGGTACGCCTTTAAGCCGATTAGGGGTAACTCGAGGAAGGGAATCGTCAGTATCGGAGCCAGAATTCCGTCCAGAGAAACCGCCTCCGTAGCTCTAGCACGTAACCGGCTCGATTCTAAGACGTTACGACACGGAGAAAGTAAAGGAACTCGATTCACGGCGTTCCTTGGGAAATTTTCGGGGGAGACGATCTCGGTCCGATCTCATATGGACTAGGATCTGGGATGTCGAGGTAACGAGTTCTTCTGGATCATCGGGGAATTGCGTCACCCGCCGATGACGATAACGATGATATCGGTGACGCTGATGACGGTTCCCTCGTGGGTCCCATATTTTTCTCGAGATCTTGATCTTCGAGTTCTTCAAGCCCGACATTGGTCCTGTCTTAAGTTTCATAAACGGTTGACTCCTCGGTTGCTCCTTACATGTCGCCTTAAAACCCATTAAGGTTCACGATTAGAGCTCCTAAGTAGAATCAAAATTTCGACTTAGGTCAATTCACTTAAAACACGTTCAAGGCGAACAATCATCCTCCATTACCCCAGTAATGGTGTCGTTGACCCTGACGATGACTTCAGAGCGTTGCCGAAGAAGGGCGACCCGCGCATCCTCGACGTCCATTTTTATCCTCGTTTCATCGCTTCCTCATATTCTCTTATTCTCCCATTTTCCAATTTCCTTATTTTCACATTTTCGTATTTACGCATTATCGTATTTTCACATTTTCGTATTTTCACATTTTCGAATTTTCACATTTTCGTATTTTCACATTTTCGTATTTACGCATTTTCGTATTTTCACATTTTCGTATTTTCACACTTTCGTATTTTCACACTTTCGTATTTTCGCATTCTCGCATTCACCCCGATACCGTCTTTCCTCGATTCGCGAAGGTGTGGAAGAGGTGCGTCGACGAGTCGGCGAGGACGCCCGCGTGACAGCACGCACTTTCATGGCGTTCCGAATCTATTTTTACTGCTCGCTCCCTTGCGAAGTTGAACGACCTGCAACTAGATATCTCGCTCGTCCTCTCCTCTCCTCCCCTCTCCTCCCCCCGCGGAATCCTCGTGAACTGGGAAGAAATATTCGGTCACGTCGTCTCCCCGTCGTCGTTATCGTTCTTATCGTCTCCATTCTCTCGTTTTCGCGTCCACTCGTCGAGAAGTCCGGAGTCGGGCGCACTTCTTGCAGATTTCCTCGTTTGGACTTTCCCTTAAAAATCTTCCTCCGTATCGCTCACCTTATCGCCCGATTTGGTGTATATCGATATCCGCGTCCTCTTCCGCTCTCTATGTAAGAAACTAAAACGGTTGAAAACCAGCGCACGAGAGAATGGGAAATGATTAGAAAAAACATGGCGCCCGGATCGCGAGGAAATGGGTCGTAAGCGTGTTCTAATCACTTTTACGAGCCATTTCTCCCTCCCGCGCGTTAACGGGCTCCTGCTTGCCTCTTTTCTTATTTTTACCATTCCTCTTTCTCCCTTTTCGCTACTTCGCGGGGTGGTAATCGTCATTCTCTCGGGCATCGTTCGTTACTGACGGCGGTTCCGAATTCGCGTTTTAAGGTAACGTGAAAGTGGCGTCAAGGAGGTACCGTTTATGAAACTTTTCTCCGAACTGGGTGTACCGAATCCTCACAAACTTAACAATGCGAATACGAATGCTATAAATGAAATTTCGCGCGATTCAGGACCTAGTTTAGGGTCTCCTTATAAAAAATAGGTAGTTCTGGTAAGGATGGCGAGTCGCGAGGTGTCGGTCGTTACTTTTCCCGGTTTCGCGCATAATTCGTCGTCCGCGGTTCCGACATCGCGAATCCAAAATGGCGGCATGGCGTAGCCACTTTTCCCAGTCCCCCCGAGTTTTCTCACTTTCCTTGTTTTCTTTTCGCGAGCCCCGAGGTCACTCGCCCCTTGCAAGCCCATCGCGATCCTCATCTCGTTCCTTCGTGTCTTTTCTCTCTCTCTATTTCTTCGCGTTCCTTCGAAGCGCCGCGCGTTTAAAAGAGGCGCCCGAGTGCGTTGCCCTCCTCCCCCCTTTCCGCCGCCCTCGCTTCCTCCGCCTCCTTTTCTCTCCCTTGCCCTCTCTTTCTCTTTCTCTCTCTCTCTTTCTCCTTTGCCGCACGCAACTCGCCGGTTTTCCCCTCCGTGTCTCCGTTCCCTATCGATTCTCCCACGACTCGTCGAATCGAAAGTCGATCCATGCTCCAGTTAGCTCCCGCAATGGCCGCTCCGCGAGACGCCGGGACTTCGTCTCCGTACTCTACTCGGATTTGCTCGCAATTTGAAGATTCTGACATTTTTTCCTACCCCCCGGTTTTCGCTATTTCTTGCGGGACATCGATGACCATTTTCTAAGCCGACCCTGAAGAACGTTTACACCGGAGGAGCACCCGACGAGGCGGGAGGGGAAATAAATTAGGTTGCCAATTTATTGATTACACTATCGCGTTACAGCTTTTCTCGTTATTCCAAATTCAACCCTTGTTATTACCCGCGCAACTTTACAACGTGAAAGTGGAGGTCATAAGGAAGGTCCCGACATCCATGAAAATTCAATTCTTTCTTTTTTTTTTTTAATTTATTTATAGGTATTTTAAAAATTTGTCATGAAATCTGAAGGTTCACGGGTGCCGGGACCTTCCTTAGAGCCTGGACGTAGAGGAAGGTGTCCAGGAAACGAAGTCAAATCCTTAACCAAAGGTTTAATATTTTTAATTCTTCACATTGAAGACGATATGGTATCCAAAATTTGGGCACCTTTCTGTACATGTGGTAAAGCGTGAAACTATTCGGTACGCCCAGTTCGGAGTAAAGTTTAACGAATAATTGACCCTTAGGATGTCACTTCCGCATCGTCTTAGTATCCAAAACTGTGACGACTCTGGCCAGCTCGGTATCAAAGTCAATACCCGGACGTCAAAATCTGGCCCCGCATGACCCTCGTTCACGGGAGGGGAATGACTCGAGATGACTCAAGATGACGTCGCGTCATCGAAGCCGTATTCGGAGGATTCGGATTCGTCCCGCGTGCGTCCATCTCTGACACAACGCGTCCCCGAATACGTGCGGGAAACCCTGGGCGTTTTTCTCACCGTCCAGTTCCTCGTAACCGATGTCGTCAACCGTTCGGTGTCGTTGTCCCCGCGGCATAACCAAAGAGAGGGAGAGAGAGAGAGAGAGAGACGCGGGCCATATATCCCTCTCTCTCCCTCGGCCGCGCCTCGACGTTTGCCTTCCTCGTTGCTCCGGCACGTGGTGGTGCTCGGTCTACCGGAAGTGTAACACGTCTGGTGCTTGAACCCGACTCGCGCCCCTCGCAGACGGGAACGCACCACGGAACGGAACGGGAGGATGATTCAAGGCCGATTGGCGCGCGCGCGGTCGTGACGAGTTGAACGACTCGCGGGCCGACGACCGCCACTCCGGAGATCCTCGGCTAGGCTCGGCTAGGTTCGGTTGGGTTCGTCTAGATTCGTCTAGGTTCGTCTAGGTTCGTCTAGGTTCGTCTAGACTCGACCAAACTCGATCAGACTCGACCAAACTCGATCAGACTCGACCTTAGACCATATATATCTAGACCTCACATTGGACCTCCCCCTCCCAAATTTTCAGTAAACAGAATGGCTTTAACAGTGTGAGTGAATAATCGCGTCACATAGTGCATTCGTATTGGACCGAACACGTGACTCGAGAGCGCCTAAGAATTATTCTACACTCTCAAAATTTGAATCTTCGATTATTTTGTTTGACTTCGCCTAAACCAGAACCAAAATGGCGTCGAGTTCTTGGATTTCGATCGATCTGTAATTGTTGAAGGCTCTGATATGAGAAACGAAAGTGTATGTAAACCTTGTACTTTTACCCTTTTCTTTTCTCCTCGAGTCCATCGTCCTTCCTTTCAAAATATTCCACCGGTGGCACAATCGACGAGCCTTCTAAAGAACGCAGAAAATCCATTCCGTGGGTGGATTAAACATCGGTGGAGTATAAATTCTTTTTAACACCCCCGCGATTCCTGTATAAATCAAAACTCTCAAGCGTACTCGTTGCATTGAGAAATCCATAAGTGGATCGATAAAGATAATTCTCCCTCGAAGTTGTATTTACCCTGAGTAAAAAAAAATTAATTTCATCGAGCCAGAGAAATCTTTCTTCGAATAGTACCGAAGAAATATGTTAATTCAAAGAATTCGACATAAATAAACTGTCTATACGTCGTTTCTTCAGAATTACGAAAATTTAATTGACTTGACTTGAGTTAAATAATTATTCTTTAAATTAACAATTTTCTTGGTTCAATGAATGTGTTTCGTTCCTCAGGGTAATAATGGGCACTCTTCGACTGGATTATTAATTTCTCACTTTTTTCTTATATTTTCATTTTCATTTTCCTTTTAATGATGCTCAAGGAGTCGTTGGGAAATCGGACCTTATTGAACCGAGTCCTACTTTAATGCCGACAAGATCGCCTCGTTTGTTCTACGCGATATCCGACGGAGAAATTCCTCGACCCATTT
Source organism: Orussus abietinus (assembly GCF_000612105.2). Classification (NCBI taxonomy): domain Eukaryota; kingdom Metazoa; phylum Arthropoda; class Insecta; order Hymenoptera; family Orussidae; genus Orussus; species Orussus abietinus. The sequence goes on along the minus strand of NW_019394276.1, from coordinate 590,793 downwards.
TCGATTGCTTTGTTCTTCGAGTCCAGTTATTTTCCTCCCTTTTGCTCTTTCTCTTCGTCGTCGTGGACGTCCAAAGTCGACGCAAGGAGTCGAAAATTGCGGCGTAAAGCCGTGATTTACGGTCTTCCGGCCCCGACATATCCGGTGTATTTATCGACATTACACAGGAGAGTCGATGTAACGAGCGTGTCAGACACTTTACACTCGTTACGTCTTTACGTCGATCCGTAACAAGATAAGTTAGGTTAAAATCCGTTACACGCGATGCGTCGATTCGCATCAGGTTAGGTTACGCTGATATACGATGTACTGATAAACATTGATTTATTATTTATTTGTCTTATTATTATTTTGTCTTAAATAGTGTAGGTGAGATTAACGTTCGGTATGTTTATTAGAGTTATATGGGAGACTCGATGTAACATCCGTATGATACACTTTACCCTCATTGCATCGTTGCGTCAATTCGTCTCCTCGGATTATGTTATCATCCATTCCATGAAAGACTCGTGTAAAACACGTTACACTCATTACGTTGTTACGCCAATCCTTGTCCTCGTGTTAGTTTAAATTAACATGAGCAGTATGTCGATGCAACACCTATATAAAACGCTTTACCCTCGTTGCATCGTTACGTCAATTCGTCTCCTCGGGTCAGATTAGGTTATCACCCGTTTAACGAAATATTCACGTAAGACACGTTACCCTCGTCCCGACGTTACGTCGATTCTTCCCTCGAGCTAGGTTAGGTTAACGTTCTCGGGACTTCCGCCTTGAGTTCACCGGCTGGTTGCGCGAAAGGAGATGGAGCGATTACGCCTTCGGTGGGGGTGATAAGGACACGAGGAACAACGGAGACGAGTCGATTCTACTTCGACTCGTTAACGGCTCCGTCAAGGCCGCCGTTTAACTCGCCACGTCGAAGAGCATTGACTCCGAGGTTCGACCTCGAGTTCCTTCCCTTCCTCCTCGACCTCTCCCGTTCCTTCGGCTGGTCGTTGCTACTTCACCTTCTGGATATATCCTCGAGTTCCTCCCCCGGCTCTCCGATTCGCTCCTTCGATTCGCTTACGGCCTCCTAGGCCGTACTGTACTACGTGCAGTAAACCGGATCGATCGGCGATGGCAAATCTCCGTCGCTTTATAAAAAAAAAAAACCATTCGATCGGGGAGGCTCAATGGCGTTACGTGCATTTCATTAATTAAATATTCAACGCGAGTTATGATCCGCGAAAAGGAGACCATGAGGCGGAGGCGGGCGAATCGAGGTTACCCAGAGATTCGTTGTCTATTCGTTTATTTCATTGGTTTGATTAATTTCATTAAGGTGATAGGAAAGGGTCATTCTATGTGTGTGTATATATATAATTTTTTTATTTGTCTCGGGCTACATCCAAGAATACATTTTTTTTTTTTTATGTAATTTCATTGACAACGTGTTATTCCTTAGAATCTCCATAATCACGTGCTCAATTTTCCAATGATTCGGTGCACCTGGTTTGGGGAAAAGTTTTATACATCCTTTGACGCTTTATATGTATAGAATGAATTTTTCGCATCTCCTTAATTTGATTAATTTCAGTTATTGCATTCACTCCCTTCGTTTTATTCATCTCGTAGATCGTCCTCTGATACCTTAACGCGATCCTCGGGATGCAAAAATCCATTTTACGTCCTGAGACGCGTTACCTTTCCTTCTCTTTACATCGACTTAACGATCGTTACTTTACCTTATAATTTCTCGGGCGTTATATCGGGTTTGTCCTCGAATTCTTTCTCCTACTCCTATCTCTCCCGTTTCTTCGCTCGGTCGTTACTTGCTCCGCTTTCGGAATACCCTCGAGCCACCCTCGGTCGAGTTCCCTCGCGTCCGAGCCATTGTTTCTATTGTCTTCATTTTATTTTGTATCCCCGCAACCTCCCGAACGAAAAGTAAGGAAGTATCGATAGTTACGGATTTAATATTACCGCGGCTCGGATTCATTGTTACCTATTTAAAATTCTTGAAATCCTCGACGTTTCTTCCTTCGGTGTAATAAACCTCTTTTGCAATATTTACCTTATTCGTCCCCGATATTATCGGGCGTTGCAATTTTAATATTCACTGGTATATATTGTTAGTACAGTCTCCATATTAATGACGTATAGAGGTATGCTATACTGTCATTTTAATTAATATACACGATATAATATATAACATTAATCGCCTCGTTCCCCTTTTATATCTGCCCTTCGCGAGATCGTTACACGGTTCGCCGGGTCGCAGGCTATTTCCCGTTTAACGTCAAATTCCATCTCCCGTTTCTCAACGGCCGACTTTTCATCTGGTCGTTGCTATTTCACCTTCCGTTCCACTGGCGCGTAATCTCGATTCCTTCTTAGGTGGCAACCTTGGTGGTAAAAGGCTTCCTCGATGTTGGTCAACCTCGAGCCTCCGGCTGGTTTGATTTTCCTTGTTTATCGAGTGGAACTCCCCTTCCACGTAGATAAAGTTCGTAAGCGACTCAAAAAAACATATTAGATCTACCCTCGTTACCTAACTTAACGTCTAATAATTCTCATTAAACCAACAAGTTTTACGTTTATATTTTTTACTTATTACTTTCGTGATTTTATATACATGTCTTCACCCATTATGTACATATTACATTTTCGTCCGGACATTTTCCGACATCGGGACTCGAAATAATTTCCCGTGGTATCGACCATTTCGGTTACGACTCGTGACTCGGATGACAGCTCGAAAAGATAATTCTAATATTCGCGCGAAAAAATATCCGGTTGACACGCCTAAATTCTTTGGTTAATAACGCTTGGTTGGTCGTGCCAGATATTATAATAATTTCGTTAAATTAATCCAAGGCATTCGGTTAAGCGAGTGAAATATATCCTAAAAGTTAACTAAACTATTAATCCATGACACTTTAGTTGATTAAGTCAAGTGAGCTAGAGATCGATCGATCGATCGTACGGTTCTGTTAAATGGACCAATTTTCTCTTCGGCGTCCTCGTTTCCCCTTATCACACCTCCGCTCCGTCGCGTTCTCCAAGTACAAGGCCTTTTCCTCGGTACACGTGCGCTCCGCCGACTCGTGCGCGAACTACCGAGCGGTGGAAATAAAAAAGGAAGTAAAGCAAGGGGGAGGGAGGGGAAAGGACGAAGGAGAAAAGGCGATCGTTCGATTCCGCGGCTAATCCGATTTAAATTAGCCAAGACCGCGATGCGGCCCACTTGAACGGGTGCCATCGAGGGGAGAGGCATTATTCCAGGTTCAGGTGACAATAATTCCCGCCAGTTTACCGTTATATTTGTTCCTGCTCAAAGTCGTTTTAAAAGGACACTGCCAAGAGAGGCGGCCGGGAGTGGGCGCGCGGAGAGGGGAGCGCGGCAGCCGCGGCGGGAGGGGAGGGGAGCCTGGGAGGGGAGGGGAAAGGAGGGAGACCGAACTGACCCTGACTCTTGCGCACGTGTACGCTTACACGCTTTGGCATACACAGTTGTTTAATTTCAAGGTCGCCGGCTCGCACGAGTCACGAAGTCGCCTCGAGTTCCCGAAGACCTCTCTCTCTCTCTCCCTCGCGAGATGCGAGATGGAACGATTTGCTGATTTTTAATTCTTGAAGAAGAACTAATTGCTTTGTCCCTAGTTGAATTTTCCTGATTATGTTAGGAAATATGGACCATCGCCTGGATTTCCTGAAAGCCACTCTCTAACGTGATACCACCCAAGGACAGTCATTCCCGTCATCTTCGAAGAATGGCGATTACTTATTTAGTTACTTACCTGAATTTTCCCTGTTACGCTCTGTAACAATTATCCCACTCGTATTTCACGATTAATATTAAATGAAGTACTTCAATCGTATAAAGACTCCTGTTTGATCTATCTTTTATCGCTGAATGCGAAGTACACTAGTAGGTACCTAAGAATCATCGTTTCGATTTTCCGAAGACTTACTTCGCGTGAAATGAGAAGCGAGACCTCGTTGGTTAAGCGTGACGATTGTTTTTTTTTCTTTTCTTTTTTTTTTACTCAAGGTTTTTTCTCGGTTATGCCAAGCAGGAAAAACGACGAAGAGCGCGATATCAGCTCGACTAGTTTAGGGTTAAATTCTTCTCGAATTGAGTCTTGCACTTAGTCTTAGCTTAGATTAAGTTAGTTTCCACGGGATAGACTCTGACGTGGTGTCGCATTTGAAGGTCTTGTGTGCACAGGTGAAGGTGGTTAAGTTCAGCTACATGTGGACGATAAACAACTTCAGCTTCTGCCGGGAGGAAATGGGCGAGGTTCTCAAGTCCTCCACCTTTTCAGCCGGGGCCAACGACAAACTCAAGTGGTACGTATTTGCACGGAGACTGCACCCGGATGCACTAATCGATTTATCCGAGATATTGGATATATTCGATCCCTCGAAATCAGGCAACCTCGGGGTCGTGGAATCGACTAGTTGACGATATTTCTTATCACCGTTTGCCCTCCTGAAATGTTACGCAAAAGTGACCGGACGATTGTCGAACGAGCGGTGATAAGCCGCGGAAATAAACCTTGAATCATTTTGAAGGACTGGTGATAAGATGCGGTTGAATGAAAACTATACAGGATAAGGTTGTCCGTAATTGGAGAATTTATCGTAAAACTATCCTTTTCATATTTGGGATTGTCGATTTTCGTCAAACTCAACGTAAGATAAAGTAAGCTGGAGGTAATCTTCTTATCAATGTGACAAATGCGTTTCTTTCCAGGTGCCTAAGAGTAAATCCTAAGGGTTTGGACGAGGAAAGCAAAGACTACCTGTCTCTTTATCTACTTCTCGTTTCGTGCAACAAATCCGAAGTCAGAGCAAAGTTCAAATTTTCTATTCTTAATGCCAAAAGGGAAGAAACCAAAGCTATGGGTGAGTAGGCGAGGATCTTTACTCCGGAAGTTTATCGCAATTACTCAAGTAGTTCGACTAGTACCAAAGGAATATATTTTTAATTCCAGACCTCTTTATAATAATTAAATGTTCCTTAGTAGGACATGACGAACGTACTTTATTTCCCTTTTCAGAGAGCCAACGAGCGTATAGGTTCGTCCAAGGGAAGGATTGGGGGTTCAAGAAATTCATCCGAAGAGACTTCCTCCTTGACGAAGCCAACGGACTTCTGCCAGACGACAAACTCACGATATTCTGTGAGGTATATACATTTGTATGTTGTTGTTATATTCATTTGTTATCCACTACTCACGTGGTCGTCGACGGACGATGCCTAATCCCAAGTTACCACTCAGGTCAGCGTCGTGGCGGACAGCGTTAACATTTCCGGACAAAGTAACACGATACAGTTCAAGGTGCCGGAATGTCGACTGCCCGATGATCTTGGACTGCTATTCGAAAACCAAAAATTTAGCGACGTCACGCTTACCGTCTGCGGCAGGGAGTTCCAAGCGCACAAAGCGATACTTGCCGGTAAGTTAGTCCCGTTGTTACATTTTTTTTCTCGAAGGGATTTTAAAGAATTTAAGGGGACGTGAAAGCGGCGTCACTCGTTTATGAAACTTGTCTCCGAACTGGGTGAATCGTTTGGAAATTTCCCACGTGAATATGATCTCCCTAAGGAAGGTCCTAACACCCTGACAATATCATTTTTTTTTATACAGTGTTTTCAAATAAATAGAGGCCGGGACTTTGTTCGGGCCTCCACTTGTATGTGATAAAATTTCAAACGATTCCGTACACAGTTCGGAGAAAAGTTTCATGAACAATTGATTCCTCAGATGCCACTTTCACATCCCCTTAAGGGGGGTCGAAGTTCTTGGTAGTATTCCGAGAGATTGGAAACGTCAGATAATTTTGTTCCTTAATCTCGACCTGAATCCGTTCTAAGGGACATTGAGTTTCTCGAGTCCCGACCCCTGGCAATCTGATTGATATTAATTGGGACGTTTTAGCGCGGAGTCCGGTGTTCTCCGCGATGTTCGAGCACGAGATGGAGGAGAGGAAGCAGAACAGAGTGGACATCACGGACGTGGACCACGAGGTCCTGCGGGAGATGCTGCGGTTCATCTACACGGGCAAGGCCACAAACCTGGAGAAGATGGCGGACGATCTCCTGGCAGCGGCGGACAAGTACGCCCTGGAGAGGCTCAAAGTAATGTGCGAGGAGGCTCTCTGTACGAGTCTGTCCATCGAGAACGCCGCAGAAATCCTGATACTTGCCGATCTCCATAGTGCCGACCAGTTGAAGGCACAAGCCATAGACTTCATTAACACGTAAGCAAAGGCTGATTCGACCGTAAATTCTTCCTTCACCACTTTTATCCGAACTGGATGTATCGAATCGCTTGGAACGTCACCACGTGAATATGGAGGCCCTAGGGAAGGCCCTGACATCCATAAAATGTAATTTTCTCGTAACATTCACTCTGTAAAGTTTGAAACGATTCGGTACACCCAGTTCGAAGAAAATGTCACAAACGAGACCTCTTTGACGCCACTTTCGCATCGCCTTAAGCCGAGACCTCGCCTCGCGGGTGCAAAGGATGCGAAGGATGACCAGAATTTGTTGGAATCCACAGACACGCGACGGACGTGATGGACACGGCGGGGTTCAAGTCGATGGTGAACTCCCATCCGCACCTGATAGCGGAGGCTTTCCGCGCCCTGGCGACCCAGCAGATACCGCCTATCGGTCCGCCGAGGAAGCGAGTTAAGCAGAGCTGAAAGCAGTCACCCCTGATCCCGGGCACGACCACATCGCCCCCGCCCCTCTTGCATCCCTCATGACTTTGTGTACAGTGAAAGAGCAGTGCTAAATAAATGTTTCCTAGTGCGCCACCTTCTGGTCCGCTTCGGAGAGCGAGATGGCGAGGCGGAGGAGGAAAGCGACCTCTTCGGAGGAGGGTCGAAACCAAGAAGAAAAGGCTGGAAGAAGATGCGAGGAGAACCAGGAGACGACCGCGCAGCCTCCTTCGCGCACAGTCGGGAGAAAAGACGCAGCAGGAAAAAGAGGGACCGTTGGTCTCTCTGCGATCTTTCGGAAAAAGGGAGAAGACGGCCAGTAGGTTCGCAGGGCGCACCCATACACGCCAGACTCTTGTGTTCAGTGAGTGTCGGTGGCCGAAGGACCGTGGCGAGAGGGTAGCCTGACACACATATCCACCAGCGGGCTCGTCCGCCCCCGCGCGACCGCCCCAGGGCTCGTCTTCAGGGTGTCCGGCCAGGAGAAGAGGAGAGACGAGAGAAAGACCTCGAGCTCGAGTTCCGGATATGGAGGGAGACGGAGAGGACCGAGCGGGGCTCCCTTGGCCGGTCGTCGCGGGGGACGAGAGGACCGGAAGTTGTGATAAAAGAGGACGCCGCGGCCGTGGACGATTTTGGAAGAAGGTGATGATGATTTTGGTTCCTTTGCGGATCGAGCGGTGCCCTCCGACGCGCACGAGGCCGGGGCGAGGGCCCCGTCGATTTTCCCCCCCGGGCCCGACAGGGGAGTTAGATACTTTGTTTATTACCGATATAGTGATTTTTAATTGTAAAACGCCGAGTCGAGATAATGGTATAAACTCTTCCAGAGACGCGGAGACACGAAATGATTCTAGTTAGCGTTTTTTATGATCTCTTTCTCTCAATATGTATAACTATTACCTATGGTTACGATTAATACTACGCGCAATCTGTGCCCCCTGTATTTTTGTATATTTTGTCTGCAGATCAAGTAAGTCTTTCCTCCCACCCTCCTCACCTTAGTCCCTTCCTTGATTTTTTGGATTTCTTTCGACACCCGACCCCCCCTCTTGTTCTCCGGCACAGTTTGTCACTTTCGTTCCTTCCCCCTTGTTTCTCCCCCCACCTCGTATTTTTCTTCGTTTTTTCGTCTCTCGACTGCATTGCGTGCGTAGTGAGTAAACAAAAAGTGATAGAATTCGAATTATTGTTGTATTAAATTTAGGGTTGTCCATAATTTATCCGAGGTTTTCGTTGTTCCGAGAGGAGAGACCAAGAAAGTGAGAGCGTGAGAGAGAGAGAGAACACGTGACACCCGTCGCGACGTCCGCGGGGACGCAGGAAAGAGTGCTAGGGGTAGAGAGAAAGAGAGATCGAGAAAATGGGAAGAAAATTGGGCGCGATCAGCCTTTGCCGCGTTGGCGCCATTTTGGGGGTTAAAAAAAGAAAAAGATGAGAAAACAGTTGATCCACCGACGGGCGTCGCCCGTCGACTCGCCCCGAAGTTTTCGGGCAAGGCGGAGAGGTCGAATAAATTGTATAAATAAACGTTAGTCAATTACATGGTATGGAAATATTAATCGTTTCTTGTGTAACTAATTAATTGAACTCGCAGAGCGGAAAAGGTCGCGTGGTCGAGTGTCTATCTGAATTATGGACAACCGGATGGCAACCGATAATCACCGTTTAGTACTGTACTGGCTTCCTGATCCTCCGATCTAGTTTTACCGAACGTTTTAAATATATTAGGTACACCTACGATTACACTAACGACGAAGATCAATGCCATACATGTTCTGTGATAAGTCCGTTGTAAACTACTTGGACCGTATTCCTCCGACCACGAGAACCCAAACCAGGAACCGACCCCTCCCGGAGCAGCACCTTGCCGAACCCGTGACCCCATGACCCCCCATGACCCATCCCATGCACCCCGAGCCGGCGATTGAACTTGATTCTCGTCTAGAGACGACGCGCGCATACCTATTATACTTATACTGTGTACATATTGGGCACCCCGCGCCCGGAACGGCGGCCGACTCGAGGACGACCGAGCTACGTTTACGCTGTATTCCACACACTGTACATATCCGCCGATGTTTTGTATAAAAGAGCGCGCGTGCGTCGAGCTCGCTCGCTTTTTTTCCCCGAGCGACACCGCGAACCGACCCCGTAAACGAGCAAGCTCCGATTTCTCCTCTCCTTCTTCCGGCCGCGCCGCTCCTCGACGACGTCGTCGGCGTCGCTTGGACGCGAAGGGCCGCGACGAGGCCGGGAGCGTTTTCCACTTTTTTCTAAAGGGCTTCAGCTTTGCCAAACTAAGAGTCGTGTCGCGTCTAGGCGCGAGGAGCGGCGCGTCGTTTCCGGTTGGGCGGAAAGTTCTCTTACGGTTTTTTCTCGCTTAACCCCTTGCGCTATTGTCTATGATCCGGTGCCACTGAAATCATCTTGGAACGCGTATGCCATTTAATTTTAAAGATGGCGACGAAAGAGAGAAAAAATCCCGGGGACACTGATCTGTATGCTAGGGTGATGCATAAGTAATGGCGTTACGTGTTAAAAACGCCATTAGCCATTACTTTATGCATCAACCTAATATTTACTCCATACGGAGAGGTGTGCGACGAATTCGAGGAACACCACCAGCGAATTTGGGCAGGGATACCAGGGCACTGCAGCTCCCTCTGCGCATGTGCAGCTTACTATGGGCCTGCAAAAGTGGCGTCTGAGAACTCAATCGTATATGAAGCTTTTCTCCTAACTGTATGTACCGAATCGTTTAGAATTTTACCACGCGAACATGTCGGCCCGAAGAAATGTCTTGAAACCTACGAAATTTCACATTTTCGTTTATAAGGATTTAATTTGTTTAAAAAAAAAAAAAAATAATAATTAAATACCACGAACGGTGGGACCTTCCTTAGGTGTCCTCCACAGTCACGTGGGTAAATAGTAGACGATTCGGTAACACCTAATTCTAAGAGAAGCGTCATAAACGATCGACCTCTCGAGTGCCGCTCTCGTGTCACCTTGAAGCAGGAAATTCCGCATTAACTTTCCGCCCAACCAAACGTACCGTCTGATCAGCTCGAGCTGCCCAGCTTTCGCCGAGCCGGGCCGAGGCGGTGCCTCCCGTGGAAAAGAAAAACCATTGTACCGTGTCCGAACGTGTCTCTTTCCTAAGGGCTAATCGCTCCGTCCGGGCGACGCGACTCGCCCCGGGCGGCCTCCCGCAACAAAAGCAATATCTGCAGCAAGAATATATGAGCGTATGACTGGATAATTTGATAAAACTAAGTACAAGTAAGACAAGTGTTACCTCATGCGAAAGCCGGAGCTGCCGTGACCGACCGGGCCCGTCGCCACATCCGTCGTCGGGGTCCTGCACCCTGTACACCCCCTTTGCGATGTTGCATTTAAACACCCTCTCGACGCGCCCGACGACGGGGGGCGGTCGGTGGCCAAGGGGTGCACGGGGCCGCCGCGAGTCGATCCCAGCTCATACGAACGTTCATTTTTTTTTGTCTCCATTTACTTTAAGTCATTGCACCACATCAAATAAATTACATTTTCATTATATAACGTCCGAGGTGTACGTGTACTTCTCTCAGACCGATATCCTGTTTTCAGAACGCCTTAACGCCTGCTCACGTCGTCAACGCGAACGGTCATTGCAGTTCTCAGGACGTGAATCTCTGGGACTTCGCGATGTGCAGGTAAGTTCTAGAACGCTGCATGAAGGCGAAGTGAAACCTCATGTCAGTCGATTACAATAAGACAGGTTTTTTTTTTAAGGGTATTGGACCAAACCGGCTGAAACATCCCTTCACTTGTAAGCACCTAAGAATTATCCTGACACTTTCTAAATTTCGATTTCCGAAACGAGATGGGTTCACTTAGCCTAGGCTAGAACCAAAATGACGTCGAGCTCTCGTATTTCGATCAACATGTAAGATGTACAAGACAATCAATATAAATGAGAAACGAAAGTGTCAGGACAATTGTACAACGATTAAGAGCACTCTGGTAAAGACAATTTAGTTGGCATTGAAATCACAGATGGCGTGGGGTGGGGCTCTGCAATCAATTAGGGCGTCAAGAACCATGAATCCAGGGGATTTCGAGGGTTTTACTTTGACGCGTCAGTGTCACGTACCATTGTTTAAAATGCGGATTGATAAAGACGCTGTTTCGTTTCCGCAGGCTCTATCTTTCTGGCCAAGATGACCCTTTATATCTTGGTAGCGCTTCTGGCGATCCGAGCGAACCCACGATAAATTTGGCGTCACGGTGTATTGAATCGACCCAATGGGAGAGATTTCCTCCTTGATTTACTGTCATATGTGGTTGACAACTCGATATTGCCGGGAGTGGTTTGCTTCTTCCGACGAACACGTTCTCGTGGCTGCAGAAATCACGGCTATGTCGCTTGTATCCTGAATTCCTGGATACATCGGCGGAGCTTCGAACGTTACGCTTTGCTGGGATTTAATAGGCAATTATCACTTGACGGTCTTACAGATGTCCGATCTATTATTCGAAAAGGAATGCACTTACGTAACTGTCGGTGTCGGCGTCGTACGGGGGCGGGGGGTCGTAAATATCCATGTAACGAGGAGGTCTGTCTCGTAACCTCTCCAGGATGTACCGTTGCATAGATGTTACGCTGGTGTTCCCGTCTTGTCCCACTCTCAGAAGAGACGCTGATCGCTCCGCTCGTAATTTTCTAATAAACCTGACATAAACCAAGCATTATTGCTAGGCGAAGAGAAAAGAAATTCACGGGTCGAATGGATATTTAACTGGCTGTTCTTAAGAAAATGAGATCAAATGACATTAAGGGGATGTCAAAGTGGCATCCGAAGATCGTTCATGGAACTTCTATCCGAACTGGGAGTACCGAGTCGTTTCAAATTTTACAACGTTAATGTAGAGGCTACTAAGAAGGCCCTGATACTCGTGGAATTTCATTTCTTATATAAAATGTTAAACATACCTGTAAATAAATTTTAAAACAATTGCAATTTCATGAGCGTCGGGACCTTCCTTACAGTCTCTGTATTCACATTGCAAAGCTCAAAACGATTCGGTGAATCCAGTTCGGAGAAAGGTTTCATAAACAAATCCTCTTCGACGCCACTTGCGAGAAATACCATGTTGCGTTTGAATGGATCGTGGATATCCGATTCTCTCTTAACACCTTATTAATCATTCATAAAACGGAATAACTGCTTGCATACTTTGGACGTACCTTATGCAGATTCTAAAAAGCAGAAGAAGTATCGCAATAACGCTGATTAGAAGTACACTCGACAAACCAACCTGGGCCACGGTTAAAATCTGCCATTCGGTTTCCCTGAAATTCAACAATATTGATATCAATTGATCGACTCGATCAGCAACATCATTGACAATGCCGATGATCTCGGTACAAGCCGGAAAAAGTAAATCGTGAACGAGACTTGATAAAAAGAAATCGATTACCTGCATATGCTACACGTGTGGCAATAACAGCATTGTACTTCGGGAGACAAGCAACAAACCGTGCATCTTGTATCTGCAATTTGTAATTTGAGAGATTGCTTAATTAGTCCGATATTTACCCTGAGAAAACAACGAATCATTGGAACCTAAGAAATATTGTATCCAATTTATTCGGGTTTATTTGAATCAAAGAATTATTCTTTTAATTGATATCATATTCCTTTGGTACTGTTCAAAGAAATATTTCCTTGGTTCAGTGATATTTTCTTCTCGGTGTACAAAATAATTATGTCAGGAAATCACTGTTACTCGCCAGTACAATCGACGCAGGAACATTTCGAGCTGTTTTTTATGCCAATCGTGCAATTTTCGGTTTCCTTGCTTTCGGAATATATCGTGGAACTTATTCCATAGACGTCTACACTCCACATCGACACATCGTCGAGTTCTGAACCTGCGGAAAGCTACATTAAGAGACTCCGTTTACCTTCTTTCGAAATTTAAATCCGGCATGTTTGTGTTAACAAACTGGCGTTGCAAATGCGGTAAGAAGACTGAAATAGAATGGAATCGGAAATTGTTGTTTCAGTGAATTTTTCCTTCTTTTTCCCTTCCTTCCCTGATTTTTCCTGTGCCTCTTATTCCACTGGCCATAAAAGAAAAAAAAAAGACCCATTCAGTCTCCATAAAGTGGAATTTATTCAAATAAGTTTCAAAAAGGATTCCACGCAATGTAATACACATGTTTCTTTCAAGGAACTGGAAGAAATTAAAGAAACCTATATAATGCAATCCTCTTAAAGTGATAGAAAGCAATTTAGTGCGGATATTCTTTGCCGGAACGGAAAGAAATTAAACAAAGTTGAGATCTATTCTTCTTCATGGAATTTAACGTAAATTAGAATACACAGCGTGAATGAAATATAATTAAGACTTACAGGAAATTCCCTCTTGTCTTGAATTAGGCTTGTTGGAAAAATCAGATATTAAATTGATACGAAAAATCACACCTTTTACGTAGAAACTAAACGTTTAATCCTATTCTATTTGAGTCTTCTTACCAGGGAGGTATGTTTGATTTGACAGAACTTTCGTGACGTTCACAGCAATCGAGCGATCGGGTGTGACTAACTTTGACGGTCTCGCGATAAGATCCGATCCGTGATAAAGGCAGGTACATGATAATGACTGATAACTTGTCTTGCAAGAGTGAGACGATAGAACGATCTGAACGATATTAAAAACAATGCATTTAGAAGTGGTCTAGCGATTCTAAAATAGACAATGGGTGCTAAAGGGAACATGCGATCTGCGATGTTATCTTGATCGAAAGACGTTTAGGTACTTTAAATTTAATATGAAATTTTCCAGCTGATAGTGAACGCACCCGCTTCGCTCGTTGGCTTCAGTATGAGACACGTCCACAGAAATCCGTAAGTATACAGTCTCATTGTACCAGGTGATGATGGACGTCGACAAGTGGCAAAGTCTCGGTGCGAGCAAGGTCTTGTTTGCCGAGTATGGAGATTAAGAAGATGGGGAAAAAAAAATCGGTGACTGACTGATCCTTAATCAGACATGCCGCTCCACCAGTGCTCGCTCGATACTGCGACGAACGCTGATAATTCAAAAGTTAAAGAGGAAAGAGTCCAAATTGATTATATCTTAATGGCGGGCGACATTACCGACATCCATATTCTTGAAATTGGAACATACGTTACCTTATTTACTTCTGTGATAGAGCGAGAAGAGCCTACTTGTAATTGACATTGCGTAAGCTACCACACATAGTCACATCCTGCTTTTTCGACTGTTTGTAAACTGGCTGTGACCTTGCTTCGTTTAAAGCTTACTTGTATTATACCGACGCGACATTTTTGACTGAAAATCTGAGCTATGGAATACGAGAGACCTAATGAAATGGGGACAAGAAATGCAGCCGTTAGTTTTTGGCATGTTTCTTAATTTATGTTAATAAATATTCATAACCAAAACTCCTTTTACAAGTTTGCACTGTCTTTGTAATTTACAATGTGACGAACGGAGTCACGTTAGTCTCGTACTTTTAATTTGTCAATGTGATAAGTGCTTCTACGACATCTCCACTGTGCTCCCTGAGCGTTTGCTCCGCAAGGTTCCGACTTATCTCCATCTCTTTCATCTGAAATTACAGTGAAACAATTAACAGATAGTGTCCTTGAAATATGCAGTAAAAGCTCAAGAATTACTTATTCATTCAAACTTACGATGAGATCGACGTCTTCCTTCTTAATCGATACCTTGAGCAGTTCCTTCTCTTTTGCCTTTTTCTCCGCAGCTTCTTTATTCCGTCGATCTCCAATTATACTTAAAGCCTGAAAAGGTTATATCACGTTTCGTCACAATGTAAAAACAACGACTAATAATTAAACTGACAAATTACACCTAGTAGAGACATAAGTAGCTTATAGGTTATGTTTATACATTGGATAACCTCAGATATTGTTTACAAATATAACATTTACACTCCTGACATTCCAGAAACAGATAAGTTAAAAATCGGAGATTATACGATGTGTCGAGGGTGTGTACCCTTTTTATTTAGACATTTTAAAAATATCACAAGCACGTGGACAAGGGCGTCGAACTCACGCAAGAGAACCCATCGGAAGAAGATATTTCTTTTTCCTCCGCATAATCCGTGACCCTTTCTAAATCGGCAGCCCCGCTGTCATATTTTGCTACTTTCTTCTGTGACTTTTCTTGCTGCACTTCATCGGAGTCACCGTTGACATCCTCATCCGCCATTTTTTGTCCTGTTTAAAATAGTTTAAAACACTTGTTTGCCAAGCAAAACCAAAGAATACAGAAGCCTCCATAGAAGCCCAGTTCCGTATTGTCGCTGGATACCCAATAAATAGTAACCAAGCGGGACGCTAGATGACAGCACGGGAGAATTAAGGCAGAGCGATTAAGGGGTGATTGGACGAACACGGGAACGTCGCATCATGTGCTGCCCTCTGGTTTTGTACGTTAGCTTTTTCCCAACTCATCTCTGCTCTTCTATGGGAGCGATGAGTTGGTCTGTAGAGACTTCTGTATTATTTGATCGGGTATAGGCAGGTATAGGCCTGTCATCGTTTTCAAGCCTCGTTTAAGGGAATTAAAAGTTTTGAATCAGAAATCATAACAAAATGGTAAGTGTGCTGCAAGAATATTTTTTTTTTAAGGACAGTTTTATTTTAAAGTGATATCTTTAAGGCTTTTCTCCATTTTTACAATGAAGCAGTGGAATGAAAAGTATTTTTAGGTTATGATGGAAATGCATTGTCATTGAGGTATAACTTAGCAGGTTTTAACAATTTATTTTAATGAATGTAGATGTTGTTATCAGCAGAATAATATTGTACGACACACTTGACGTGCAAAGAATTCTCTATGAATGTAGTTTTATAAATTAAATGTTTTTACTGTACGTCTACTATAAGGTACTTAATTCTTTCCTATTTTAGGCACGGCGTTATGATACCCGTACTACCATTTTCTCACCTGAGGGGCGATTGTATCAAGTGGAATATGCTATGGAAGCCATAAGTCATGCCGGTACTTGCTTAGGAATCTTGGCAAATGATGGTATCCTATTGGCTGCAGAACGCCGCAATACCAATAAGTTATTGGATGAAGTCTTTTTCTCTGAAAAGATCTATAAATTGAACGATGATGTAGTTTGTTCTGTTGCGGGTATTACTTCGGATGCTAATGTGCTTATAAATGAGTTACGGTTAATTGGACAACGATATCTCTTACAATATGGAGAAACAATTCCATGTGAACAGCTTGTGTCATGGTTATGTGATGTCAAACAAGCATATACACAGTATGGTGGAAAGAGGCCATTTGGAGTATCTATCCTATACATGGGTTGGGATCGACATTATGGTTATCAATTATATCAGTCGGATCCAAGTGGCAATTACGGAGGCTGGAAAGCAACGTGCATAGGTAATAATTCTGGTGCCGCGGTTTCTTCATTGAAACAGGAATACAAGGAAGGTGAAACTACATTGAAAGATGCAATGGCTCTTGCGATTAAAGTTCTATCTAAGACCCTTGATATGAACAAATTATCTGCTGACAAAGGTGAGCTATGGGTGTATAGTATGTTATACTCTCGAGTAATTTTTAATTTGAATTTTATTTCAGTGGAAATGGCCACATTAACTCGAGAAAATGGCAAGACAAAAACTAGGATTTTATCTCCTAAAGAAGTTGAGGCACTCATCGCTGAACACGAACGTCTAGAAGCCCTTGCCGAGCAAGCCAAGAAAGAAAAGCAGAAGTTGTAAATTTTTAAGGTGATTTGGTAAATAGAGACTTACTGGAATCAGTTTTGAAATTCTAACATGAAATCATATGAATATAAGTTAATAAATTTCTTAATTTTCAGTCGATTTTTATAAGAATTGTTTCCTTCACTCAAAGCAAGGTTAACAGCTAAACAAGCAGAAAGCAAGATTTCTGGTGTAGTAGAACTTACTATAAGATCATGCAAGTTTGCTTCGTATGATAAAGAGATCCTGCTGGAATAAAAAATGACATATGAATTTTGAAACGTGTTGAATCATGTCAAATACGAGTACATTCGGAAATTGAATTCCTGTGTTTCCTTTCTATCTTGTTCAATTCGAAACTAGATTTTAAACAGCACCCATATGATATTAGAGTCTTAGAAAAATATGAACACATTCATTGGTTAAATTTTTTACAATATAACTTTATTTCTAACATGATTCTGTAGATAAGGCAAAATGAGGTTTTAAATAAAAAGTTGCAGTTTTCTAACTTTTAACACGCAATAACTTTATACCTATAGATGAGTTAATGGTTTACTAAACTATATATACTAATACAGTATTCCTTTCATATTTTTAGAAAATTCAGTTGGTTAATGATTCGTGTACAATTAATATATACCCCTAAGTAATTTCATTTATACTTAAGATCTTCGTCCAAGTAACTCGTACAAGCGTTTTAAAAGTTGCTCCATACCTTTTTGGTTCCTGAAGTTTAATTTACATTTCTCAAGTTTCATAGCTAGTAATTCTGGGTTGACTTTTCCCAATTCCATCAGTGCATCTGAAAATTAGAATTTAATATCAGTGGTTACATAAATACGTACTAGTAATAACAGAAGTTTTTTTTACCTAGTATCAATTTCTGAAAGTTTTCATCGGGATCATCCAGATGGACAATAGCAGTCGTGTAGAGATGATCAACATGACCTCTGTTGAATTCTAGGTCGTAGTTTTTAGGAGTGCTCTTCCAGACTTGACTGAGAGCTTCTACAGCTGCACATCGAACAAAGTCAGCTCCGTCATCAAGTCTTTTCAAAATAACAGGGTACGTCTTGTGAATATGTTCTTCCGTAACACATTCCAATTTCTGTCCTACTTCCATGAGTAACCAAATAGCTTTTAGTGAGTAAAGCCTAGTCTTCTTCGCATTGTCATCAACAAGTGTTACCAAGATAGGCATGATTTTTTCAAAGATATAAGAGAAGCGATCCGCATCTGGAAATAACCTAACTTGTTCCTCCTCCATGTTTCCAGAGCTCACTTCACATTCTCCTTCTTTTCCCTCTGTGCCTGCTTTATTTGCAACTAATGAAAAAACAAAGTTTTACAATTAATTAACATTTGCTAATTTAATGAGATATCTCTAACAAAACGTACTTCATTTTTTCCTACGCTTCTCTCCATACCTGCTTTACTTGCACATAATGAAAATGACAGTTTTACAGTTAAATTATATTACTTAATTTAACTAAATATCTGTAATTGTATAGCAGGATGAATGAAGTTAAGAATAATAAGAATAAAATAACAGTGCTCATTCATTTTTAGATTACCTATTCCTGTTTCTCCGATCTCAGTGTCATTGAGAAGTGCACATAGGCATGCAACGGCAGCTGTTCTAATAACTTCTGCAGCTCTGCCAGCTGACCAGACTAGACCTTGCATTATAGTTTTCTCAAGAATCTCGTCAACAAATTCCGTAAGATTTTCCATGCTTCGAAGCGACTCATCTCTACGTATCAGGAAGTCTGAGAGTAAGAAGAATTGTTTCAGCCTGACTTCAGGATCTGCGTCATTGCTCGTCGTTTCTGTCAGAATGGGAAGCACTAGGTCTGAATTATTAGCGGATGCGCGACTAGCTTTGTTAAGGCAAGTTTGGAAAATTTTGAACTCTTCGCTATGCATCGTCCATGACTGACAAGTAGGTCGAATATTCATAAGAAGAGGCCTCAAGTGACAGGAAAAAAGTTCTTCCAAATTGTCAAGTTTTTCCACAAGCACGAGAGCCTCCAAAAGTCTCTTCGCTTCCTTTTGTATCATCTCTTCTGTTGTCATCGACAGCACTGTAAATATTACTGTAAAAAGATCCTGGGCAATCGACGAACAATTCTGAAACATTGGAAGAACTTGATTTAAAATAGTTTAGAGGGAAAAAAAGCAAAATTTGGGGATTATTGAAATAATTGTATGGGAATAACGTACCTCTCCGCAAACGGAGATAAGCGATTCGCAACAATGTAGCATTTGCTCTTGGTAGGACACTTTCCTACTTTGACATATATGGCTTTGTTGAAGAAAGTCACCGATCTTCTCCAATTTTGGTAACAGAGCTTTTTTCTGACTCGTGCTTAAAATTGCTGCGAAAACTCTTAGATGTCCAGAAGTAGGTGTCTCCTCGAGTGTTGGTACAACCAGGTGGTAATAAATATCCGGCGGCACAAAGTATCCCATGTACTCTGCGGCAAGTTCTATATTTTGTACAACCCTCTTGTCTTCATCGTTGCAAGCTCTTTGTAAAAGTGTTAGACCGTTATACATAATAAATGACGTTTGAAATTCGATGAAAAATTATAACATACATAATTTTATATACATTGTTTCAAATAGATTAAATTATTTCATATGAAAACAGAGTCTCAAATTTACCTGTACATGGCAGGCAATAGTTTTTCAATATGTTGAGTAACGTGTTCCTCTATATTTAATACGAGCACGCAAAGAAGCTGAGCTGAGCGGACCTTTATATCAGCCATCCAATCTTCTAGCTCTCGAACAATTCCACCGACCAGTTTGCACATATTTTGCTGAGCTATTACTCTACATCCAAGATTCGACCTCTTAACTGTTAAAATTTATAATGATTTAAAGAGAAGTTTAAATATACAGGCAATCCTAGCCACATCGATGCACACTAATTCTTACTATTAGATGGATAATGTTCAAGGTCGTTTGTCAAGTAATCCATTTTATCCTTTAATTTCTCATCGGATTCATTTTCGACCAAGTACTTTTTCCCTGCTGAGTCCCAAAGTTCACTGGCTCTGTTCCGGATGAGTTCGATCTCATCATGGAGCCCCGTAAGAAGCAGGGGAATAAGTTTGTGCCACCAACTGTATCGATCTCTCAAATCAAGAAACCATTGTCCTGCCACTTCGATGACAGCTGTAGAAAGTAATAGACATTTATTATAATAACAAATCATACTAATCACCTGGATTTGCATATGCTTCACTTTAAATACCTGCTCTGACAGCACTGCTCTGATCAAACAGCCTTTCAGCCATCGGCGTAGCAACATCTTCGATAGTTTTATTATTTCCACATTGAACTGCAACTCCAATGGCCTTTACCGAAGCTACTCTAACTTTATAATGTTGATGCGTAAAATTGCTTAAAATAGGTTTGATTAATTTCTCAGAACGAGAATAGAAATCCTTAGTGGTCAGTGTGGCCAGTTCTGCGATGCCCTCGCAACTTTCTTTCTTTACATTTGGATAACTGTCTGTGACGGTCTTTGCCAAAATTGCGACTACGTCATCCATATAGGCTGATAAATGATTTTTGTAGTTACGAATAATAATCCGAAGCAGCGAGACTGCATTCAGCCTGACTTCTTCCGATGACTCGATGAGTTCTTGCGAAGCCAACCGTCTTGTCAGGATTGGAATGACATAAATCAGGTTTTTGTCGTCTACAGGAAGCACTTCCAAAAAACTCTTCAGAATGTTAATTGTCGAATCTCTGCAACCCTCCACGTTGTCGTTCAGCAATCGAACTACCTGTCTGTGAATGGTGTTCCAAATTTCAAATAACTCCTCTTCCGACAGGTTTCTTTCATCGATAAACTTTCTGATATCTTCCAATGCTGTTCGTCTTCGTCCTTTGTTCTCTGCTTCCAGTGAAACACATATTCTATTTAGCTGAAGCTCTTCATTCATCGACATTTTGGATCACAATTTCAATTACAACTTTTCCAGCTATCGTTTAACGTTAAATACATTCATTCAGCAAACTGTAAATTATAATAAATCGTTAGTGTGAACAAATCTAAGCAGTTATTTCCCGTTACTGCAGAAACATGAATTGATTTACCCTTATTTATTTGAACCACTAAAAGCTTACCTTTCACTCTTTGCTCATTGATCCCTTTGTTACCATGGAAATCTGTTATTCAATTTATAACTGTCTGTTCCTTTGACAGCAAAATAGGTATTTCAATATTAATTCATAGTAGCTTTTCACTGATGATAATCCAGTTCTTTTGTAATTGCAGTCCATATAAATATTGCTATGGCAAAATCGGTCACTGCATATGAGAAACCGATTCCACATATTGGTATGTGAAAGTTAAATCTTGACGTATTCTAAGAAAAATTATAAAATTAGATATTAATCAGAAGAGGATATAAAAGAACAATGATTTAAATGTGATTGTGAATAAATAATAATTTGAGGGGAAAATACCATAAAGGGCAAAATTAATAAAAGGGAATTTGTCGATGGCATTTAAAAATAGAAATTCTTTCGTTTTATAAGGTTTACCTGATTGGTATGCAAAGCAATGGGAAATCCAGCAGACAGCAGATACCAGAAGAGGAGATGCTTTAGACCTCCGTAACTCAGGCAGGCTTATTCGTGCGGAGACCAGAATAAGAACCGAATGGGATACGTACATGAATAATGCCAGACTCTCTGACAGGTATCTCCATTATATGCAGAAAGATTTTCATTCTCCTACTGTTATTCAATAGTAATTCGTTAATAAATATCAATAAGTCTCTTTGGCTTTCAGGACGACTGAGCTGTCAAGGTGGCGAGAACTCTTTGAAGCCCACTTAGAACATCTGGAATCAGAGATGCGTCATTTAAGAAATGAAAAATGTGAGACAGAAAGGGAATTAGAGAATCTTAACCTGCCTCTACAGGTGACCGCTGAGTGTATTTCCATGAGAGATTGTCGAAGAGGTACGGAGCTCACTTATGACGAGCCTGACATAGAGCTAAAAAAGGAACTTTGCATCCTTGAGGGAGCTAAGAAATTACTAACAGACCGGTATGATCCATAATCAGGTGAAATTAAATCCTTACTGCACAGAGGAATTATTTAAAAAAGATGTCACACCGAGTATATTGATAATAGTCAAAACAAATAAAGTAAAAGCAAAGTATAATGCTTAGTTTTTGTATGAAGGGTACAGGCAGCTTGGGAGAAATTAAATCGTTTAGAAGAAGTCAAGTTTACCCTTGGACTTGATTTGGAAAATAAAATAGAGGCTATCAACATCGATAAAGGAAACTTAAACTTGGATGTCACTTGTGCCGACATCAGTTATAAGCCAAATGCTTTGAGAATTCCGAAGAAGTAAGGATCTTCTTAGCGATACTTAGTAATACTTAGAGTTAATTATATTTATTTTGTAGTGCCATATCTTATGAAGCTTGGTTGGATCACTGTCGGCACGTTAAACATCTGGCTGACAATGAATTGAGTGATACGTATAATTTTCGAGAGGCACTCCAGGTAACAAGACAGAGATCCAGAAATGATATAAAAGCTCAGCAAGACTTGACAGATTTTGCACTTAGGAAAAGAATTTATCAAACGGAGAAAGCTCGCAATGAGCAAGCTTGGCAGAAGCTTAAGGTGCTTAGATATATGAAAATGATGAAATAGTAATTCATTGTTAAGTAATTGCCTACTAAATTACAACAAGCCTCTTAATTTTATGTAAACAATTCATTACAAAATTTAAGCTAAAAATGTTACACATTAACTAAAGTTTTTCTTTTCAGACTAATAAAGAAATGGAGGAATTACTAAAAGAATTAAAGCAACTAGAAGATGCTCTGAATGCAAAGATTGCTGCAGTGAAATGTGCCGAAACTAGACTGGAAAACCGTATTCACAGACCTGGTTATGAATTATGCCAGGATGAACCTGAGCTTGGTTTGAAAAACGAAGTTTTACAATTACAACAAACAAAAGAAGACTTGCTGAACAAAATAAACTGCACCAAGTATGTTTTACTGTTTCAAATTCATTCGTATTCAGCGAGATCGTTGAATTGCAATTTTTATCTTTTCTACAGAGCAACATTTAATGGTCTAGAGGCATTATTGATCCGCATTGAAAAAAACTTAGATGACAAGGAACATTCACTAATGACCGATGTGATGTGCTTGGACATGAGAGCTAGGCTAAAAACTGGTGATCGTACTAAACTGCCTAATGAAACTGATCGTAACATTGAATTAACAAATTTGAAGAAGCAATTGCCGCTGGAGCCATAAAAAAAAGGAAACTGATGAGTCATAGAAGCAATATTTGCATTATTAAATTTCAATATCTTATTCCTTCGGTTTCCCTTTTTAGCCACATGTAACAAAATCTTTTCAGTTTTCTTCCTATTTATTATAAAAGTCACGATAAATTGATACTAGATAAGAGATACTAGACTAATATCTGCGTAATAAATGTTAAAATAGACAAACATTTTGGCACGTGCAATCATAAAATCAAACATTTGATAGGAATATTTTTTATTTTAATTGTATATCACTTTGATATTTGCTATCTTATGTAGTAATAAATTCATACCATTTGAATTTTATAATATTACGTTTAATCTGATATTCCTTAATATTTGATGGATCCTAACCATGTCTAGTATGACATTTTTATGTTTGCTGCTTTTTAACTCATGGTTTACGTTATACATACAGAATCCATGTATTTACAAATATGTATAAGGGATCTCACAAATGTACTGTGGTATGAAAAATACATTCTATGTCGTAGCACCTATCGAGTCAGAATCAGTTTTGAGCAAACTGAACTTCGAAATGAATGTATCTACTAATGTAGAATCTAAGGTTTTAACAGCTCTGCTGTGTAAGTCTGCAACATTCTTTGGATCACTGTGTTTCATCTCAAACGTAATATAATCGATCCAAACATTGACATTATTATTACCGAAATGTAAAATAGCCATCTCATAAGGTTTCCTTGCATGCTTCAGAATGATTTCTGGCTGCATGAGTTCTAAGTTTTCCATTTTTTTATGCAGCTCCAAACCAAAAGGTGGTTCCATGCAGAGGGCCTTGTAGACTTTCCGAGCCATTTGAATGTCTAAAACAAACAATATCAAATGTTAATGTCATTATCCAATTTGTACCTTTTTACATTCATTACACTCAATGTCAATTGATCGCGTTTTTAACGTGCTTGGGAGTTTATAGGTAAATACTTAGACATACTCTTTGTTAGAACAAGCCATTCAATATATTTTGGTTTAAAGTCTTTCGCAATAGCAGGTTCTGCTTGCAAAGCTGCTTTAAAAACTTCCTCAGTTTTTTCCGGGTCTTTTGCCTGTACGTATAAAAGCTTCATTTTCCAGATAGGTAGAGATTTCTCGCGAAGTCTTTTGATTGCCTAAAATCGTGAGAAATTCACAAATTACATTTCAGAACTCGAGGACTTTTTTTAAACTAACTTTAAATGGAGATTCACCTCTGTAAAGGCAGCCGACGCAGAATCTTCCTGATCAGTAGCGAAATAATGCTTCAGTCTCATGTGCCAAAGACTTACGCTATCTGGTATAGCTTCCGTGGCCCAACATAAGACTTCGTGCAGCTTCTTCTGACTGTTTTCATCTTTCTGATCATTATTTAGCATTCCAATCTAGAGGAGAAAAGTTTAATATTAGTACTCTCATTAAATATATTTAATTTAATCTAATAAATAATATCATTTCACTCTTAAGTTGTTACTTATTATTTTTTATTCCAAAACTAACCCAATATACGTAATACTTTTCTTTCAGTTTCTTTGCATTGTGAGCTTGAATAAGAGCAGTTTTCAGTAACTTCCGTTTGAAATTTGGTAAGGATCCAATATCTTGATTGATTTCTAACAGGCATTCAATATAGAGAGACCACATTTCTTCAGTCTTTATCTTCTTAATTGCAGTCTGGTACACCTCATTGCAGAGACTGATCCGATCTCTTGGCGTAGTTTGTTCTGTGTTTGTGATACCTAGTTTACTCTCTTCACTGCAAGGACGCACTAAGCCTTCAAGTTCACGGCGAGCCATAGTATCCCACATCAACGGCTCATGAGAATAATCTTCCACCAGGCCACTGTATTAAATAAATTACTTATCAATATGCACCATACATTACCATTCTTCGATAAATATATTTTTCTCTTACAAAATATAAATCTAGATGCAAAATGTAGTGTTATACTGACTTAACGATTTTGTTTTGTAGTTTGTCTGTATCTGGATATTCCTTCATAATGTTTAGTAAGTCAATCACAAATTTAACATCCTTAACATGCTTTGAGGCTTGCTGATATATAATATAAGCTCGTTTGAGCTCAATTGGCATATCATCCGTGGATTGCTTTCTCTCATCTTTTTGATCATCTTCAGTTTTGACCTCAGCAGGAGCTTCCGCTAGCTCCAATCTAGAAATGAAAATTAATTATAACACCCTCGAAGACATAAAAAGTAATTAATTTTGTCTAATTAAATTCTAAGTCTAGACTGTTCACGTTTAGGCAAAATATGGCTACATGACGTCTACTAAAGTACTTGCCTAAACATCTCTGTGTAGAGTAATCTAGACTCGGGATGAAAATGCAGACCTCTTAGTAAAAACTGTTTGGCATTTTCTGTATTTTTATTTTCTTCTAATTCCCAGCGAGCAGCTATGTACCAACATTTAGGCTTGTCTTGGTGTATTTGTAGCATCCTGCCAATCATTCGGCTGACAGAATTATAAAAACGCTAACAAAAAATAAATATGTACATAGTGTTATTACAATTTAAGTAAATATTACATGAACTTCTAAGAAATGCACATAAACTTACAACATGTTTGCAAAATTTCATATATGCTACCCAAAATCTCAAATCCTCCTGAAATTTCATAATTGCTTCTTCATATAGATGATTTACTTTGTTCGCAATTGCGTAATCAATGCTGGATTTTTTTTGGGTGATTCCAAATTTCTGAAAGAAAGAGTGTAGTGAACGAATGAAGGAGTATACTATAAAAGACTAAAAAATAAATACTTACATCTCTGCGTTGTTTAACTAGCTTAAGTAGGTCCATCTCATATTGAATGTAACGTAAATAATCTTCTTTGCATTTCGTATGGCGCTGAATCTTATACTCATACTCTTTTCGTTTCTTTGCAATTTCACTACAAATATAATACCATTAAATAGTTTCAGAATATAATTTAATAATGACTAATCAATTGTTAATTCATTGTTTCCAATACAATAATATGTAGTAATGGACAATCATACCGAATCTCATTCTTGTCAAATAATTTAATCCTCTCCATCTGCTCGAGCTCTGGGATCATATCCTCACATCTTTTTTCCACAAACTCCGCCATGGTTTATTAATGAAAAAGCCAACTGGCCTTTCAGTAATCCAAGACCTGATAACAAACAAAAATAGGATAAATTACTGTCATTGACATACATGTTAAAAATGTATGATTTAGAAAACAATTTAAACAAACCAGAAAAGAAAATGTTATACGAAATAAGGTTATGTCTTTTCAAATCTAACGTTACACTTCTATATAAACAAAAAAATTATTCTTTAATATGCCACCAATACCGGCAAAACTACTCCCTTGAAATAATTATTCTTCAGTAGAATATTCATAAACAACGTTAAAAAGCACGCCAAGATACACACCACTGCACACCACGACACTTTTTGGCATGAAGTAAGGAATTGTATTGAATTGTATAGAGTATTGTACAGACAGAGATGAGTTGGGAGATTGCTTACAGACAGGATCGTGCGATCGCATCCTGTGCTGCCCTCTGGTTTCGTACGTTAGCTTTCACCGTTTCTTGCCCCCAAGGGCGGCGCAACGAATTTCTAATAGGAGCTCGCGCACTCGCGATGGCGGTACCATCTACCAGTCGCCATTGGCGACTCACGTACTCGTGATGGTAATACCATGCGGCAGTTGACGGTGGTGGCTTACCTACGCTTATCGATACTGCTCGCTTTTGATGGTAAGGGAAGAACAATCGTGACGCTCCATTTGACTTTATCTACTTATCTACTACTATTAAGTACATTGTTGCCTCGAAGTCGACGTGATGCGGAGCTTTGGGGCACGCGTCGGTGTCGCCTACGGAACTCTCATGCAGCGAATGTGTTGAGTGCGATAGCTCCTAGAAATCTTCGCGCGTCCCAACCAGCCAAGCGCCAAGCTACGGGTCGAGACGTTGAGTATGTGTGCATTCGGCGCTATACTCGACAAGTATGCGTGAGCTCGGAACTGCGAAATATCCTCCCGAGGCTTACCTAACTGCGGATATAAGCCGAGTCATTTCGCGCATGATTTTTACATTTCCCTACTAGCGTTATCGAGCGTTTTTAGGCGTTTCTAGAGCGTTTTTGAACGTCTTCGAACGTTTTCGAGCGTTATCGACCGTTATCGAGCGCTTTTCGAGCGTTTTTGCCGCATGGTATTACCATCACGTGTACGTGAGCCGCCAATGGCGACTGGTAGATGGTACCGCCATCGCGAGTGCGCGAGCTCCTATCAGAAATTCGTTGCGCCGCCCTTGGGGGCAAAAAAACGGTGAAAACTAACGTACGAAATCAGAGGGCAGCACAGGATGCGATGGCACGATCCTGCCCGTAAGCAGTCTCCCAACTCATCTCTGGAAAAGGTTGGGAGAGACTTTCTATTGTCTTTGTTTCAAGTTAATAACATCCAGTATGGCAGCCTCTAGAATAAGTATTATCGTATTTTCTGATGTGTTATTTATTCGTATAAAGCAGTTATATATTAATTCTAACGTATAATTCTAGTGAACACAATACGCGCACAATGGCGTGAAGGATGGGATGAAGTCCCATCACTGATGGTATGTCTGTGTATAGCCATTCCAGCTTATACTTCAATTATTATAGGTAACATACGCGAAGCCTACCACCCAACGAAGCGTCGTTACTTTGATCAACCCAAAGGTAAAACTCATAAGAGTTTATTCCTTTTATTTCGTTCTGCGATTATGTAACCTGTGGAGTGCAATTGGTTCCATGGATTTGTTTAAAAATGCAACCACAGAATGTAACCATTTGTGTCTTTAGGATGTATTTATAATATTGATCCGAAAAGACCATTGGTCAAAATGTTTTCTGAGGTTGCTATCGATATAAAAGTGAAATCATTAAAGGTGTTTAAACTAAATGAATATGCTAACGAATCTACATGTATGCCGTAGTAAAATTAATGTAAGTATCCAACGCGAATGAAGTTTTTTAACATGTTTTATTTCTTGCAGTGGTAAGGCCAAACGATCCTGAACTA
This sequence comes from Orussus abietinus, assembly GCF_000612105.2. NCBI lineage: Eukaryota > Metazoa > Arthropoda > Insecta > Hymenoptera > Orussidae > Orussus > Orussus abietinus. The sequence continues at coordinate 562,908 of NW_019394276.1, read as the reverse complement.
CAATTAGAAAAGTTACGTTTTGGGGAAAACTAAGGAATTACATAGTGAATAAGAAGGTATTGTAGTACAAATACGTTATCTGTATGAAAAAGGCATAAAATAAATCAAACTCGTAATCCACATGAGTACTACTCGAATTTGTAAGCAGTGGATATGAATTATTGTATTTTATAAATCCTCTAGTTACCTAAATTCATTGTTTAAATTTTTTATGCCATTCTAATATAAAAATCTTGTATTCAATCCAAACATGAGATAAAACGTATCATAAGGTGGAATACAGAGAATACGACACATCGATTGGTTCTACGTTCCACTTCTATTCGTACATGGACGAGGGTTTCTCACGTTTCTAACCGTTTTACTAGTTTTGCTAAATCTAATTAGAAGAGTCTCCAAAAACCGTAGTTCTTATACAATAAGCATATTTCAATTTCAAGGAATCAATTCCGGTACTCGAGCGACAGCCATCGGAGTGAGTGTGCAGAGTGCGCGAACGATAGCAAGAGAACGTTCCACTCGCGTTCGATAAACCTTGGTAAAGGTATTTCGGCCATTTTAATCTACCACATCATACCCCTTCGCAAGAGCATATCGTACCTACATTTGGCACGGGTTGCTTTCAAACGGCCCTGATTTAATGAGCTTTATTCGAGAGGGAGTAAAATATCGTTCTGCTATGAGAAAAGTGTCGAGAACCGGAAGAGGAGGCTCGTCTTCATCGGCAAAGAAAGGCCACTGGTCTCAAGGACTTCTGACCTCCATGGAGGACCCAGACAGCAAAGTAAAGGAGGACGAATCCGTCATCGTCATTCGCGACAAATATCCGAAAGCTAGGTTCCATTATTTGGTACTACCGAAACGAGACATCCCCGGGATATCCAGCCTGACTGCGGACGACCGTAGCCTGCTCGAGCACATGGAGAAGGTCGGCTTGGAGTTAACCAAAGACCAGCCGAATTGCGAGTTCAAGTAATCTCAAAGCCCAGTTTAAAATTAAATTCACATCGCCTGAACTCTACCCATTAATTTATCCGTGTTCAGAGTGGGATACCATGCCGTCCCTAGTATGCAAAGGCTGCACTTGCACGTGATAAGCACGGACTTCGACAGTCCTTGCTTGAAGACCAAACAGCATTGGAACAGTTTTACGACGCCATTTTTCCTTCCCTCACGAGGTAACATTCTGAGGAAATCGTTCCTTTAAAGATCTCGTTATACCTACCGACTAAATGGCACATGCGTTAACAGGAACGCGTGGGATAACGCTATTATTCTTTTTCAGACGTGCGGGAACAATTGCAGCGCGATGGCGCCGTGACTAAGATGAGCCGAGAGGAGAGCGACAAGTACTTGAAGACGAGCCTTAAGTGCCACAAGTGCTCGGCGACTCCGAAAAACATTCCCGAGTTGAAGCGGCATTTGTTAAGTCACATCGACGATTGAAAACGATCACCGAGAATCGATGCCTCCCAATAATGGCAATCCCTCGGAGACGATCGTCTCAGATGTCAAGTTCATCGTTGCAACTTTACCTGTACTTATCTTCGTTTCCTAATAAAAAGTGTCAGTACTTCTGCACAACGGCGTCCCCGTGCTTCGGTAAAAATATTACACCTGTACGGTTCTTCTTTTTTTTCTCTCTCTAAGGATCTCTACAAAGGATGCGCAATTAAACTCCAAGTGATGCGATGTTTCGGAAAAAGTTTACTATAAATAAATCTGAGACAGCTTAATAGGGTTTGCTTTATCGCCAGTACCACCAGGAACTAACTATTTACAACGTTTTGTCTTCCTCGAATTCTCGTGTATCTGTAACGTGTGTATGTAAGTGACTTTTGGATACATCGCTATTTTAACGGGGGGCACGGTACCGCCGAATCATTGTGTACGACCTACGCGTGGTATACAGGGTGTCCAGGTGAAACGTATTCCCTACATGTCGACTGCTACGTACATTTAGTAATACTGCGCTTAATAGTTGGAGAAGTTTCTTTCTTTTCCGCGTAAAACCTCTCATTGAAACAATAGGCAACGGTGGATAGTGCAAGGCTTCGCTGTTATTGCTTGCATCGCGAGGACACGTTGTAGTGTAACTATAGTAACTGTAGTAATTATTCTAGATGATCCGCCTTAAGTAATTCTCACCTACTATATGCTTAGGTACCACTCACCCTCTCGCGCGATCCTCATTCAGTCCACTTTCTCTCTCTCTCCCCCACAAACACGCGCACATACACACGCAGTAACACCGTATAAATTATTAAATATAATTACCTAATATCTATCTATATTAAGCCTAATATATCTACCCATATCGTACAATCGCCACGCCGCGCACAACCGCCGAGGCGGCTCAAGAACACAATACTCTCAGTTCTATTCCGACTCCGCCGTAGGTCCAACTATTTAAGAGAGACCTGCATAAAACGCAGGAGACATATCGGCGGATTTAGAAAACGGCAGCCGAGCCGATCCTTCGAACTCCCAGCTCGTAGCGAATTATCATCTAGGCCAGGAAGAGAACGAAGAAAAAAAAAAAAAACTATCCTATGGCAGCTGGAAGCCCGCGGGAGCGGACGCGGTGAATATTCCGCCGTCCCCGTAGCGCAAGCCCAGTGGTGCCGCCTCCTAGACGGCGTTAAATCTCACTAAATTACATCTAACGAAGCCCGGCAAGATGGCGCCGTCCTCGGTGGGCCCTCCTCGGTCCGCCCGCGCCTTTCGCAGCCCGCCAAAAGCGGTCATTTTGGACAGAGCCGCTGGGTACCGGGGACAATCGTCGCGACGCCCTATCGCACCAAACCACCGACCCAGGCGTCGGGACGATTTCTTCGGACACGCAAACCTAGAGCCCGTCGAGTCGGCGCCGAGGTTCCGGGGTCTTCGGATACCCTGTTTAAGTCTTCGGCTCGCCGTCATTTAAGGGGGCGGCGCTGCAGTGCCGCCGAGCCACTATATTCGCGCCCGCCTATTATACGAAAAAAAAAAAAAAAAACGCGGTAAACGATACATTCTATGTACAACGGATGGTCGTCGACTTAACTCGATAACCTAACGATACCCTACACGGACGTCTCTATATGTACAAGCCTAACTACTATTCACAGTTTATAAATATAAATACGTATATACATATATATGTGTACGAATATCCACAAGAAAGACATACATATGTATATACCCCATACACGGCAGGAAATGAACGTTGTCTATGTACAAAAAGTGGACGGGCGACTCTTAGTGGTTGGCTCGGCGGCGGCTCGAGGGCGCGACGTACGCATGTCGCGTTATCGAGCGCTTATCTCAGGCGTCGGCTACGTCGACGGCGACGACTATCGGCCGTTTCGTATCCGTTATTACATATAGTCGTGGGGAGGGGGTAGCAGCGTCGCTCGGCAGGTGCGGCGACAACTATGCATTAGACACTAGACGCTAGTGATATCCTATTCTCGCAATGGTGACAGCAGTGGTTTCTAACGGTACTTCCTAACTTTCCTAACTTTCCTAACTTTCCTAGATACGTCGAATCGCGACGCGGAAATAATAAATTAACGAACGAACGAACGAATGAACGAATACGCGAGCGGGAGAGGCGGCCGACTCCCGCCGGTTCCTCGGAACAACTATAGTTAGAACTAGGGACGCGCGATACGGCACCGACGAGTAAGTACAGTAGGCGACGGTACGATAACACCAGTACAGTACTATAATATAGTGGGTATAATAGCATTCGGTAATTAATAGTGGTCGCGGTAACGATGGTAAGGCAGAGACGCCTGCGGTCGCACGGCACGGTTTGTCGTTAACGGTGACGGTAGTTTCGCAGGAGGGCGGAAATAGGACCTATAGTGGTTAGGTTCTCGATAGGTACATGGTAGATGTATGGTAGGAATCATAGGAATCGTCGGAATGGAGGCGTTGGAGAGGCGGCAGTGCGGCCACGGTGGGCAACTATACCCTCGAATTAAGCCAGTGAAATTAATAAATTAAGAATTGGTCAGCTATAACGAGAACTTTCGAGTCTCTTTCGGAAGGAAACGATAAATAGGAATTGGTCATTGCAAAGCCCTGGTCAAGGAATCGCTATAGGGTGCCATCTAGGAGCAAGCTCCGACCAGATATCGCAACGGTCGCAAAAATCTAGAATTCGCGGGTCTGACCGGAACCTGCTCTCCCCTCGTTTTCATTACAGCTACGTACCGCCTATATAAATATATAACTACTATTTACAGAAGGAATACGGAAGCGGAGATGGCCGAGAACCGGGCCAAAGGAGCGCCTCTAAACGTCTCCTCTCCCCCACGGAATCGCGATTCGCCTACAGCGAAAAATTAACTCTAACTTTGATTAGCTAACTAGAAGGTATTGCCGAGTTCCTTGGGGGGGTCGTATATCTTTCCCTCGACCCGGTATCCTAGAATTTCCCTAGCCCTTCGTTTCCCCCAGCTCCGAGTCCCGCGCATCCCGTGTCGATTCGAGCCTCGCTGCGAGATTCATTGGACGCATTTTTTTCCTATCTTTGAATTTACTAGGGCGAGGAAACAGGATATGCAGCGAGGATCGGGTCGAAGAGGCCTCGCATCAAAAAGGCAGGCGCGGTGTGTTTTCCGACATCCTAAAACGTTTCCTAGATAAATTCCCTAAAAGACCGTCCGCGCCACCGTCCTCGTCGAGGCCTCTTCGGGGTCGCGAACCGACACGGGACCGAGGGAACGTCCCAACGCCGCGCGGCAATCCATTAAATTTTCCTATACTCCGCGTTTTCCCGGCCCGGGGACAATGAGATATGGAAACAAAGGCCCTCTCGTCGGCAGGACGCTGGGCCGAGTGAACGACGACCTCCGCTCGCGGAATTTTACCGTGTCAATGTCGGGTTGTCCGTCTTCTAGGTCTCTCCTTCGTCTCTAATGGGGATGTCGCTCGTCCAACTCGGGACACCTCCATCTTCTCCACGTATCGGGTGTTTCCTTCAAGCGCTCGACTCCTGAGTTCCGAAATAGTGGACTCGCACCTCCTCGATGGCTCTGGACCATTCCAGGGCGAAGCCCTCCGGGTCTTCGAGGTAGTAGGTCCGGTTCGGCTGCAATCGAAACGAATCTCGGGTTAGGGATCTCCCTCTGAATAAATTCGAAGGCCGGTTAAGTTCCGTAAATATCAATCCAGATCCTTACCGTGTGGACGAAGAAGATCTTGAAGTTCTTGGGTTCGACCCTGAGCTCGGGGCTCCAGGGTATCTCGCCCTTGCGGACCATCAGGACGGGGTCGCCGTAATAGAGGTGCGGCCCGGTGGTCAGGAGCAGAATCCTCCGCCTGGCAAAGAGACCGCGCCTCTTGTTGACGAATCCTTGCTTGAGAATCAGGTTGCCGTCTACGAAACAGTCCCACTGGTTGGAGGCCTTCTGCTTCTCGAGCCTAGCCCTCATCTCCTCCGGCGAGATGTCCAAGATGCCGGAGGTCTTCTTCCGCCTGGGCTGCTCGACGACCGCCGCAACGACCGGCGGGGGTTCGCTCCGTTCCTCGTCGCTGTCCTGGCCGATGCCGAGGCCGAGCAACCTGGTCAGCTGTTTGTCGTCCAGGCCTGGCTCGAGATGGTCCGGCACCCTGTACTGGGAGCGCAGCTCCTCGTGCTCCGAGGTTCCGGGCAGGTACGGATAGATCGGCGGTGGGGTCTGCTCGTGGAGGGTCTCGAAGTCGACCCCCTCGAAGAAGGGGTGGGCTCGGATGCTGGGATAGCCGGACCCGTGTTCGTCCTGGGCGCCCAGTCGCTGGGTGGAATCGACCACCAGCAGCTCGCTCACCAGGCTCTTGGCCAGCTCGCAGAACCCGGCCGGGATCTCGTACTTGAGCTGCAGGATCTTCTGGAAGGTCATGTACTCGCTCCTGGACCAGAAGGGCGGCAACCCGGAGACCATCTGGTAGACGATGCACCCCAGGGCCCAGAGGTCCGAGGCCCTGCTGACGGTCTTATCGGACAGGAGCTCCGGCGAGATGTACTGCGCCGTCCCTACGAACGAGTTCCTACGCCTGCACCCCGACTCCTTCCGCAGCCGCAGTTGGTTCAGCTGCTCCTCGTCGCCATCCATCGTCTCCGTCCTGACCGTGGGATAGCTAGAATCGAAACGCCGACGTTCAGATTTTTGTATCCAACGGCAAGAACACCTTGAAACTCCACGTGGCGACGTAGCCAGGTATCCATGCAAACTCGAGACTCACCTGGCTCGGACCGGCCTCTGCTCCAGCTCGTTCTTCAGGATCTTGGCGCTGCCAAAGTCGGTGATGAGCACGTGCATCCTCTCGTCCATCAGGATGTTCTCCGGCTTCAGGTCTCGATGGATGATCCCGAGGCCGTGAAGGTACTCCAGCCCCCTCAGGATCTCCGCCGAGTAGAATCTGGTGCACTCGACGACGAACGAGCCGACCTTGTTGATGTAGGTCAGGAGGTCGCCGTTTTTCGCGTACGAGAGGACGAAGTAGAGTCGCTCCGGGTCTTGGAAGGTGCAGAAGAGCTTTACGAAGGAGTGCTTCGCCCCGGAGAGCATGTTGAGGACTTCCTTCTCCCGCGTCACCGACTCGGTCTTCTTCTCCTTGATGATATGCCGTTTCTCGCACACCTTGATCGCGTACTCCTTGCTGGTGTGAATGTCCTTGGCGAGGTAAACCTGTCGAGAGAGGAGAGAACCGATATAGTGGAAGGTGCCGGACGCGCGCAACGATCCCCACCAACTATCCACCGGAGTCTAGTCGCCGGCGACTGTCGCAATTTTTCCCTGCGCTCCACGCGAGGAAGACGGAGAATCTCGCTCCTCTTTTTTTTTTTTTCCCCTTTACCTCGCTCTTCTTGCATCGACGACCTTGTCGAGGCGATCGGCGTCTCTCGTGCCGACGCAATTTACGCGCCTTAACGCACCGAGGCTCGATCACGGCAACAAGGAGGCCGTACTATCGGGCGGATTTTTAAATTCTACTTACGGTGGAGAAGCTTCCCTCGCCGATGACCTTGCCAAAGATGAAGTCCTTCGGGGTGCGCTTCCGCGTGGGCGAGTTGATGGTCATGTCCGGGTTAGTGGTGGACGGCACCCTGGGCGCCAACGTAGCCGGCGGCGCCACCACCCCGTTAGTCACGTCGTTCGTTGGTGGAGACATTTTCGACACCGGCCCCTCCACCGTTACTGCCGGCTGTGGCGAAACGGTAAGCGCCTGGTTCGCCACACGCTGCAAACGAGGAACCACAAACGGACCGTTAAACGCCTGGCCGACCATTTGCCAACACTTCCTCGATATCGTCATACCAACTATACCGAGGGAAAAAAAGAAAAAAAAATCCACAGAACCAAAGATACAATTTTCTTAATTAGAAGAATAACTCTCCCACTCAAATTGTTATTGACCAAATATATCTCAGGTTCAATGAACATTTTTTTCTCATCGTAACGACGAGTGAAATCGATCTCGGTCTTGCATACTCGTGACTAGGTCTTGCTCAATTGAGCACTGTTTATATATATATATATATTTAAAAAAGTGCAACTCCCCTCGAGACCGATTTTGCTCAGAGTTATCATCGACGCGATACCGCGATACCATAAAAGCAACGGCAGGTTCTCCTCTCGCCGTTTCGTAATGGAGTAGAATTTATATTAAATGCGGTAAGAGGGGAGGTGCGTCGGAAGCGATGACACGGTCGCGGTCTCGAAGGGCCCCCCCGCGGACCCTCGAGATAACTCTATCTCGGTGTTTTGTCTACGGCCAGCGGGAATTCGAGAGGACTCGGCCTTCCTTGGCGTCTTACGTCGCAGGGGTCCCTTCTTAAGGGAAGTAGAGAGTAATATATATAATGCGGGATTACCAATCGCGAGAGTGGTTGAAAATCCGCCGATCAGAAAATCATCGCCAGTCTCGCCCCGCTTCCGGTTTCTCAATCGCGGAGAGGTCGCTCGCGGAGGTCCCTCTCCGCGTACGTTGTTTACGCACTGTCGGCCTAGCAACAGCTGTTCGACATTGAGGATCCTTCGGGCCGGCCCGAAGGTCCCTCTCCTCGCTCTCCTTCTCTCTCTCTCCCCGGCCTGTTTTGATAAACATTTATTTCCACCGTCGAGCGCGGCCTCTCGCTCTTTTTCGCCGGCAAGATAAATCCTATCTCGACGTCGCGTCGACCTAGGCTCGCAGAGTCGCGTCGAATTTGGCAAAACCGTCATCGGAAAATTCCCTCCATTAAGGGGACTCCTCCACCCTCTGCATTTCGAGTCAAGTACATACCAAGTACGCGTGTCTTTTTTTTTTTTTAAGCACCTCCGGGAAACCCGATTAATCAGCGAGCTGTTTCCGGGGAATATCCGTGGAAAAAAAAAACATGGCCGCCCAGTTAAACTCCTCGGTTAGCGTCGGAGTAATCGGAGTCCGTAGTTCATATGTGTATATCGGCGTTGTCATCCGCGGGATGGAAAACAATTCCGGGAAACCGAGGCTCACCAACTGAAGGATCCTACTTAAAACCTGAAGGGGAGGGGCTGGGAGTAAGTTGGTGAATGGAGGCGATGCGCGCGGCAGTAGCGCCATCGCTCGAATGCCGTAGCGCGGCTCGGCGCGCCGTTTTTATAGTCCGCGGCTCGGCGCGCCGAATCCTGTTTCCCTTTCTGACCACGCGCGCGCTAGCGTCGGCCTCTCTCTCTCTCTCTCTCTCGCTCTGCCGCGCGTGCGGTCGGAAAGAGAGGCAGCGGGTCAAAGAGCTAATTTATTTATCCCCGGGAAGAATGTCCACCTTTCGGGGAATCCGGCGTTATGCCTGGGTTATGCTAATGGGAGAGCTGGGAGAGTCCGACCGGTCGACTTGGCAGGTGATTCGGCCCGAAGAGAGACGACCGGCCTCCGTGGATTCGCTCGTAACGGTGGAGAACAAAGTATTTTTAATGGCGCCGTAAAGGGCCCCTCGCACCGCCGCCGGGGTTGTTAAAGGCGAGAGGGCCCCCGTTCGGGGAGACACGCGTGCACACACCTCCGCACCCGAGAATGGGATGCATGTGTGTGCATAGGATACACCAGGGAGGCCCATAAAGGACCGTGAAATCACGAGCATCGCTCCGTCTCTCTCTTCCCGGTCCAATATGCGAATTGAAACCTCGGGCCCCGTTTCCTCCCCCTCTCAACTGAACTGCAAACAATTTTTCCCTTTTCTCCCGTCGCCTGAATCTATCTTTTTTTTTTCTTCCTCATCCTTCCGATGAAAATTCAGGGAGATGACTTCTTTAACGAAACTCCGGAATTATTGCGGAAATTATTTTAAAAAATTATTATTATTATTATTATTAAAAAGGAGCGAGTCATTGATAATGATTTGGATGCATTTCAGGGTGAAAACAGATGTGTCAATTTTTCCATACACTGAGTCGGGCCGAAAAGAAGAACTGCGATTTGTTTTCGCGTTTGTCTCTTTAAACAGGGGCCGTGGCAAAGGCGAGGAATTTCTTTTCTCGGTTGGCCAATCTCGAGTTCAAGAGTGCATCGACGCGGTCTTTCTTACTCGAGCCCTTCGAAATCCACGCACGGCAATTTCCACGATTAACGGCGTCAAAACGACCCGAGCGGCAGCGTTTCTGTCGCGCGTGGTATGTCGAAGTGGCCGGAGAGGGGGGATCCGCTTGAGAAAGAAGACGAGGGAGACCGGGGAAAATAGGCGGACGAAAACGACGGCGAAGGCCGCCGAGGACCATGAGAGGACTATGAAGAAGAAGACGAAGAAGAAGAAGAAGAAGAAGAAGACGCGGAGACGATAAAGACGATGAAGACGACGACGTAGACAGGCAAGCCCCTCATCGTCAGCCATGCGTGTCAGGACATCGACCTCGAAGGTTTGCCGCTAGAGGCCACTACAGTGGTACGTCCTCCCGACCACCACGAGTCCCCTGCCTCCTTTATTTGCTCCTCCGAGTTATCCCGGAGGGGACACCCTCCCCGGCAAGGAAAGAAGAGGAAAAAAAAGGGCGAAAAGAAATAAAGGAAGAAGGAAAAAAAGACCCGGTGGGATCAACTATCCTGCGTGGTTGGAGGTCGATCCCGCCGGCAGCGACGCGCTCGAGTGGCGCGCGAGATCGGATCAAGCGCGGAGTTTCGAAAACTTGTTCATTCAAACCGAAACGTAACATGAGAATTGTCAAGGTAAAGATAAAAGCCCAGTATCCCCGGAGAAAAAAAAAATAGAACAGAGAAGAGAGTCTCTGGAGAAGGATAAACTAGAGGAGAAAAAGTCGACAGGGGGACATCGATGAGGTCCAGCCAAGGGGTGCGTGGGAGAGTCATAAAGTGAGAGATAAGAATAAAAGAGAAAAGGGAGCGCCTAATCTCAGATCCGGCGAGTCCGCTTGCGGTTCCGTAACGAATTTTCGCTGCCCCCTCCGCGGTTCGGCGATTCGGATATCGTATAGGTTCGTTGCTCCTCGAGAGGTTAGGTGCTTCGGAGCGCGCGCCGCGGTCTCTCTCTCTCTCGCCGCGGCGGCCGCTGAATCACCCGGTATATTACCCAGCAGCATTCCAACGGGCATTCTAATTTTAGCCGCGCACATCCCCCTCTCCTAGGCGGGTATCTGTCTCGCTCGCTCCCGGCCATCTCACGGCTCGACCGGAAGGAGGGAGCGAGAAGGAAAGAGCGAGAGAGCCCGCGCTCGCATCCGACGAGGACGGGAGCGCGGCCGCTAGTGCGGGCGCGCGCCACCGGCGGCGTCGCGCTCGCCGCGTTTGCCGCGCAAACCGTCGGCGGCTCGACTTGGGGGACGCGCCTGCGCGGCGCGCCGCTCTCTCTCCCCCACCTCGCGCCGCGCGAGCGCGCGCGCGACGCCGCGACACTTTTGCCCGTGAATGAGATGGTTCGCATTCGCAGACGCTGAAACATGCCGGGAGGTGCGCGCGGCCCTGCCCCAAGTGTGCTAAATTCGGGCGCGACGCCACGCCGATAGGGCCACCCCGAAATAGCGCGGCGACGACGACGGCGGCGGCGCCCGGCGTCGCGCGGACCCCTTTCTAGGGAGGCCTCGGCCGAGCCGCCTCCTTTTGCCGCGCCGCGTCGGCCATATTTTTCTCCCTGCCCTCTCCCCTGCGGAAACGTTGCCAGGACCCTTTCGCGCTCCTGTTTGCGTTTTCGCGCCCAATTACCTCGTCCCTCCTAAAAATTCGGTCTACGCAAACGTCGCCGTATCGGACGCAAGATGGTCCTTTCAAAATTTTCCAAATCTTTCCATCAACCTATTGCCACACCCCGCCTCCTTAGGATAAACGGATTTTCCGTGAAAAACACGAGAGTTAACGTAAACTTACCCCCGCGAATCGGCGTCAGCTCGACGGGGGGGAGAGGGTTGCGACACCGTGCAGGTTACGCAAACCCGACCGACCAAGTGCGTTGACAACCGATAAACGCGCGCGCGGCAAGGACCTTCGCCGGTTTCTTTTTCCACGAGATACCGCGCCGCGATAACGGGCTAAATTAACACGCGGAATCTATCCGCGTCCTTATGACGGCCAGAAATAGCACCGACCGTCCGGAATTAGCTTGGCCGCGAAATAAGACCCGCCTCGTGCACTCGAACCCCCTTCTCCCCCACCTCTCGGCCTTATCATCGGAGAACCGCTCGATCCCGCTAATAGTTTCAAGGAAAACCCATAGTCGTTCTCCCCTTGCCCCCAAACCTAATAGGCCTCTCCCGGGCCTTAAAAAAAAAACCTCACCCCCTCCTATCACCTCACCTGGAAAACATCGACCACCCAATCTGTCGCGGAAATCATATTTTCTCTTATCACTCTCGTGATTCTTTTTCTTTTTTTTTTCTTCCCCACCCTACCACCGAATCACAAAGAAATCACGACAGCTCTCCTCGATAACCGAAGTTCAGTGTCCCTCCAAGGGTCACGGCCCGTTAAAAACTCTATCGTCCCGTTTCCTGCCGCCAACGGGATAAACGCGAAACAACGGAGTGCACTTCGCCCCCCCCCCCCCCCAGGTCTGGGGGCAATCGTTGAATAAACATTTACCACGCGGCCCGATAACGCGCGCGCGCGCGGCGCGTCCGGAGGAGAAAAGAGAGAGAGAGAAAAAAGTGGCCGCCCTTTGTACGACGTCGCGGCGCGACCCGCTCTTCTCTCTCTCTCTCCCTCTCTCTGTCGCTCTCGGCGGGCCGTGGGAAGCGACGCCGCCGCCGCCGGGAAAGGGTGCATGACCTACCCTCTCCGCGGGGAGGTTCGGGGCGCCGCAGCAAGGTGGAGGCGCGCGCCGAAGGGCGGAAGGGCCGCCCGGGCCGAAGGGTCGCCGCGGCGGCGCACCTGCGTCCCGACGCCGCAGCGCGGCCCCGACTTCCGGCCAAGGGCCGCCCCGCCGAAAAACCGCCACCCCGTCTGCGGAATAATTCCCCGCCCTACCTCTCGGGACTATCTCCTAGGCTCGAATTGCGGGATATAAAAGACCTCGAATTTCCCCCCGGTAAAATTAAATAAGCATTCATAGAAAATATAGAAAAAAAAAAAAGAAGAGAATGCAATGAGAAATTCGAGGACCTATAGAAATATGAGGAAGAAGAAAAAAAAGGGGGATTAAACGAGAAATTGAAGGATGGAAAAATTCTGCGATTTCTGTTTACAGGCAGAGCTTCGTGTGGCGGCGGGACGCGACGTCGACTTGTAAATAGTCGTCGCTGATATGACGGGATGATTTGCGGATTAGAGATCGTTACGCGGGATGACGATCGAAATTTCCGTACTCGCACTTTTCCGCGGTATTCTACGATCCGCGTGATAACGGGGCGCAGGTGTGCAAATATCGAGGTGGGCGTAGATTTATATGCAGGTGCGATTACGCTCGTCGTAAGAGACTCGCGTCTCGATTGAATTCAGGACCTCGCCTCGCTATCGGTCCCTTTGCATCGTCCAGTTCCCCCGCGGGCTCTCTCGATCGGTCCCGATAAGGCGCGAGACAATTCCGAGCAATTATCTCTCGGCCGACTGGCTCGAGGAAGCCGCGGCGAGGCGAATCGAACGGGAGTAAACAACTCGCGGAAGCAAACAACGAGAGAGAGAGAGAAAGAGAGCGAGGGATGATCTGCGCAGATTGGGCCGAAACATGAGTTAAATGGCCGCGAGAGTCAAGTAGCCACGATCGGTCGCGCGGAGCGAGGAAAAACAACAAATAAGTTGTATCAATTCCAGCACATTCAATGGAAGATTTTAAACACCCAGAGGGTTACGCGCAGTCCCTAGCGCGAGAGTGGAACGCGAACGAAGGTCGCAATCACGGCGCAACAATGTTTCGCGCCAATCGATGCACCGCCGAGAGACCGTTAAGTGGCGGTGCCCGGTGGGAAAGGAAGCACCGGGCCTATTCCCCATTTACATAACAAACAATCGCGGCGACCGATCGCCAGTAGACGGGAGTTGAGGCGAAAATCGAGTTACCTGGGAGATATCGCTAAGGAACGCCCTTTTACCGAGTGGTCGGATTTCGAGTTACCGGTGGATTTATAATTCGGATGAAAAAATTGCCCTGTAAGAGGAGACGGCTGAGACTCGAGGAGGAGGGAAAGGTCAGGGTTTGATATAGGTTAGGGCGTTTTTAATTCCGAAGTCGTTACCTATGGGTATACCAAGGGTCGCCGTGTTAGAGGAAAAAAGGGGCGGCGCTATGTGGCGCCAAGGAGAGCCGAATTCGCAGGCTGCAGAGGCAGAGAGAGGGGGAGAGAGAGATATCTCCGATCCGAGGGTCGGCGGACCCTATCGAGATTCCAGGGCGCGCCAGGGCTGCGTCTCGGGGCGAAAAGGGGACGCGCCATTTTCCCGGGTCTTTCGGTGCGTCGGTCCCCCTCCTTACCTTAAACAGTTTTTTAAGCCTCCGATAGCCGCGATGCAATCGCGACACGTACTGCTTGTTGGGATCCAGCTTGATCGATTAAAGCCACAGTTGACTGGATGAAAACAAACTTGTAACTCTCAATCGGTCTCTCTCCGAGTGCGTAAATCCCCGTAGGTAGAGTGCGTGCGCGGTCCGCTCGAGTGACCGTTTTTCTATGGGTGTTGGTATGGGTGGGTTGTATTCGCGTGAACTTCGACGACCGTTTGTACCTAGTTATATGTATATATAACGTGGGTGTATATACATAGATACGGAGGACTTCACGAAACCGGAGAAAACACGTCCGTGGCCTTTGAGAGCCGTTCGCTTACTGAATTCCGCGGCGGCCGCGTCCCGGCTGCTAACCCGCGCAGTTCCCCCCACCACCGGCACACCCCAACACGTCACGGCCTCCCTTCCACTGCCCCACCACTGCCGGGCAGCTCCCCTCCCTGTGGCCGCGCGAGGCTAGGGGAAGCGCAAGGCGGAGGCGCCATCTAGTGGGGGAAGCCGCGTTCTCAGTCGCGCCCCGGCGGTCGTGGCACCGCGAGGTCGGATCGACGAACTCGCGCGAAAGCACTCAGAAATTCAAAATACGACTTCTTCCGCGGGACTTTTAACAAAGTCAATGGACTCTGCTAGAAAATCACCTTTAAGAATTTCGAGAACTCGCGAGTCGCCCCGCGGGTCTCGTGTATGTCCGTCTTTTCTTATGATTATGATTATTATTTTTTTTTTCAGAATCATCGCAAGGGAAAATACGTTATTCGGTCGGAATTCGTTTTACACGATTCCGCTGGGGAGCGAAACTCACTTTGAGGTTAGGATTCTCTCTCGAGCGGGTGCGCCGGGAGTCCCAACGACTCCCACTCCTCAAGTGGTTGTTTGCAAGCGACTTCTGGGAAGCGGCCGCGCCGCGAGTAACGGACTCCGACTCGGGGCTCGCATTCCCATTCTGGCCCTGCATCCGGTCGGTTCTCGGATTCAGTCCTCCCGCCCTGCCCGCCGGCGGCGCTCCTTTCGGGCCCGAATGAAAACTCCACCGAGAATGTCCGATGAATCATGTTTTCTCGTCAACAATCCTCGACGGTCCTTCCCGGAATTCCAGGTCCTGCGCCGCTCCCACACGGTTCAAAGATGTTTTCACCTAATCCTATCGCCGTCCAACCTAACCTAATCCTATTTTCGCAGGAGATGCCGAACGGTCGTGGGCTCCGCGACGGCAAACAAGGAAAATCGACAGTTTAACGGAGTAAATCACCGACGTGCAGTTCCTCGACGTAGTTTAAGCTCTCACGGTGGAAAATGGAGCGACTCCCGTCACGGTCCGAGGTAGTTTCCGGGAGAGGCTCTTAAATCGCACACCTGTGCAATCGGCGCCAGGTAGGATCGAGCGGGAGGTCGGATCGATGGATCGATGGATCGATTTTCAGTTGTACAAACGTCGCTCGGCGCAGGTGGCACGCGTGCGCTCGCCGGGATCGGCCGTGTCGAGCACGTGTCGCGATCGGCGGGTCAAGTTGCGAAACGAGGGCGCCGCGACGCGTGGCCCCCCTCGTCCCGACGCCACGACGGCGATCCCCCCCGGCGAGGAGGAAACTAAACAATCGGGCTCTCTCCGCGATCGATTATCCGCGCGATTGGCAAATCGGCGCTATTATCGAAACACGAGTCTCTTCCTCCCCGCGGGGCGACGCGCGCGGTCGTGCGTGACCCCGCGTATCGAAACTCGCAAATCCCGGCCGATAACGACCGCTCGATGACAACGGAATAATAAACCGGGGCGTCCTGGACTTCCGGCCCGATCGAGCGGAAGGATCGGGGAACTTTCTCGCCGGTTTCACCCGGGGAGAAAGGGATCTTCTAACCGGGGAAAGAAAACCGCCGACCAATCGACGAAACGCTATCGATTTTAACGCGCGACTTTAGCGGCCGACGCCGACGGCGACGAGACACGCGGAGGGGTTTACCCCAATACCGCGCGATTGCGATTCCGCATGTCAGAATTGACTGGATGTCGCGGGGAATGAGTAACACCGCTCAAAAAGGAGCATATGCATCGAAGGCGATCGAAGAAGCGGCCGGGCCGCAATCCGCGCGCGCCTCAAATAATCCGCATAATCCCGTCCGCCGCGTGCCGTCGTAAAATCCGTCGGCGTGCCGTTAACGTTTCTCTCTAAATAAATGCGAGAACGTGTATTTCTCGCATTTCCGACGAGGTTAACCTCTCGCCGGAGTTAACGCCGCTCTTCGGCGATATTTTCAACGGCGGCCATTTTGGATGCGCGCGCACGCACCGAGCCAGTCGAGGGGACTTCTGTGGAATTGAGGTCGCAGCCTCGGTCGGTAATGCCGGTACCTGCGTCGCGCCGGTACTCCAATGCGGAAGCACATATTTAGCACACCCGGTATATATAAACGGACGTCTGCGATTGCGTTGCGCCTCTCTATGCTCGTTTGTTGCTCCGCGGCCGTTTCTACGATCCGCTTCGGACACCGAGCGACGTTCTCCGACATCGTTCCGCGTTTCCCGACCGCCAAATTCTGAATTAGATCGTTCCCCGATTTATCTGGCGAGTCGATAAACCGAACGGCCTGGTCGAAACAATCGATCTTGGACGCGTTTCCGAACTTTCGCCGGCTGAATGATATGAATTTTTCACGGTTTCGCTTTTTGCTTTTCAAGATGGCGGCGCAGGATGCGGCCGAAGGTGCAGCGTGACCATTATTTGGATGCCAAAATATTTTTGGGAAAAATGTTTGCGCGCCCACGAGTTGGATGAATGCCGAGTTAATACGGGCGCACGGCAGACTTGAGCAAAGATGAAAGGCAGGCCTGATTAAATACAAATTAGGAAGATTAAAGAGTAGCATAAATCATTGTTAATGGAGGTTCGTTTCTGCGGCTGGAGATAGTGGGCCGCTCGGCATTTAACCTCAAGGCTGAATCTAATGGCGGAAAAAAATTATCTCCTACCGAGACGAAATTCGACCATTGGACCGGAAGATTATGCGACGCGATGCCAGGATGTGCCCGCGGCTTCAAGGACGGCCAATTAATAAGGAACTGATCCGTTCGACTGCTTACTGGAGGGTGAACCTTAAATGAGACAGAATCAAAACCGCGACGGTTAGGCAAATAGGAAGACTCGAGACGCGACCGTGTTTAGCAACGCAAACGTCAAATAGTGTCGCCGACATAAATCCCATTAGCAGGATGTTAAAGTAATTCGTCGGAACGGCATGGAAAGCAATGCAAATATTAAGAGTACGTAAACATTTGCAGAAGCTGATTGCAACCATCGAACTGGCGTCCGGGGCTATCGATAAAATAAAACAATGTTGAAAAATATTGTTGCTTCGTATTATGGAGTACTTATCGAGGCGCTCCCAGCCACGTGATAGCTGGGTAAATATTGTCCGAAGGAAAGGAAAAAAAAAAAAATGCTAATTACAAAGTGAACGCGATCGCCGGCAGTGGAAACGATTTGGTACCCCTTTCGTATATTCTTTCCCGGACGATTCGAGAACGCGGTATGAAATAATTCATTTGTCGTAGAATTTATCGATCGTTGCGACAGTTAATCGGAAACGTCGCTTCGTCGATTAAGACCATTAAGCCGACGTCCACTAGACCCGAAGGGGGCCGATTTCCTAACGGTGGAAATTAAGAGTCCTCTCTCGACTCCTCCACTTCCGGTCGCGAGAGCGCGACGAGTGGTCTATTATTAAACCCGCTAAACCTGCGATCGACAGGCGAATAATTGTTTTACGATGTAAAGGGACGAGATGGACGAATTTATTGTGTAGGGGAACCGTGGGGGAAAAAAGAAAGGAGCCGCCTGCTTTCGATTTGGACTCGCTGGCGTGAAAAATCGCGGGTCGGCCCATTGGCGGAGATCATCTTTTTTTTTTTTTTTCCCCATCTCCCGAGTGGATCCTAACCTCAGATTTTAGGACGAGCCGAAATCCAAACTCTGAAAAGGGAGTACTCTCGAAATCGGCGCGTCGCGCTAAACCGAAGTCTGCGATATTGGCCGGTCATCGTACATCCTTTGACAGTTACATCGAAATCCGGACCGTCGGGACGTGCGTACATCGAGATATATCGCAATCGGTGGCTTCAAGGGTCGAAATCCACGAGTCGCGGGACCGATAATGGCGTTTCTGCGATGCAGATAATGCCAAGATTGCGAGGCGCCGTTTCTTTGTGGGAGTCATTTGGACACCGCTCGAGCGTTGCTGGAATTTACTGGATGAATTTCTCAGTCGATACCGATCGATCGATCGATCGATCTCGGGGCACGTGGCGTAGCGTTCCTCGTACCGAGATAATATTAGGATAAACGGACCTTCGATTCTACATTGTTTCGCCGTTACGCGTGTCGTCACACTCTGGCCGGTCGCGATACGCTTAATCCCCTTATCGAGCGGGCTATAATCGTGCCGGTGTATTAATAGTAGTCGAGCAAAATATTTTTCTCCCCGTATTTATACCGGCAGGAATTAAATACCGGCTAATTAGGATCGAGGTCGATACCGGTAGGCCTAATCAGGGGGGCGATGCAAACGACGAGGCGAGCCAACGTCGTCACCGAGGCGTCAGATTCGCGGCGCCGGGTGCGTAGTAATTTAATCACGTGAACGGGCGATAAGGAAACGCTCGTTCTCGCCTAGGACAGTTTTCTGTGAGTTTTTTGGAACAGGATCGACGACCGGTCGGGGCGCGGAGTGGAGGAGGCGCCTATAGAGACGGGAAGCGAGATAGAGGGAGGGGAAAAAAAGGCCGATAAACGTCGATGCGGCGTTATCAGTGTTTACAGCTTACCGCCACGTAGTGGATCGCGTAGGCCGCGTGAATCATTCGATCTTCGAACTCATTCACATTTCACTCGAGGAATCGAACAGCCGGGCACGCGCGTGCCACTTGCCCGGCTCGTGACCCATCGTCGGTATGACAGGGATCACGCCGAAAACCGGCCTCGCGGAATCCCCCCGGCGATTCCGGCGAAACCAAAATTTCCGCTGCAACTCTCCCTCGCGTAGATCGCTTAGCCGTCCTCGGGGATCGGATTTCGCGGCTCGGAGGCGGAGATAAAAAATGGAGAAATCGCGAGGTGGAGAAAATCCCGCGGGGAGGTAAGCGGCCACTTGCGCTGCCGCGTCGCGACTACCTCGACGCTTCTCGATCGATCCCGTTGGATCGAATTCGACTGTATGCCACTATGTCGATTGTCTCGTTGCCAACGGCGAATTGGCAACGGTGACCGAGACGTGCCCTAAAATTCCCGCGCCTGCGCCGGATGGAAAAACAAAGGGTTTCATCGAGGCGAATTTTCCGAAACGCCCGGATCCTCCGAATCCCCTGCCCGATTTCTATTTGCACGCCCTATCGATACGTGATCCCAGACACAAGCGACGTCGTTGCCGTTGCATCAGGCAATTTCACTCCTGGCCGGATGAATTACCTGTTTGCGGAGCCGTTGGCAAGATCACGAGAGCGGCGTTGCATCAGGGTTTGCCTCGTAAATATTTTGGTACTCGGAATCTGGATTACACATTATCTTATCTCGAATGTGTACATTTAAGAAAGACTGGACGCACCGCGGCACAAGGAAAATATGACGTACCGGCGATTTTTTCATCCTCTATCTGGCGCAAACAATCTAGAACCTGTTGGAAAATCCCTTCCCTAGGGAATTCGAATTGCGGCCCGTTGAAACCGATTCCTTCCCGGTGAAAAATCATTTTCGACTGGACACGTGGAGACGATACCCGAGATATCCCTATCGCCTCGAAAACATGTCCCGAACGGGTCCGCGAGGCGGTATCCGAGAGGCGTTCCGACGAGGAAAACACTCGAAATGCGTTTCCGCGAAGCGAGCGTGGGTGCGAGTGCAACGTGCACGCGTGTGACGCACTCGCGTCGCCCGTGCGCATATCGGAAAGGGGCCTCCGTGAATCCCCGAGTGACAATCTGTGGGCATTCCGCGGTTTATCGGCCGCAAGCGAATTTCGGGGCGTCTCGTTATCAGCGGGACGCGCATGCGCGGCGCGCACTCGTTCGCGAAGTCGGCCGATAATGCCCTCTCGACGTACGCGCCAAACATGTTTGTTTAACTCAGAACCTGTGACGCGGGAGATGACTTTGTCTTCCGAGAGGTGCGAAAGAAAAGCAAGACGTCGCCGAGACGTACGTGCACGCACACATCACGCGTGCGTACGTCGCGGCGCTCTCGACGCGGAAGGAAAATATGCCCAATCGGCGATTACGAGCGTGAGAATATGCGAGACGGTCTTATCTATACTTCCGTTACGAATTCAATGAAAAATCGCGGAAAGTTTCTGGATAAGTGTCGAGCTACTCTTTGAAATTTAGAATATCTTTTTTTTTTCCTTTTTAATTTATCTTCAACATCGGGGAGTCGTTTCAATGTTTGGACGATTATTGGACCTATTTATTAAGGGAGACGCCGGTCGTCGTCAGCCGCGACGTCGGGACAATATTTACGTCCTGGTACGTCGCGACGCAGATTAAGGCCGGGCCGAATAATCGGGACGCGTCCGAGGAACGTCGCACCGCCGCGACGCGGCTGTTTAATAAGCATTAGGAGCGCCGCATGCACCGGTAATAATAGCTCGAGTGTTATCGAATTCCTCCCGCGTTATCACGGCCCGAGGAGCCCTGACGACGCGTCACGGCGAGCGAGACGAGCCGAAAGTAATCGGACCTCGCTGACGTTTCTCGAGGTCTTTTCCATTTCACTTAACCCTTCCCCCGATTTTATGACAAAGGTGACGACTTACCACGGACAGTCGCGCCATGGTCGCGAGGAAGTACGAGGTGAGCCTCCGGTGCTTCTTGCAGGACATCCTCCACTCGTCGACCCACTTGAACGGTAGTCATCAAAATTTCTAAAAGAAGAAAAAAAAAATGAAAAAAAAAAATAGAAATAAATTATCGATACGAACTCGCGACACGAAGAGAAATACTTTCATTCGCTTCCGACGAAAATCCGAGGAAAATCCGGGATGCCCTCGTTTATGGGCTCAAACGCACTCGGGCGATTCCTCTCGGTTATCATTTCGCGATAGATATCGGCCGTCGACGGTCAAGGATCTCGTTGGCTCGCGACTCGTCCTCGGAAAATCGGAAAATCTTGCGTGACCAGGTACGTGGCACTGTGATGCACCAGGCGGCATGTGCAAAGGATATATACTCGGCTTGCAGTGTGCACTCGCAATCTGCATACGTCACACAGCCGATGCGACGTCGCTGCGCGCGTCACGCGCCCCGTACTCGCGCTATCGTTATCGGCCGCGAGTGCACGAGCGATAACTGCAGAGGTGCATAGGTGTGCACGCGTGGGCAGTTCCCGCCCTCTCGGTGTAGGCGTCGATCCTTTGAGAACATCCGCGACGGTCAAATATTTTCCCTCGAGGCAGTAAATGCCCTCGGCGACCGCATCCTCGAAAAACGTCAGCACGTACATCCACGATGCACGCGGGATGCACCGGAAAGGTGCATTCCGAGGTGACGTCAGAGGCGCCGGTGCGTCGCAGTGCCCCTTTTAACTCGATCGACGTCGAGCTAGACGCCTTCACCTGCGCGATGCACCTTTCTACGACCCTCCGCAGGCTTTTAAAAAAATTCGTCGCAATCGAGAAGGGAGTTTCCAAATCTCTGGCGAAAACGATCGCCGAGTTACTCGACTCCTCTGCCCGAGGCTTTGACGCACGAAATTGGACGTCCGCCACGTGCTTCAGGGCCCCCACTCGATAAGGCGATAACGGAGTCGACGTCGTCACGACGCCCCAAAGGATGACGCGTGGCGTCGGATTTAACGACCCCGCCCGTTGTACGTCACCGACGTTATTCGTTTCCGTACACCGGTCTTATTGGCTTCCCTTGATTTTCCACAATTTTCCTCGATTTTCCTCGAATTCGACAAACTTCGCGAGAGCATCGTTCCTTTTTTTTTATTTGCTCCGAAATTATTCCTCCACGGCGTGGAAGGAGTCCCTGGACGAGACTCCCTGTCCACCATGCTCCGAAGAGCGTCCGATCGAGATAAGTGTCTTTAAAAAAAAAAAAAAAAAAAAGAATTTCGATCTCTCCCCGATTTCGATTTTTCCCGAGTCTAATCGAACCCAGAGAAGATCGTCTCGAGAGCGACTTCGGCCTCAACTCGCCCGATTTCCCCGTCGAGTGGGCATCTCTTCCTCGGAAGAGCGAGTCGGAACATCTCGAGCGGATTGCTGGCCAGGGTGGTCCTCGGGAAGGACGATTTCCGATCGATCCCCGGACACCTCGTCGCCGCACGTATTTCTCGGTGAATCTCTCTCTTCGATGTTCTGGGCCGCCTCGTGTCGCCTTTTATGCATCCAAGACCTTGGCGCGATATCTGGCGGCGCGTGCTGTTTAACGACTCCACGGTTCTCTCTCTCTCTCTCTCTCTCTCTTCTCCGTCCACTTTTGCACAGACGGCGACGTCTCCGCCTCGTGTGCGATCTCGAATTCGCGTTCCCGTCGGGCTCGCACCTCCTATTTCGCTTCGGGCGCGAATCGCGAGCGAGTGCAGTCTGGTCCAAGAAGGCTCGCTATCCGATCCGGCATCCTAGTCTCGAGGAGCCTCTATACAGGGCGTAATACAATCCCCAAATTTTTTTTTTCCGGTGATCTTTCCTGGGAATTTCTGTAGGGACACTTTTTGCACCTGTTATTCTTAAGGGGGGTGGGGGTAATTAGAGTACTCAGCGAAAATCCAGGGTGGGCGCCCTCGCTCTCGCCTCGACGCCTTGGCGACGTATCTCGCACCCTCCGAGGGGGATTCCAGGGGCGAGATTAAAACCACAGCCACGATGCCTCCCCGACTCGGTAAAATCACCCCTGGGTACCTCGGAAGTTCTCCTCGGGGGTGAAGTAACCGGGTCACCGAGCGACCCCCTTCGCCTCGCGTTTTCACCCCGAATCCCCGTTTCGTCGGCGCCAAATTACGGAGCCTGTATAACGGCGTGTCACCCCCCCTGTACCCGATGCCTCCCTAAAAAATGACAATGCGATTAATCTAAAAACAGAGAGAAACACTCCCGTTTCGACAGAATTTGGAAACGAGACCTCTCGTTTCAGAGGATCTGGGTATTTCATTTCGATTTAAGGGACCCGAATTATTTCAATTAAATCATGATCGGCGCGAGTAGGGGTCCGTTTGCGGAGGACGGTCGCTCGGCCGATTCCGCGGAGAATTTCCGCCGAGAAGGGACGTCAACGAGACGTCACGGAACCGGCGCGTTCCGGTTCTAGCCGCCCGTCGGCGTTTCTCGGCAAGTTTTCGGGCTATTGTCGTGTGAACGCGCCTCAAGGGGCGCCTCCACGCCGAGTGCGGAATTAAATCGTCGGGACCGCTTAACCTCGGCGATCCGAATTTCCCTCGGCGGCCATTTCGGTCCTCCCTCGGCCGCGATCGACCGCTCGATCGCCGCATGCTCGATAACGGCGCCGATCCCGATTTTCTAATCGGGGCCGCGCACTCCGGGTGAGGATTTTCCCAGGAGAAGAAAGAGGGCGAAATATCGCGCAGGTCGACGAGAGTTTCCTCGGGGCCGACAAAGCTCAGGATAATTCCGCGTTCTGGCTCGGGCGGAAGCGGCAGCTCGTTAAATTAAAGGCCGGCCTGACGTCAGACGCTCCAAAGGGGACGGGAAGTTGCAATTCGCAGTGCCGCATTCTCCGAGCGCGACCAGGATGCACCGGGATGCGCGTCGATTCCGCAACGCGGTTTTTCTTCGACGATTCGATGCGTCTCCGACTCGGGGGTGTATCCAAGGGAAAATGGGATCCTTCGCCCGGACTCAGATTTTCTCATTTTAATTTTTTTCTCTTCATATTTTTCATATCTTTCGGATGAGCCATTCCTACTTTCCTATTTTTTATTCCTGGATTATCATCGTCCATTTTGATTTTCCAACCTCGCCACGGTCTTGATAGACGGAGGATCGTATAGGCTGTTTTTTCAAATTCCTCGGACGTGCTGATAGAAAATTTCCTTGTAGCGTTTTCCTCGCGGTACGTGTACACGTGTCCTCGCGGAGGAGAGTTCGCGCGCTGGAGAAGGACGGAGCGAGCGCGCGGCCCGCGGGACCGAGAGAGAGGGAGAGGGCGACGGAGGGAACAGAGAGAACCGGAGAAAGACACCGCGAGTCCGCATCCGGTACCAGCATTCCGCGGCACGAATGTGTTCCAGATAAATACCGCGCGTTGCCAATCCGGTCCCTTACACGCGGGCCGACCTTACGGTCAAATGGCGTTTCGTTCCCGCAAATTGACTTTCGAATTTTTGCCCGCTCGCCAATTAATTATCCTTACGCCCTGGCGTCATTCTAAATATCGTATTCAATACCGAGACCAAAATCCTAAAGCGATAAGCGACCTGGAATAAAATTTGAAAATTGAAAATATAGGAAATGGGGAAGAGAAATCCCTCCCAGAAAATTCCGCAAGGGCCCAGACTCTCCCAACGCCCATCGATCGACAGCCAATATTGATCGAGCCAGGAGTGTAAGCGTGCAAGAGCGCGCGATAAATAATTAGCGGAATGCCGGGCCGCGGAATGTCCGCACGCGGCCCGCTCGCGGCATTCCTGCACAGTTACTCGGAGAGGCCAACGCTCGCGGGCAATTCCAGGCCCGGGCTGCGGAAGGCCCCGACCGGGCCCGCTCGCTCTGCGGATTAACCCATTACTCTTCGTTCCGAGACTATTTTGGAAAGAAATGCCCCAGAAAAGCAAAACTCAATTTAATTCCTCCCAAATCGCGTCGATCCCCCGTCCCCAGTTTTCTCGTTACCCTTTGAAATCTTTAAAATTCTTAAAATTCATACAACCCTTAAAATTCATAAAATTCATAAAATTATTAAAATTATTAAAATTATTAAAATTATTAAAATTATTAAAATTATTAAAATATTTAAAATTATTAAAATTATTAAAATATTTAAAGTTTAAAGAATTATTTAAATTCTTAAAATCAGGCTTCCCAGCGAGGGGCCCAAGATGGCGGTCTTTTTAGCATAGCTTGCGCAGCAATTAGCGCGTTTAGAATCGGCCGCGGCGATAAGGCCGATTGTGCGTGCGCCGTCAAAGTTCGTCCGCTAATTGGTGCAAATTGCGCATGCCCCCCACCGTCCGCCGATTCGTTCACCCGGCGATATTCTCCCTTTTCGCGTCATCATTTTTCCGCGCTATCGTTTTTCGCTCGCCGAAGGTGTCTCCTTTTCTAATCCAGGAACGCATCGGCCGCGGTGTTTACCTCGGTCGCGGGGACGCCTCGCGTCGTCTCGAAAAGTGCATCGTCGGGGCGAATCCGAGCGAGCGCGGCATTTTTTTCGCGGCACGCGTCGCGCCGCGCGTGGCTCGCGGCCCCCGGGGCGTCCCGACGCCCGCGACTCCCGAACTCCCGACCCTGGGGCCTCCACGAGTCGGCTCTGAAACCCGACACCCGTCGTGCTTACTCCACACGTCGGCTCCTTTTCTTTGCCGCGCCTCGCGGGGCCGGGAGAGACTCCCACGCTCGTTCGCGGCGTTCCAAGCCGGAGCCGATATTCGCGGAAAATATCGCCGACGTCGCCCCCAAGCCTCGCAAATTCGACGGGTCGAAATGACACGGTAGTAAAATTAGGTCTTAAGGTGGACAGGTAACGATTTATCGCCACGATTAGTCGCCACGATTAGTCGCTAGGATTTGTCGGTACGATTAGTCGGTACGATTAGTCGCCAGGATTTATATCGCTAATGAGCAAAATCCCGCTGCCAGGATTACCAGGTCTTGGTAATACGCGAGTACCTCGACAAAGACTCGATAAGAAAGAAGGAGGTTATAGGAAAATTCAAAGGTGGCCTTTGAAGGTGGCCAGGCGTCGAGGTCTGGACGGTGTTAGGAAAAAGGTAGGAAGGGAAGGAAAATAAAAGACCGCCGCGACGAAATCTCCCCGAAAGCTCGACAGGGGCGAAATGCATTTAAGGATGATGAAAGGACTCGACGTCTGCATGAAGTGGCGAGAGATAGAAAAGGAGGGGGCGAGAGACAAAGAGGCTCGGGCGCGAGAGAAGCGTCCGCGGCTTTATCGAGCATTTTTGCACTTTCCTAAAAGTGCACCCCGAAGTGGCACCCGGTTTAATTGCACGAGGGTAAAAGAGTCACCTCTCGCCGTCTACGTGTTCGAAGACGAGTTTCCTCCGCGGGGAATTTGGAAATATTCCCGAGAGCGAGTGGTCGATATGCCGCGTCTCCCTGTTCGCTCAAAGTTAAAGACAAAGTTCAGAAAAGCGGTAAAAAAAGAAAAAGAGAAATACAGGTAGCGGCAATTAATCGGTACCTGGCGACCGTTCGTGCAGGAAGAGTTGGTGAAGAATCGACCGATTTGAAATGAGTGCCGATAAAAAAAAAATTCGTAAGGTGAGAACCGGCGTTATGACGCGTTCTTAAGGACGAGGATCGGTGGTTGCACAGTTTCCTGGTGGTTTCCTCTGAAAAGCTCGCCGCAAAGAGACCCGGCTGGTTTCGATCCCGCGGCGTATCCTTCCCCTCGCTCCCTCTCTCTCCCACCCGGCCGGCCGGCGGTCTCTCTGCCTCTCTCTTTCGGTTTTTGCCGGCGTGCAGAAAAATAAGAAAATGCCGAGGTGGTATCCCGAGAATGTAGCTGGGTAGGAGCGGCCCTTGCAGCCAGGATGTGCAACCCAGGCTCCGGAGTGTGCAGCGAGCCGACGCAGCGAGGACCCGAGTCCTGGATGCATCCCTCGAGGAGGGAGACGAGAGAGGCGAAAGAAACGGGGCGAGAAAAAGAGCGAGGCTGCGCGCCGGGGAAAGAAACGCGGGAAGGAGAGAGAGAGAGAAAAAGGTGACCGAAGGAGAGAGACGGGATGAGGAAAGATTTGCTCGCCGAGTCATACGAAATAATTTCCTTCCTCCCCTAAAATCGACGTCGACCGCTCCCTCCGTGTTCTCCCCCATTTTTTGCCCCGGCCAGGCGAGGGGCATCGATTGGCCCCGATGCATCGAACACCCCCGATTGGTATCGGTGAGAGCCGGTCCGTGGCCGGGGCGTTGTACGAGAGAGCAGTGCCGCCATAATTAGGGCTTGCTTAGGGGATTTGTGCGAAACTCACTAGGAGAGCGTTCGCACGATCTACGAAACTAGATCGGATGTGTACACGGCGACGGGAACCGAGCGAAATCGTCCGGCGAGCCGGCCGATAATCGCGGGTATCGTCTATCCTAACGATCGGCTCGGAATTACAGTGATAAAGCGGAAAAGATCAAGTAAACTCCGCCAGGAGGCATATCGATGTCAAGCCGGGGCCAATTCCAGGGGATCGATTAATATAGAGATCGGTCGATCGCGTCGCGAACGCAGTTGGGCTTCGCTCCGTAAGAACCATATTCCCAGGCCCGGTCCCCCGATAACGAGCCTTACGGAGGAACTCCGTAAAACCGATCGGTCGATGCCTCCCGACATTTTCGAGGATAGACTCTTACCCGGAGGAGAAACTTCCGCGCGGGAATTTAGTCTCGGCGCGCTATTTGAAACGGAGGCTAGAATTAGACTCGCGAATGATTTGGTCCGCTAAGCGGCGTTCAAATTTCTCTCGGACGCGAATCATAAGCATCAGCGGCCATTTCCAGGGTTTCTGGAAAGCAGGAAAGCGAGGCCGAGATCGGACCGATGAAATCACGATTCGCCCCTCTCGAAGCTTATCTCGAAAACAGGAAAACAGGAAAACGGGACAGTCGAGGCAAACAAGAGGATGAGTCCTCACAGAAACACTCGACCACCTGACCTGTGAATTTCTGCAGGACAACGTGTACATAGTTTCCGATGACCAGGTACACCTATTCCCACAATTCCCTGCACCGGGCAGGAAAAAAATCCCTAAAAACTGCGGTCGGGTCGGAATTTTCCGAGGAACCGAACCCTGAAGTTCGAATGGACCGACGATATACAGGTTGTTTTCGAAAATATTTACTCGGGCCTCGTCTGGTGGAGGCCATAAGGCCCATTCATGAGTCACGGTCCCAGAAACGCGGACATCCCACGATCCCCATATTTCCCCGCAAGAATGGCGCTCATTATCGGGGCGTAATAAAATCTATTACCGGACAATGGATGTTTTCGAGCGGAGCACAGACCGGCCGGTAACTCGATTTACCCGGGACTGGTGGTTCGGAGAAAATTGCCCATGCCGAAACTGCAGTTCGGGGGAATTTTCCCGAGGCCC
Source organism: Orussus abietinus (assembly GCF_000612105.2). Taxonomy (NCBI): domain Eukaryota; kingdom Metazoa; phylum Arthropoda; class Insecta; order Hymenoptera; family Orussidae; genus Orussus; species Orussus abietinus. Next base: position 534,771 of record NW_019394276.1, on the reverse strand, counting down.
TTCCGAAGCCCTTAATGGAAATACAACGAGTAATCGTGGCGGAACGAAGTTCGTTCGGGACGCCTTATTGGCGTGCCCGTTCATCTGCCCTTAAGCCCGACTTGACCTGCCTCAACGCCACCAGAACCCCGATAATTACCTTTCCAGTTAAAGGGCGCGTCAATGAGGTAAAACGACAAACTGCCATCTCGGACGGGGAGAAAAATGGCGAGGCTTACTCCCGGAAAATGCGTCCGCTTCTCGCGACCCTCCCCATGCGAAGGATGCAGTCGTTCGCGAAAGAATCGTAGACGTAACGGGAAGGTCGTGCGCATAGATGCAGTACCTACCGCAGACTCGAGGAGAAAATCGAGGAGTCGAGACCTAGCGGCACCGCGGTGCTCGGATGCACCACGAACGCGGTCCACGCGCGCTTCGGGACGAAATCGAGCGATTCCGGAGTAGCGAGGCCTAGGAGGGAAAAATGGCTCGGACAAAAGTTCTTCGTAATCGTATGCGGAAAAACTTTCGTTCCGGTCGTTTTTTCCCCCCGCGCCCCGTTAATGCAGAAAATCCAGTCGCTCTTCGCGACCGCGGTCTTCTTGCCGCGCGGGGAGCGTTTTATCCGGTTTCTTTGACGCGCTCGAGGGCGCCTCGACTTCGAGCTCGAAGTCGAAGATCTTCGAGGTTGGATCGAGGCGTCGAGACGCACTTTTGCGGTCGGGGGCACCCGGGGTTCGTCATCTCGCGGGCGCGTAGACGCGCGTGGGCTCGAGCTCGATGCAGATAGACGGAGATCGCGGCGAATATAGAATGCACGGCCGGATGCTGAAGAAGGCTAGCTCGAGCTAGCGACCTTCTAAGGCCGCGCCGAGTCGAGCGTTCTCCGACTCTTTCCCTCTACTCGCGTCTCCGTCGCCCTCCCGCGCGGTCAGCTCGCCCCCTCTCGCTCGCTCTCTCTGGCAGACACGCGGCGCGGCCCGCGGAGAAAGGACGCATGTCCTCGGGCCCGTGAGCGAGAGAGAGGGAGGAAGGGCGCGCGGGGAGCGAGGAGAGAGACGGAAAAACGCGGGAAGAGTCCGTGAGAGCGGATTTGCGAGGCCGAGACCAGAGGTTCTCCCGGCGCGACCGTCTCTCGAGATTTTTCCGAAAGGATTACCCTTGGAGTCCTGGAAAACCAGGCACCGCTCCTAGCCTCGTTAACGCGAGACGCGCCAAACCGGACGGCTCAAAAAGAAAAAAAGAAAAAAAAAAAGAGGAAGATCTACGATTATTTATTACTCATAGACGATTTTCAATATGGCCGCGGGAACGTCAAGGAGGTACGTCTAGGGTCGTCATCCGAGCATTGGGGAAATTTGAGAAAAATCGGGGACCGGAAGAGGCGGCGGACCCCCAAGAGCGGCCGCATTCCTGCGGGACGGGGGTCGCTAGTTGGCCGGCCGGGGTTCCTGGAAGGCTGTTGCGGGGTCCGGGGGCCTCTTTATCGCGGAGCCGCGGGGGCGGGGAGTCGACTCGAGCCTTATACGAGACCGGTGGCCGGTCCTGCCGCCACCCGGTCGGGGCCTGTACTCTAATGTTTGATAGTTGTGTGTGGGCCGGGCCCGACCAACGAGATGCCGGGCCCCCTCAGCGTGAGAGAGGAATGCGAGGATGCATCGAGATCCCTTAACTTTACAGAGGTCGCCCCGACGCGACCACTCGGCCCGGCCTCGTCACCGGACGTTGGCTCCCCTCGGGTCCCGAGGGACCCGGGACGTCTTCCCGCCGCCCCTCGCTAATTATCGCCGATTGGCTACGGAGAAGAGACTGGAACGGGGCCTATCGGACGCGCGCCTACGCGAGGGTCGGGCACTTCTTTCCGAGCTGCCGATCTCTCCAAGGCGCACTCGACTCGGTACGAAAGTGAAAGAGAAATTCCAAATCCCGCCCCCGCGAGCGCTCCACTTTCCGTCCGCGGTAACAACGGGCGGCGATATAGGATCGAAGATGGCGGCCGGGCGGGAGGGTTCGCCAGAGGACGCTCCTCGCGTTTCCCAAAGGAGATGGCCCGGCTCTAGGGGAAAGACGCGGCTCTTAGAGCGGAGGGGCGAGGAGGAGGTCGTCACGCGGCCAAGACAGGAGAGCGAGCGGAGGACATCGAACCGAAATGGCCTCTGGGAGCGCATTCCAGTATTCCACTCTCGCTGCCTCCCCTCTCCCCTGGCTCCACTCGGCTACCTCTTCCCCTGACCCCTCCCAGGCCCCGACTGCCCACCTCCGGGGACTCATCCCTCGCCTCTCATCCCGGCCGTTCTCCTCCTATCTCGAGCCCTTCGACGATCGGGAATTCCTAAGGCCCCTCGGAAAATTCGGCCCTTATCGCCCCTGCCCTCCCGTTTTTCCTCCCCCTTTCGACCTAACCTCCCGGTTCCTGCTTTCGGGGATATCGGGAATCGACTGGCCCCCGCTCGGCGGCCATCTTGGGCCGCACGAAAAGCGAGTAAATAAACGGAGGCAATCGGCGGCGATCGGGCCCGATCGGGCGCGCGCTCTCGTGAGAACGCTCTCGCGGCCCTGGTTTTGCGGCCAAGACGCCGCGGCCGTCGCTTAACGGATGTGCCGTTACGGGGCCGCATTCCCCGGAGGCACGCATGCGCGACGCGACACATTCCATTGTCTTTTACATTCTTCTCGGGCGTTTCTCTCTTCTCGGTATTCTTAGCACGCTTCGCGGGCCCCCTGTCGGTACTGCAGGGCTCCGCGACGGTGCGTCGGTACGTCCATTTCGCCCCGGTTGTCCCTTCGCTCCTACGTCTGCCCGATCCTCGGCCTCTATTGCCACCTCGGCGAGCATCTCCGGACCTTCCTTTTGCTTCCCCGTCGCTTATCCGTGACTTCCCGAAGAAATCGATGCCCTTCCATCCCTCTTCGACCGTCATTTCGGAGTACGCGACGTTTCGCCGCCTGAAATTCCCGTTTCCGGCTCGATGGCGCCTAATAGGATGCGCGGTCGGTGACGCTTCCCGACGCCGAGGTCGTAAGGTGCACTTGGTCCTGGAACTCCGCGGCAAAGGGTCGGCGTCGAGGTCTCCCGGGTCGATCCTTCGAGAGATAAGACCCGGCGTCGCCGAAGGTGCGACTTTACCTGCCCGTTGCCGCGTTATCGGGCACGCACGGTCGTAACGTACCGCGTCGTTCGGGATATATAACTCTTGCGTAACTCCTGTATATTGTACTTTAAAGTGTATTCGTACTTTACTGCCGATCGAAATGATCGACTCGCCGGTGAACCAGGATATGCTAATGGCGGCCGTAACGAGGCGGCGGGGCAGCGCCGAGAAACCGGAAATCGGGGCGATAATCGCGATCGAGAGCCAGGAAAATAGGGACGTGGGGCAGGAGGTCGCCAGGGTCGACGCGACGACCCGCGTCCTTTCGGCCTCGGAGACGACGCCGTCGCCCGGGTGCGCGGGACCGAGGTGATTCAACGCCGTTTTCAGGCTGTTCATCTGGATACGGAGGCGACCGCGTACCACATACCGGAGAAACGAGTCAAGGAAAATCGCTTAGTCAGACCGCGGGAACGGCGGAATTCCACGAGACGACCAATAACCCTCATAGTTAACTATAAATATCAGGCCGCGCCGCCATTGGCCGCGGGACCGTTCGGTGAGTCATAAAGGCCGAACTATGGAGAAGGCGCGACCCTATGCCGCGTTCGAGCCTAATCGAGTCTCAGACTCGATTCGCTTGCCTAACTGCGTCGCGAAAGTAGGTTTAGGTCGCCGATACCGGATCGAGAGATATCGCCGGTTGCATTGGTAACGCCGATAACGAGCCGCGACCGTCGCACAATGCGTTCTAGTCATTCCGCTCGCCAAGATCCCCGAGGTTCCCCTCGGACCGGAGCACGGTCCGGCCGCCATCTTTCTTTTCGCGGGAATAATCCCTCTCGTCGAAACGGGCGATTCCCTCGGAGGGAAGGAAATCCCTCTTAAAGAGGACTCGCCAGGCTTTTTGCTCCCCGAGTTTGGAACCGGCCGAAGCGTCGGGCGAGGTCGACGCTTTTTATTTCCGGAGGAAGAGGGCTTTGCGTCGAATCGACGTCGACGTAGAAAATCAGGGGTATATGTCACCGGAGCCGTAGCCAAAGCGGCTAAACTGTCCGCGTAGATACCGACAACTACACCGATGATATTTATCTCGGCCGGGAGAAAGTGTACCGCGCAGAAGGAACGCCAACATGGCGGCGGTCGTATAGATTCTTGCAGTTTCATAACTCGGTGACCGACATACCGTGCAATTGCACCACTAATAGCCGGCTGTGACATCACGCACCCGTATAATTGACGCCGTAAATAGCGGACGCGTTCGGTGACGTTTTCCCAAGTTTTCCCACGTTTCGGGGGCCCTCGAGCCGCGTCAGAGGTCCGCCATCTTGAATGACGCGAAGGACGTGCGTCGTATCGTTTACCCGGGTCTCGCGGGGCCGAAACTGCGCAGAGAGTCGTCCTTATCAGGATCCGAGGAAAAAGGAGCCATTATCCTTGCCGGACAACCCGAGTGCCGCAATTAACTGGCGTCGTTAAGGCGTTGCGTCTTCTCGAGGCGGCCGGAAGTGCGAAGAAAGTCGTAGTCCGGACGCGGTGACTCGAGTTTCTCGAATTACCAGTCCTTTTCTCGCGAGCTCTTTTCATTTTGTTCTTAGGGCACGTCATTTTAAGCGGTCTCGGGTCCCTTTTCGACTTCTCTTTCTCTCTTTCAGAGCCCGAAGAAGTCGGGGCACCGTTACAGGGATAACGGAAGGTCGATCCATCCTTGAAGATCGGCCTCGATGTCGGCCCTGGTAGCGCCGCGACGCGTCTCTTTTTCGCCGCGTTTATCTCGCTGCACGTAGAAAGTAGACGATCGGCGCTATTGATCGATTCCCGGGGACCGATACCGGCGTCGGCTTCGATCTCTCCTCGCCGATCTGTCATGGCGCTCTCGAAACGTCCGGGGGACAATCGACCTCCTCTCTCGCTCGGCCTCGAAGCGCGCCGCGCGAAACCGGGGCCTTTGGAGATCGAAATTTCGATAGCCCGCGAAACGACTTGGCGCATTTTTCACGAACCCCAAATCCGGCCTGCGGTCCCTCGGCCGCCATCTTGGATCCGAGCGCGACGGCCGCCGAGAAGCGATCGTGGAGGCGAAAATATCATCCGCCCGTCGATCTTCGCCGAGTTCCCATATACATATATATTTCCCTGGACAAAATGGGCCGCGACTTTCGGGGATCCCGTTTCGGCCGGGACATTCGATACGTTCGAGAGAAGATTTCGCCGATTTTTCCCCCGAGCGACCTCCGCGTCCCGGAGCGGGCATTTCGGCTCGGGCGCGATGTTTAAAAGAAACGGGCGTTTTTAACGGGCCCGCCGCTCGTTTCCGGCGGCCAGGCGAAAAGAAAACCGCGAGTAGGCGTACGGTGTTCTATTAATACGTTCCGGTATCCCTGTCTGCAAATAGCGCCGCCATTATGCAACGACCACAACCGGAGAGGCTTGCTTTCCTCCTCCCCTCCGCGGAGCCGCAACAGCCCCCCACCCCGGCGCTTGTGTAACGTGTTTACGTTGTTTATGTTGCGCCGTCTCGCGGTCGTCACGGCATATTTTTGCCGATTTCTTTTTTACCGCGCGGAAGGGAAAGAAATATCCCCGCCACGGCTTTCGGGGCGATACTTCCTCGAGCTCCTCGAAGTCCTACGTCGAGACTTAGGTGCGCGACGGCGGTTCCGCGAAATCGATCGATTGTCCGCATCGACTGCGCGATACTCGACGCCGGCGTTTCGAAACGGGCATCCGGGAGAAATGTATCGGTTAAGAAATTAATCCGTGAAAAATGTTGTATCGTTACGAAGGCACGTGTCGTTGCTCAACGTTTCAAACTCGCGTACGATATTGTCAATGTCACGTGGTAAAGTGACAATCACTTTCCCCCGCGAAATTGGCAATTGCGTACCATTTCCCCGCGAAATATAAAATCTCGTACTTTCACGGGCGAAGTTGACTATTTTGTACTTTCGCTAGCAAAACCGAGGATTTCGTACTTTCGCCCGGGGAAATTATCAATTTCGTGCTTTCGCCCGCGAAATTATGAAATTTCGTACTCTCGCGTGGGAGATTGACAATTTCGTACTTTCGCACGGGAATTTCGCTATTTCCTCCCCGACTTTGAAACGTCGACCAATTACGTGGCTTCGCGGCAATGCGAAATTTATCACGCGTATCTATTCGCGTACGGGAAAAAAAAAAAAAAAAAAAAAAGAAATCGCGTACAAATTCGAGAAGTTCAGTTCCCAGGGATGGCGCAGATCTCGCCTCCTCAAAGGAAGGTCTTGGGAACCTATCGAGGTTCTTAGCAACGAATCGGGGAGCTCTCTTTTTCCCGTGGCCGGCGTTCTTAGCCGGGGGCAAGGACTGCGTCCGCCATTGTCGGGCATTACTGGAATCGCGCAACGCGACTCGCTTGCCCGTGCACGTACCGAATCGGTACACGTGTGCACAGCGGCGCGGTAAGGTTACGTGCGAATTCCAATGAAACCTTCATGCCGCATTTCGACGGGCTTACGTAAAACCGGCCAGCCGAGTGTGCGTTAAAACTGCGACGAATGAGTCGTCACAGCTTAAGGTACGCATTGCCAAGTCCAATTTTTACATTCCGCTCTTTCTTCCCCCCCCCCTCCCCCCGCCGATTGCGCATTGGACTTTCACAGCGAGGAGAGAGAAAAAGAAAGAAATAAAAACGAGAAAAACCGAGCAATCCAGATTAATTACCATTAATTCGTACACGGCCTCGACTTTTCCCTCAAACTTCGTAAATCCTCCCTCCCACCTCGAAAAGCCTCGCAAATTAAATGGCCGAGCGTTCTACCTAATTGCTACTTTCTCTGGGATAAAAAGAGGGATAAAGAAAAAGGAAGAAGAAAAGAGAGCGACTCGGCCGCCCCTCCGGGTGGACGCGGATCCGAGGATCGGTGACTAAGACCAGAGGCCCGGTCGAAAAGGGAGGGAGAGAGAGGAGAATATATNTATATACACACACACACATATATGTATATATATTCGAAAAACGAGGGACAAAAAGCAGAACGATATTTCCTATTGTCATAATTCTCATTGATCCCTCCTCCCCCACGTCTCTCTGGGATTTCTCTCGACAACAACGTGGCTCCCACGTGATCGCGATTTCCCCCCCCCCCTTTCCCTCTTCCTCTCTTCCGCGTCAATAAAATATAAAGACCGACACACGCGCCGCCCACGCACACGCGCGCGTTTCCCTATCACGTGCCTCTTACGCGATTTCCTGCCTTTTCTCGCGGGCGCATCCTCCCTCCCTCCCCCTTCTCGCATCCTTGTGTACACGTGGTCATGTGTACGTACTCGCGAGTGTGCGTACGCGACCATACGTGGACGCGCCGCTATGATTTTGTACTTCTATGGTCGGGCCTCTTCGCTCCGCCGCTCCGCGGCCTCGCTCCGTCCTCTTCCCTCTCCATTAGTATACCGCGAGAGGGAGAGAGAAAGAACCTGCGGAGAGACGGAGCGCCGCGTTCGTCCATCCGTCCGTCACTTAATAATCCAGACGCTGGCCTCGCACGAGGAATGCGAATAACCACTGTGCAATGCACCCGAGTCTTGTTTACAACTGCAGCTGCAATCGACGCACGCGAACCTCAAACCTGACGGGGTGCACTGATAAAAATCGACGGAAATTTTTACGTACCTCGTAGCTGAAGGCTCGCCGATAATAACGCAAAGTGGGGAAATGACAAATTATAAAATGTACAAACACCTGTAATATTCTATATTTACCGTATTAGAGGGGTTTTACTTCAATTAGATGTAACATTACGCTACAGTTTTCAAGAATTTAACCCAGATGCCGAACGTGATATTGTGGAGATTGTCTAGTTCTATTGTAATTTATTGTCGCAATATAATCAATGTAATGACATCAAACTAACCAATGATCGAGGGTGTAAATTTACATCGGCACTGTTATCGGCGAGGAAATGCTCGTGAAATTTTACTTTTTTCGAATAAAAAAAAAAAAAAAAATGTCATCCGAGATAAATGGAAATTTTTTCGTTCGAAAAATGAAATTTCACGAGCCTCGCGTTCGTCCTAAGAGCCTCCATAACCTCCTGGCGATGTTTCAAATGATCCGATGCATCCAATTAGAAGAAATGATTTACCAATATTTTCGCCTTTTTGGTATCTACACCTCTGTGACACATTCATATCAGCTTAATAAACCGTGATTCAGGGCGAGGGTCGTTTTCAGATATTTAGTATATCGGCACATGAATTATATGCGCGACGCCTCGATCGCGAGTTGGCTCGACAGGGAAAAAGAGTGCTTTATAAATAAGTGCGAGGCTAGGCGCGTACCGGGAAAAATATAAATATGCGTCTCGGGAGTCCGCCGGGCCCCTTCCCGGCCTCGTTATCCGGGTCGCGAGGTGCGTTTCCGCTCGAGGGCTCGCTTCTGCCGGAACGGAATTCCTCAGCCGGGCGGTTTCTCCGGGAAAGTGCATCCCGGGGGCTTCCGGGGGCCGGGCTGGCAGTTTTTTGGCCGGCGTGTTCCGACCGTTTCCCCTAGGCCCGCTAGGACTGCCGGGCAAGTAGGTCAGTCCCGCAACGCTCGGACGGCCGCCCGCAAAGTTACGTAACGCCCGAAGGGAGAAAGTTCCCTGCCGCCGCCCCACCCCCGCGCGCCGTGTTTACAAACAAATCTCCCACCCCCACGGGAGGTGGCGGGAGGCGCCCCTCCCGGGGGAAAATGCCGACGCCGAACGGGGGGCCTCGAGTCGCGTTGCGCAAATCGCGGGCCCCGAGAGAAACGCCGTCCCCTGTTGTCAGGCAACTCGGCAGAGCATCGCGGCAAATCCGCTCAAAGTGACATCAAAAAAAATCTCCATCCGTAGATATTAAACATTAAAGTATCCATGAAATTCATCGCCAAACCGGATGGACAAACTCAAAGGAAACATCGCCAGGTGATTATAGAGGCCCTAAGACAGGACGCGGTGCTCGTGAAGCTTGATTTTCGATACGAAATATTTGTCCTTATCCTAGACTGAAGCCAAGAATGCATATATTTTCCCTGATGAATGTTTCGACGTTTCGTGGACATACAGGAGGATGGTCCTTTCATATCGCCTTGACGCCAAAGGTCGGCGCATTAATTTGAGAAATATCTGTCTCTCAATTTGGGGAACTTATCAAGGATGTATAAACTCCTACTAAGACTCCGTTATCGGGAAGGATCGCCGAGTCTCGGCGCGATTCGCCCCGAAATGATCGACCTTACCTCAGGAGAGATGTCGCGCTAAGTGCGCGAGGTGCGATTAATCGCGTCCCAATGGGTGTCATGGCCGCCGCTGGGTCGGTCGAATTTCTGGCCGCGACCAGGTAGACGCGCGTCGGTGAAATGGTCGAGCCAAAAAGAGACGCGGACTCCGTGCGGGAAGAAAGTGGACGCGGGAGGGGAAAGCCCCCCGCTCCCCCGCCCCACGCAGCTGTCTCCCCGTTTCTCCTCCTTTCTCTCCGCGAGAGAACGCGCCGTCCGAGTCGCGGGAGGGGACGCCTTTGGAACGGTGCAGACTGCGTCCGCGAGGGGGGGAGAACGGTTACTCGAGTTTTTACCGTCGCGTTCCAGATTCCCAGGAATCCGGCGCACTTCGTACCCCGTGACCGTAGTCGATCGTCTAAAAGGAATTACGTAGCAGTTTCCCGCCGAGGAGCTACGCGGCCGACGTTAAGAGCGACCCCCTCGCCCTCCGGCGGGAATAATTGGCCGCCATTACCGGCGGTACACAATTGACGGACAATCGGCGTCGAGATGCGACTCGGCTCCGCGACGCTCGCCTGGGAAATTCGAATCCACCCTCGAACAGTCCCAGGGAACCGGGATTCAATTCACTTTGAATTTAGCCCCTTTTTCTAAGCCATTTAGAGGAGGCAGATATAGGTTATGTCTATGATACAGGGGCCGGGGATTCCGGTCGGGTTTCCGCTCTCCCTCGCTCGACGTTTAGGGTTATCTCGGGGGCTCGATGGCGATTGGCAACGTCGAATTTCTTTAATTCGATTTAGTTTCTTTAATTTGAGTTTAGCCCCTTTTTCTAAGCCATTAAGAGGAGGCAGATATAGGTTATGTCTATGATACAGCGAAGGAGAGAAGGAACGCGGACGGGGGCGAACCTTCTAGAGGGCGCCACCTGGGGCAAGTTTACCTCCGTGTCCGCCATACAGGATGCGGAGCGACGCACTTCGACTTCGGGCCGGCCTTTCCGCTCTCGCTCTTTCGGGCCGCGTGCGGCAGGGGTGGAGAAAGAATTTCACGCTAGACGCGAGTGCCGCAACGACGCGACAGGGACGTCGCGTAAACGTATTGTGGACGTAGAATGGCCTAGAGAAGTAGGTCGCGGCGTAGTTCCCCGTTACGCCGCGCCGCGCGAGGACGTCTCACCGATGCGATATACACAGGCGCACGCGGGCCTGCGCGCACCGAGGTACCGAGGTGTACCGATGCTCTTACGTAACCTCCCTGGCCCTCCGAGCGGCGCATCGTCACGCGGCGAGACGCCGAAGGAAATTACGACCGCTCGACCAAATATCCCCGGCGCAGTCCTAACCTCCAAACCGGCCGCCATCTTGCCGAGCCGACGCAACCTCGACCACCTCGATCTCGAAAGTACCGACCAAAAACATAACCCGAGGACCTCGAGCCTAAAGATCCTAAAATATAAGAATTTCAAGAGAATTCTCTCCAATCTATTTCCCCGAGTCGCCTCCGGTTCTACCCCTTCGTCTTCCGACCTATGGTCGAAATTCCCGGAGCCGGGCGCGCGATTGTCGACCAAAGCGCACATAAGCTCTTAGTAGGAAGAGGGTTCATTCCCAGCAGGAATTCTCGTGCGTCGGCTCGACGGATCGTTCTCGAATAGCCACGTGGGAGTCCGAAGATTCCAGGAATTCCCGAGTCACGGGTTTTCGCTCGAATTCGCGTTCGCCGATGAAACGCTACGGCGCAGTAGAAGTGCGCTCGCGGCCTCCTCTTGGTCTATCTTGGCCTACTTCCATGTTTTTACCTCGCCGATTCGCGATGGCGCTAACGCATGCGCGCGCACGACGACGGGCATGAACCATGGAACGAGAGGTATATACGCGAGGTGGGTAAAATGCACCGGGGATCGAAAAAAAAAAAAAAATAAAATCGGTATTACTCGACTGCTGGAGAAGCCTTTTTAATTGCGAAATGCGGGGGTGCGCTTCTAAGGCACTGCCGTAGATTCCACCCCTGACGATATCTCGGCCAATCCTCTCGTTTCCGTCGAGGACGCGTTCCAGATCGATTGGTTCGCCCGTCGATGCCTAATGGGATACGTATCCGACAAAGAGAGCCAGCTATCTAGGAAGTTCCAAGACCGGCCATTCCGCACCACTCGATTCAGTCAACTTCGCGTTAACTCGGTTGCATCCCCTGCACCTTGTGTTCGGATTTTTCAGATTAGGGTTGTTTATTTTTCTTTTTTTTTTAATTTTTTCTCCACGTATATTTCACGGAATTCCAGTTGTCAGAGGTAGGAAAAATCGGGAGACTGGAAAGATGGCTGTAAAAAATCGCAGGTGGATACTACGCATTTCGCGGACGGGGTCACGTCGCGGATGGCGAATTTTCTAGATTGGGGGTATTTAAAAAAAAAATTGTTCTCCCCGTATATTTCACGGAATTTCAGTTTTAAGAGGCAGGAAAAATCGGGAGGCTGGGAAGATGTTCGAAAAAAAAAAGTCGCAGATGGATACTGCGCGTTCCGCGGACGGGGTCACGTCGCGGATGGCGGCGGCGAATCGCGGGGGAAACACGCGAAGGACGAACCCTCTCGAGTCGCAGTTTCCTCGCGGATCGATGAAATCCATGAACTCTGTCGCGGACAGGGACGAAGGGGCAGTCGTCACGTGTACGGCAATTGCGTCGTCCGGGATTAAAATCGGACGGCGCGTTCGAAACGTCCTCCCGAGAGATCGGCGAGAACTTTCGCTCGCTCTCCCTAATTACCGCGAGACATAGCCGGCCGCGGTATATCGGCCGCAGATTCGCGAGCACCTATCACTGCCGACGCCGCGGCCCGATAGCGTCACGTAATTACTCGCAATGCGTCGGAATTGGGGATAATTGTCGCGGCGTAGAGTGCCGGCCGAGGTGCCGCGGCGTAAACAATATCGAGACCGTGGACCGAGGTACAGCGCCGGTCGCGAGGGCCTCCACTCTGCAGATATGCTGCCCCAGAGTAAGGAGGAAGACTTTTGCGACCGACCCTGTACACTCCTCTCGGGGTTAAATGGAACGTACAGTCCGTCTCGTCGACTGGACTTTCGCACTCCTCGATTAAATCTCTCATCCGCTTTGCTACCAACTGCGGCCAGGATTTTAGGTTAGGACTCCACGGCGGGATTTATTAAATGCCAGCCGTTACTCTACGAAGTCGGGGATGTCTTCGGGTTAAATTTATACCGCGCGACTCCGTCGACTGAATTTCATAGTCTCTGCAACGAAGTCGGCCATGATTTTAGGTTAGGACGCCATCGACGGACTCGCCTCGCAACCTTGGCCGCTGCCAAGAGGAGCGAGTCGGTCCGCTCGGAAGGAACTGGAGGAAACTCGATCTTCCGTGAAACGCCGTAAACGCGCGTTTATCCCTAGAACTGCGTTTCATGGTCCACCCACGCGACCGCGGCCCGAAATACGCGTCCGGGGCATCTCCGGCTCCGTAACGCGCCTCCGCCGTCTCTCCCGAGACCCGGGGACGCGGGGTTCAGGGAACGGGGGACGATCGGTAGGACAACCGGGGACAATTGTCGCGTAAATACGCCATCCGTCGAACGTTACGTCGGCCTAAGGAAATACCGGGGACGCGTTACGCGAAACGCTTGTGTAACGTTGTACGGCGCCGAGCTTGCCCTTATCACGACATATCGTTAACGCGCAATTACGCCGACGGTTTCCCTCCGCATCGGGAATATCCGTCACACTTTCGAGATACGTCGGGGACACCATTCCGCTAGAATTACACCGCTAAGGCGGAATCGTACATAAGGTTAAGAACGTTTTCGAGGAAGAGCCGGCGAGTCCGGGTAAGGTTTCCCTGGTGTAGGCCAGCTGTCGGGTTACCGTGTCACTTCGTCTAGACTACCGGCGTCACTTCCGCTCGGCCGCGACCAATCGATGTATCTCGAGTTTCCGGCCGCGCCGATAACGCTTTTCCGCCAGCGGCCGATCGGCGAATCGGCAAATCCATCGATATATCCACCCTGGGGTCACCGGCGATCCGTCAAGTGGCAACGATTAACGGACGTTCTACGTTATCCTCGAGCATTCCGTTTTCCGGATATAAAAAGGGTACTTCGGAATGAGTAACCATTAAAAATTGATCGAACCGTCTCGCCGGATTCCGACGACTTTCCATGTTTAAGGTCCGGGTCGCGTATGACGTCTCGAGTACACCTTCCTTTCGCGGTTTCGAGAGTTTCGAGCATTCCCCGGGCAGAAAAAGACCAGCCGTTATTTACCCGTCGGGAAGGTCGAGGCGACGTCCGTCAAAGCATATCGATTCGTCATTCGGCCTTAGCGAGGCGATCAACCGGATTCGGAGAGATCGACGGGCGATCGATCGATCGCCGGAAGGTCCAACGTCCAAGGCCCGGCGCCGCAAACCGGAAACCGCATCGACAACGCGACAATGCACCGGGGATAAGTCGGGCAAGAACACCGATCCGAATCTAACCTCCTTCTTATCCCTCCGCTCGATCGCGATATATATATATATACATCGCTCGTCGATTCGCGATCGAGGTCGCGGATACTCTCGTCCGAGTCCATCAACGTTCCTATCCTCTTACGCGTTATTATTTTTCCCGTTCTACCTCTGGAGGGAAACGTCGATTTCCGACCGGCCTTTCGCGGCAGGTCCGCAGCGGAGCGGCCGCGCCGAGACGAAACGTCCCACCGGCGCCGTTGACGGATGCAGGGTGATGATCTAACTTTAGATGACACCTTACCGCTGCGGAAATAATACTTGGATTCTTCGAGTTGCCCCGCGAGTTGGCCGCATCGAGAGAAAACGCCGCGGAATGTCCATATTCTGGGGACCCCGCGGAAATCGTCATCATGTGAGGTTATCATGGATATTCCCTTCGCGCGGCTTAGAGGCCGACGGACACCTCCGTCGAGGAAAACCGCCCTCGAGATTCCCTCGGTCGATAGATGTAGAAACGTTTACGCGGAAAACTTTACGGCCCGGTCCGCTACGCGGAGCGTCGAGAAACCGCGACGTCGATAAGTTCCCTGGCACCGAGCCAGCCTCGAACCCCGTTAAAGGCCGCTCCGAGTATCCGGAGGTCCCTTCTACTCCTCGAAGACGCGGCCGAGGAGCCGCGGATGCCCTCCCTGCCTTCCCCCAGAGTCCTACGTCCTCGTCCCCGACGCTCGGCGTCGCGGCGCGACGGCGATCGGCCGGCCACCTGTTGAAGGGCCGCGACGCGAGCGCCTTGGATAAATTGTTTCCCCGTACCCTGGAAAAAAATTTCCCGGCCCCCCTCCCGGACGCGCCTCGAGGTATCCGGGGAAAAATTTGCGGAATGACGAAAACGCTCCGAAAGTTTCCCGAAGAGGCGAGCCTCGGGGCGCCGCGTGCATATGCATGACTCCTCGGTGGAAACGTACGGGACGTCGGAATGACGCACGAGAGGCTCTACTCGAAATTCTAGACACCCCCTTCGACGGGTCTCGAGAATCGAAAGTCGATCGATTATCGCCCGCGGGAGCGGTCCCCGCAGGCCGGAAGTCGCGGCGATAACTCCGGCCTATCGCGGCCCGATAACGAATCCCGGGACTCGGTTTCCTCCCTTCCGCGCGCGATATATCGACCTCCGATTCGAGGAATTTCCGAAACCCTCGAATTTTACCGCGAAAGAGGGCACCGCCTTTTTTTTCCCCGAATTATCACCGATATTTCTAGAGGGACGTCGAAAGAATATTTTTTTTTCTTTTCTCCCGTTTAAATCGGCCGACTTTTAGGTTAGGATAAATCTTCGAGATATCGGGCTGTGACGCTCGAGGTGGGTCGATTCAATTTTCTCTGGACAGATGATCGCGTGAAGGATAATGGAAAAAATGCCCGCGTGGACGGCATTGTCTGGAAGTGAGCGATAACGCGGACATGTCACTCATCGATAAAGCGTTATCCGGGAAAATATTGACTCTCCGTCGTACCGGGAAGTCCCGTTCGGGTTCTCTCCCCTCCACGGTGCTTCCCGGGAAAACGATCGAAATTCGAGTTTTCCTCCTTGTTATTGCACGCCGTGCTATTTTTAGCCCGCGTGCGGTTTCTTTTTCCTTTATTTCTCTTTTTCTCTGCCGACCAGGTGTGCACAGGTGCAGTGATAACCGATTTCCCGGGGCGGGTTACGAAACAGGGAAAATAAACGGAGGGGAAGGCATAAAAAATTGAGTCAAAGGATTCGAGGTCGGAGCTGTTCTTTTTTTTTTATAGAGAATGAGGGGTTGAAAATCGATCGATGTTTAGGAAGAGAGAGAGAGAGAGAGAGGATGGCCCGAGGTCGACGACTGGCGCCTCGAGTCGCTCGATCGCCGATGGGAAATCGTAACTAATCGATCACGACCTCGCGATCGATTATTGGCGCCGGGGAGATCGACGGGAAAGTCCCCGAAATAAATGATAAGTTCGATCCCGAGGAATTCGCGGCGCCTCGGTAGGAATTACCATCTCCCGAGATGGGAGATGAACATCCGGAACGGTTCCTTTCCGCAACTGAGAGTTCCGTCATATCTCGCCGGCGGAAAGTAATCCCGTTAACGGGCATGAATATGCAAAGGGCATGCAAATCGAAAGATTCCGGCTCTTTCGGCGCGGCTCGCCGAGGAAATCGGAGAGAACACGGGAAACGATCCCGAACTTCCGGCTTGGACTCCTGGACCCCAGGAAAGCCCAGAAAGTGGAAAGCGCCGGAAGTGGGGGCCGAGAAGGAATTTCCATGGATTAGCATGCGACGCGAATGGGAAATTCGATTCCACCTAGGGCGAAACCCGACTTCCCGACTTCTCCGGGAAAAAAAAGAAAAAAAAGAAAAAAGAAAAAATTCCCTCGCGGGAATTTTCCCGCCGGGGGAAAAATCGCGTACTCATCGCGTCGCGGATCGCGTCCGTCACTTCCGGCGACGGCTCTCTCTCTCTCTCGGACTTCGAACCGTTTACAAAGCCAATCGACGGCCGCGTGACGTCAATTACCTGTTGTTGTCGCCGGTGTCATCGCCGACGTCGGCGCCGTCGACGATTGCCTTCCGAGCGAGCTTATTTTCGCTTTAACGACTTCCTCGCAAAGGACGGGAAAATAAGCCCGGGGAAAAATGTCTCGTCATTTCGCAGGTAATTAGCGCCGAGGAGAGTTTTCAGGTGTCGAGGTTGGAAAAATCTCGAGTTCCGGTGGAACGAGGGAAAAGTCACCGTTTCGTTTCGCTAGAGGGAGCCGCCGACTTTTCCTGCCGCGGTCCCCCACGCCTTTCCGCGAAAGACTTTCCCCCCTCGTGCGGGGACTTTCCGCGTGGGTTTTTAACCGCGAGAACCGCAGGACCGGACGCTCGGCCGTCCTTCGGGATTTCATACAGATTTTGCGCCGCTTCTTCCGTCTTGGAAGTTCCCACTTTGATACCAGGAGGAAGTCGCGGAGGTGCGTCCGATAAGGGCCGTCGTACGGGGCACGAGTGCAAGACTCGCCTTATCGTGCCAACTGCAACCGGAGTCGATCGAACTCGTGCATCGCGTGCACCTGCAGTCGACGCGTCGAAAAAGGCACCGATCGCCGATTTACTCGGCGCAAAAAGGTGTCAACGAGGCGTCGACGCCTCGATGCGCCGCCCTTTGACGAATTGCCCCGCGCCGGTGCATCGCGTGCACCTCCGAGCCGTCCAATTTGCCGGAATAATTGCCCCGACTCGTCGACGCACCTCGACGAGTGCCGGTAATCGCCGAGAAGGAAGTAATTGCCATCTCGACGATTAGTCGCCGGTAAACGCGTTTCCGAGTGGCGGTACGCACCTCATCGAGAATCGGACGCGCACCACTCGGCAAATCTCGAGATTTTTCCCCGAGGTGAGAGGAAAAAAAAATCTCGACGACGCGAACTCCTCGATAATGCATTTTCATAGCAAATTGCATAGGTGGACCACCTAGTGAATCCCCACCCTGTTAATCAAAAATATGATTCTATGCTTTCGTTGGAAGTATCATTCGGACATGGTATACCGATTTTGTCAAATATCTGCGACAAATTTAGGACATAACTGTATTAATTTTCCCAGGTAATTTCACAAAACAATCGTAACATGATATGAAATGATAAGTTCGATTAGAAATCTCTAATGAGTATATGCTAATTCACTTGTAGGACGTTAAATTTATAATTTCACTACGACCTTGTGCACTGAGAGTGCATGCATTTCGTGGATAATTTTGGGAATCTAACAGGGCAGATTTCGGCTCACCGAGGTCGCAAGGAAGGAAATATAAAGAAAGGAAATTTATTAATGGGAGCTTCTCGATGAATGCATTTTCCCCCGGAATGGACTCTGGACGTGGACTCGAAGTTTCCAGCTCGTCCGGGAAAGTCGACGTCACTTGTTGACGAAAATTCCTGCCCGAAAACACGAGATCGGTCCTCTTCCCGAAGAAGCTCCCCGCGGCGAGCGTTTCGCGGAATGGCCGCAAAGGAGAGCCGGCAAACATTGTAAATCCTTCCGGGCTGGAGTTTCGGACACGGGGGCAGATGGCGCCCCTTTTGTGCCGGTCCCCGAAATTGTTTTCGAGGTGTAATAAAGAAATAAAGAGACTTTCTCGTGAATCACGCCAGCAAGGCCAGGGCTCGATCCCACGGCCTCGGCGGAGAAAGTGAAATGGATTTCGAGAAAAATGGCCTCGACCCGCGAGCGGCGAATTGCGCGACGCTTAAATTAGAACGCGAGCGTTCCCTCGGCGCTTTCTTCTCCCGATGTCTCGAAACTGATCGAGGAAAAGAAAAGGGGGGAAAAAAAAAAGAAGAAGAAGAAGAAGAAAAACGTCCGCTGGAAATCGCGAACCGGCCCGCAGGAGGAATCGACGTCTACGAGGATATTTTTACAAGCGTTCGATAGGTCTATCTTTAGCGCCGCTTACCTAACCCCCGATTATCCTCCTATTTCTCCCGGGTTAATTATGCCCGCGCAATTGCATCGCGGTTGCAATTTACCTTATGAAATCGGACCCGCGGCCTGGATGAATATTTAGAGGCAGGTAAGTACATTAATTGGCCGTTTCTTTGGCTCGGTCCGGCAATGCATTCCCGGTATACATTAGCGAGGACTCCTCGGCGAGGCCTATGGAGATATATCCCCGGAGCTCGAGTAGGTCCCGATCCTCGGAGGATCCCGCGAAGAGGTTCAAAGGAAGCGCTCTCGAGAAACGGCAAGTGAGATTTCCAAGGAAGCGAGGAGAAGGCGCCTTTTCCCCGGAGGTCGCTCGCAGCGTCCGGGCACAAAGGAGGCCAGGACCTTCCGGGAACGTCGAGGAGCCTCCAAGGACCCTCCAAGGATGCCCGAAGGAGACCGGGGTGACGGCTCGTCTCGCGGACAGACTCGGGCCAGGACCTCCCCGTAGAGCCGTAAATTATCGGCAGGACATCAAGGAAGCCTCGCGGTCGTTGTTTTAGGGACCCGTCGACGGAAACCCGGGCCAGGGTTCCCGAGCCAGGACGAAGAGAAGGCCGATCCTGGCGGGTCGGCCCGAAAATCCTCGCCGGCACGCGTTAGAAGGAGAATAAGAGGTGGAGGCTAAGAGCGGACAGGTGGGAAGAAGACAACGAGGGGATAGCTTCATTTACGGGACCGGTGGGGCCCGAGGGGTCCAGGGCCCCGTTCCCCCTCCCCTGGGCGCACTCCTCCTCGGACCACCAGAGGTTCTCGCCTCGCCGGTTTTTTATTCGTCTGCGAAGGTGGA
The DNA here is from genome assembly GCF_000612105.2 of Orussus abietinus. Taxonomy (NCBI): domain Eukaryota; kingdom Metazoa; phylum Arthropoda; class Insecta; order Hymenoptera; family Orussidae; genus Orussus; species Orussus abietinus. Next base: position 515,721 of record NW_019394276.1, on the reverse strand, counting down.
CCGAAGAAAAGATCCCGAGGAATGCCGGACCCACCCTGGGAAACGGAGTCGGCCCCGTCGATCGGGCCCGGTATCGGCATCCGCGAAACCCAAATCGATATCCCGCGATAGCCCCGCTTCTTATCGATGTTCTTTTTTTTTCTCTTTTTTTTCGGGAGCGTCCTCGCGACGGAGAGTCTCCATCCTGCCAGAAAATACGCGCGAACTCGGCTCCGGGCGTTCTTATCGCCCCGGCAAATTCGCCGTTTCTTTTTTTCCTCCTACTATCGGCCGCATGCATTACCATCCAGATATCTTGGGCGCGATAGCGACGCACATAATAGTCGCGAGGGTCTTTAAACAAGTATTCCGATATCCTCCGATACGATCGGCCGATACGCCGCGTTGCGAGCCCCGTTTCGTCGCGCGTTTCAGTCCGCTCCGCACCCGCCGCAAAAGTGGCGTTCCTCCGATCCTGGACTCGACATTAACGCCAGAAAGTCTTGGGGGAATCTTAGGATAATTGCGGGAAAATTCCTCGAGAATTTCGGGGACCTCCAGGTGGAGGCGACTGCAGTGGATGCGCCGCCGTGGCGTCGCGACGGCCGATGGGAATCCCCGTTGCCGCGGTATCGCTGCGACTTTATCAACGTTTCCTGTCAACGTCCGACTTCGGTCGAGGCTGAAGGAGGAAGATAGGCGTGGGAACCTCCACCGAAGACGGTCGATGATCCTGGAGATCGTTCACCGCCGTCTCAGGTGGTTGGGTTTGGGACCGCGTCCGGGATCCTGAAAATCCTTTGGCGAAGAGGAACGAGACGTATCTAGGTCCTGCGGATCCAAGGACGAGGTATCTCTTCTCCAGGAGTCTCGTCTCGAGATGACGAGTCTCCTCCGTCGGACGTCGAGGCCGACCCGGAACGAGCAGCCGCGAACGCGGCACGTAGCAGTAGTTTCGAGAAGGTGGTCTTTAAGGCTGCATACGCAATGCCCGGCATCGCGAGGACCGAGTTCGGGAAGAGGACCGGCACGGAAAGCGCGACGTGACCGGCATGGGAACGGGCCTCGTTGCGGCCACTTCTAGGCGTTTTCGACAGTTTTCGCCACTTCTGGGGCCACTGCCTCCTGGCGTGCGTGTTTCGAGACGCGTGTCCTCTCGCACGTATGTATACCCGGGAGGGCTCGACGCGGTTAGGACGGCTACGTGTCGAGTTAGACCAGGAGACGTGTCCAGCCTCGGGTACGCCCCACGTTCGAAAGGGCCTTTTCACTCCTCGCCGACACGAGGTTATCACTTTACCTTGAAAAGAAGATTTCGCCGAACCGAAGAAATATATCCTACCGCGAACGAAATATTTTCTTTCTACATTACCAAGGAATTATTTCACTGGAATAACTTCCAATCAATCGAACGCGACGTTTCCCCGGGGTCGTGAGAATTTCAGGGCATTCGAGGGGAATTCTTAAAATTATCGAGATATTTCTTTGGGACTATTCAAGGAAATATTTTCGAAGGTTCAATTTTTTTTCTGTTTTTCTTTAGGTTTTTTTCAGGGTAAGTTCAGGTCGACCGGGTTAGAATGGGTCTCAAGAGGAATTTTTCGGTTCGCCATCTTCGCTCCCGAAGAGCTGCGGGGTACTCGTATAAGGTGCGAAGGGCCCTATCGTCTCGGGTGTCCCCGACGTCTCGGTGTCACTCGGTGCGAGTCGACGCGAGTCATGGGCACGTAGGGTGTACATTCCACATGGGCGGGAGTTTCTCGCGATCGCGTCTAGACGCGACAGAGGCGCATTCGTATCTGCCCGAGTCGGCGTTATCGGCGCTGTCCCCGCGCCGATAGCGGCCCCGCTTCCGGATCCAAGGCCACGGGGATGGCCACCCGACACCGGAGGTCCGAAGAGCTCCGATTTACATCCACGCCGTCTAAGGCTTCCGCATCTAAGGACGTCCAGTCTAAGGCTTCCTTTATACGGACGACACGCGACAGTCGGCTCTCCGCCATTTCTTGTGCAATCGATTAGGTAATCGAGATCAGGTCACGTGCCGATCGGCCGCGTTTTCGGGGGGTTCCGGGAGCCGGATGAATCATCCCGTAGAGAAGAGTTACACCTACGGAACCGTCGTCACCGCGGCGGAAGATTTGCGTTACCGAGGGCGGACAAGAAGACGCCAACGGGTGGACGTCCCGAAAGGAGTGTCAAAGTCTAACCGTCCGTCATTAGCGGATTCTAAAATCCCCGCGTCCGATTTCCTCCCACCGGCGGAGTCCCCGTTTCCGCCGAGTCGGCGTTTCCGTCGCGGCCGCCGCGGCGGCGGGAAGGAGGCCAAGAGCGCGGCTCGGCCGGCCCCTGACATCAATCTTTCCGAAGCGGCGGCGCGCATGCGCGCGTGCCTCGGGTCACGTGTCCGCGGACCAATTAGGAGCGCGCAGAGTCCGCCCGAGCGAAACCCCGCGAGCCCCTCGAGATTTCGAGTCCCCTCTACCCTGAAACCACCCCGCGCCCCGAGAATCGCGAAATTGCGCGACGAGTCTCTTCTACTCCTGACACATCTCGAGGGCATCTCGTAACATTTATCAGCTCCTCCGTCGCCCGAAGTCCGGAAATCCTCGTCCGATCCCCGCGATCAGCGCATGCCAGGTCTCGATCCGTAGATCGCCGCGCAGTTCCCAAACCCCCTACCCAGGACCTGTACTTTCCCGTATTCCTCCTCCACCATAAAAAAAAAAGAAAAAAAAAAAAAAAATACCGCCACCCCGGTAACCTCTCCCCTTCGAAATCATATTTCCACCTGTGATAAGTGCGCGGAAACGCCGCGGTGTCTGATCGAACTCGGCGTCACGTGACGTGGTCTCGGTTCGAATAATGCCGGGAAAATAATTAGAATAACCAGGCTAATTATAGCGAGGGCATAGGATAGATCTATCGCGTTAATTGGTTACTTCTCCCCATCTTCGTGCATATGCCCGTCCCCGGGTTCGAGACGTGGGTTATGCAGGAGAAACGGTGGCGCCGCCCGGCGGCGCCGCGGCGGCAGGTGGCGTCGCGGGGGCACCGCCGCCGCGCGGGGGAGGGCGGAAACAAACAAATGGCCTGCCTATCAGCCTTCGAATTACGGAAACGACGACGACGACGAGCGGCGCGCAAGGCTGCCGTCGCGGCGCGGCCGTAAAAACCTCCACGTAATTGCGCCGACTGGCGCCTCCTAATTGCAGCGCGCGCGTGCAACGCCGTATTATTGCACCGACAATAATTGCGCGTCCCCCCCCCCCTACCTCCCCCGCCCCCCTATCTTCCCCTCACCCCGGCCACCCCTTCCGTTACATAAGGCAAGCGGTGCTTTATTTTCCGCGGCGTTCGACGCGCGGTTTCTCGTTTCCCGAAACCCATTCTACCGGCCCCTCTCTAATTCGCGGGGTAAATCGGTGAAAATCTGCATTTCCTCGAATCGCCTAGTTGTGTCGGATACCTACGGGGGGAGGACCTCGTCCTACAGGTCACCGGTGGAAACTGCAACGGGATGCCCCCCCCGTAGGGGGGTACCACGGATTGCAAGGAAATATCGCGCGGCTCGTATATGCGTTTTCATTAATGCCTTTTTTGCGAGCGCCGCGGGATATAAACACGTCCATTTCCGGATATGAAATCCGTACCGTTCCCCTGTTGCCGTAAACCCGGCGTTATTTGCTAATCGTCGGCTACCAACGGCGGGCCATTGTCGGAGATTTACCGCGGACGGTCATTCTTTTTTTTCTTCCCTATTCTCGGTTTTTCTTTTCTCTCTCTCTCTCTCCCCCTACCCCCTATGATGGAGGTTTCGCGACGTACATAGGCTAGCCGGCGATGGGCGGCCGTTCTCCCCCATTGTTGCTCCCCTGTTTGTTTATCCCACGGCCCGACCAGGCGGGGATAACGCGCGGACGGACGGATGGACATGTAGGTTATGTAGGTTATATAGGGTGGACGGGATATATGGGTTAGGGCGGGCCGAGGGGGCGAGTCAAAGAGTTCGCGCAGATGCACCGGCCCGCGAGATCGCAGCTGCAGTGCGACAAAAACCGCCTCGCGATTTCGAGCCGCCAGGGGCGCTCGTGACGCTTTTCTCCTCCCTTTTCCGGGAGACACCTCGTGGAGAGTCCACGTGCACGTGCAACTAGATCGATCAACGGGTTCAGGGACTCTCGTATTGACATCGCTCTGTATGCCGAGGACGACGCTTGTTCGCGAGGGCCGATGCCCGATTAAATTCGCTCCTGGTGTTTTCCTTGATTTTTCTGCGTTTCTTTTTTTCTTATTTCGTTTTTTTTTTTTTTATTCTTTCGTATCCTCCCCTTTTCGACGAGTCCTCGCGTGCCCGGGTCTCGGTTCAACGATTCCCCCTAAGGGAATGGGGCGCCCGAGTCGTTGCACCTTCCAGGGGGCACCACCTGGCCTTTCGCACCACCTTAAGGACGCATCGATGACTGCAGCGGGCGATCGATCGCCAGGAGCCTTCGGATGTCTCTTCTTTTTTTTTTTTCTCTCTCTCTTCTTTCCCGGCGAGCAGCTGCAGTTGCGCCTCTCGAGAGGGGTCTTCTCGAGGAGATCGTTATCCGGACTCGGAGGGCAATTCGGCCCGTATGCCGTGATCTGGCGCAGCTGCAGTCGGTGCAGTTGCCCCGCTCGTAAGGGCCGCCTCTCTCTTCGGGGGATCGTTATCTTTTTCCTGCCCGATATCTCGGCGAGCGGGAGGGCCACCTCGCCGATTTGCAGCTGCGTCCCCGAAACGCGCGAAACGAGACATCGCCGCTCGTGTTTGTACACCCGAGCGGGGTACTTGCGGAATATAATTCCCTAATTACCTGGGCATTCAATGAGCACTTGGGGCCCATCAAAGGCACCCTATCGCGCGTCCGGCCGCTGCAGGTGATCGCCGATGAATCTCCGGAGGTGCACCTGCTCGAGGTACGCGCGGGCCAAGGTAAATCCGAGAGAGCCAAGGCAGCTGCAGGTGCATCGGCCGTCCTTCGACTCGAAGGATCATCGGCAGACCTTCGACTCGCGAGTTTTCCATTCTCTCGTCAATTTTGGCTATACATTTATTCCATGGCGCGACCAATCGAGGAACCCGACCCGACCGACTCCGAAATCAAGCTACGTCGTTTCTGTCCAATGGAACCGTAAGTTTATGCAAATTTATGATAAACACATGATTTTTCTGAACCGGCCAGGTCGTTCCCCGACGCGGACAGGGACCTACTCGCCGTCAGGTTTCCGAGGAGCGGTTAATCGTTCGACTCGTGATACTCGAATCGTTCCCTCTCGCGGTGGGCTCTGCACCTGGTCCTTCGCGTTACCTCGACCACGACCGCGGCCGCGGAGAGCAACGCGCCGCAAGGGTGCACCGGGTTTCCGCGGCACCTGCCGAATGACGTCGCGCCAGCCGGCCTCCCAGCCCGCCCTTGCCTTTTTGCCCTTGCCACCTCCTGGACGAAATGTATAAATCACCGAGGATCCTCCAGAAAACAATCCGAATCCGCCCAGTAAATCAGCGGACTAATGCGCGCGCCCTGCAACTGCCAGAGGGGAGGTCGGGATGCATCTAGAGGAAAGGGCCCTAAAGACGAGGGATGCACCGATGGCGATAAACGCATAGGCCAGAGACATCGGGACAGGCTCGACAAAGTGATTACGGACGGGCAAATCGTCCCGCTTATTCGGCATCGACGCGATGCACCTGGGGGCACCCGGGAACGGGTGAATCGAGTTTCGATGGAAAATAAATACTCCCGGGATCAGGGCCGGGGGTGATTGGAGCGGTTTGCAAGTGGACGCGTAAACGTCGAGGGTATAATTGCTTGGATACAATGAAATAGGGATAAATAGGGCGTTTCGATGGGAAATGCAACGAACGGACGGAGCGACCGGGCCCGATTCGTCTTTTCGACGTGCGGGGCAAGCTGGGGGAAAGTCATTCCGGGGGTAGAGAAGTTTCTTCCTTTGGGTTTTTCTTCAAAGGGAGGACAGGAGGGTCGGAGAGGCGGAGGTGGATGCAACAAAGGGCCAAAGCCCCGGGAGGTTGCGCCGCCGAGGAGCCACCTGCCGACAGATGTTCCCTCCCTACTTTCCTCCCACTTTCCCCGCGTTCTGCCTCCGCCTTTCGGGTACCTTAACCTTCCTCCTGCGGGATGGGCCCGTCACCAGGGGTCGGGACTCGCGTGCATCTCGCCCGGGCGCATGCGCACGCGAACCCGACACCTGTCGGCCGCCGCCTTCTGCCGTTTCTCAGGAGCGTTTCCCCCGCTGAATATCGCCCTCCCGTCCCCGGCCGCGGCGAATTACATTCCGGACTGCGGCTTGACAATTCCGATATCCTCCTCGCTCGTTTACCTCGAATCGATGATATATTCACCCAGGCCTCTTCCGGCAAGAGGAGCCTATGGTCGCGGGACGAGGAAGCGAGGCCGATCCTCGCGATATTTTCCAGGCCGTCTGCGTTCCGCACTTTCGCTTTCTCCGCCCGGTCGTTTTCTCTTTCTCCGGCGCGTACCTCGGTCTCTCTCGCTCCCAGGTCGCGGCGCCTAGCGTCGTCTCGCTCGGCCTCGGCTTCTCCTGCTCGCTCGGGGCGCGGGAGACTCGAGAAAAGGACGCGGTCTCTCGGCCGTCTAGCCGCTCGCTTTTACCGAGGAACTTTCTCCGGCCGGAAGTGTCCTCGGAACTCCTCCTCGCGGCCGATATCCGAAAATTGCCTCGGCCGTCAGGATTCGACGTTTCGAAATTCAAGCTTTCGCGCGAAAGTGGCGTCAAAGGGTCTCTCCTTTATGAAGCTTTTCTCCTAACCGAGGGCATCGAATCGTTTCAAACTTGACAGAGTGAATACGGAGGCTACAAGGGAGGTTCTAAAACCCAAAAGATCTCAATTTAAGGAAAATTTCTTTATAGGTGCTTTCAAAATTTTATTATAAGAGAAATTAAATTTCACAAGGGTCAGGACCTAACTTCGTAGCCTCCGCGTCCATGTTGTCAAGTTTGAAACGATTCGGTACGCCCAGGTCGTAGAGAAGTCCCACGAACGATTGACCTCTCGGATGCCACTCTCGCATCCCCTTAACGATTATAAGAAACCCTCCCCTGTCCCGGATTAATCGAAAACCATGGATTGCTTCTTAAAAGCCCAAAAATATCCGGCACCTTCCTCTCGATCTAACGATATGGGATTTACGTTGCGCTCTTCAACGTGGAGGTCCTTGGGACCTGCATCCCGGATTCCATCGGGGCGTAACGGCGAAATAGTTGGAAATCGATGCCCTGCGCCGTCGTGCAGGAAACGTCCCTCGGGAGGAGAGCGTCCTAACCTCTCCCTCGGCCCGTTAGCCGCCCTTCGTCTTATTCATCCGCCCCTGGGCCGACGGGGTGCGAGAGCACGCGACTACCAGACGGCAGGTGTTCGAGATTGTTGCACCCGACAGATGTTGGCCCTGCTTCCACGTCCTAACCTCTCTTTTCTCCCCGGCTTCCCTCCACCTCTTCCCTCTTCGTCTGGCCCCGCTTTCCGCCGATTTCCTGTCCCTCTCCGGCGCGGTACAACGGCCTCCAGGGGACGACGCGGCTCGCGGCAGCGGTGCTCCGTCTTCCCCCAAAGGTCTCCCCTTCTCGTTCTTTTGCTCCGACGATGCGATTCGAAGGAGCCAGGAGAGGAATCGACCTCGCGGTGGAACCATGGTCGCGGTTTTGCTCTTGTCCCGAGAGAAAAAAAAATCCCCCCGAAAAAAAATGCGTCGAACCAGATACACTTTCTTCACTCCAAGAATAAATCTTGTTACGAATAAATGTCGCGTCCAATTCATTCGAGTTCATTTCAGGGAAATAATTAATCTTGGCATTGACTAAGTATGTCTTTGGTTAAATTGCGCGTTTTTTCATTTCTTTCTTTGAGTGTATGATTATAGGAAGGGGTCGCGAGAAATCGGAAGAAGTGTGGAAAATTGGGGAGAATCGAGAATTATCGCCGATATGTAGAAACGCGATTAACGGGAAATAATCCCCGGGAGTGCAGGATTTACGGCCTCGTCGGGTTTAAGGCGATTGCCGGACCCCGTTTTGCAGTAACGCCGCTTATTACTTAAGTAGGCGCGTTGCGGTTAGGTTTACTGCGGGGAGATTAGACGGTGCGAGGAAGACCCGGGGGTTCGGTTTAGGGTAACGAAGAGACCGCGGGGTAATTCGATCGAGCGAGAGGCTCGCAGGGTATCCTCGAATCGGGCTTTTTTACGGGGCCCCATAAAGGCGGCCACCTCGGGGACGAGTATCCGCCGGAGGATCGAATCGGAATGGCTCGCTCGAGTTCCTCTTCCCCTGACAAAGGAGTCACTCTTAAGCCGGGTTTGCAGTGGGTTTAGGGTATTTTTAGCTGCATTATTCAGGCCAGGTGGTACCGACTTAGCCGACGCCGAGGTATTATTGGCGGAAGCCGACGTCGCCGTCGACGTCGGCGCCGATGAGGGATACCTCGCGACGGACCTTATCCGCCTGCCGGCAATTATTCCCGATTATTCCCGGCTCGACCGAGAAATTTCCCCCTTTCAGGAATTCCGACTGCGCCTCTCGTAGGGAGACAATCGATCGCGAGGTATCGATCCGCCGCGTCGCGGATCATAATTCCAATCGATATTTTCCAGGAGAGACGGAGAGGTGCCTCGGAGGAGGAGGGCACCCATCATCGAAAGGTCGAATATTCGTCACGGGCCATAATCCACAATGCAGGCCGATCGTTTCCCAAGAACGTTTCGCGATGCGATCGATCCCGACTCCCCCCGTTATTTTCCTTTCTTCATCCCACTCGAAGAACCCCCACCGTCGCGCGAAAAAAAGCTACGCGGAATGAATATCCCGCGTTAACGGCCGACGAAATTGTGCAATCCTCGATCGGTCACTTCCGCGATCCGAATATGATAAACGATATGGCTGCTCGCTAAACCGGTTACACCCGCGGCTAATGCAGATCGTCTTACGGTACTCAGCTTCCGGTACCGCATAATGCACCTCGGACTAAGGTGTCGCCCGGCCATTAATAGAGCATCTCACACCTCTGCGCCGAGGCAGGAGAAAGAGTCCCTTCGAACGCCTAAAGGTGTAATTCGATCCAACTTTGACTTATCTCTCCCCGATAAAGAGCGATTCTTCTCGCTTTCTTTGAAAAAAAGAAAAGAAATCTCAGAGGGAGCTGGAAAATGGAGTAAGAAAATAGGCTCTGTTTCCGTTCCCGGTTTCTTCAGCGAGGCACTTCCTCTAGGCTTCCTTCGACCAGGGAGCCCGACGATCTTTCCGCGCCACCCGGAGGGGATGTTTTTATTTTCATGCCGAGACGAGAGAAGATCCGGAAATGCCTGATAAGGACAAGATAAGGGCAGGCTAACGCTTTTACGCGTCTACGCGTTTACTCGGGGAGTCGTTGAGTCATCGTACATGGAGCACTTTCTAAATGCATCGCGGCCGGGACCATAAATAGACCACAATAGCTCTATCTCCTGCGACCAGAGGATAAGGTCGCTGTCCCGACTCTACGGGGTTTTCAGGGGTGGCCGGCACCCCGGGTGTATGTAAATCGCCCAGAGCCGACCTTAACTCCGTCATCGAGGATCATTTAATGGAAAGGAAACGCCTCCCCGGATTCGCGGAAAAATTCCGAAAAATCCAAGGAAGGCGCCCCATAGGAGTGCAACAATTCGCACAGGTGCACTCCCCCTCGGTCGCGCTCGCCCCTCCGATGAATTTATTTTTATTGAACGCGTCATTGGTTTTAGTTCGAGGGCCGCGCGAAAATAGCGCGTAATTAGATACACCGGCGTGCTGCAAGGCGGAACCGCGGCCATTATGCGTTCGGGAACGCCATTACGCAAAGCGCACAACCCGCCGACATAATCGCGCCTCCGCGATATAATTCCTGTTTTCGCAAGTTCCTATAATAATCCGACACGAGCGAGTTATTCCGCGGGCGCAATTACCGCGCCAAGTACCACGACGGAGGTTAATTGGATGTCGCAAGTCCCGCGGATCCGACAATCAACGAATTTATCGATATCCCCCTCTTGGACTCGTCATTGCATCTACTGGTTACGTTGCAAGAGAAAAAAAAACAAAAAAAAAACAAAACAAGCGCTAGCTTTATTCCCAATCTTCCCCTGTTAAAAACATTCATAAAAAAAATTCATGCACCGCTGGTACCTAAGATTGTGGCAAAATTATAAATTTCACGCCTCGTAAGTGAACGATTACACATTCGTGATATACTTAAAATTCGTCATTTTCAAACGTCATATTGAAAGTCTAGTACAACTATGTCTTAAATTTGTAACATACGTTACGAATGTTCGGAAATGTTATCAAATTAGGATACCATGTCGGAATGGAACTTCCAACAGAAGATTGATAAGATTTCGATATTTTCTCTCCTTTTTAACATGGTATCATTTGCGATCTGAAGTTACATACGGATGACCCCCTGGATCGCTCCAGGGCGTGATAACGAAAATGTGAATAAATTCGTCCAGCCTCTGGCGGATAAGAATACCGGGTTGCAAACGAGTGCGAGTAGCTATTATTGTTGGTTATTTAAGGCCGCCATTCTCGGGGCGTCTCTTGTTACATAATCGAGCGACGCCCGCCGCCTCCGCCACCGACGGAGGTACCGCCACCGCCGCCTGCCAGGCATGAATGAGTGACTCATCGCACGCCTCCGTTTTACGTGCGTGTACGCTCGCCTTAAAGAGTGCGCCGCGAATAGCGAGCGCGCGAGAGAGAGGCCGCGAGGCGGCCGCGCGAGAGTTGGAGAGAGACAGAACGACTGCGCGCGCACTCCCGACCCCGATACGCGACGCACCTTCGCGGATCGCCCTCAAAAGAGACACGACAAGAGGAAATAAATTTTTCCGCGTGATTTTATACAATCCCAGGTAATCTCCGGTAATCCATGACAATCCCATAATCCCGGTGGAGTCGGGCAAAAATCACGAAACTCGATTTTCACGATATTTTCCACGCGGTGTAATTCATTCTTTTTTTTTTTTTCCAGTCACCTCTTTACAGGGTAAACGTCGCGGAGGTCTGCAACCGTGAATGGCGGGAACGACGGAAAGGACGGAACGGGAGGAAGGGGGGCGGAGGCGTCACGTCCGCACGCATTGCGGAACGCATACGCAACGCACTGACCCCGTTACGCGGTGCACCGTCCTAGGTAAATGTATTGCGCACCGATCGTACTACTATAGACGAGGCATCGATCGGTCGGCGAGTTTATTTATTTTTTTTTCAGAGTTATTTCCCCGAAGATTTCCACATTCGGATGGATTTCGATTATTCTAGAAAAAGTTCGAGGTACGAGGGGGGGAATTACAAGGAGAGCGCGGCCTCGGGAGAGCTTCGCCGATTTAATTGCTCTTAATTTATCCCGAGGATTCCGCCGCACTTATTTCGGTCCCCGTCGGCTAAATATACTCGGCGATACTAATTGAGCCTAAGTGCGCTGAGAACGGAATAACGCCGATTCAGAAGTTCGCATTTACTCGTTACCGTAGTCTAGAGTCTCTAATCTCTAACCCCGACCTTTTGAGGTATTTCTTAATTAGATTTATAACCTCGGTCTTTATTATCGAGACGGAGTTAACCAGACTTCCGTTACCGGCGCGACAATAATCCCAGCCCTCGATTTCTCGTCTCCCGGTGGTAAATCCGCCATAAGTGTTCCGCAGCAGCTTTCTCTGCCTAGCTGTCGTGCTGGCCTGCAAACCGACCGCCTTTTCTCCCTATATATCTTGGCTTTTCTCTCTCCGAGTCTATCAATTTTCCCGGGAGCTTGTACCGCGGTCCAGACCCACGGGCACAGAGGCAATATGACCGATTCCTGGTTAAATCTCTCTCAATGAATTTCACTCCCCCTAATCGTCGACAGAACTTAAGGTGATATGAAAGGGCTATATGCTCAAGAAATGTCATGTTTAATATAAACATTTTTTTATTTATCGCAGACTAGAACCAATACGTATTTCCTTCTTTTCTTTTTATTCCATTTTCACAAGCACCATGTTCTTCCTCAGGGCCTCCATAATCACGTGCCGAAGTTTCAAACGATTCGGTGCACCCAGTTTGGGGAAAAGTTTTATCAATATTTTCAGGTTTTATATGTTAAAATGACCCTTTCATATCATCGTAACGTCGACTTAGTACCGCATCGATTGTTCAATAAATTAATTCCCAGAACGATCACTCCATATTAGGAGGAGGTCGAAAGTGCGTGGGTGCGTGGAGCACCAGGATAACGTGGGCTCTCGCTTCGCGTTATTCCAGAGTGAGAGATTTTTTTTTTCCCCAGGGAAAACGAGCGAAAATGCACGTTTAAGACTTGATAGGATTCCCTTTCCTAAGCTAAACTGTTACCCACCTGAGGAAGGAAGAACTTCTTGAGAGCGAAGTCGTTCTCAAGGATGCTTTCAAGCCAAGCAATTTCGACCTCAAGTGTGAAAGAAATTTATTGGAATTCCTCGAAGCTTTTCGATGATCTGTCAGGACGAAGCTCCGGAGCCACCCTCAGGGCGTCGACGCGTCGGCGATAGGATGAGGTGACGTCGCGACGTCGACGGTCTCTCAGTTTAAGCTCCTCCATGCACAACACTCACATTTCAAAGTTCTAAGACCATCGCTTTCTACTCGCACTAACGAAACGTACCCGCGGACTGTCCGCGATAATGTGATAACTCAAGGTTAACACTAAGGACCAGATCCGTGTGGATGTTTTGGTTCGGGAAAATTCCGCACGGCGTGCGACCAAGGAAGCTTAGATAAACAAATAAAGAGAGGAAGGAGAGGCCTCGCAGACAAAAGTAAGCCGCAGTCCCGAACAATGGAACTCTCGTAAATCCGCAGGCGCAAAAGAAAAAAGAAAAAGGAACAAAAAACTCGGTAATTAACCGCAACGTCGTTAAGTACGCCTGATTAGAATTCCCACCGGATAATTGGTGCACCTGCTGGATGGCGTGGATTCGCCGGGCGTCGGGTGGATGCGCTTCCACCGCTGCGGAAAAAACTCCCGACGGGGAAGTCGAGGGCCGTCCGGTTCCTTTGTGGGCTTAGCATGCGTACGCGAACGGAAGTGCCGGTAAAAATGTGCGTAGGTACCGCGCGAGGCCAACTCTCGGTACATATAAGGCCGCGTTCACACCTACACGCGCCGCTCGGTCCCGCCACTTCCTTCGGCGTGCGAGCCGCGCGATCGTCAATCCATGAATGGGTGTGGGTATCAATGGGCAGGCGCCCATTGGTGCCTACCCACGCGTGCGCGACCACGCTGACTGTAGTAAACGTAACGACCCGTCGTAAAGCGAGGGCGAATCGCGGCCGAGCTTTCCGCGAGACCGGCCGCGCCGGAAGTCGCGAGACGAGGCTTAAGACGTGCCCCCTAAGAGCCTTTAATAATTTTAATAATTTCCTAGGAAAGGACCGTGGGTACCAGGGAGGATCGGAGGACCTCGTAAATCACCGCGAAGGATCGGGATAACACCCGGGCAGGTGCCAGTCGATCTCGGGAAACGGCCGATTTTCCAGTCCCTCCAAAGGCGACCAGAATGGGAAAATGATCCTCGACAGGACTGCAATTAAGCGGATCGTCCGTGAAAAGCCGACTTCGTTCCAGGATAGAGGAGTGCTTTTGCGGAATTCCAGAATTGTTTGCCTAGGACCTTCCTGGACAAAGTGCCGGGTCTGTTTACCGGGGAGGATCAAGGATCGTCCTCCCTCGACAGCTGGGAGTCTCCCTCTCCTCTCGCGGAAGGTCCTTTTCGAACCACTCTGTTATTATTTATTATCCGTGTCTCAAGGACCTCGAGCGGCCGTTTCCACTTTCCTCTTTCCCATCCCGAGCGCTCTCCTTCCGCAGGAATTTTCCCACTAAACCGCGTCCCGCACAATGCGGCCGGAAATTGACGTTTCCAATGCGTAATGGCAGATTTCCGCTGGCAGCGAGCCTCGTCGACACCTTCGGCGCCATTAATTTCGCACCTCGACGGAATTCCCTCGCGATGGGATGGAATAAAAAAAGGACCTCCCGGTTTCCGGAGGCGCCGAAAGAGTTTTCGGGAGAGAAAAAAAAGGGAAAAGAATCTCCGCAAGCTGCTTTACATTCCGCGCGCGGAACCGCTCGGCCCGAGGACACGCGCGGAATAGCGACGAGCGTTTTTCTCTCTTCCTCCGGAGATTCCGGCGATCGTCCATCGGACATTTTAATCGGCGCCGCGACGCGCCGCTTGTCAGCGTTGCATAAACGCGGTGAGATCCCACTTCCGTTATCGCGTCCGAGGAGTTTCGCCTTGGTTTTCGGAATTCCAGGGAGAGGACCAACTCGCCTAATTCCGTCGCGTTATCGTTTTCCCCAAAGTATTGGATTTACCTTTAAATCGGTCCGTTCGTCGGGGTGTCATGGCGCCGGGAGCAGATATTGGCCGCGGTCTGATAATGCTCGTGCCAGGTCGTACGAGTCGGCGACGGGCAGAGCAAAGCACCGCGCTTATTCTTTTTTTTTTGTTTTTCCCTCTCTTTTTCCTCTTTTCCTCACATATTGCGCACAAATTGTACCGAGTCACAACACGTGTCCGCGCCTCGAGCCGGTGGAGTGACGAAATCGGAACGAGCCATGGAAAAACTCACTCGCATTTGGAACCTCCCCAGACTTACCGACGGGTACAATGTTTTAACGGTTTAATCAAATAAAAATATCAAGCCCCCAGGTTCATTTATTTGCATTCGATTGAAGTGTCATGTCAAAGGAGGGGCAATCAGAGGCAGATTGCGTCTGTACCAGGTCGTACGAGGCTGCGCGAGGCCAGGCAGAGCGTCCTCTTCTCTCTCTCTTTCTCTTTTTTATATTACGCAGAAACCGTATCAAACTGGTAACGCACGAGTCAATGACTCGAGTGGTTTAAATGATGAAATCGGAATGACCAAACGACGCAGAAGTCCAGAGCTCGCCGACACGAGTATAGTTTATATCCGAGATGGCCTCGCTCTTGTAGAGGATATTCCCGTCCGAACTGTCACGTCGGCAGAAACGTCTTATCGCGTCGATTTGATTTAATTTAACCTCGAGGATAAGTACATCCCCGAAAATACGCCGCTTGAAACCACCCCGTATGCAAATGTCCGTTTTCACGGGCGATTAAGCTAAAAATAAAGGGGCATGCCTCGTGCGACCGTAGCTTCGTGCGACCGTAGCCTCCGGTAAGCGACTCTTATTTTCCCTGACAGAAAGACACGGATACGTCAGTTTGTCCCTAAATTAGCGTAAATCAGGGCTGCGAGTGTACGTGGAAAATTTGGAGGAGATCGTAACGCATCGATTAACCCTAATGGCCGGCACCGGTAATCGTTACCATGGTGCCAGTAAGTCACCATGGTACCAGAAAGTTACCATGACCCATTGCGACACGCGCTCTTCTCCACGTGGAAGACATCGGATCGATGGTCCTTGTCGCCCAAGGCCGCTTCCGGGGGCGGGCGGACAATTTATTGGACATGCTCTTACTGTAATAATACCGCCCGATAGAAGCGACCGAGAGCCGTGGAAAAAACTCCTAATCAAAGTACCGGCACACTGTACTTGCGGGACCATTCTACTTAAACGAATAAAATGATTAAAATAATTAAAGTGATAGAAAATTGTCGAGCAACGCCGCGGTGCGAGGTGAAGCGGACGTTGCTATTGACTGTACCAATGGACATTTCATACAGTACGTCGGCTGTAATTCCGACACTCGTGAAACGATTTTCCTGGGCCACAAATAGTTTCCATTCGCCCGTTTCCTGCTCTACTCGAGGGGAAACGTTGCATTCCAGAGGTCATACTGTGCCATTTCAATTCGTACAGTATTCTTTTTCTTTTTTCATTTTTTTTTTTGGAAGCGCACTCCTCTCGCTAAAAATCGTTCTAGGCTCGTGCGCGAGTCACTTTAGATCGGCGGAAATCAATAAATAAATTCATCATCGACGGTGTCGTTGCTCCTGTAGTATAGATACCGACAGCGTCGCAGATAAAGGCGCTTATCAGGGCGCAGGAATTATTCTAATATTCGAAATTAATGCGTAACTCGCTACTCGAGTACGGACCATTATTGCGGGAGAATAACTCTTTCGTTCAGTTCCCCCCTTTTTCCGAATTTCAATATCCTCGATTTTCCTCCGAGGTTTTCTCGGGAAATATTCCGAATTCCCGTATGCATCCTCGCATTTTCCGTCCCCGGATCAAGAGGGACGTTCCGGGGGCTTAATAAGTGTCGGGAAAATGACGGGAATTAGTCCGATGTGTCCTGGGACGACGTTTCGGAGCGTGGCGTAATTAAAATTACTCCCCCGCGTCATACTTTACGCGTCGTCAACCCTTTCGCTTCCCCAATTCCTCAAGAATTCCACCCCGGCGTCCGGAGTGAATTCCCTTTTCGAGATTTCCTCCCAACTTCGATCCCCAGAACCTGGATATCGCGGCTCATCATAACCGTTAACGTTGTTTCTCACCGTAGTTAACGAAGGACTGCACTGCAAAACCTGGAACAGAACAGAGAGACAACGTTAAATCCTGGACCGAAGGGCAGAGCGGATTTATTTAGACTTTTCGCATCTCGGACTCGGCGTATCTTTATCATCGGGTATTTATTTTCATTCCCCGGGATTTACGCTACGTTTTCCAGGGTGCATCGGCCCCGGCTTCGGTGTTGGGTTTGGTCTTGGCTGGAACTCGATGGCGCGTGGCGGTGCTAATGAACTCGCGAGTCGAGTTTCACGGAGGTGTGACACCAAGACCGCAACGACGCGGACGTTTCGAATCGGGCTTTCACTGGGAAATTCGGCGGCATCGGGGATTCCGAGCACGGAAGGACGATCCCCAGGGTACGGGGGTTCCGTTCCCGAGGGAAAATGCCGATAACGACCAGGTGAAAGACGTATTCCTAGAGAAGGCCGCGACTCGACGCGCCGGATCGACGGTGATCTTTGTTCGATTCGCCCAGCAGATGATCCTTCCCTTTCCTGCTCGGAGCCCTGGCCTTAACGAGACTCTTAACGGTCGACAGTTTGCAACGAGGCAATCTTCCTTGTTCGTTTCTCGGTTCGGGAGTAGAGTCCTCTCTTTGTTTTTGCCGAAGATCCGACGCCTCGCGCGGAGTTCAAATACCTCTCTACGCGCGCAGCGAGGGGGCCGAGTCGCGCGCGAACGCGAGTCAGGGCCTTCCTCGAGGAGTAAAATCGGATAACTTTGACATTTTCACCGTGAAAAGGGTTAATCGTAAAGTTCGGATCCGGGGTTCGCGATGGGGACCTTGAGAAAGAGTTGAAGTTTTCGGAAAGTCGACGGAAACGAGGGCGACCACCGACCGAGTCGCGCTCGTATCCGTCGCTTTCCGCGGGAAGTCGGCGAAATAAAAGGAAAAATTCCGGGTAAAAAAGGAGGCCGAAGACGCGTCCCCGGGTACGAGCTCGTTCAGCTGTTGCGCCGGATTCCAGACGGGAGGGAAGGCGATTCGCTCCTCGACCGGAAGCGAACGCGAAGGGAAACGATCCGGCACGCACGGCCATTCGCCGGAGGATCCCCCGTAAATCCTCTCTTAATTACGATTTAATTATAATTGATACTTATTATTCACCGCGTAATCGCGCGTGCTCGGATGCCCGTGCTCGTTCCCCATAACGAGGGGGCCCCTGCCTTCCACGGGGCGATGCACCTCAATAATTTCTAAAATTAGAAAAAGCCCCATCGAGACCCAAGAAACCGAAGGCGTCCCGCTTCGTATTCCCGACGCAACGTCGGATGGCATAAATAATTAATGCGCATAATTTCGCGTGCACATCCTGGACCGGCGATCGGGCACCCCCGAATATATATATATATATATACATATTCTGATCCTTCGTAAATATGCGACGACGCGTGTTATATGCATTCATAACCTAGTCCTGGGGACGGTACCGAGGGGTGCTCGAAACGTCCCCCTGGCGCGAAGGGGGAGTTTTCCATTTTGATCGAGGGAAGAAAAGTGGCCGCGGGAACCCTTAATGGAGTCCGGGCACGTTTTTGCGACGTGCTCCCGATCGGAGGCTTTGCACCCCCGCGAGTGCATCGGTCTTCTGCAAACCCCGTCTCGGTGGGCAGGACAATATATATCGACCCCCTGATAGGAGTTTTTCCTTTATCACCGCCGTGCCCGATCCATTATCCCCGCATCCTCGCGCCCTCGGGCGGGGATAAAAAAATAAAAAATAAAAAGAGCCACTCTTGACGCGACTCCGCAGCTCGGGAACGATCGGTTACGTATCCCCGCGCCCCAGTGGAAAGCGAAAAACGGGGCTCGAATTTCTCGAGGGTCGGTGTATCTTTCTAGCCGGAGAGAGGAGGTAGAGGGGGCCGAATTTCGGCCGGAGTCAAGGGTGCTCGCCGAAGTCTCCTCGAGGCTGGGGTAACGCACGAGTTTGCATCCCTTCGGGTGCAACGATCTCTTGCGAGCCCTGCAGTGGCCCTTAGGGGTGGAATTGGGTCCCTCGATGCAGCTCCTCCAGGGGAGGAGTACAATAAAAATGTGTCGTCGGCCGTATTTACATTAGGAGGATCGGCTGCACGCAGGATGCGAGTCAACGCCGATTTCCCCTCGATCATATTTGCTCTACATCCCCGAACGTGAATTCCCCCCCCGGGGGAAAGTTAGCTCCCATTAACCCGGGCAAGCCCTCCCGTCGACTCTAAACGTCCCTTCTAAGGGCGTGAATCACGGAACGAATTTTTCAATTTTTCTTCCAAGCCCCGAGAAGAGGAGGGAAAACGAAAAAAGAAAGGAAAAAAAAAATGGACGACATTCGTCCGTAGATGCGAGGGGAGGATTTTCGCCCAGCTGGGCGTAAATTTGGGAGAAAAGTAGACAGAAGGGACGCGATTTCTGCGGGGCCGAGCGAGGGCATTCGTCACCCTCGAAGAGAAGCGTGCCCCGGAAGGAACGAGGCGACCGAGGGGGGCGAGTTTCGACGACTCCAAGGGGGAGGCTCGAGCAACGGATGCGAACGATAGGAGGGAAAAAAAAGAAAAGAAAAAGGAAAAGAAAATATTCTGCTGCGTAAACCATCGAAACTGTACGTAAAAGTGGTCGGAAAAGCGGTACTCGCAGGGATTGCTCGAGCGACGTTAGGTTAGGTTAGGTTAACTCGTCCCCGGGAAACGGAGGGGTGGCACGCCTGGCAAGTTTAATTCCTCGACAAGATGGCGCCGGGACGCGGGGGAAGGGGAGGAGGGAAAAAAAAGTTTCGAAAGTGTCGACTTCGGCGGTGGTGAAAAATAAAAATTCCAGAGGGATGCCCGGGGGCGACTNGGGGGGGGGGACGGGGGCGGGCCGAGTACGTGCGCCACATCGTGAGCTCATTATAATGCTCTTCGTTTCTTCTCGTCGAGGGTGAAATGCAGGGCCGCCAACCCTCCTGCTCGCTCCTTAACGAACGACCCCCCTCCCAAGACCGCGCAACGATCGGAGCACGTCGAGATGGCGGCCGAAAGAGGGAAAAAAAAAAAAAACGTCCCCTCCGCCCGAATTTCGGGACAAAATCTCGGAACATCCCCCGGGAAGAGGAGGCACCTCGAGGCGACGCGAAACGTGCCCAGGGGCAGCAGGGCACGATTTCACGGCCCCCCTTGCACGCCTCGTGCATTATTTCTTAACATTATAAATCTTCCTTCTCGACATCGGACATGTCAAAGAGGCATTCGACCGGACGGGCATTTAAAAAAAAATTATGCAGGCCCCTGGGATGGGGGGGGGGACGATTAATACGCAGCGTCGCATTTAAAACGTCGACTCGAAAGGTAAGCAAGAGGGAGTCGGCGGGCCCCGGCGACGCCATTGGGAAAATTAGAGACACGCGGGGCCCAAGGTCCCGAAGAGTTCGGGCCCTGCGCCAGGAGCGGAGGTTAGTCGCCCCACGGCGGGAGGGGCGAGGGCGGGGGAGGGGGCGCGCAGGAGCGGCACGCAAACGCGACCTGGCGGGAAACAACGGGGGGCCAACAACCTTGGTCACGTTCTTGGCGGGAAGAAGGCGAGTGGTGCTCAACCGTTCGGTTCTCCAGGGTCGCGGGGCAGTGGGGCTCGGGGGGCCCCTTTATTCAAAAGAAGCCGCGTTCTGAATGGCCGGCCCGGGCTCGCCGGAAAAAGAGATCAACCGGATACCTCGAGGCCGGACGAGAGAGAGAGAGGGAGAGGGGGAAGGGACCCCGCCGAAATTGCGGGCCTTTTTACACCTCGCGCGAGCGTTCTTGCAAATTCCCTTCCCGGAAACACGCGGGGGGCCCCGGGGCCCTGCTCGGGGTCGTCGGGAGCGGATCCGAGATCCGGGCCCCCCGCAAATAGGGGGCCCGTCGCGATCTCGGATCCGAGGACCTCCCCCGAGGAACGATTTCGAGGCGCGCTCGGTACTTGGGGAGATAGGTCCGATCGAGAGGGTCGCCCTGGCCTTCGGGGGCGAGTCCCCCCTCGAGGGAAGGCGGCGAGGCCGGTAGTTTTCCAGGTTGGCCCGAAGAATTCCACGGGTCCGCGAGCGCGGGCTGCGCAGCCGAGGGAACGGAGGTATTTGAACTCGTCCCCCGTCCCCCGTCCCGGTGTCTGTCTGTAGACCGTCTGCCCCCCTCCGTCCTCGGCCCCCACTACCGGGGCGGGGGGGCCGGACCGCGAACTTTATTCTTCCCGGCGTGACCCCCTGCTCCCGGGGGCGCTCCCCGCCGTCGCCGCCCCTTTCGCCGGGACCTCGCTCTCGCTTGGCGGGAAACCGGACACGTGGTCCCCCCTCGCGCCCATTGGAAGACAAAGGATCGCCCCCGCGCCGGGGCACTGGCCGCGTCGACGCAACCACCGTACTATCGTCCCACGCTCTACTGGCCCCCTTCGAATGCTCTCCGGGGTCTAGCGCGCCCCGGGGCCCCCGGGCCCCCGTTAATTACTCCTCGGGACCGTCTAATCGATTCTGCCCCCGGACCGTTACTTCGCGCCTCGGACGGCCCCGACTTGGGCCCCTTAGTTTAAAATAAACTAAAAATCCATCCGACCGATATCGCTCCCCGACCCCTCTCAACCGGGTCCGCCGTTTCCAACGGAAATTCAATTGGAGCGGAAACGGAGCCGAGAGGCCCGTTAAGTAGCGGGCAATTCCCTGATAAGAACTCGCGCCAAGTCACGGCGGGTCCGCGCGCTGCTCGACGCGTCCCTGGGGGTCCTGGGTGTCCGGACCTACCGCAACAACGCTGGGATTT
This sequence comes from Orussus abietinus, assembly GCF_000612105.2. Lineage (NCBI taxonomy): Eukaryota > Metazoa > Arthropoda > Insecta > Hymenoptera > Orussidae > Orussus > Orussus abietinus. Next base: position 494,450 of record NW_019394276.1, on the reverse strand, counting down.
CGCGACCCTGCATCAGCCTCTCTCCTAACCCCCCCGTTAACCCTCCCGCCGTTGATTACGCTTTTTTAACTCCACATACCCCCTCCTCCGGTTGGCCCTCCGTTAACAAGGGCGCCCTGCTCCTCGAATATAGAGAGTCCTTCTTTTTTCCTCGGTGACTCCCACGCGGGGAAAGTCAATGCTCGGTCTATTGTCTCTTCCGCGGCGATAGTATCGTCCTATCGTAAATACATCGATAGCGTGGGCCCTCGATATCCTTCGAGCCGGCGATCGCGTCCTTTTGGGACCCGGGGGAAAAAACCGAGACGACGAAAGACGCCTTCCCGCACCCACGTGCTCGACGCCGAAGGACGCCCTTTCTCGGAGGACCCGACGCGGACCTAGTTCCAGGACACGCCCGACTCCTGGCCGGAGGCGAATCTAGGATTCGATATCGATACCCGGGTCGAACCCGGAGGACGAGGCCGCACCGCCAAAGGACGACGGGAGCGCAGAAGTCCGGGATAACTCCCGCTCCCTGGGGTCGGGACTTCCCGAGCCTCCGTCACCGGTGGCGTCCCGGCGGGCGTCGCCGGGTCCGGTTCAAAGGAAGTCTGGTGCCATTTAACGATCCGGCCCCTTCCTCGGTCCCTGGAAGCCTCGAGCCGCTCAGGGTCAGAGGCCAGACGAGTTTCGAACACATCGACGCGCCTCCACGACCGTCCACGCACTTACACGCACCCCTGGTCGAGCCGAGAACCCGTCCCCCGCCGGTTATCCGCAGACTCGGGCGCATTCCCGATCTCGCCATGGGAAAGGTCCCCGACATAAAGGGGCCCCTCCTCCCGTGGAATATGGTGGGCGAGAGTCCTGGGGTCCCTCTTCGGCGTCCTCGCGAGGGATTTTACCGATGAGGACCCTGAAGAGGACCCGCGACCCTCTGGACGTCTCCGCAATCGCTCGCGAGGACGGCCGGTGCACTTGATAAATCTCGGTGGCGATTTCTAATTCGATTCGCGGCGGCCGCTAATGGCCAATTTGCGGCCCGAAATTGGCCAATTTACGGGCCGCCGCGGATTATTCGTCTTGAGTCGAGCGGGCCGGAGGAGGCGTTGTTCCTTTTTCGTTTCCGGCGCCTCGTTCGGCCGCAGAATGTGCGCCGCGCGGCCCCCCTAGTCCGCTCTTTATATTCTTTGTTCGAGGGCCGAGGGCCGCCGACGGATTCCGAGAACATACGTCACATCGGCCTCGCGAATTAAGGATATTTATTGGTCTGGCGCTAGCCGGGGAATTTCGGACTTTGTTTAGGAAAAAGTCTGCCCACCGCTCCGCCCGAGGCCAACCGGGCGGGCCCCTCTTTGTTCCGAGGCCCCTGAGCCTTAACGAGGCGCCCGTCTCCTCGTGGAAACCAGGGGAAATCGTCGAGACCGATCACCGATACCAAGATCGATCCCGATATCTTTCAATGATTCGAGGAAAATTGAAAAGAAAGAAGGAAAAGGAAATCCTCGAGGTTCCTCGTGCAAAGATGGAATTTTTCGGAATTTTTAGGTTTTTTCAGATTTCTGGGATTTTTTTTTGACCGACCCCCTGGAGGTCGATCCCCACGATCTCCTTCGCAGATCGCAGGTGACAATTCCGCCTACATCGGTATTCCCACCCGGGGGAGGAGAGGACGAGAGCAGCGCAGCATCCGTCACCGGTGGATCAATTCCGAGGCGCACCGAGGACGTTCCTCGGTCGAAGGGACGTCGGGGGGTTTCCAGACGAGGGGAGGGCCAGGATGGTCTGGATAGGGCGGGAAGAGGGGCAGGGGTTTGTCCCTTGGTGGTCGGGCTGCTCCTGGCCCCTCTCCTCCCTCGTCCTTCTCGCTCCCCTGCGGCCCTTTCGACCCTTCCCGGCGCGGAAAAAAGTCCGGAGCAGCGCTAACGAATTTCGTTTGCACCCCGGGGTCGATCTCTCGGTTTTATTAAACCTGATCGGCAACCCCGAGTCCTTCCCCACCGGGTAAATGTGAATTTTATTTCGTTTCATTTAATAACACGCCCATGGAGGAGGAAACGAAGTCGCGTTTCCGCCGGGCGGATTCACCGGCGGACGTCGTTCGACGAAGTCATCGGCCCGGATGTACGGTCCGGGATTTATTAACGAGCGATGTTTAACGAAGATATCAGTGCCGAGGATATTGGGCCAGGATACGCGGAGAGAGGGGCCTCGACGGTCGGGCCGCTCCTAATTGTCTGCTCTCTCCGTCCAACCCGTGGCCCTCCCATATGTCCGTCTCTCTCCGTCCGTCAGACGCGCGCCGCCCCTCATTCCTTTTAAAGTTCCAATAAATGGCCAATCAATTTTGCAATAAATTTTATTCAATTCCGCTAAAGTGGCAGTGGACCAGCTTTATGGACGTTCTCCCACGGCCGGTCGATTGGGCCTATCGATATCACCCGAAGTCGATCGATCGGTAACGTGGCAAACCGACTTCTGCTCGGATTCGTTGAGCGACGTCCGGTCGTCCTTTCCCCCTGGATCTGTATAATTTCTATCGCGGCGATAGATCGATCCGACGAGAAGGCGCAAGAGAGGATCGACGACGTTTCCAGGAGAAGACCGGATTAGGGGGGCCTCGAGGATCTCTCCCGTAATCTTTGGAGATGGCTTTCCGAATCCACCGGAGGCCAGGACATCCCCCCGACGAGGGGAGCCGGGGCAACAGGTCCATAAAAGTCGGGGCGCGTCTCGAGGTGACAAATCGTCCCTTAAAAACCGCTCCTGTACACCCTGCCCCGCGTGCCGATACCGCGTCCTGACGCGGCGATAAAAATCGTCCCTCCGCTCCCCTCGCGGCGGGGCCGCATCCGCAGATCCGCAGATGCGCCGAGTCCGCGGATCCGCGCCCCGGGGACGTCGATTTCCCGTTAAATATTCATACGTGAGCCCGCGGGGATGCCAACCGCAGCGGGGAAATATTTGCCCAGGACTCGGCCTCGGCGAAGGGCTCGAAAGAGCGGAAAATCGATCCTTGCACCGCTCTCGCCCACCGGTGCAGCCGAAAATTCAGGTCGACTCCTCGAATCCTCATGGCCGTTCTACGCTTCGACGTACAACCAGGGATTGTTTCTTTTCAACCCCCAAAGGGTATACTGCAAATTATTCAGAGTATTAAGAATTACTTAAACGACTTTAATTAAATCATTTCCTCAGCCAAGTCGGCCGGTATCGAAGATCAGGTTATCCAGGATAATCGAGCGACCTTCGAGCGACGTTTCCTCCCCCTGAGGGGTCGAATCAGCTCCCCCCCTTTTATCGACGGAATTATTTCCCACCGATTGCGCGGGATCCCTCGTACAAAATCCACGTCCTGCCCGAGGAAGGCGGAGAAGAGGGCCGGCTTATCGAGCGGTGAGCAAGCGTCGCTATTAAAACAAAGCCTGCGGCATGTACCCCCCCCCCCCGCCCGTACCCCGGGGAATTAAAGAAGGAATCCGAGGGTCCTCGAATCGCGCGAGGAAAGTCTCTTTAAATTCCCCTCGCCTCCGTGACTCAGGTGAGACGGGCGGACGTTTACCGACGAGACCACTTTTTCGAGGGAAACCAAGCCCGGATCGACTCGAACCAGGGGGTGAATTACCCGGGGTCGCGTTTCGTTTGACTTCCCCCGGAGCTGCCCTGTATATTTTTCAAGCCGTTCGCCGACTCCGGAGTTGCGAAAACGTGTGTACACGAGGAAGTCACGGGAGAGCGCGTGAGTCATTATCTGGAGGCCAGACGAGGCGACGCGGGGTGGACGGTGGGCTCGTTAGGGGATGTTTTAATGGGCCGTCGCTTTGGATTTGCCGGTATTTAATTACAGAGGTTCTCAGTTCTCCCCTGCGATGCATCGAGATCTGGAATTCCGCGTGTCCCCATTAATTAAAAAAATCCAGCGGGCGACCTCATTGCGCCAGAGATCCCCATAAAAATGGTCGCTCCTATATATATATATTTTTTTTTAATTCCCGATTTTCCAATCGTACGTAGAAATCGAAAAATACGAATAGGACGATCCTTCGGCGTCGTCCTCTCGGTCCGATTCGACTTCGCCGAGATCGAAGGGGGACGAAGAGGCTCGACGGGATAAAACAAGAGAGGGGTAGGTCCCCCACCCGTTGGATCCCCATAAAGGGGGAGCGCGAATGTTGTGTCTGGAGCTGGACCCACCCTTGGGTGAACGGCCTGGAACCCCTGTGCAGACGGCTCTTTTTTCTTTTTCTCTCTCCTCTCTCTCTTTTTTTTTCTTTTTTTCACGCCCCTGCAAACTCCACTAGGTGTCTATACCCCGTGCTCGCATAATATCGCGTGATATCGCAGAATACGGGGCCCCTCCACGGGGCCCTACGTCGAAGGAGGTCGCAAAAACCGAAGGACCCCCGTTTAACAACTTTTTGCCAGCTCCCCCTGGCTCGGGCCTCATTTCCCTTCGCAATTCGTCGCATTTAACATTCAACGATAACGGCGAAGATAAGGGCGGGGGAAGTACATATGCGAGGGGGTTAGGGAGGTAACCGGAAGTGCAGATCGGGTGCACAATCGATGCCAGTCACGAAGGGAGGGAGGGGGCGGCCGTTTTACGATTGCATTCCGCGAACACGTTAATTCTTTCACCTGGCACCCTCCCCCAGGTCTGGGGTATGCTTATCATTGCCAAATCGAACCGTCGCGCTTTTTATCGGTCGCCTCGAGTCACTTCCAAGGTGCAAAGAGAAAGAAAACGGGGGAGAAAAAAGGAAAAAAAGAAGTCAAGGAGGGACGATTCTCTCGATCGCGGCTCGCGGTGGGCATTTGAAATTCAATGATAACGAGGAGAAATATGCAAGGGGGTTAGGGAGGCCACCGGAAGTGCAGATCGAGTGCACCGCCGGCGCCAGTCACGAATGGGGAGGAAGGGGGCACGGAGGAGGGGGCCCGTTTTACGATCGCATTCTACGAAGGCGTTAATTATTTAACCTCACTTCGTAGCGAGTGCGTTTTACTTTTATGACGGTGAGTCACGATCACTTCCGGTCGCCGATGATAGATCGAACCCCTCCGGGAAAGGGAGGAGTCCGGTCCGGAGGTAAAAGCCAATCAGCGGAGGGCTCGACCAGAAATAGACCTCCGATTGGTCGATCGAGACCTCGAATGGCCGAGGGCTCCTCTAAGAGTCCGCTAATTAGTTACTTAATTACCGCAATTACGCCCGGCGTAGGATAATTGCCGGCGAGTATCGGCGTCGCCGTACACGCTTATATGCAATAATCGTAATCGCGCGCAACCGATAATTTGCCGAGCTGCGAGTACGGCCGTGCAGCGTCTTTAATTAGTGATAACTCCACGAGGATCTTGCATTACAGGGGATGGGAGGGTCGATCGACGTTGCGAAATTTGCATACAGTCAGGTTGGCAGATCGAGGCGACGCGATCTTGGGGGGGTGTCTTGGGAAAGGGGGAAACTTCTCGTAAGCGGCACGCGATTTATGAAAACTCTCGTAATAACCCGAAGGTCGGCCAAGGGGGTGAAAAGCCGAAGTGGAGGCGCGCCGGGGTGAAGTTTGCCCCCGGTAAGCCGAACGGATGCCCCCGTAAATATTTCGGAATTCCAGCCGACGCCTCGAAGAAGCAGGGGGGCTTTACCTCGGACGCACGACGCCCAGTAATTAGGCGGCCTGGGAACGAGGTAAGAGATAGCACCCCTCTTACCCCGGAATCGAGTGGGAAGTACGCGGGAGAAAATGGAGAATATATGATATTTTCGAGAAATCTCTCGAATCTACGATATATATGTGTCTCTGTACCTTGTATGGATTTTAAATATAAAATTCGAGATTCTCCGCCGGCGGGTTTTTCATCCCCACCAAGAAGAGGTCTCCGACCGGCATCCGCACGATTATTGGATAACTTTGGCCAAGGGTTGTTAAACCTTCCCGAACTTCGAGCCGCTAGATGGGAAATCCGAGCAGGGCCTTCGTCATCTTCGGATAGTCGAGTTCCCCTGAAATTCCGATAATGAAACGCGACCCATCGAAATTGGCCCGACTCGGCGACCACCCCTGGGAATGGGGAATTTCCCGAAATCGACGGGGACGGACGGGTAACCGGAAATCGACTTCGCTCTGGAAGTCGCGACCGCGACCCAGGGCGCCGAGATATCGGGGGGATCTTACCCGGGAAGGCCCTCGGGTTAATTATTTCCTCGCTCCAGCCAATTAAAAAGTTCGCCGATTCGGAATGGGGAAGGGTCAGGGGTCGCGGGCCCGATAAGGCGCGCCGAAAGGTCCCCTTTGTGCCTCCCACTTCCGGGGCGAAGGCCCGGTTTAATTGTCCCGGCATCCCTTGACCTCTGGAATCGACACCTATCTCCGAAAAAGCGAATAGACATCCGTCAAAAGAAATGCCAAGAAAATTGACACCCCGTTCCCTTATCAATTTCCCTCATTCTTATATATCCTCCACTATAACGTGGCTTATCTCCCCGCCGGAAACGATTCGGGGCCTCGGAAGGTCCCTCGATCCGTTATCACCGGTCCAGCTCTCGGCTCTCCTCGTTTGGAGGTTAGATCGGGTCAAGTGCGTGCTCCTTCTCGCGCCTAGAAAGTTCGTGGTCCTCGAATCGGAGTTATTTCCGCCGGAGGGAAACTTTCCGCTGTTTGTCGGCGGATATGTCGGTCGGGAGCGCGCGTTAATCGTCTCCAGCCTCGAGGCCGTTATCTCGCGCTGCCATTGGCGCACCTCCCCGCAGCGCGTCGGGTGCCCACCTCGGCGATTCGGATGGCGACCATTCGCAAACTACGAGACATCCGAAAGATCCGTCGGCATTTCCGAGTAGAGCCCGATGGCACGGACAATCCGAGTCCAACCTTTCCGGCATTAACCAGTTCCAAGTGTCCGATCTCGAGAATCGAAGGGTCGCGCCACCTAGTTCGGCCGCCATGACAGCTCGGGCGCGCCACCTCGGCACTCGGAAGGGCCGTAAGTCGCGAGCGCCGAGACTCGAGCGAATTTCGATCGCAAATCTCGATTCGGGGCGACGGCTTTGCGCGTATACGTGTCTCGAGGCCGAGAGTATCGAGCGCGCCGCGGCGCGGCAAGGGCTGCGAGGAGGCGCAGGGGGGGAGGCGTCGTCGGGGAGTCGCGCTTCTCCGCGAAGGGCGGAGAGGGGAGTCTCTCCCCTCCCGGGGGTACAGGGGCGAAGAGAGGGGCAGCACCGGGGAGTCGGGTCTCGAGGGGAAGGAAGGGATCGGGGATCAATGGACGTTACCCCACGGGGCACTACACTCCGTATACTACTGCGTAGTATCCGCGCGTAGTACTCTATATATCCGGCCTATACTACGCCGCCACCGGCGCCCTCCCCGCCCCCACCCACCCCCCTCCGGCGCCGCGGGCCAACGGCCTTCTCGGCGACAGGGGAACCGACCAATCAGGACGCGCCGACGGTGCCGCGCGCGGGAAAACGCCCGCCAAGGAGTCGTCAACCCGCCGCGGTTTTCCTGGAAACGCGGAAAATCCTCCCGGATGGTCCCGGGATAAATGCTCGAGACGAATCGGTGGACGGGGGAGAGTAATCGCATTTCTTTTATTTTTTCTTTCCAACCCTTCGGTTAAATTAAATCTCCGATTAACTGGACGGCGCTGATTGAGGAAGGAATCTCCGAACCGCTTAACGCGCCCTCGAGTTGAATTAACCGAGATATCGCAGTGTTGGAAGGGGTAATATTAATAATATATCATTCGGGGGGAGAGATAGAAAATTTAAGGAATTGAATTCAGGTGGGGGAGACGAGGAAAAAGGGAGGGGCGAGGAGGATTCGAGAGCTCGCCTCGGACTCCGGAGGAAAAATGCAATCGTCCCTTCGCTCCTGCCCGGGGGTGGGAAGGGCTCGCATAAATTCCATTTCCGTGCCCTTAAGAATCCGAGATGAGAGCGGCAGATCGAATGGGCGATCGGTGTTATGATAATGAGCCCCATCCTCGCCGGAGTCTCGGGGTAGACGCCGACGCCGACGCCTCCGAGAGGTCTCAGGGGTTCTCAGAGCGGCGACGCCCCGATTTTCGGCGGCCGCCGGAGAGCGACGGGGATGGCCCGAGAAAAATCGAGAGAGAGAACGAGAACGACGTCCGGAATTTTTCAGTTTCTCCGTTCGAAACTCAATTTTCTTCTTTTTTTTCGGAAAAATCAGAGAAATCGGTGGACACGGCTTGCCCGACCTGGGAAATAAAGGGGGACCTCGACCTCCACCGTCGCCGATTCACGGGCCGATCCGTCCTCCGGTATCTCCTCTCTCTCTCTTGGCCGCCTCTTCTTGCTTTCTCCGAGCGTGCGGGAACGAAGGAGAGAGAGAAAAAGAGAGAGAGAGAGAGAAAGGGTCAGGAGGGAGCGAGAGGGAAGGACCGGCCAGTCATCTCCGCGGCCTCTTTGCCGTGACTCTCTTGTTACGATCCGCAGGCACGGCCGCCATCTTCTCATCTTTCTCCCGGCCTTCCGTCTCTCCCTCTCGCATCCTCCGCAGGAACCTCCGCAGCATCCCGCCGCGGCCGAGTGCATACCTCCGGCTCGGGGAGGCTCACCGCGAATTTTTCCCCTCGGAAGATCCCCCGATACGGATTCTCGCTTTTTAATACCGGGATACCGAGACGTCCAGAGAGGAGAGGGAGAGGACGTGGAGCGACGCCCTCCTCCGTCCCGAAGCCCAAACCAGAGAAAAATTCAGGATCCCCTCTAGCTTTCAATATTAATTTCCCCCCGGTCGGTGGATTTCCCTCCTATCATCGTGAGGACCATTCCCGGGAAATCTCATTCTCTCTCTCCCTCTCGGGATTTTTTCGTTTCCCTCTTACGCGTCCCTCCGGGAGAGACCGCGGGAAAGGAAGGCAGGAACGATACCTCGACCGCGTCCCGTGCATCGCATGCAGCGTGCATGCCGCACGCACGAATGCAGCGTCCTGTCCTGTCAGGGGGAAGGGGGGGAGGCGGCCGCATTCCAGGGGGAATCGGCGGGGGGAGAAGGATGGGAATCCGAACGGGAGGAGAGAGGCTAGCGGCCCCATCGGCGCGTGCCGTTTTTCACTTACTTCTCGATCGAGCCGCGATCGATCCAGCATCTTCTAATCGCGCCCTCGGGAAGGGAATTCATAGGGCAAACCGCTCGAATCTGCATCGGATGCAGGCTGCATCGCGAGAGGGGCAATCGCATGCATCATCGCGTACGGTCAGGGCCGGGAGTGCAACGAGGAGGGGGACTCGCATTCCACGGTGAATGGGTACGAGACAGGAGGAGGGGAACCCGGCTGCAGAGGGGGGAAGGGGCACGAAGATGCGATCCGTTATGAAATCTTTGAATAGCGCGCGGAGAGAGAGAGAGGGGGCGAGAGAAGAGGCAGGAGAGAGAGAGAGAAGGCACGGGAAGAGGCCAGGAAATTCGTAGATTGGCCGTCCCTTATCGGTTTTATCGACCGCGAGATTCGATCTGGAATTCTGAGGGTGAAGAATTGTCGAATTCGCGAGGCTCCCCCGGAAAATCGTGCGATGGTTCAGGGAGAATTTGATGTCACCGAGGGATCCCAGGAGGAAACGGCTGGCTTCGATTCCTCAGGAATTCCGCCATTCGATTCCTGGAATTCCGGGAGGACGCGGACTTAACGACGCGGAGGAAGGGAGAGGGCGAGAGCGAAAGGTACCCACGTGAACGAGTGGGTCTAGACAGTCCGGGTCGTGAACCCGTAGCAACTCAGGAAAACTGTTTAAGAAGCTCTTCGTCGCCGGGATCCCTCGGGAACAGGGAAAAGGGGAAGAGGCAGGGGCAACGTCCGACGCGCGCGGAGGACCGCAGGAGAGGAGCGACGAAAATACGTCCCGGGGAGGGAGGGCCGGATTTCACCCCTCGGGATGCGCCTGACGAATTCCCGGCTGCACTCTGACGAGAGGAAATAGTAATCGAGTCGGCCCTCGTTTCCAAAATTCAAGGCGAGACGACCCTCCCCCGAGTCGCATCTTCCAGGCATAAACCTGGGGATAAAAAAGACAGGGGGGTGAAATTTAGGGTCCCACCCCTTGCATCGAGTCACGGTCGACGAATGGGAGCGAGTTTTACGATTCCTCTTCCGACGATAATAACCTCCGCATCCCCTGGGTGGCCCCGGTCCCTCGTCCCCTGGTACTTGAGCCCCGTCGCGGTTTCACCTGGCCGTTCCGTCGACGGAAACGCGCCCCCGGAAAAATTCCACCGCAACAGGTTGCCCTTTCCGAACGCTCGGCCGAATTTACGGGTGCCTATGCCTGTCCGCGATATGGAGTGGCGCGCGATAACGCGAGGTCGCGGCTCCAGGGTGCCCGAATAAATCAAACCCCTCGGTGAAAAATCGACCCCCCTATGCCGGCGTCGCGACGCCCCCTTCACGCGGTCCTAGGTAAAGGGGGGAGGACGGCTCGTCGAGTTCGCGCCATTTTCCCAGGCTTCCTCGCCTCCAACTCGCGACGCCGGGAATTAGGATTCCGAGGACGTCGCGAGCCGCGCTCGCGGTTTCTCTCGCCTCCCGGTGACATCATCCTCGAGTTTTCCAACGGGCCTCGTGATCGACGACGGCATTTTACTTGGGAGTCGGGACATTGCGACCATTAATCTCATAGCCGGCGGAGGCGACGCGATGCGTCACCGCGTCGTGACGCGGCCGTGCACGCGCGATCCAGCGGTGACGCGATCCCGGTTTTATCCAGCATTATCCAGCGTCCGTCCACGTGGACCGCGTCCAATCGGAATCGCGGGGAGTCCCGAAAACCGAGGGCGGCCTGTTTCTTCCCCGAAGAACTTTCCGGGGGGATTCTCTGGACGCGCGTTAACTATCCTCCGACCCCTAACTCCGGACCCTCCCTTAACGAGCGAAAGAAAGTTCGGTCCAGGGGTGCAGCATCCGATCGATCGCACCATCTGTCCGAGTCATCAGGACGGACGCTTCGGAAAATGCCCCTCGAAATCCTCGAACGAGGGAACGCGACCATGGGGGAGGAATTCCATGATTTTGGATGGAGACCTCGCGGAGGGACGCTTTATATTCGATTTTCGGACGTTTTGATTGTCGGAAGAAAAAAAAAGGGGGGAAACGAGGAAAATAGGGTACGTCGGGTCGCAACCCCCGGTGGACGTCGGCACCACTTCGGGGTTCTGTAGGGGAGGGACAGCGGTCAGGGGAGCATCCCCTTCCCGGGCTGATAGGGACGCTTCGGTTCCACTTCTTTATCCCCCAACTTCCCCTATCCGATCGGGAAGGCCTCGCACGAGCGGGTGATTTATTCCTTGCGTTCCTAGGGATTATTTCCTGCCCACATCCTGGCTGGTCCCAAAAGTCTCCCCAAATTCGGCGGGGCCGAAACTCGCGGAAATCCTCCCTCGCGAGGGAACCTACACGCTGGGTTAATTAAATCATCCCCCTAGAGGTATCGTTATTACTGGGAAAAATGCCACCTCCCATCGGATCGACGGAGTCGAGAGCTCGGGAAAATGAAAATCCCAGGGAAAGAGGCCGGTCCCGGGAAATTCCGGGAACGCTCCTCCCCTTAACGAGCCTTTCGTCCACCCCTGTCCCTCGACGACTCCCAACGATTTATCCTGGCTGTCCCTCGGAAGGAACCAGACTTCGACTCGGTTGCTTTCCGGAGGGCCATAAGTCACGGGGCTCGGTAGATAACTCGGACTCGCTAAATCACGGCTGATCATTCACCAGATTTCGGGAGATCTCCCGGTGTAAGGGAAGTCTTTGCCAATTCCCCCAGCCCCATCATTCGCATCGATAGAACCTCGATAGGTGGATGCTGGATCGCTTGAGATCGATTTTCCTAGGGTGGGGAATTTCTCATCCCCAAAAGGGGGGGCCCCAAAAATGCCGACCTAGGGGAAAAGAGCCGGACGTGGTCAGCCGAGGTGGCAGGGAAAATTCCTAAACACTCCCAACGTTCAGAGAAAAGGATTCCCTCTCGGAGTCAAGTTTCGAGAGGGTGGAGGAAGAGCTTCCCTCTCTCGCGGGGTGAGTCCCTCCCCCTCGGCACGTCCTAAGTTCCCGGTTAAGGCGAGAATTTGACGGCCAATTTCACGGCGTATCTCCGATCGCGCGTGTTATCCGGGCGCGCGGAATTCCGGGGAAAAATTCCGCGCCCCCGGTCCGGAAGCGGATTGAATAAGACGAGGTACCGCGGGTCCTTCCGGGAGCCGTTTCCCGGCTGGTCGTCGAAAATACGACGGCGACGTCGCCATTTTTCCTCCCCGTAAAAGCTACCACTTGCGAGGCTGCCAGCGAGGGACCAAAAAGGTCCTTGTTGCTCGGGAAGAGAGAAGGAGAGAGAGAGAAAAAAAGAAAAAAAAGAAAAAAAAGGACCTCGGGTGGCTTCTTGCCGCCCGTAAAATACGCTCCCCCCGCTGATGTCGCTAGAGGATTTCGTTTCATAAGGCGTGGGTGGGATGGTGCGTAATGACCTCGATCTCTTTGGAATTTAACAGATTTAACCCTCCGGGACGCAGGAGGAGGTTTCCCCTGGGAAATGCCGAGACATCGGCCGACGTGCCTTTGGACGTCCATTTTTCCCTCCCGGGTTTCCGGGCCGCGAGAAGGGAGAATTTATCGGCGGACGATCGGCTTCTTAAGGGAGGAAGATACGTACATACGTCTATATATATATAGGTACGCGTGCTTCTCTCTCGCAATCCGGGTCGTGTCATGGTACGTGGCCTGGCGAAAGTCACCCCTCGGGGAAGGGTAAGGCCGCCGAGAGTTTCAGCCCGGAAGGGATGGTTTCGGAGTTTTCGACGAGGCTGCCAATTATTTTGAGTGGCGGGGCGCAATGAATTAGTTTCGCGGTGCGGATGCCGCTCGTAAAGAGGGTGGATTTAAATTAATGAAACCGGCGAGGCGGCGTCGAGGAAGGGTTGCGTGTCGTCGACTGGCTACCCGGTTAAGGGTGAAGGATGACCAGCCCCTCGGGGACGAGCCTTGGATCGAACTGCCGGGGATTGCATCCGAATATAATCATCTTGCGAAAATGCAGCCCCTAGGCGGGGGGTGGAATCGACCTCGGGTCGAGGAAGGGGTAAGTCGAGGTCGAGGCGATCGCTGTGGCGGAGAATCTGCCCGGTGCGGAATATACAGGATAAACACGGAATTAATGCCGAATTAATACGGAAGGAATACGAAATAAATGCGGAATGAATACGAATAAACATAGAATTAATACGGGAGAAATATTTTTAAAAATGCATAATAAATATTTGGCCGTTTGTTTATGCCAGTCGAAAATAAAACACGTGGCGGCTCGGCGGGGTGGGTTCTTCGAGGGTGCGCCTCGAAAATATACAAAATCGGGGCTCGATTTTCGTTTCATCTCCGCTCGCGATTCATCCCTCCTCACCTCCTCTCGGCCGATAGCCGGGAGTATTATGCACGATTTGCACCCCGAATTCGAGGGCGGGAGCAGTCGGCTTGGGGCGGGGGAAAGTTGAAAGAGAGTCTTGAGACGAAGAGCACTCGAGATTCAACCGGTCCAATTGTCCCGAACGAGTGCGGGGTAAACGATCCAATTAAACTCCCCCCAACCCCCGAGGCCGAGTGGGCTAACTTGAATTGCATAAATAAATTCGAAAAGTTATGCCAGTCCATCCGCTCCCCGCCCTGCCCCCCCTCTCGTAGCGGCGTGCGTGGAAGATGAAAAGAAATACAAGAGGTGTAAAAAGTCAAAAACCAGTTGCCGGTCTATAAAATCTCGCGATAAGGCCGACAACGTTCGTTGCGGCAAACTGCGGAAACCGGTCCGCCTCCTTTAGCAAAATCGGACCGCCAATTAGAGCGACGACAGATTGTTGCGGTTTAATTTAATTCGAGGAATGACATTTTTTTCTCCGATGTCCCCCCCGGGGGTGAGTTCCCACGCGATGGAAGAAAAACGTCCCCTAGGGGTAAGAAATCGCCGTTGAACTTCGCCGAATTGATTTACCTCGTACGACAGTCGGTTAACGGAAGAAATTACCTACCCCCCTGGAGAAGCAGGGGTTCCGTCGATTTTCCTCACCCCCGTTTCTCAGGAGTCAGCGGACAAGGGAAAAAGGGGCAAGGAATTATTCCCTCGGAAGCGAGTTCGCCTATGAGAATCAAAGTGAAAAGGCGAGGCAACGTTGATACAGAGAAATCATCCCTCGCTGGTTTTAAGTACCCTCGACGGCTCTTTATGCATTCCCCTCCCCCATGGAAACGCAACCCCATAGCTCGCGAGGCAAAGGGCCGCGGACGTGAAATTCGTCCCTTTCGCAATTTGAAAATGAGGCACGCCACGTGCGTGCGTGCCCGTGCATCCACGATGGGCGCAACAGGGGGCGCATGCATGGGGAAATTCCGCCCTCAAAAGAACGGGGGGAGGTGATAAACGAGCGGAGCAAAATTGAATTCCCTAATGAATATTAATGAAATCGAAAGGCACTGTCTTTCCCGCGGGACATGAGACGCGTTATTTCTTTCCTCCTATCAGAAATGCAGCCCTCCAGGGGGTGCAGCCCCCGAAATTAGGATCGCCCCCTGGAATATCGAAGAAGGAAAGGATCTTTAAAGGATATCCCCTCAAGGAGTGGTCCTCGGTCATCTCGAATGTCATCCCCCTAGTATACTTCTCCCTAACCGAATTTACTCATTTGCCGTTGATGATTTCCCTTAATTCAAGAAACATCCCCCTGATCAGGTTTAATTCGATCAGACACGCTTTGGTCGGTCCGGGCGCCATCTTTTGGGCGACCAAGGGTACAACGACCCCCGCGGAATTGCTTGAATTCACGCGGAATCGCGTACGCACTGCGTCTACGCGCGCGGACCAATCGGCGTCGAGGGTGCAGGGGAAACGTCGCGGGAGGGGGGAGATCGATAGCGGAGGGTGGGTGCGGGGTGGGGCAGGGTGGAGAATAAAGGCGAAGAGGGGCTCCAGGGGAAGAGCGGGCCGCGAGTGGCGCGATCTAGGGGAAATCAAATCAGGCTCGCGGAGAAGTCTTTCCGTCTAAGCCCCTAACCTAATAGGGCGCCGGCGGAAACTGCGGCCGCACCAGGGAACGTGGGGGATTTTCTCGCGGTTCCTCGAATCAAAGTATCACTCGTCGATCTCGGCGGGGTATTACGTCGAAATTGAAAGGACGTTACCCGAATAAATTCCCCTGGCTCCTGCGTAGATGGGGAGGAGAAAAGGCGCTCATGGGGTCAGACCGGTACCCGGTGCCTCCGCTGCGTCCCGGAGGGCTCCGAATCTCCCTCCCGGGTCTCGGGACTACCGATTCGCTAATTCCAGCTTTATACACCTGAAATTGAAAAATGAGAGGGAGGAAGGTTAGCCGGTTCCCTCGGGGCCGATCCCCCCCGAGAATCCTATAAGCGGCCCCGGGGGCAACCGGGCGGAAACCGTCGCCCGAGGCAAAGGGCCGCGACAAACGGCGAGTGGAAGTTCGCGGCTCCTCGGATCTACAGGTTACCGCCTCTCTAATGGCATTACCGTCGCGCTAACGTACTCGCCGAGTGCAATTACGCGGAGACACTCCCAGCTAATGCGAGTGTGCCTTACGGTAATGGCCGGCCGCGGCTCGAGCGCGCCCGTAAAACCGTCGCCCTCCCCGGCCGGCCTCGAGTGGAGGCGCCCACTCGTTATTAACGACTCGCTACTCGCTACCCGTTGCTCGATACTCGAGGCTGACCGCCGAGTCGGCCGAGGATGCGCACCCCTTTACCAATCGGCAGTGCAGCGACGAAGGGCCCTCCAACTCGTCTCCAGGTTTCCCTTGTTCGCGGTTTAATTCGCTTCAACGAGGATTTACGATTTTGCCCCGATGATAAGAGTCCAACGATACCCGGTTTCGCACCTTGGGGGGTCTTTCGGTAAAACTCCGATGCCGAGCGAAATTTCGACGACGCGCGTCTCTGTACAGCCGAGAAAGAGCGTCGAGGGCCTCGCGCGGTGCGTTTCCCGCGCTCCGCAGTTTGTCGGCCCTCGCGGGGGGGATCGCGGGGGTGCGGGGGCGCCCTAGGGGTTGGCGGGGCTCGCGGGGTGCGTGCCGTGTGTCGGCCGCCAGTTCCAGACCGAGCCTATCCCACTATCGCGGGGGCGGGGGTGGATCCCGGTGGATCAATAGCCTCTGTCTGCGGCCTCACCCCCGGCCGCGCCCCGCCCGCCACGGTGCCCTCGTTCGCCGCGACGCCCACCCCGACGTCCCGGCGCGCGTGTTTACGCGAGACGCCCACGCGGCTCCGGCCACTCGCGTGCGTGTGACCCATTTTTTACCGATTCACCTGTTCCGTCCCCCTCCCCCCCCCCCCCCCGCCCCGGCGTTAAGAGGCCGCTGCCTGGGAAAAATCATTAAAAATCCCGGAGGCGTCGGGACGCCGGATGACTTGGATAAGGCTACGAGAAAATGATCGCGGATAATCGGGAAATCGCCGAAATTCGGATATTTCTGTGTCTAGAGAGAATGATTTATAGGTTCCCTAGAATGTAAGGAAATGACGTAAAAATCCGGGATTTCGAGGGGGGTAAGGGGAGATGGCGCTGGTTCCCTTTTTCTTCCTTCTTTTCGAAGGGACGGTCCTTCCGAGTTCCCATCCAGGGTGGAGGGAAGGAAAATGTAAGGACGAGGGCAGTCGCGGAGTAGCTCGAGACGTGGAGTTACGGCTACCCCCGTTGGATAAACTGCAAAGGGGTGGAGGCGGGGGGCGAGACAGAGTGAGGTATAAGGCGAGGCGATCGCCGGGATTCCAATCAACGTTTTACTGCCTGTAAAACTGGGCCATTTCGCAACATTGCTCGGCGGTGCGCCGCCCTTAAACCGGGCGTAAGTTCCAGTCTATTACTGCAACCCCCGGTTCTAGGGGCCGGGGGGGATTACACCCTTACGCCCCGGAAGTACGATCGAGGCCGAATCATTTTTCAGCGGGCTTTCCGCAGGCGGGGAGGGATTCGACTCGCCGAGGGTGAGCAAACCCCCGAATTCCGTCGTTTGTCGTTATCGCCGTAGAGGATAAGAGGTCCGAGAGTCGACCGGTTATCTCGAAAATCGGCGATCCTCCCTTTTCCTGGAATTCATCCCCCTTCGTGAGAACTTCCCCTATCGGGGGTCCCGCGGGTATTCCCGTATCTGATACAGGTAACTTTCCTCGAGAAGAAAAAAAAAGAGAGAGATCTTTCATCCGGCGCTCCCAGAACTACCCCGTCGATTTCGGCGCGAGCCACCCCTCGGCACGGCTGGGGATTAAGCGTCCCGGAAAATCGCAGGAAATGCGACTTTCCCCTGTAATCGAATTCCCCGGGGGAAAAAAAAAAACGTAAGCTCCTTCTTTTTGGCGAGGAGACGTTCGGGGGATTTCGCATGCCGGGGGCGAAAACAGGACCGGGCTGGGGCAGGTTTACGAGGAGCCGGCCGTCGTGAGCGTAACTCGCCCCCGAAACCGTTTGGTACGCTTCTTACGTCACGTAAACGTCCCGCTAAGGTACGACTTTAATCCGCTAACAGCAGCGGCGCAGTTCGTTTGCGTTTTCGTGATTTAACGGGGGAGGAAGGGTGCCCGAGGGGTGACTAACGGCGCGCCGTTACATCACGCCCAACGACCCGAGGGGTTCACCCTGTACTCATTTTTTCCACCCACTGAGACTCGCCGACGTTATTCCCCGACTAACAAGTCACCCCCTTACCCCCTCGATTTCCCGAATTTCCTGGAATTTCCATCGAGTTCCAGGGATAGGAAAATTTGAAGGGGCGAAGTTGCTCTCTAGCCGTTGAGAAAATTCGGGGATTCGTGGCCGGGCGAGGTTGCCGAAACCACCCCCGGTCGGGGGTGGTTTACAAATGTCGAGCCATTACTCGAGCCCCGGGGGAAGCTCCCCGAGTCGATTCCTTTTGACCCATTTCCGCCACACCTGATCCCCGAATCCAAGGCTCCGCAGGGGGGCGACCTCGCGTCCGGCTTTTCCACCCCGGATCGAGCGAACGCGTTACATATCGAAATGAATTTATCCCCTGCGCACCCTCCCCCGGGTGCTTTCCTGCACCTTTGATCCGCCTAGATCGAATCGAGACCAGGCAATTACCGTCTCGGGAACGGGCACTTGGACCTCCTACTCGTCAGACTCGGGGAATAAATTTCCACCCTCGCAGTCGTCCTCCTCCCTCTGGATCCTCGTCCTGGGGGTGTGGGCGGGATGTGGGAGGCTCTCGATGACGTCCCACCGGCGTCCTTCGAGTCCTCGTAGGTGGTCCTTGGGACGTTCCAGTCGTTTTCGAGGCTGCGACGCAACGTTTAGAGTCTCCGGGAACTTTGCCGAAGGAAGGACTCCACCCCTCGTGCGCAGTTCGGAGTACACGGGCGAAGAGATCCTTTAATAAAGGATCCGGGGGGTAACGATGACGGACAGGACGAGGGTTAGGTCCGAGGAGCCCGATCGATACGAGATATCCTCGTTCCGTCAGTTAATTTAGAATCACCCGATTTCTCGATATTCCCACAGCGGTTATTCTCTACCGCGAGGCACTTCTATCTGGACCACGCTCACGTGAAACGCCTTGAAAGGATTTCCGCGGTTGAAAATTCTCCGATTTATTTTCGTTGTCGATCGATATCCGGATCGCGTCGATCTAGCTGCGCGTTATCTCGCGGAGGAGGTGCACCCCTCGGGATTTGAAATTCTCTCCCCGGGTGATGCGCGATCTCTCCGGCCTCGACCTTACGACCCGATGAACTCTGAACTTCGAGAGCCGTTTACGAGGCCGTGAGCTGACCCGCGAGCTTCCGACTGCGGCCAATTTTCCGCGTTCCGAGGGCCGCGCGGCGGAAGATGGAAGACCCGGCGAGCACATGGCACGTAATTGGGGCAGACAGCAGCCCCACCGGGTCGACTTGTCCACCCTCCGGATTAGCGTCGATTTAATATCGCTCCAGCCTGATCTCGGCCACGGCCTAATTTCCAGCCATTTATGGAGATCGACCCCCTGCAACCGCGGGAACGCACCCCCGCAAGTCCTTCCCACGGTACGTAACATCTGAAGATCACCCCGAAGACACCCTACCCCGGAATAAAAAATGTCCATCGAGATAGGAATTTTCGTTAGAAAATTGCACGGAATAATATATCCTTTTCTCTTTATTTTCATTAATGAAACGCGAAAATTCCTGGGAATTGTATTCCTAAGGGAGAATCCGGTTACGAGATTTTGCAGCCGCGGTGGAGATTCTACTTTCAGGACGGTACGCCACCGTTCATCCCCCTCATAAAGCATTCCTTCACCGGAACGTGTCCTCGTTTCTTTCCCCGGGAAGTTCTCCCTTTGCCGGGCGAGCTTCCCGCCAACTCGCAAGAACCCAACGTCGTTTACCCGTCCGAAAGTACGCTTTTACAGGAATACGTGGTCCTCCCCTCTTTCGCTTCAACTTCCCCGGTGCCTTTCCGGTGCGGAAGGGCGAAGGGCTGTTCCTGTTTGCGTGGATCCATTTTTTGGCACAAAGTTGCGCATCTACCGAGCTTATCGCGTCGGAAACTAGAGAGTCGTATCACGGATGGGCCGCCATAGTATCAGCGCCTCCACCCTGAACCCTCCTCTATTTTCAGGAGCACGGGGGATGGCGGCGATGAAAAAAAAATCCCTCCAAAGAGGATTTCTCTCAGTCTCCCCGATCAGGAATTCCCGCGGCATTTCCACCCCTTGAAGATCCGCTTTTTTTCCTCCCGGAGAAAAGGCGAGCTCCAAGACGCCCCCTTCCTACCCTGCTTAAGAGGCGCCTCCGTGGTAAACAAATGATAATCGATATTACACGTGAGTAGGGCAAAACCATCCCCTATCGACGTCTGCTTTTTTTGCCAGCGGAAGCACGCCATTATTAAAGTTGATCGGTCGCGTGTATCGGGGGAGGTTTACTGGCCTATATCCGGGCCACATATGAAATTCTTTCACCCCCATTGATCACTCCCTTTCCAGGGGATCCCACGATGACATGCGAAAGGCACCCCCGTGGTTGAGTTTTCCCAGGATTCGAAGGAGAAAAATTCGGGAAACATCAGGAAACGTCAGGAAAATTCTTTTCCCACCCCCTCTCGAAATCACCCCTCGGACTTGACTCGTTCCTTCCCGGACAAGCTCGCCTCTAAGCCTCAAGAAAATCGGTCCTCTCGTCTTCCGATATTTCTTTTTTTTTTTAATTACCCACCCGCGTCCACCTTCAACCCCCCCGTGAGAACGGGAGCCCATCCGACCTTTTTACGGGCGAAACGAAGGGGGAAAAAGAAAAAAAAAAGAAAATACGGGAAGAGGATAAAACTCGACGATGACGCTTTACGCGTGTGTTTACGCCGCAGGGGCGGTTTACGGGGGAGGGTAAAGGGCCGATGCGTCGTTTTCCGAAAGACCCTATGAAATCTTTATGGACACGTCGGCGGCGAGGGATGCTCCTCGTCACCTCTTGCCCCCCCTCCCCCTTTTAGGAGACATTTCGACAAGGGAAAGGTCAGTGAACTCGCGCCCTGGTGATCAGCCTCCGAGCTGGACTGATCGGAAAGGAGGGATGTACCAAGGGGGATGAGTCTCGAAATATCGCCAGGGGGTGCAGCCTCGAATTTTCGGAAATCGAGACGCGTCCATTAGAGGAACCAGGAGTAAAAGGGACGAATGGTTGGGCAGGATTTTTCGAAGAACGAATCCGAGTGACCCCCGAGCATCCGGGAGACGTCCATAAGGGGTCGAAATTAGAACGAGGTCCAATCGGTGCCCGGCGCCCGCCACGTTACATAACGATGCGTCTAGACGCGTCGCGACGCCTTTATAAATAAACGCGACGACGCTCCTTTTGGAACATCTCGGTTCCCCCCGCCGCTCGACCCCTCCGTCGACCCGAGAGCAGAAATGACTGCGAAAACTGCATCCATCACAGCCTTGCACTTCACCCTCTTAGAGGGGAGCAGAAGTGATGGTTCCCCATGGAAGAAGCGTAACACCCTCGATCGCGTTAATTTATCCTCCCCTTCCGGTATCTCGAGCCCTTGGGAAAATATCAGCACACATCACTATTTAAGAACAGTGAAAAATCTGCAAATAAAGTGGAAAGGACCTCGGAAGGGGTGCCTTATCAAACGGGGAAAGGTAAATACAAGCAGGGGCGATTTCCATGGGGAGTATCCGAAGACTCCTTCTTCCCTTTTTCCGCGAATAATTTAGATATGAATATGTGGATTAATAGCGACGTTCCGAAGAGTCGGGCCGCGGAGGGGGTGGAAAAAAATCCGGAAGAGGTGGAACCGCGCCGGGCGCGATAAATGCAAACGCGGGAGAGGGGTTATTTTCCTCGGGCAGCGCAGGGTGCAAGGTGCAGTCATTCACACGGAGTTGGTGCACCCCCCTCGTTGCGACGAAATGCGCGAAAAACGAGAGCACCCCCTGTCGCGCACCAGCCCCACCCTGTCCCCTCCCCCCTGTACCCGGTCGCGTTCAACGGCCACCACCCCGACGCGGATCTCGGGGGTGGCGTAGTACTCGAAAAGAAGAACGGGGTGTATCGACCACTGACGTCATCCATCCCCACTAGTTTACGTCACACACCCTCCCCGCATAGGAGGGAGGCCGCCGCAGGGCCGCGCCACGTGGGGACCCCACGTCCTCGCGACCTCATTGCCAGTTACTCGGAATATTAAAAAGAAATCCCTTAGAACAATTACCGAGAAATTAATTTCGCAATAATAATGATTCCATCGAGCGATTAAAGGGTGCGGTCACGCCCTTAGCCTCCCCCAACGAAAGACCTCGGTACCCTTCCGCACCTCCAAACAGGGGAGGGACGTTCCCCCTCGACACCTTGCCGAAATATTTGGAAAAGGGGGATTAGGTGGGACGAAAGTGTTCTCTTCTCTCCCTGGAGGGTGCGGAAAATCGCAGGAACCCCTCCCTTAATCCGGCACCCCGGAGAACCCTGGGTTGCACGGTCCTGCACCCCCGAGTGCGAGTGCACATTTATTGATCGAACCCTCCCTGGCTCGTACTCCACTCCCCCCCTCACCCCCGCGGCTCCGCCTCGTACTTTCTCGTACTTTCTCGGGGTCCGTAAAACGCGCGGGAAAACCACCCCTCGAGATACGTTTTTCCTACCCCCCGGGAGGCCCGGCTCAACCGTCCGGGGGGAGGGGCGGACAAAAGGGGAAAGGAAACTCCGTTTGTTTTGCTCGTTATCCTCGCGCCCTGGTTACACCCTCCGGTTCTGCCCTTCCGAAGTGCACCCTTTCCGAGTCGCCCCGCCGATTATCCCAGCCCTGGGGATGGCGCATCTCGATATCTCATCCCTTCCAGTACGGCAAGTCGTGGAAAGTCCAACTCGAGACGTCGACATGCGAGCGATAAATAATTTTTCCGGCCGTTCGTCGGAAGTTGCAAAAATCGGCGAAGAGGAAGGGGAGGTCAGGACGCGACCCGTGACCCGTCACACGGCGCTTCCGGTCGGCATTTCGCTTTTTGCCCCCCTCCCCCCGGCTCTACCCCACCTCTTGGCCGCGATTTCAGTAACTTCCGGTCACGCGAGTCCCCGAGCCCCGGGTCGCGTGCGAATCGCGAGCGCCTCCTGCACCCCACGGGCGGAACGATGACCATGACACGCGTGTCACGCGAGTCACGCGAATCGCACGAAACCTCGCTAGACGCCCATGAGATGAGCGGTAGACATGTAATGGGTCAGAAGGACAAAAAAGAAAAGGAAACTGTGAAAAGTCGAGGTATGAGTCTAAGAGGGGGAGACCAGGTTCTCCAAAATGGCCGCCAGGCGCGGAATCGCGGAAAGGGTGTCCAGGAGGTGAAGTCGGCATCCCCGTGCATGTATCTCGTACCGGGGATCGTAAGCAGCCGACTCGCCCCTCACTCTTGATACCCCGAGGGGAGGGAGCGATAGCAAAGGGGCCAATGCCAACGGGCGTTTAATTTCGTTAAGAGCACTCCAGAGGCGCTGGGCGCCGCGTCCCGATAAATTCCCGGGTGAACTTTAAAGCGAGGCGCTTTTTTTTTCCCCAGGGAGAGGGCCCCCGGCCGGAAATTTTGAACCACCCTCGCGCCCGGGGCTGGACGACGAGACAGATTTTTCCCTCCCCCGGGACTCCCTTTATTCTCCACCCTCCAGTTTTCGCGGTAGCCCTGCGGCCTCCGGGGGTGAGCCCGGCTGCCGAAATCGCCCTGACGGAAGATGGACCTTTCGTTATTTCTCCCTGTAGATCTCCGTTATCCAGACCGTCGCTCCCCTAGGACGCAGTCGCCGCACCTGGGTCGACCGTCTCGGCGCGCCCCGACGTCTAAATCGGTCCCGCGCCTAATTCGTTCGCTTTGGGAAATAGGCCTAAACTCGTCGAGGAAAAGCGAAAACCACGACGGGTCGCCGACTCGGGGACGTCACCGTGGTATAACTGGGTCGTCGGGCGCGCGGCGACAACACGCCGGTTATTTCTGCACCCGATGTTTCCCGAATATACGGAGGGGCTGTAGAATGCGGCATAGAGCCGTTTAACGACCGCCGGACACCCGAGACCCACCCCCCAGGAGGCGTTAAACGCCGTTCGCGACGTTTCCTGGGGATTACTTAAATTCCCCCGTTAGGGGGCCGCCCGTTTAACGTCGGGTCGTCGTTTAACGCCGGCAGAAGTCGTTTAACGCTGCTTCTTGGTCCCCGAGGAATTTGGCGAAGGCCCCCGAGTCGAGTCGAACGAGATGGCGGCGGGTCGGCGACTTGGAAGCGCCACCGGGTGGAAGTGGACCGTGGACAACACTCGGGCTATTTCCGTGGCAGACGAGCTTACGTCGGCGGGGCCGGGAACGCGCGTGTGGAGTGCATCCCCGTCTCCGAAATCGGAATGACTCACCGGATTATTTGCGTTTATGTAATCCGAGAGATGCTACGCGACGCTACGCCACGCGCCTGACGTTAGCCGTCGCGGTAAAAATCGGCCGGTTGACCGCGGAACACGATACACCCCGCGGTGGTCCGGACGAGCGTCCTAAAAAGGGGAAAACGAGGGAACTCGAGGTTAGACCCGAGATCGGCATTCATTTCCACGGTGACGAGGACTCGGAGAATCCCAACGACGGGGGATGAAAAACCAAACGGCGGGTCAAATGGTCGGGACATAGAGTCGATTCGTAGGTTAGGTTAGGGCGCCCTCCTCGGCGGGTGGGAGGATCGGGGAGGAAAATACGGAAGGCCATGGGAACAGGATACGGGATGTCCTTTTCCCCTTTCCAGTGTGGGAGCCGGCTCTCGGCGCAAGATAATGGGGAAAATATGACCGGCGAGATAACCAACGGAGGGAAATAATTGAAATAGGATACGGGGTCACCGGCGTGAATTCTCTCTCTCGATCGCGAGGCCAAAACGGCCGACTCTCTTTTTCCATGTTTTCCGTTGCCCCCCTTTTAACCGGGCAGAATTGCCAATCTCGGCCACCCGAGGAGGCCATCGAGAGCCCCCAATTCGTCGCTTCCAATTTCCCCCGCTGCTCCTGGCCACTCCAAGTTGAACGGAATTACATGCGCGATATGGCAATTAATCCTGGAATTTAGGAATAAGAAGAAAACAGAGGGAGAAAAGAAATGCCACGAGTCTTTCGCTTTTCCACGGTGATTCATTATTCCCGGGGTTTGCGACCTCCCGATCGACGAGGACGAGCCATTCGCGTCGAAATAACGGTTCGTTGTCACAGGCCTGGATCACGGCGATCTTATCACCGGGTATATATATAAAGCCGCGATCGCAGTCGCGGTGAAACAAGGTTAAAGTCGCGAGTCGCGATGCGGGGCCAGAGGTTGCTCTTCGTCACGCTGATCCTGCGGATCTGCCGGGTATCAGGGACCCAGACTTTGCTCCAGGAAGCCTGGGCCAAAGTCTTCGGATCGGCGCCGACGTACTCGAAGTACGGCGATCTCGAATCCCCCAGTGCCCCCCGTACCCCCGTAACGCATAATCGGACGTTCGACGTTAACGTTAAGCTAAAGAAAATTCATTCCCCAGGATTTTCGAATTCTCTTACGTCCTTCTCCTCCCAGGAATGATTATTCACCCGAGGTGTTGAATTTTGACGAGGTTGACGAGGAACCCTTTTCAGCGTGCGGACGTCTCAGCTCTTGAACCAGCTGTGCAACGAGTCTCAGGGCGACGCCCAGACGCTGAGGGACGCCTGCTATGGTTGCTTCTTCAGGGCCAGCAACAAGCCATCGGGTTATCCGATGTTGCTGGGAATGGCCTCCTGCGCCGATCTCTACCTGGCGGACACCGAGTACGGTCACTGCCAGGTTTACCTGAGGGTGAGTAGCTCGAGTCCCGACCGAAGGCGAGATTCCCCATAAGGATGGCGACGATGGGTCCCGCGATTCAAGGTGAACTGAATTTCGGTCAATCGCCATTTGCAGAACGCGACCAACACCGTGGTGTCCGGCGCCAACCCCACGACCATCTACTGCACCTTCCTCGAGTGCATCCGCCAGGTGAACAAGGACGCCCTGGTGAGTCCCTCGGGAGGCGGTCGAAGCCGAGGCCAGACCTAGACTCGGCGCCACTTTTCAGGTGTACATAGACGACGCGATGCACCTGTCGCGACGAACCGACAGCGGCAGGTGCACTCCCCCGGGATGCATTTTTCAGCCCCCCTAATGCACGTCCACCTTTTCTCCCCGACACTCCCTGTAAATACATGTAAATAGAGGGGACACCGTTTCCGCGAGCAGGACGCGCGGTTCGGCAAGAGGTCTAGGCGAGCGGGACATCCTTTGATCCTGACGGGACACCTCTTCGCGACGCGGAGGGTTTGCATCCTGCGGGAGAGGGCCAAGGACCCGGTGACGATCAGGCCGGGAGCGGAGCCCATCGACCCGCGTCGCTCTTCCGGTAGGATTTTCGAGTACAAGTACTAGCAGGGAGTTAATGTAATTACGCTTGTAAATACGGCTCACGTCCTCCCAAAAGTCCTCTTCTACCCGCTCTACCCTCTTAATGTCGAAACCAAACCGGGGAGAAATAATTAAAAAAATAAATAAATAAGTAAGTAAATGCATTGAGGAAACTTTACAGATCAGAACGTGTCTCGGGGAGGCGATCGGCATGTTCCCCAGCTTCGACTGCACCGACCTGCAGCTAACCGCCCAAGTGTTCGTCAACACTACGGCCTGCATCCTGGCCAAGACACGTCACGGAGTCCTCAACCCCATCACCGGGGCGGTGCAGGAGGAGGCCATCGCTAGTCCTCTCGTCAACGCGATCCTCGTCAACTCCGACTACGACATCAACATCGTGCAGCTGCCATTCACGTACGACAAAGTCGACGAGTGCGCCAAGTACCGTAACGTGCATCAGGCCTGCTGGCCGGGGGTGGATTGTTGAGCTTGGATCGTCCACAGCTCCTGAAGCGTAGCCCCGCGGAAAAAAAGTGTCCCACAAAAGTTCCGCGGAGAGATGTCCCCCGGAACTTTCGTAAGAAAGATTTCTCGCCAGCGCGTACAGTTGGGGCGGAAAATTCGATTTCTATGCGGCCGCGGTCCGAGGGTGGCGGGGAGGCCACGCCTTCGGCGGTGGGAAAAGTCGCTCATTTTCTCTCGGCGAGTCCGAGCGCCGGGGCGCATGCGCGGATGCGTTACGGGGGCATTCCACGGGTGTCATCGGGCGTGGAGCTAAGAATAGCGCGCGCGCGCGATTATCTTGCACATACGCGCGAATCATCGCGCGCGCGCACGGTGACATCACGTTTCCCCTGGTGCCGGGAAAATCGGGCCAGGGGGGCGAGCGGGTCCAACGGAATTCTCAGTCACGCCAACGCGCCGCGCGGACGCCGCGGCGGTGACGCGCGGCCGCGTTGCAGGCGACCGCAGTTGCAACGGGCCGAGTGACTCACGCTCTACCTGTCTGCGAGGCGACCGTATAGAGAATTCAAATTTCCACGTTACCCGTGAATGCTGCGACGAAACGGCCCGAACGAAAGTTGCCCATTATGTTATTCCAAGCAACTTTTGTTGGGAAGAATTTTCTCCAGCGTGGATGATTCGCGCGGAAATCCAGATTTTCGAGGGGTCGGTAGGTGGCGGGTGGGGGTAAAGCTCCACGCGTGGTGGGGAGGCGCAGCTTCCCGCGCGAGCTGCGCCGCGTGCGAGCGACTCCGCGCGCTGCGGGGGCATTCCTCGAGTGTCATCGGACATCCAGCTAAGAATAGAGCGAATCATCACGGTGACATCACGTTTCCCTTGGTGCCGAGGAAACCGGGACGAAGAGCGCGACCCGGCGCAACCGATCGCCGGCCTACTCCGATGCAACTGCAGTTGCACGTCGGAGTGATTCATGAAACTCTCGCGCGTTGGATTCGCTCGCGAATCGGCAATAGGATCGCAAACTGCAAGGGCCGCCCTCCGATTCCATTTACTATCCCACTTATGCTGATTGGCCCGATAAAGCACTCCCCGGGTAAAAATCCCGGGGCCGGTTCAAAACCTACGTAAATAAATTGTTTATCCCCCTTCATCGGGGTTACTTCGCCGATTGCTCGGCGTGGGTGATAGGTCGCGCAATTTAAGGGAATATCGTTTAATCGCGATCCCGACCGGAAGGTCGATTAATTCTAATTAGCGGTTACATATCGTTTATCGCTCTTACACGTCTTGTAATGACACCGGGAACAGCTCTTGGCATGGTAATTGCGCGCTGGGAGAGATACCAAGGCGATACCGAGGCACTCCGTTCCGAGTACGTATCACTGGCGATAATTAGATGCATAAAACTTATCCACTTGAGCGTACCTACTGTGTATCGATTGGAATACCTCCTGGTTAGGGCTATACTTAGACAGAGACACTAACGCCCGTTCCGCGGCTAATGGCGGCCTCCGCATTGTTGGCCGATTGAAAATGCCAAAGCCTACGATATTGCACGCCGCGAAGTGGTATTTCTCGCCCGGCTAATAATTCCTCGATAACGAATCTCCGGCCACTGATAACGATCGTCCATGCGAGCTGGATCTACTTAACAGCAGAGTTATTTATATCTTTTTTCCATTTTCTTTTTCGAGGAGAAAACGGAACACCGCAGTCATCTCGTGGGATGATCCGCGTCCACCCGGAGCCTCCGTTAACCCAGAATTTCTACCCGGAAACTGCAATTCGACTGGTAAAGTAGAACCCTACCGTCCCCCCGTCAGCCGCCGCGTTTTGCGGCATTTCCATGGCGATTGCGCAATCGAACCGTTGTTTGTTCGCGGCAAATCTCCCGCGCGGTAAAATTCCTTACGAAACACGGCCACGGACGTCTAGCGGTACGTTTACTTTCGACTTTAAGCGACTTCGAGATATCGCGCCGAGGTTCCGCGAGCGGCTCGGCCGGCTTCTCGGGACGGTCGGCGTCGATCGTCGCTATCGACCGGCTCGATCGCGGATCGATCGGCGTCGGTGCATCCCATAGTTTCCGGCAACCTTCCGTTTATAAATAAAACCCGACTACGTATAGACCTCGACGTCGATCGACCCGTTTTTCCGCGTCCTCCGTCGTGGAATTCAGCCTTCGCGGTTAAAACTAGCCCGCGGACAATTTCTAAGTGACGACCCGACCTATCGACTTTTCCCCGATTTAATGTTTCCCCCTCGTTCCCGGGAGTTAATCGCAAATAGTAGGCGAGTCGCTACGCACCCCGGTATATACTCTGGATATATTTTCGCGTAAGTGCGCCTCGACGGTCCCGTTTATAAATAAAATCCGACGCGTATGACGGCTTCGACGCTCGATAGGCGGCACCCCCGGCGAGTCTGGATTCGGGGACGCGGCGACATCTCCCGGGAAAGCGGGGAACCCCGAAGCCCTCCTCCTACCTCCCGGCATTATTTATTAACCGATTAATCGATCAGCCGCATACCCTCCACGGTGGAAGGTTCCCAGAACCGGGAGTTTCGCATTTCCCAAGCCGAAGGCGGTCCTCAGGGTCGTCGGATCCTGCCCACGGGGCTTCTTCGCGAGCTCATATTAGGTGTCGGAATGTAGGCTTCGGTCGCTAAATCGACCAAGCCGTGTCAAGTAGAACTTGGCGTAGCGCGACTCAGCCCTGAACTTACAGGTATGCACCGATCGATCGGGCACGTAGCGAGATAAACAAACGCTTGTCCGTGGACGGAGACCCATTTCTTGCCCTTCCGTCCGCACTTATGCCCGGTTATAAGGAAAACAAGACGCGGTGACCTACGGCACTTGGGAATGCGTATTACGTTAACGAGGTACACGTGTCCGACCGGTGGGCAAACCCGGGAAAAGATCCGCGCGGTAGCCCGTGGCGTGCGTGCGTAATGAGCCAGCAGGAAAGAAATTTCGCTTTCGGTCCGTAGAGGGCCGAAAAGGAAGAATACCGGGAGAATAACGTGAGACCCACAATCCGAGAAGTAAACGGGCGTCCATTGATTACGCCGTCATCCCGATTTAGCGAGTGGAGGCACCCGTAACCAACGCTCGGCTTAAAGTCCGGGGTCCAAAGTCAAGAGTGCCGCTTCGCGCCGAAATAGAGTGGCGAGCACTGGAATTCTTTTCCCACTCGAAATCGAGCGAAACCGGCGGACCCGGGTCTCGTTTTCGCAGTTCGGAAGGAGCTCCCCTACCCGCTCCCTCCTCGGCGATCTCGAGCCGGCGATACGACCCACTTCCGGCGGCCAATTAGCTAATTAACCGAAATTAAAGGAGCGCCCAGAGGCCGTCGTTCCCACCGAAAGGAAACCGCGAAACTCTTACGGCGCTTCCCGGCCAATTGGCCCTCGGTGTTGCCGACCCAATAATTACGTTCTTCCGGGCCTCCACCCAGGAGACCTCATACTTCGCCTTGGACTAATTACGTTACGTTAAAAACGACGGGAACTTATTCCTTAACCTAGTACATGGTCTAAGAAGGAGACTCGAGACGGAGGCCAGCTCGTTAATCGGACGCGTATAGAAATCCCCTTCGCTCTAAAAGAAAATTCAATAAGTCGTCACGGAGAGTAAGGTTTATGCTACGAAGTAACCACCGAGTAAATGAAATATACGGAACCTACGGTATCACGCGTGGCGTACCTCCATCGCGTGGGGCGCGGGGGGAAGGATCTCCAAGAGGTGTGCCCGCCGATAAAGGACGACCCGCCACGCAGGAGAAGCGCAGGAGGAGGCGGAAACGCGGCTTCGCAAAGCGTGACACTCTGCCCGTGACTTCCGGCTTTAAGGTGCGTTCACCCCGGGGGCGACGGAAGCCGACCAACGGACGCAGGGAGGGCCGCGTGAAACTCGAGACGGCGAACTCTGGCCTCGGGAAATCGAGCTCGCACCTGGGGATGAAAACGCCTCGGGAGGTAATTTTGAAATTGGCAGAAGTGGAACTTACCGGCGCCTCGGTCTGAATTCCCTGGGTAAATGCTTCCTTTCGGTCCTGGCTCGAGATACTATCTAGGTTCGGAGGGTCCAGCGAGGTTAGGTCGGCCGGGTCTCGGCAGGAAGGGGCACATCCTTCGGGCGGGAGCGGAAAGAAACGGCTAAAGTTAGACATGGCTCGGATTCTCCGAGGTAGCACCTGGCCTTTCGCGCCCCCTTAAACTCCGAGATCCCGGATCCGCGGGGTCGCGAGTTACTTCGCGGCGTCGCCGCCTCGTCGATCGGCCGACTTCGCGATGCGGGGCCGCGGGCCACGTTACGTAATCCCGTGACGTAATCGGGGTCGCGGCGGTTGGGCCGGTCCAACGGAAAGCGCGGGGTGGGGCGCGGACGCGGCATCACCTTGTCCGTGACGTAAGCGCGGCGGAGGCGGACGAACAGGTGACAGGCGCTGCCGGCCAATGACGTCAATGCTCCGGGGGCCAACGAACCGGCGCGCAGGCGTCCTCCCGCGGGCCGCGACGCATCTCGCCTCTCTCTCGCGCTCGGCGGCCGCGCATCGGGGCGTCTCTCTCTCTCTTTCTTACTCCGGCTACTCCTCGAGGAAATCGCGAGGCCCCCGGTCGGACGAGCGCCGGCTCGAGGGGCCGGGATTTCCCGGTGCTCCCGCGACCGGAGGGCCCCGGGGTTGTCGATTCGAAAGGTCGAGAAGTTTCCTCGGGGAGGGCAACAAAGAGGGACGAGCGTGCAACGGCCACGGACCTCGGTCGAGCCGAGGCCGGCGGAAAGTACATGCTCGAGAGGGTGTCAGTGCTTACGATCGGCACGGTGCTCTCTGCCATTCTTCCCTGGGAACCTCGGTGGGAGACTCGGACCGGCCTCTAGGTTGCACTCACGGCACGGATCGCCCGAACTCACGCCACCGCGCACCGAATCCGCGAAACCGTCAGCCATCATGGATCCGTCGGCGATCGAACTGCGCCCGTTAGCCGCGCCGGTGGCGCCCTCTCTGGGGCGCCAACTGTACCGCGGCGGCAAGGAGAAGAGACAGTGAGACACCGGCGGACGCGTCGCTAGAAATTTTCTACGTATATCATGGGGAGTAAGTCATTTACCGTGCATAACGTGGAATCCAGTTAATAATGTTACCGATACAGCGGTTATCGTTTATTGAGGGTTAACTACTTTTAATGCATTTGTAAAGAAGGAAATCTAAATGTAGTGGAGAAACTTTATTATTGTTAATGTAGTAATCTGGATTAATAACGGTCATTTCTTAAGATTCAGGTATAATATATCTTTCGAGGATAGCACCGATCCGTGAACTAACTGCGAGTAGGGTTTAATTAAGATTAAGTTTCTCCATTTTGTGTTTAAAAAATAAAATGACCTTGTATATTTATTAGGGATATATATTTATTTGGGTGTTTTACTTACCCAGCCTCAGGTACCGGGCAGGGAGAACAACGTGCCGATTAAGCACAAGGGCGTCAGGATAATGTGGGATCGCATTTAAAGCTTTATCAGTCGAGTTATTTCAGAATGTCTTGTTGCTTTTAGTAGTACCTTGTCTCGGTATCTCGGAACGTCGGTTTGGCGGTGCCATCTGGCGGCGCGGCGGTGAATTGCGCAGCGCTCAGCCAACATGGCCGCCAAGATGGCCGCTGTCGCGAGGACTTTAATTAGTGACAAGTCCGCGGACGAGTAGAATTTTCGCGAGTGGTGTCGAGATCCCGGGGTAGCCTCCATTGGCACCGGGAACGGGGGCCCTTCCAGGGCCGTCCTACGAGGTGAGTCGACCGATCCTATAAAACCTGCCGAAAAAACAGCGAAAGTCTCGAGCCCTGCGTGGGTCCTCACACCCAAATCCATGGACTCCTCTCGGGCTCCGCCGCTGTTTATTTTATTCTCCCGGTTGTTTCCCGTCGAGCCGTTGCTAAGTTGGCTACTCGAATTCCCGGAATACCGTATTGAGGCTCGGCGCGTAAGAGTGTAAAAATTTCGCGAGGCCCGGGAAGCGTATCGGTTAATTATGTCATCTTGTTGTGACTGTCGTTCGCTGCCGCCACGACATAGGCAACGTGTTTCTCTTACGGAATCTGCCTTTGTTGATTGTTGCAATTTTCTAGGAAGCGGGGCCTTAGCCTGGGACGCTTGTCTTTGTTTCCAAGATATCCAAGGCGCGCTCGGATTCCTTGATTTTGGGCCTCCCACGAAGTCGTAGGTGCGTGGAATGTGGCGGTCGGTACTGTAGGGCTCCTTTCGAACACCTCTAGATGTCTCCTCAAGACGGCGCCACGAGTTCGGGGTAAACAGTTCTTGCAATTGATTGAACTCGTTTGTTATCGTTAAATGTAATTATCACCGCTAATCTCCTCCGTCTCCTCGAGGTTAGGTAGATCAATAAGTGAAGCGGCATTAATGTCGTGGGAGTGATTTTAATTATTGTATAAATATCCACAGAATCCAGCACGAGAAGCTCATCGGAGGACCTGGAGGAACGTCAACAATGTACCTGTAACAAGTGAAGGAGAGGCGAGTCATAAGATACTAGTCAGGAGTTCATCGCTGCTCAAAATTTAGAGACCAAGGTGACGGAGCAGCTGTATCCGCAGTATCCAGTCTTCGCCACTCCTCGCAACGTGAGTAGAAACTTTCCTATGGCATGACGATTGCCTCCGACCTGCCTCTGCGAGCCAGTTGGCAGCGAAATTGAGCTATCCGATAAATCCCAAGACCCAAATCGATCATTAATCCCTGATTTCGAGAGCATCGAGACTGGGTGAGGGGGTCCAACGAGAAATACTCTTGACGTAATTCGGGACAACGCAGATAACGGATTCGTGCGGCGTGGGTGCTGTTTAGGACTTTAACGTCCCCGGGAACGAATGGCGGATGTCCCCGCGACTTGATCGTAATAAATCGAACTATATATCACGGGGCGTCTCGTCTTCGGCATTAAGCCGGATTCGCTTCGGGGATCGGCCCGACTCGTTCCCCCCTCGACTCCTCTCGGTTCCTCGTTGTCTCTCTCTCTCTCTCTCTTGTTCTCTCGTGTATTTTCGAGAGGCAGCTTTTGGCTCGTAGGAAAACGCCCGGTAGATTTATGGAATACTTTTGTCTACGCCCGACCGTTTCGAGGATACTTTTCGAGACCGAGATGCGACGTGCTCGCTGGGCTCTTGGCACGTCCGACCGATTCCGAAGGGAACCCTCAATGGGCCCAGGGGAGGAAATATATCCGTAGGCTATATATACACGTCACATAATTATACATACACCACTGCCAAATATTAGATGCCAGGAACGCGTCCACTTGATAACGAGTTCATAGAGAGATCGGGATAGAGAAAAAGGCAGTCAAAATGCCGAGGTTTTCCCTCGGAATGAGAAAAACCCTGTTGCACGGCGAGGCCCAAAGGGCCCAGCCTTCCCAGGAGATGCTTCTAGAGCCGCCAGCCATTTGCCTCAACTTGTCGATTCCCTTCGACAGGGTCGTTACCGATTAATGGCGGCGCGCATCGGTCCCTGCGCTGCTGCACGTACGGGCCTTAATTCCCTCAGGATCGGGGGGACTCGCGAGCGCATCGATGTTGGGCCCTTGCGGGGACGTCCGTCGCGATAATTGCGATAGGTTCTTGCGGGCCCCGATTCCAGGATTCCCGGGGGCCCCGCGAAGGACGCATTCCCGCAAGGGGACGGCCGGTCCTTTGGAATCCTCCCGAAAAGCTCCGGGAGTCGCGACGCGACCCGTAAAAAGGGCCCGACGCGTGCTTCGCCGGGACCACACACGAGGAAGGGCCCGCTCGGGCCCGACCGAATGCCAACACACGTGCCGACACTTTCGACACCTTTACCAGGGCCCGGGAATTTTTCCTACGTGGGGAAGTCCGCGTGGGCGGCTAAAAACGACGCGAACGTTCGCGATTCGCGACTCCAGGGGACACCAAGATGGCCGAAGACCGGGGTTCCCACCTAGGGATTTATTCCAGGGCTCGACCGGTTCGAGCGATATTACTCCGGGATCTCATGAGAATGTCCACGGTGACGATTCTATCCTATGATATCGGGAAATCGGTGGGCGCGCGGCCTTCTTGCCCCGGCAAGATGGCCGCTCTTAAAGGTGGCTCCGCAACGTCGGGGAATATCGTCGCGTGCTGTACTCCCATCGAACTCGAACTGATTTATTCATGCCTCGGCCCACGCGCGTTCTCGTTCACACCTGCGCGCATTCTTCCTGTCAGCGATATGATCTACGTTAAGGCTTTCATTCAATTTTCGATTGCGGCCTGCCACGGCACCGGAAGTGGATAATTTCACGCGGCCGCTAATCTTCCGGCAAAATCTCTTTCTCGTCACCGAGCGGCTCTCGCGGGTCCCGGCATTATTGCTTCCCCCGGGACGATGATTTATCGGCGACGTCGAACTCGAGGGAGGCCCCGGGACGTCCCGGCCGTCCGTTTTCTTTCCTTCTTCTTCTTCTTTTTTTTTCCCCCCTCACTCTCCCGCGGAAGGTGCTCCCTGCTCTCCCGAGGGTCGCTCCCATCGCCTGGGAGCAAATGGACGGTTTGCTTAACAGAGACTGGCCGGTCGGAAAAATCGATACACCTGATCGAGAGGCTCGATTTCGAAGACCGTCCATTTATCACGCACCTATGCAATCGCGACGTCGAAAGTTCCTTGACGAGGTGCGACGACGCCATTTCTGCGTCTTAGCGGGTCCCCATTTCTTTTTTTTTTCTTTTCGCAATGATTTATCCAGAAGCCTTGAGTTCGTATGATTCGCGGGTACGGTAGTCGCGCTCTTAATGTCGACCGATTTAAATCGGACACCGGGAGGTCGCGATTGTTGGCGATGCCGGCGCCATCGCAATCGGCCGCGGGACACCTGCGGGTGCAAACTTACGACGTACCCGCGAGTAAAGGATCGGCCGTGGCGAATTTCCGACGAATCGGCCGCTCGCCCCCCTTTCTCCCGCCCTCCTCCCCCCNCTCCTCCCCCCTCCCCCCCCACTTGGCTGGCAGACGTCATACGCCATTATTTATCCCGTGCGATCGCGCCGGCCTAAAAGGAGGACCGGCGACGTCTGACGAGGATTCGTCACGAGGGTTGTCGCCTTTATTCAGGGACGGCCGGCTCTCTCGGCGCGGTCCCGCGGTGTCGCAACGCGTCTTGCGGTAACAGCTGATCCCTGTCGGTTTATGCTCTAACGAGCTCGCCACTCGACTAATGTCCCTCGAGCCTAGGTGCTCGAGGATTCGGATGGCGCCGAGTTTGAGAAATCGGGCGAAAAAAAAAAAAAAAAAAAAACAGAAAAATCTACCCACGTGGGCAGGCGAGTTTTCGCGCCCCTTAAAGGGACGTGAAAGTGGCACCTGAAGAGTCAATCGTTCGTGACACTAGTCTACGAACTGAGTCCGCTGGATGGTCACGCACTTTACCACCTGAACGTCGAGGCTGGAGGGAAGGTCCTGACCCTCGTGAAATTTCAATTTTTATAAGAGATTTTAAGATTGAGAGAATTTATGAAAAAGAAAATATTAAATCTTATGGGTTTCGGGGCCTTCTTTATACTCTTCATGTTTGATGTGGTTTGAAGCGATTCGGTGCACCTAGTTTGGAGAAAGGTTTCACGAACTTATCGTCTTCACTTATCACTTTCAGATCACCTTAAACCGCGGATTAGGGGGGCAGGGTCTAAAGAGGACCCGGGAATCGCGAGTTCCCTCCGGCAGGGACCTCGGTGAAATTTATGGCGAGAAAGTAAAAACGGTAACGGCCTCGCGCCATCGTCCGGTACGTGGAAATCGTTATCGCCGCCACGCGGAGAGTCATTCGGCCCGGTCGCACCTCCGCGCGTGCGATTCCGCGGAATCCCGGGGGCCCCTCCGAAGCGCTAAGCCGGCATTTTATGGCGAGGACCGCGCAATCACCGGGGCACTTTCCTCCCGGGCGGTTCGTCTTTCGATTATCCTGATTTAACCGATTTAATAATCGGCCACCGGGAGATTTAGGGCCCACTCAGGCCGCGTGATTGCGCGGATCGCTAGTCCCGGCCCGATTATTTCGAGGTCTTCCCTCGTTACCGTAACGCGGCTTCTTCTTTTTCGTCGATTTCCCCCTCGTTTTGGAGGAGGGCCCCTCTTTTCTTTTGGTTTCCGATCCCCCGGGGGATCGTTTACTTAACACATTGCCGGCCGCTGTCACGTACGCGTGACTTCTCTCCGTCAACTGTTATCGGCCGCTGTCATGTACGCGTGACTTCTTTTACGCCGGCGGCAATGCTTCATTCCGATGATTATATAGGTAGATATATTGATTCACAGCAACAAATAACGACGTTCTTTGACGTATGGGGGGTCAGAAGTTGATTTTGAATATGACTTCCATCCCTGTCGGGAACGGTCATCTATATAATAATTCATATAATAATAATTTAATGATATAAGACTATGCAATTGAAATGGTGTAACGGTTATCAGAATGCCCTTTTTAATAATTATTATATTGCAACTATTGGGTGAATGTTACCGTTGTTGAGCAGTAAAACCTGCGTGAATCTTGCCGGCGATGCGAGAAATGAGCGGCCGACAAAGTGTTAAGCTTCTCCTCTCTTTGGGCGGCGGGGTTGCGTTTTTGCGCCGCCGACGGGGGCGGCTAAGTCGTCGAGTTTGTTTGTTGCTCCGGAATTAGTCGCGTCGATGCGCTAATTTTGACGGCCGGTCTTGCGTAGACGACGTCGAAGGTGATCCGGCAAGATTCGTCCGGTTTTTCCGCCCGTTCCCCGATTTAACTCGGGCTCTTTTTCCGCGAGGGGCACGTCCAACGCGTCGCACTCAATCAGACCTCCGGGGAATTATTCCTGCAGGCGTTCCTTGAATGCTTGGCCACTCGGTGTAAATAAGAAAACGGCCCCGGGGACGCTGCTTGTTGTCCGTTACGGTACGTCGGGGGTCATTTTCAGCGGAATTATACGCCGATCCGGGGACAAAAGTGACGGATCCTCCTTCCGGCGTGAGATATGCCGGCCACCGATTTAACTCGCCCCTCTGTTGGGCGCTCGAGGGGCCCCTGGTACATCTTAAACATCGCGCTAAATCAAAATTCTCTGAAAGCTGCCAGAATGCAGGATGGCGGCTCGCCGTTCAGTCCGCATTCGGGCCAACTGTCGCGGCATAATAATGCTCCCGAGCAAACAGTGCCAGATATTCCCGATGCCAGGAGTAAACTAAATAAACGCGGCTTAACTTCGTCCCCGCGAGTTGCGGCGACCGCGACGAGCCCGAAGGCGCCCTAGGGAGAAATTTTCCATATTTCCATATCTTCACGCTTTTCCTTTTTCTTCCTTGGGGAAGATTTTGCCAACCCCTAGAGAGATCCCGAGAACGTTGCGGGATGCACTCGAAAGGAAGGGACCGGAGATTTCTTTTGTTCTTGAGCGCTGGAGATAATTTTCGCATCCCTGGATAATGATGTCCTCGAGGTCGATCCTCGCGAATGGACGCCGTCGATGCTCCGTAGAGGCGACCGAGGAGACGTCCATTAAGTCATCTCGCCGACGCTACCGTGCCGGAAACGCGGCTCTTTCGGCAAACCGACCGCGAGATTTTAGCCAAAGCAGATGTCGGCCCGAGGAGACGTCCAAAAATCTGTCAGCGTTCCGGGCCTGTCGCAACAACGATCGCTGGTATCGAGAAAAGGAGGAACCGAAGCGCTATTTTCGGGGGGCCGAGCGAATCGATCGGATCTAGTCGACCCTTTATCATCGCGAAAATGTCCGCCCCCCTAATCGAGACGAATTTCCGAACCCTCGGTTCTTTTTTTCCTCGGTCGAAGAGCGGCATTCAAAAGTCTGTCAGCTGTCCAGAATTGTTGCAATACCGAGCGCGGTAACCGGGCATCTCTGTCGATAAATCCCCCCGCGAAAAAGCCGGAGGCACGCGGGAGGGAGATAAATTTCTCCTTTTTGTTTTCCTTCTCCCCCCGCTTTCTTTTCAAGTGAAACCGAAATAGAAGAGGGAAAGAGATCGTCGCCATCCTTCTCGTCGACTTCCTCGTTCTTCCTCACGCTCTCGTACAGCCGTGAAATAAGCCCGCCACAAATCTTCCGTCAGGAGGTCGTATCACCGTGACCCGCCTACATGAGTAGGAAGAGTGAGGAAAAACACCGGTTTAAGTGTTTTTAAATTGTAAGGGGTGGGAAACCCCCTGACGGACTCTAAGGTTCCTCATCGCGTGATCCGTCTTCATTACTCCCCCGACTTTCTGGGGGTTATTATTCTTCTTTTTTTTTTTTCCTGAGGTCTTCTTACATTTTTTTTTTATTCCCGGAGACTCGAGGGCCGGGACTCGCAATTCGGAATCTTCGGGCCAGGGGGTCGTCCGAATTGGCGATTGTCGCATTTCTCATGAGCGTAATATCCGTGGTTAAGGGTTCCGCGATCGCCATAAGGTCGGAACGGCAAAATTCCGGGTCTATTCTAATTTTAATGAGGCCTCGCCGTTTCCCGGCGTCGCCGGCCTGTCCCCGGGCACCTGTCGTTGCTGTCAGTGCCGCTCGGATTATTAGTGTTTACACGGCCGAGATTTAACACTCTGTATAAACGGGCCGCAGAGCGGACGGCGAAAATTAGCGTCTCGGCCGGCAGTTAGAGAACAGAGGAGCACACAGAGTCGGGCAGGGCCCATTTGGACGGCTACACCACCTCGAGACCCCGACGTGCCCGGCCATGGGGCCCCCTTTTTTTCCCCCCCGAATTCGCGCCTTTTGCATCGGGGGCCCCCTCCTCGACGCGCTTCGTCGAGAAGGCGGAGGCGAAAATCGGGAAGGGGAGCGGAATATATATTTTTTTTTATTTATTTTTTTAAGAGAAATTCGACGTACGCGCGGGAACCCACGGCACGGTGGGATGCATTTTTACATGAGTCCTCGCCCAGTCACCGTATCACCGGTTATCACGGTGGATCGTGTCGAATCAATCCGAGCGAATTAATCCGGCCGCGTTTACGCGTCTCGTAGCTCGAGTCCGAACCGGAAAGAGATCGGCCTCGACCACGAACCAATTACATTATTTATAAGTCGGCGCTAATCAGATTATGGCGCCATTATGCAAGTCCGAGGATGGACTCGCGGTCCACGGTATTCCGAAACTACTCCGAGGGGACTTTAAGAAATCTTTGAGATCTTCCCGGTAGAAGCGACGGCGGGAAAATAATTGAGGGATTTTTTGAACCCATTTGCATCATAAGGAAATACGAAAAAAGGGTCCTTATCACCGAAATTTCAGGCTGAATGATAGTGACCAGGAAAATTGAGCGCATATATATATGCGCTAATGATGCAAATGGGTTAAGGGATATTAAGATATGTAAGGATAGTCAGAATTTCATGGGCCGCGCTAGAAACGCGGCTTTTTTCGGCCTGTAATTATTTCGACCGTGGGACAAGTGCATCCCCATATCGATCTTCATCGACTTCGGGCATCGAGATGCAAATCGGAGGGACGATTGCGAAAACGAGCGATTACCGATTCGGCACGGGGACGCGTGACGTTTTCATTAAGTCTCGTCGGTGGCGATTCTCTCGGGGATTCTCGAGAAAATATATTCCCTACCCGTGGTTTTTCTGCCCCTGGGGGCGTTGCGACACGGAGAGGGCGATCGGTGATAAGGATCGATCCTGTAAATCGGAAAACGGGGGGAATATTTTTTCGATCGATCGCTAACGATACCGTCATCGGCGCCGATGTTCGATTCGACCGGACGGGGGACCCGCGAAAGTGCCGAGCCGATTGCCGATTCAACGCGGGAACATGGGACATTTTCATTAAATCGCTTCTTTCGGCCCGAGGCATAAAGGACCCCCGAAATTTCGGGAACGACCGGTTCGCCGGGGAACGAGTTTGGTGGCTTCTACCGATTCCAGCATTGCCTCGTAACTTAGTCAGATCCGAATTTCTCCTCTCGGTAAAGGCTGCATTTAAGAGCCCGCAACGGTCGGTCGCAGCGAAATCCTAGCCCGGGGGTCGTCCACGTGCAACGAGCATTCCGCTCGTTATACCGAGATGCGGATTTTTCCGAGCGAAACCTCCCGGATGAAAGTCCCGCCTCGCAATGAGACGCACGATTTACCTTCTATAAGCTTCTCGGATATTGGGACGCGTTATCGAGATAACCCAGAAATTGTCAAGGCGAGCGCGGGGTCGGCCGATTCGCACGAAGGAAAAGAGAAAAAGAAAAAGAAAAATAGGGGAAAAACCGGAGGGATGTCCGACTCGACGAGGATTACCGAGGAAACGCGGGGACCGACGTCGACGGAATCTGGGCGCCTCGACGGCGATCCGTAAAGCCAGGGTCTGCCAAGGTGGTGACGCGCGACGACGGACCGGACGATTATCGGCGACCTTGCGCGCTGCGGTCGTGCCGTTTGGATCGGGTCGTAAAAATGGGGTAAAATTCTTCTGGAAATTCGGAACCGGAGAAAAGGCCCGAGAATAGGCTGGAAGACCGATAAACCCGGTCTGGCCGGCTCTTGCGGGGTTTTTCGCTAATTTTATCTATTGTTGCTCGCCGGACTCAGCCAGGGACGTAGGAGCGACCGGGAGCCGA
Organism: Orussus abietinus; assembly: GCF_000612105.2. Lineage (NCBI taxonomy): Eukaryota > Metazoa > Arthropoda > Insecta > Hymenoptera > Orussidae > Orussus > Orussus abietinus. The sequence continues at coordinate 453,484 of NW_019394276.1, read as the reverse complement.
CCTTCCCTCCAAAGAAATTAAAAATAGCCCTCGTCTCTCGTCGCGGTACGAAAGAAATGAGCGAAATCTCGCCGAGTCCCTCTGGGTTTCTGGGCCGTTTCTGCCAGAGGTGACGCAGCCGCGGCCCTGACTAGGTCAGGGTTGTTCCGAACAATCCCGAGCGGCTTCGCGCGCTGCGCCGGCGCACTCGCGGATATATAGAGGCCCTACGTAGAGGCGCCATCTGTTTCTCGGAGCGATTTCCGCCGAGACGGCGTCGTTTTTCGCCAGGATCCGGCCCGCCCGGCTTTTCGAGATTTATCCCCGCGGCACGGCCAGAAAACCGCGGTATTTTCGGACGGCCGTAAATCCCGGGCCTAGAAATGCATCTTTCGGCGATCTCGTCGGGTGTCGTTACCTTCGGCCCGTTATGAAGTTACGTCTCCACTCGACGGGACCGGGAGGAAGAGTCACCCACGGTCGGCATCATCTACAAGGAATTTTCCAAGAGAAAATCTTCATTTTCGCCACCCCCCATAAGACCGACGGGTTCAGAGATATTACGATTTCTTTTATTTCTCACTTTCCGAAATTCCGACCCCACTGACCGTCATTTCCGAGTGGCCTGGATTAACCCGCGTTTCCGGGTTCCTCGAGTCTTTTTCTTCGGTGCTTCACGGGGCGATCTCGCGGTCGGGACTAGGCGGAATTACCGCGAGGACGCGAAAAGGATCGCTTTTCTCCCGCGGCGGTCGCCGGCGCGGTAATTGGATTTCGTAAGGTCCGGACTTCGTAACTTCGGTCGAGATCCGTGCTGGCGATACGTCCGACTTTCCACTTTGAATTTCTTTTTCTTTCCTTTTTTCCTTTTTTCTTCTTACACCCATCATTCCTCGACGACGCGGACGCGCGAGACGGGCTTTAATAATTCGCCGAGCGGTTTCACTCCTCCGCTGCGCCGAGGAGATCGGTCGATATCGATAGGCGAGACTCGAACAGGGATGATTAATCGATCCGTCCGGATCTCTCCGAGGCGACGAGCCGTGTGGCCGAGGTAGGGATTCGGGCCCTTTCGCGAAAATCCCGGGAAATCTTTCCTTTGACATCGATCCCGGACCCGCGGCGGAATTTTATCGCCCGCGAGCCGATAAATCCTGGCCCCGCTCTCGCTATTATTAAAACCCGGAGAGTGCTCGCCCACGGTCGTTTCCAGGAGTCGACTTCTCGAGGCGATCGCGAGGCGCCCCGCGTGAGACATTGTTCCGGCATTTCGGAGTACGTGCATGCCCTCGCATTCCGCGCGTCCGGCCGTTCCGCGTCAGCCCTCCTATAAATAAATAAAATTGAAAGCGAACGCCCTAAGACCCGGGCTCGATAAGTCGGGATTCACGGCCAAGCGAGGCGACTTATTTCCGGTGCGGAATCGCGACGGGGAAATAGACTCGGGGACCGGGGGACGATCAGCTGATCGAGAGTCGAAGACTACTCGCCGGGAGGGCTCTTGTTTCGTTTGTTCCTCTTTTTCAGTATCTCTTGAAGTGCTTCCGGATGATCCGCGGCTTGCTAAACCGCCAAAATATCTCGACTCGCCCGAAAGCGTCCGCAAAGGCGGGGAGTTTGGCCGCGTTGCGGCCGCGCTGCACTCGCTTGTGGGCCGACTCTTGCAGGAAGCTTGGCAGTCGCCAGGAACAGACGTTACCGAAGTATGGCGCCGTTAACGCGACGACGGACGGCCGTCGCGGATTGGCCGGTCGCGAGTCGCGAGGACCCGTTGCGAAAACCCCTGCGGAACGGATGCACTCGGTCGCGGTTGCACTCGATCGCCCTCGGCTCGTCCGACGAGAGGATTTCTCAGTTCCAATGCATTATTTATTCCCAGCCCACTTGGAATATCTCAAAGACCGAGGGGTTCTCTTTTCAAGATATTAAATATTAATTATAAATATTTCATTGGTATTCGATGAATTTTTTTTTTGTCCCAGCGAATGTACTTGGGGTATCTCGAAATGAGGGGTATTAGAGTAAAATCCAGAATAATGATTTTGACTCGGTTTTTCTCGGGCGGCATCCTCGACGAAGGAGTCGCTCGTCACCAGGAGGGTTAAAATCGACGCGACGACTCGGAGGGGTCCTTCAGGACGGAGGAGATTCCTCATTGCCCGCCTCCGAGGGGGACGATTCGGTCGATAAGTTAGAGAGGGAATACGTGGACGTAATTTGTCCGCGTCGCGTAGCTCGGTGGATCGCGTCCATAAATCTGGGCTTTATTTTCGGTCGGTAAGAGCGAGACGGCGAGAGCGGTGGCCGCGAGGGGGAGAGAGACCGAATGCCCGCCGGGGGCCGAAAAAAGTCTCAGAAAATGGCCACACTCGGCGCGAGAACGGATGCCCGGTGCGACTGCTTTAATTAAGAGGCGATTATTTATCCGGGCCTCGGAACGGCTGGTTAATACGACCGCCGATTTATCGGCGCCGCGCCCGCCATCGGTCGGGCCCGGAAGCCGAAAGGCTTGTTTTGCGCGAAATTCGCTTCTTCCTCGCGCGGTCGCCATCTTGGAGCTCGGAGAACGACTCGTCGGTTCGAGAGGAGAAAAAAAAAAAATCGAATCGGGGCGCGTCGCGGCGAGGTCGCCGGTCTTAGTCATCGGGCCCATTATCGCGCGTTTATTCGCGACCAGGGGGAGGGGGCCTCGCATCGCGGGCCCTAATGACTCGGGGCGTTTACATCGCCGATCGAGGGCCGGGTTTAAGCGTTTAACGCCCTAATTCGTCCACCTTGTACGGGCCACAATGAGACGAGGCAGATTGCGGGTTGCCCGGGTCGTGACCCCACGGATAATCGGAGGTGTCGCGAGGACTCGCCGGACCGCCCATGGGCGCCGCGACGGCCGTCTCGGGGACACGCGTGAGTCACGCCGATCGCGAAATTACGGGCCGAGCGCGGTGATGCACTCGCGGTTGCGCCATTTTTTCCTCAGGGCTCGATTTGCGCAACCGGCCTAAGGTCGATCGCGCCGACCGACGCGACCGGGATTAGAGGATAATCGCCCGACGAACGAGGTCGCGATCTCGACGACGAGATACAAAAAAATCCCACCCCGGGGAAAACACTTTCTACATTTTTCTCCGATTTCCTTCGAACCTCGGTCACAGGTGAAATCGCGTTTTTCCTTTAATTGTCCGCTGTCGCTCGGATCGATTTGAAGAAATTTGGCGATTGGAACTTGGTAGAGGGTTCATTCGCGGGGAAAGCTTGGGGGTGGTGGGGGAATGTTGATTCGGAGGTTCGGGCAATTTTTCCGATTTTTTTTTTTTTGGTTCTCGAATTTTTCTTAAATTTCCTGGATTTTTTCGTAGCGCGGCTCGATCTCGATAGTGCCGCCGATTGAGACCTTCGCTCCGGCCCGGGGTTTCGGTTAAATTATGCAAAAAGGAGGATTTGCCAAAAGAGACAGCGACTCGCGCCGGGGGCGCGCGTATTTCTGGCACCGGTGAGTCACGCCTCCCACGCATCGACTCGAGCGCGCGAGTCGCCGGAGCGGACGCGCCGGGAGGAGCGCATTATGCAACCGGAGTTGCGTTCATTGTGCCGGCAAGCGATCGGCCCGAAATCCTAAATGCGATCCCGCCTCGAGTTCTCTCGTCGACGCTCTCGTCGGTACTCTAGAGGGCCGTCGTCGACGCTCTCGTCGACACTCCCGGCGTCCTCGTCGGCGCGTGCTCCCGGAGCCTCCGAGAAGAAAGAGCGCCTCGCGAATTTACATAACTCCGGGTTCCGCTCGCCGGTCCTTATTCCCCGTAACTTTACGACCTCCGCCACCGGTGGGTCCAGTTTGTCCTTACTCGCGTGATTTCCCTCTCTCGGGCGATTTTCGCCATCGAGGACCCGGAGGGATTCAGAAATTACGGGGTGGAGGGCTTTGCACCTTTGGTATGAAATTACTTTCTTTTTTTTTTTTTTTGAAAAAAAAAAGACAATTTCATTTGGCAAGGAAAAAATTTCAATTGTCAAGGAAAGGAATAAATTGTCGGGGAAGGGAAATGAATTGTCAAGGAAAATTTGTATAATCGAGAGTGGAGGGGACACGCACGTCGAGCAGACTTTTTTCTTTTTTTTTTACGGAGAGGGAGAGCATACGCGAGGGGTGGATGGGGAGGGCCTCGTTTTGCTTCTCATCGATGACATCTCGGGCTCGTCACGTGACGAAAGTACCGAGCCAAGTGGAAGATTCCGGCCCGATTAATTCCCGGTTCCTGTCTCTCTCTCTCGGAGGTTTTTTCTCTTTCCCGGGCGCGGGACGGGTTCGTCAACCCCCGCATTTATAGACGCCCGGAGAGCTCTTAAGCCGCGTCCGAACGTAACGCCGCTCTCGCACCTCGATTCCCGGTGACATTAAAAAGCAGCTGGACGCACCGCGCCTCGTTTATGAGTCTCGAATTTATCGCCCGGGCGTATTTTTTAACTGCCCACCTCCCGCCCCGTCGGCCCCCGCCCGGGTTTCTCCTGCTGGAAAAGTACGCGATTGGCCGATCCGGAGTTTATATCGACGATGGGAATTATCGAGTGGCCCGATTTCCGGGAGGGATCGCTCCTCGCAGCCGCGATTCCGGATACGAGAGGGCCGCTCCCCTTTTGGACCCTCGAAAAATATGCCCCCCTCCGGGCCTCGCTAATTGTCCCATCCGTTTCCCCGAAAATAATCCTTAGACGTACGTGCCCGAAGGCGTCGCCGCAGATAACTGGGTCGGTCCACCCGAAATATCTCCACGGTGTTGTCGCGCCCGAAACATGGAATGCAGTGTTGTCTCCGGAGCCCCTTGAGGTTCCCTCTCTATCTCTCCTCTCGTCCCTCTTCCCGGACCGGTGAGACGCCTCTTGGATGACTTTTTGCCCGGGCGAGAGCCTCGCCCTGGTTTCTCTTTTTCTTGGGAGATAACCGAGAATCGGTTATCGGCACCAAGTCGCGCCCTCCTTCACCCTCGGGAAATATCCCCGCGTTTAGGTGGGGCTAATTGACTCGCCTGGCCCCGTGGGACACTTAGTACGTGGATCGGTATACCAGGAATATCCCGAGGGACGTCGTGGGACGCAGCCTCATCCGCCCTCCACCCCGTAGGGCGGTTCTACCGACTTTTCCTTCGATTTTCGTTTCCGGTTTTCTCAGGGCCTCGCCTACCGGGAACGTTTTGCCGCAATTAGCGCGGAGGCGCCTCTAAATCGGGCGCGATCGTAAATCCACGCGACGCCCTCCCGGAATCCATACCCGAAGATGTGCTCCCCCTCCCGGGATTCGGGACGCGTGCACAACGGGTGGCCCCGAAACTCTCCCCTCGATGCCGGGTGGACACGCGAACACGCGATAAGTTATCCGAATTATCGGTGTCTCGGGCGGTGTCAAATGACGCGGCTAATCGTCGAGCGGACCGCGGGTCGTTCTCGCTAATTTCTCTTGGATTTTTATCATTTCATGTATTTCTTTTTTTTTTTTTTCTTTGATTTATTCCCGAGGGGTAGAGGGACGCTCTGAGCGCACGTTGGGTGGGCATATGCACGGCAGGGGTGAACGGGGGAAAGTGCAATTTTTCTTTTTTTTTTCCTTTCTCTGCTCTATATCATTTGGCCAATTCCGGCGCGGATTCCGCGCCGAGTCACCCGGTAAGGGGGCGGGCTATCGCGGCTGCTCGCGCGAGTGTTATTCGCGGACACGAGCGATTGAAACGTCGGAAAATGGCCCCTCGTATCGCCGGCGTGACGTCGTGCGTGCATAATTATGCGCGGCTGCGTGGCGGGACGACGCGTTTTCCCCGCCGACCGCGGGAGATTAGTCTACCACGCGTTATTGCCCCGCGACGCCGACGCCCGCGTCGGGCCGCCACCTCGCAGGGGGTCCTCCTTTTTCCTCGATCCCCCACCTTCCTCCAGCTTCCTCCTTGGCTCGGACCACCCGCTAGACGGCGGCCGCCGTCCACGCGGAAACGCACCCTCCCGCTATTCAATTTCCTCCAGCTTTGAAAAAGCCCGAGATCTCCGCCTGGCTTCTTTTTCCCCATAAATTTCCGCCGTTACGGGATATCCCCGGCGGGCGGTTCGGTTCTAACTTTAACCCCGCGCCGGCCGCCATTTTGGAGAACGCGGCGCCCATCATGGAAAGTGGAGGCGCACCTTTTACGATATCCGTCCGCGATTATGCTCGCGGTGTCGACGGTGAGATTCCGAGGACTCGTTTGATCCCCTCGTCGCCGATCTTTCGAATTTTTCTTATCCACCGAATTCCGCCATTCCGAGGGCGTCCATTCCGTCGCGGAGGGCCTTAGATTCCGCTCGGCGATTTCGTCCCTCCGTCGCCCTCGTCGCGAGTCCTTTCGTTCTATCGAGGAAGCGTCGCCGGGTTGCGCAAGAGATGTCGGGTCCTCGCCGGGGCGAAGCCAGGACCCGGGGAGCGCCGGGGTCACGGAGTGACTGACGGCGCGACGTACGCCCCGACGCTCTCGGTAATTGCGCCGGGACGCGGGCGTCGCTCCGGCCGACGTGAAATTAGGCACCGTGACCCGGCAAGAATGGACCGATCGGCCCGATCGGACTCTCCACTCCGTACGAATCTCTTTTCGCGTATTGACAGATTCGCACATGAAATCTTGCACTATTGCGAGGTCCTGACAATGGCCAAGATTTGAGTAATACGCGATACTATCAATGTCACACGAGCTGATAGGAGGAACTCGAGAATCGGACCCCAGATTTAACTCTGGAGGCCGAATGGAGAACCGAAAGATCCGCCACATTCTCGGCACCATGGATCTCCTCCGTATCTTTTATCTCCGTTCGAACTGGACGTGACAATAGACTGGGAGTTTCCCCTCTCTCCCACCGATTTCTTATCACCGCGCGACACCCACCAAATTTTCATTTCTTTCGCCCGATTTTCGCCATTTCCGCCATATCTTAGATTTCTAATCATTTTTAATTTGCCGTTTTCTTGCGGGGGTGCAGGGCACCCCCCAACGCGTTTTCCCCCGACAAAGCCGATTAACTGGCGGCGAAGGTGCGGATAAACGAGGCGGAATCGAATGCGAGTCGCGCGCCTCTCGCGGCGGCGGATCGCGGCTGTCGCTTTGATTCACTGCTTCCTGCGAGCGGCCGCGAGCTGTCGCTCGTCGTATTTTTATCTCGGCACATCGCTTCCCTCCCCCCCNACCCCTCCCCCTCGCCCTGCCCATCCCCCGCGGCGGCCTTATTTTTCCGCCGTCTCTTTCGCCCTCCCCGGTCGTGGGATTAGCTCCCTCCTTTTTCTCGAATTCCTCCTCGAAGCCCAGGGATAGGCGCCGAGGGAAAGCGCGGGAAATCGAAACTTCCAAGGAATCCGAATGGTCTGAAAATTGAGGGGGGAGGGAACCCCGAAAAAGGAAAAATCGGAGACGCGCAACGTCGCCGAGAAGGAGCGGCGATAAATTCACGGAGAAAACGGTGCGACCGGGCGCTTTGCGACTCCTTTTCCTTTTTTTTTTTCTTCTTCTTCTTCTTCACTTCTTTCTCTCTCTCTCTCTCTCCCTCCCGCGTTAATCTCGCCGAAATAATGGCGAGACAATTTAAATCATGTCGACCTCGGCGGCGATAAACGCCCCGGAGAAGAAAGGCCCGTGTAGGCATTCCGCGCGGAATCCGAATTTCGCAACGGGCCCGTCGCGGGCGGCGGGTGAAAAATCGCGGATCCGCCGCGGCGAATTCCGCGATCCGTATCTGGCCGGCGGTCGGCTGTTATCGCGCGATTCTCTCACTCATCGGACCGTGAGAGATAAGTGTCGGGGAGACGTAACCTTCGGAGAAAGCCGATCCGAAAGTGACCACCGGTCCGTATCTTGGGTTTCACCTCGCGAGAGCGTCTCGCTTGGATTATTAATCGGCGGAGTTTTTGCGAAATCGCGGAATCGCGAGATCTCGCGAAATACAGATGTCGCCCCAGTAGAGGGGTGGAGGAGGATGCGCGCGCTAGTAGTTACGGCCGGGCGCGGCGAGTTTGGTCAGACACTCCGAGCGCCTGATGGACGCGGAAGGAAAATGACGAATAACGAGGATGACGATTACGGCAGTGGATATGTCGGAGCTACGTATTATCGGAAACTGACGGATGCATCCTTTGCAGGAGGCGTCGCGGGAATATCTAATGAGATTTATTTCCAATAAACAGGGCGTTTAACGGGCACGTTTCCTGGTCGGTTTGTCGGCCGGTCCTTGTTTCCGTGTTTTCTCAAGTTTCGACGGGCGAATCCTCCGGTTTTGATTTATCTCGGACAGGAAAGTCTCGTTTCGCGTCGCCGGTGCGCGCGGACGCCTGTCCGAATTGTCGCCGACGTCGACGCCGACGCCTCGGCGCGGCGGGCATTCCTGGCGCGCGGCGTGGCGCTCCCTGGTTAGCCTCTGTCATTTCCGACGATAATGGCGTCTGTTTTTAGAGATTAGCTAGGTATCTAGCCGGCCCTCGTCGCCTCGGTCACTATAAAGGCCATCTGTTCGGTTTTAACGTCTTCGCGGGCCGCGTGACGTCACGGCCGTCCGGAACCAGGATGGCGGCCGCACCGCCCACGCGGCCTCCGCTTTTCTCGCCCGGTAAGCTAGCGCCGATTTTCCGCCCACCTTGCGGTCGCATCTCGTCGATGAAGAGCCCACCGTCATCGAGGGAATCGCCATTCGGCCATTCCGGGTCTTGACGGTCGATCCAGCGGATCGATGGATCGATTCGCCGGATGATCAAGCGGAGGACCCCCCGACCAAGTGACGCGTCGTTCTCGTGACGGTTGCCATGACGATCTCGTGACGGTCCTCGGAGGCACAGGCGGTCGACGATGACGGATCGCTAAAATCATTCCTTGGCCAATTGTTTCGCCACACCTTGACTCGTCGATTCATTTTATTTAGATCACTCTTCGATCGAGGATACCTACGTGATCGCGGTCCCGTCGTCGAGTATCCTCTTTTTATAGGGACTCCCTCGATTTCCGCGTTTCCGGCCTCCGTGGGGATCTTCCGAACGATTTAGACGCGTCGAGGTCTCGCGGCGAGTTCTGTGCCAAACTATCGATCTGTCTTCCTGGTCCGTTTCCTGACTCCATTATCGATGAGTATATGTTGACTGTAACGACTCTTCTATCTGCCAACTGTCAATGACTCTTTTCCCGGTTAGGAGCGACTCGATAAGATCGAGGCGTTCCTCGATGGATGATCGTTGGGTGGCGTAGTGATCTAGTTTTAGTCGTTACTATTTTTTAAAAATTATTATTGGGTGGGGAGAAAGAAGAGGAGGGAAGAGGTGGTCGCGGTATCGACGTTCCTTGATCGTTTGGTAGGTCGATCGGTCGATCTCTCGATCCATGTCACGAGGGACGATCTCGAGTTTTCCGAGTATCCCCTCGAATCCTCCGGGCATGCATTTGGCTCGACGCCAGGCGTCCCGACGCCTGCCGAGAGGGTGGACCTCGTCCGAGCTCGGCCGAGTCCGGCCGAAGTCGGCGTCCCGGCGCCGAGCGTCCGTCAGTGCACGCGTGACATGGCTGCGAGCCGCTCCCGCGACGACGTCCCGACGCCCGCGATGTGCGATAAGGCGTGATAAGGACCACCGCGACAAGGAGGCTACGCTTTTGCCACCCCGCTAGGTGGCGTTATCGTGCCCCCCTAATAACTCGACCTCGACCTGACGTCCTCGAACTTCGACTTCCTCAACGAGTGCCCTGCGCGAAGCCGAACTCGATTACTCCCTCGAGTGATAAGAACCGAAATTTGATTGTCCACGGAGGTAGGAGGTGGGAACGAACGCGCGACGTGACATTTCTTGACGGATCGGAAAGTTCGGAAATTAAGTCGTTAAGTGTTTGGCGGCAGAACTTGAAGAGGCGGTATCTGAAGTGTCGTGACATGCACTTCACGTGTCACCAGGTTGGAAACGCTGAGTAAAACCCGAAGACGGTGTCTGAATACGTCAAGACCTTTTCAAGGTTTATGGGGAAACGTCCGTCGACGGAATCGACGAGCTGCCAAGTCGAGACTTCGGCGCACTTCGTCCTGAGATTTTTCTATCTAGGTCGCACGCTATGAAGAAGTGCACCGTAAATTACCACGCGTCAACCGGCACTTCCTTTCGGGCCGGATAAATTTCTCGAGGACCTTCGGTCGTCGATGCACTTCACCATGAACGCGTCGCACCGCGCGTTAGCATCGTAGAGCCTGAAGAACTCGCACTCGTACTCGAGCGTGCAGACACTTACGCAATACCGTCCGCCACGGCGTAGGTGATAAATAATGAGATAACTCAATCCCGGTGAACACCCCGAGGACATCGGAAGTGCGAGAAGTCGAGAATCGCTCGTGGGTACTCTTATAAGAGAGCACCTCAAGATCAACGAGGTCACCCGGGAGTGACAATTGTCACGTACGGGAATGACAATTGATTCGCGCCGACCTGACAGGGATCCACCCTCTCGCCATTCCCAGCGAGGTCACCGAATAATTCGGCGATCCGTCGTCGACCTTGAACCTCATCCCGCGAAGTGCGCGAAATCATTCCCAGATCGCGAAGTGCATTCCACGAGGTCGAGACTGGGAGGCCTGGACCTCCCCGAGGTTGAGCTGCCGAAGAATTTGGAAATTAAGGTCTGACGGCACCCTAGGGGAAAAGAAGTAGGGAGGAGATCGATGAAGTAACGCGTTCCACCCCGAAGAGAGGTCGGTCCTCGGCCTCGAGGGTGGCTGGGAGCGAGGTCGGGTTCGAAAGGCTGGGAACGCGACCTCGCGATGAGACCTCGGGGCTCGACGTGACCCCGGGGTCGACTCGACCTCGACCTCGACCTTCCTCGGCATCCATGTCGGAGTCCGTTCTCGTGGGCGCGCGGGTGTAGTGGAACTCCCGGGAGAGGTGCCGGGAGGTCGACGATGGAACATCGGTGAGGTCACGAGGCCACCACAGAATGCCTGAGCCCAGGGCGAAGCGCTGCAAACACTGTGACGGTACGGCATTTTGGTGCACGAGGAAGCAGCGCCCCCCGGCAAGGCTTTCGCAACTAACTCTAACCTCTCCGAGTTGCTTGGTGTGCCTCCGACTAACCCGCTAATTACTGGAGACGTCCTCGGATTTTCTCAAAACGAAGACCGCCGACCATGGCGAAATATGGACCCCTTCGTTACTTCTTTTCTTGTGTGACAATAAATCCTCTTGTTTGATAGACGACGGCCGGTCTGGAATTTCTCTCTCCCCTTCTGGCGCAACCTAAAAATGTCCTCCCCCCTGAGTTATCGATTATTAATTATTTCATGCGGTTGCTAATTATTTCATAGTGAGTACCGATATACCGACGGGAGGTCACGATGCGATTTTTCAGTGACACCCACGAGGGTGTTCCTAACCTAACCTCGAGCCGATCGAAGACTCGTCGGAAAATCGAGAGTCTCTCCGCCGGCGACTCGCTAAGGCGGTCCCCGAGAAAGTGGGACGAGACTTTCGATGAAAAGTCAGTCTTAATTAGGAACCGAGGCGGCCATCTTAGCTTTGGGTCATTCATTCCAAAGTGGCCGGCGTCGTCGCCGGACACTTGGACGACTCTTGGGGCAGACCACGGCGCGCGGAACGCATTCCGATCGGATGGCAGCCACGTCCAACTAACCTAACCTATCCGGTTAGGTTCTCTGCACTCGCCCCCTCCGCCTCCTCCTCCCTCTTTCCCGGCGAGCGAGCACTCTTTCTCTCTCTGCCGCATCGCCGTATTTTTATCTCGGGTTATTCACCCTCTTATCTGCTAATAGAGGGAGAAAGAGGCTCTTATCCGCCCCAAGTGGCGATTCGGGCCGATGCGCCGCCATCTTGCGAGTCCGCGGTCACGTGACCGCGCGGCGCCCTGAACAGTGCCCCTCGTGGCGGGCGTTTCGAAACCTGCATCTCCTTCTTTCCCTTTTTTTTTTTTTACCTGAAGGAACTGAAAATTCGATTTTCTCCTCAAGGTCGTTAAACTTCCGTCAATCCTCTGGGAAGTTGCGCGGCTCCTTCGGGCCGCGAATGCCGGGAGGCCTTCGTCGTTTATTTTCACGTCGAGCCGACGAACGGGAACGGCTTCCAGCTATACGCTAACGTCACTCCGACGATCTGGTTCCGCGATTTCTCGGTAATAAGGGATTCTTCGGAATTCCTCGACGATGATTCCCCAGATTACGCGGCGAATTTTCATTTCTTTTCCCCCGGGAACAGATATCGAGCCGAGGGTTTTCACTACCCGCGGCGTTAGGTCCTAATTTAGATTCGAGTTAGACTTATTTAGGCCCCTCTTCGTGTGGGGCTCGAGCAGCGGCTCGTCGGATTGTTAACGTCCGCGCGTTTCTGGCTCCTTGTTAAAAAAGAAAAAATGAAGAAAAAAACGGTAGGAGGGTAAAAACCGAGAGGCGGCGTACGGAACGTAATCCCAGACATCGCCGGCTCTCGTCGGATCGATATATTTCCCCGGGACCGAGGAGGTTGTTCCGGAGAGGTGGCAAATAACTCGAGGATCCTCGATTACGCGACGACGTGCCCTCTCGGATCTCTGGGGGATAGTTATTTCCCTTTATTTCTTTCTTTCTCTCTCTCTTTTTTTTCCCTACAAATTTTCGCGGCCCACTTCGACCCCCCAGGGGAAATTCGGTCGAAGAATGAGAAAGAGAGAGATCGGAGAAACGACGCTCTCCCACCGAGTCCGACCTGACGGAGTTAGGAAATCGAAGATGGCCATCGCGATAAATTTCCACGGCGACGGTTTTATGGACGGGTGGACGGTTCGGGATATTTTTTTCTTCCACTGCTCTCCCCCTCCCTCTCTCCGGAATTCCTGCGGCGTTATTAAAAAGTATATCTTCAGATACGGCCCGGGACCCCCGCGGGCTGGGCTGTCAATGTGACAGGAACGATCGTGGCAAGGAGTCCCCGAGGAGCTCGACTTATTTCGATCAGAGGATGGACACCGAGGATGGGACTCGAGAGATCACTCGACTAGAGGATCCCCTCCCCTAGTGCCCCTCGACTTTTTATCGCCTTGTTAAGTACAAAAGGTGTTTTTCGCAATTATTTATACCTCCTCGCGAGCCGCGCCGTGGCGGAGGGAAGCTGGCGGCCGTCATCATAATAAATTCCCTCCGGTGGCATATTTACGAGCTGACCGATATTCCCTCCTCTTTTTGCCCCCCTCCCGCCCCTTCGCGATAAATCCAAATCGCGATATTCGGCCCCGACGTTCAATCTTTTCCTTTTTACCTTTCTTCGTTTCCACCTCGTTCTAATCGATTACGCGTCCTTTCGCGTGCACGGTGACCCTGGTGACGGTTTTTCTTTTTTCTTTTTTAATGGGGACTCAGGGAAATAATGGCACGACCAACTTGACGGAAATATCCGCGGCCCACGTGTCGAGGATGTCGCGTGATTAATATTTGACACGTGCACGCGTAACCTTTGGAGGGGGCGGATATCTTTTTTAAAATCGAGGAAAATTCGCCGGATTCGCGGAATGGCCGTGGGGTGCGTCACGTCGTGCAAAATAAAGAGGAGAATCTTCAGTGTTTCCCTCCCCCTCCACCTCGAATCTTGTGGGAGGGCGTATGTCGCGTTACGTAAGGCCCTCTTTTCCGCGGCTCTATTTTTCGCACTCCCCGAGGCGACTCTCGGGAAGCATAAATTATTAATGGAGATCGGGAGACCATCCATAAATCCCTATGTAAAGTGAGGAGCGATATCGAGGACCTCCGAGGAGATTCGCGAGTCGTGGCTATCGGAGGTGGATCTTCCGACTCGCGGTTTAGTCAACCCTGGGAAATTGGAGGGCCTCCACGGGAGGGGGTTTACGATCAGGCGGGGAAATAATAAAAATCGGGAAACCAATCCCAGAGATCGGTTTTCGCATCCTTTCCGAGCAACTCGTTCGAGTAGGACGTGTCTTTGATTTACCGCCCGCTACCGGACGAGAGGACTCCCCGCGTGTTTTTCTATCTTTTTCTCCTTCTTTCCCCTGGCTTTTAGAAGGAACGCGAGGTGAGGGAGAAATGGCGAAAAGGAGTAAATAGGGGGAAAAAGAAATGGGGAAGGTCCATGGGCGAGCAGGGCACCCCGTGGGCAGGAGGTCGGGGGTTGGGGCTGGGGCTCGACTCGGTGAACCACCTCTCCCTCTCGGGGAATAAAACTGTCTCGTAGGCAAATGGCTCGTAAATATAAAGGCCAACAGCTGTCGATGGAAAACAAATTCTATATTTAACCCCCGGCCTCTGCAGGCCTATACTCTAACTCTCCGAGGCGGCCGTAAGGCCTCGACTTTACTGGGTTACGGTGGATTCTCGCGAGGCGCGGAATATCCCGGACGGGGGGGCCCCCCCACCCACGCTCGAAATTCGAAAAACGCCGAAAACCATGTCGAGCGAGAGAAAAAGGGGGACACTTCCCCCCGGACCGGTTGGCCCTCGATTCCTCGCTGATTTACGAAATTCGCCGCACCCTCCGCGACCGCGGAGGTGCGGCCGATCCTCCGCACGGGAGGGCCCCGATTTTGGGCAGTTTCAGGTAAAACGGGGCCCGGGATACTTGCCAAAGAGATGCTGGATTTCTGGCTTTATCGACTTTTGTCTATAGAGGCTGACCGGGCGATAAGCTCGGAGCGAATCCATGGGACGAAATCGCTTTTGGGCCCTCTCGGGCCCCCTCGATCGGTCGGGGGCCGCGTGGGAATCGGGCCGTAAACGCGGCGGACGTCGATTTACGGGGCGGCCAGGGTGGGGGGCGATTTTCGTGGGCTTTTGGCGGGCAATCGGTTCGATTATTTATCGGGTCGGTATGCGCGATGCGTGGGTGGGGCCGGCCGAGCTGGCGGGCTTCCAAGCGGAGACACCTCGCGTCTCAGGATTCCCGCCCGGGCGGGCCTTTCCGTGTTCCCCGTTCTCCGGACCGTGGAACCGTTCGAGAACTACTCCGCTATGTCGAGCGAACGATCTTAGGCGTGACGATTTTAAGGATCTCCAGAGATTTCGGAGATTTCCCCGGGACGCGTCGACGTATGGATTCCCATCGCGCGACGACGTCGGCGTCTTCTTGCGCGCCGCCATAAATCTTTTCTCTCTCTCTCCCGGCCTCGTCTTCTTTCCAGATATCTCTCTGGAGTTTGGAGAATCGGAGGATTCGAGATATTCGAGGGATTCGGGCGCATAACGCGCCCGCCCGGGCGAGCCGCGCCGCGGCTCTTCTATTTCCGTCCCGGCGATCGGCCATATTTGACTTAGGGGCCACCCGAGGAAAGGGTTAACGCTCCAAACCCAGAAGTCCCTCCGTGGCGAACCGAGTTATATTTCCGCTTCCGGAAGTGCACCTGACTTCCGGCCCTACCCGGGCGGGCGGATCCGCCCGTGCCAACGATGCGAGCCGATCTCCCCGCGAGATCGGCCGATTAATTAGTGCGCGAACCGTCCCACCCCTTTCCCACTTCGGCTCCCGTAATTGGCTCCGTCGTCGGGGAAACTCGACGGCGACGTCGGGACTACGTCGTCCTCGCCTTATAATTAATTTCTTTCCCTTCCGACATCTCGCGCGGCGATCTCGGAAAAAGGAAACCCACGCGACCCTATCTAGACCCTCCATCTCCCGATCCGATCGAATTCCGGCCGCATCTCGAGGTCGGCGTTTCTTCGCCGACTTCCGGTGCGTTTTGCCGGTCTTTCTGTCTCCTCGCCGGACAGGTGCCGCCGCGCCATCGATCTTGATCCCCCGAGGACCTTGTATCTCCGATCGATCGGGATCGGCGCGATCCTGCCCCCCTCGTCGCCCCCGGTTATTCCGAGACAACGCGTTTTGCCCGCGACCGCTCGCTCGCCGTCAGCCGGTGGAGGGACACCTACCAAAGCCCGCTGCTAATGGACCGGCTGTATCTTCCCTTTTCCCACTTTTTCTACCCTTCCCGTCTAAAGACTCCCGACTTTTCGACGCGTAAATATAGTCCTACCCGGGAGGAGGCGCGGCCTCGGGTTTTCTCTCGCCTCCTCCACCGCGGAACGTCCACGATATGAGCGGAAAAATCATTTCCCAACCCTGACGCCCTGTTATCATTCGGGGGTATTTTTCTGACTCAACAGGGAGTCGGGGGTGATGATTAAAAAATAATGGCAGGGTCGATGTCGAGAAAATCACATTATGTGGATCTCTCGAAGAGCTGACGGCGTGTTAGCGGAAACTCGCTCTTTCCGCGAGATTTCCGCGAGATTTCCGCGGCGGGAGGCCAAGTGAGTCAGTGAGTTGGGCGCATGCGAAATTAGATCAGGAATTACTCGCGGGCCTCGGGACCGGCTCCGACGTCCGCCATGTAGACGGCGTCGCTCCGCCGAGGGAGCGACGTCGCCGACGTCGACGTTGATTCACCGGGCTCGATGACGCGGAACGGACGGCATAGGGGACGTCATCGCGACGACGGGACTTCGAATTTTCCCCGATTTTCCCGGGGCTATCGGCGACTGCCTCGTTATCGCGCCAGAGGTGAGAGGCAAGGGATAAAGTCCCGGTCGCGGCGATTCCTCCGCTCCGTAAACGCGATCGGCATGCGGCGAGGAACTCGCGGTGTCCTCGGAATCCGAGCGATATCCCTCCTCGGGAGATAATTGCCGAATGGTATCGATTAGCTCCTCTTTTTGTGGGATTTCTCGCGGAGCGGTTTCCGTGTCTATCGAGCGCGGTGAAAATTCGCCAGCGAAAATTCTCCTCGGTGAAAATTCGCCAGCGAAAATTCTCCTCGGTGAAAATTCGCCAGCGAAAATTCTCCTCGGTGAAAATTCGCCAGCTAAAATTCTCCTCGGTGAAAATTCGCCAGCGAAAATTCTCCTCGCTGACCATTTGTCAGCGATGATTCGCCACTGAAACCTCATCAGGGGAATATCATTTGTTAGAATTCGCCGCCGAAAATTCCCACGCTAAAAATTTCCCACTCGAAATTCGCCACTGAAAGTTCATCGGCGAGATATCGCTTCTGATAATTCGCCGGCAATAATTCACATGCTAAAAATTAGCCGCTCAAAATTCGCGAGGGAAAATTCGCCGCCGAAAATTCACTACCCGAAAATGCGCCACCAAAATTCCGCTCCACCGCGACCCACTTTTCGGGACGAAGTGTTTCGGGGTAATGGAGTCGTTCCTGTCCCGGTGCCATTAGGCAAAACGTATCAATGAGTCCGGGTATTTCGGGCCATCCCCGACAGCGAAGCATCCCCACTGACGTCAATTTCCGCTCCACCTTCCATCCGTTCCTCGTCCCCGGCTTCCACTCTTTTTTCCCCTCTGGATCGCTATTCCGGAATTCGACCGACAGGTGCTATCGGTTCGATCCCCGATCGTCACTTCCGGCTCCCGATGGCGGCGTTTCCGGCCACCGGGTCGCCTGCGGATCGATTTCGTGTACCGGGAGGTTGGCACGCCTCGGCGCTCGGTAATTGGCAGTGACAGCTTCCCTCTTCCCGAATTTCTATCTCGTCGCCCTCGGCCGAGAACCCGAAAGTGTCGTTAAAAAGCGATCGGGGGAAAACGAGTCCGCGGCTCACGGAAATAAATCCTCTCGCCGACTTCTTCGTCACTTCGAGATTGGATTCCGGTGACTGATGCCCGCGCCATTCCCGTCGCTCTCTTCGCTATTTCCGGCCGCCCGATTCCGCTTTCCTCCGTTCCACTTATCCCGAAGGAGTAGAAAAAAGTGCCCACAGGACGTCGACAGGGAGTAGGCGAGTCGGTAGTCGGTTTTCGGGGCCCCTCCACCTGTAATTAGGAGTAAGCTCTCGGGTAACCTCCACGCGTAGGACCACGAGGAGCTGCGGAAAGAAGGCGGAAAACGCGGGCCGGCGCGAGTCCCTCGCTCGGGAATAATTAATGCCCGAGATGACGCGTCTGGGCTCGGAACAAGGCAAGGTGAGACGAAGAGCGATGATTGGATGAGATATGACTGGGGCCGACTCGGACTTGGCATCCGGTCTAGGAAGCGGCCTCGTCGCCGTTGTTGTCCTTAATGAGCGAGACTCGACCCGACTCGAGTCGAGTCCTCTTTAACTCGGCCGCTTCTGTCAACCCCCTCGACTCTCTTCAGGGTGAGTCTTCTCTCCTTCCTCGTGCTCTTCCTTTTCTTCCTCCGCGGACCGGTCCTCTTCCTCGCCTACTCTTCCATGACCTGGATGGGTCCCAAGCTCGCGACCGAGCCTCGACTTGGGTGGTTCGCCATCGCTCCTAATTTCCCTAGATAATATCCAATCATCTGGAAAAACTTCCTGGACCCGCCAAAGGAATGATACCAGAGACGGTCTCTATCCAACCGCGTTAAAAATGATCAAAAGTCAGACTAGGCATTTTTTTTCTACATTTCGCGTCATGGAGGAAGCATGGTCCAGGGATGCTGAGAGGAATCCCCTGCAGAACGCGGTCTTTTTTGGGACGGTTTAACCCTTTTAGCGTATGGGCGAATTTCACCAGGGCGTGCAATCTATATGGGACCAACGGTGGACGCACTTATGGGTCCATAGTGCCGAAAGGGTTACAAGACCCGAACCCTATCTACACTTCGAGCCGATCCTCAAGGCACTTCTCGCCTCCACCTCCGCGAAATTTTACCTTAAGCCGCGCCGGATTTAGTGGAAAAAAATCACTCCTCCTGGCATCGCCGGTTCCCTCCCCAAGGTCGCTCTTCTCTGGCAAGATGCCCGGCGACGCTGGACGGACGTTTCGCGGGATTTTTGCCTTTTATCCCTATTTCGAGGCCATCGGCGCCTTCAAGTCCAGGATAAGATCGACTCGCGATCGACTTGGAAATTTCCCACCCTCTCTTCGGGTATTCGGCCCGCCATCCTGGCCGTCCTCGAGGTCGCTCGTTTGCGAAATGCCTATCCTTGTTCGAGATCGAAGCACTTTGCATCCGCTGACGCGGAACGTCTCAATGCCAATGTTAAGACGGGCGGAAGACGAAATTAACCCGAGTTACCGCACCAGAGATGCGTACCACCGGAGGCCCCGCGGCCGATCCTGCCAAAAGCTATCGAGTCGGGAATGTCAACGTTTGTGCGTGTCGCGCAACATTGTCGTGATAAATTGGAGCCGGGGTTGCGCAAGTGGCCGCGGCCGGTGGGCCGCCTTTAAACCGTCGAGCGGCGTCGGAAATGACGCCTGCAAGACCAAGAGGGGAGGCCCGAACAGGCCGGCGATTCTCTTGCCCGAATTTCCGACCGTTTTAGAATGGCGAACTCTCTCGACTCAGGTCGGCCATTTTCCGACTCCCGGGTTGACGGAAACCAAAACTGCCCATATAGATTCACAAATGACGGATGATTTATAAATAAGAATTAAAAGTCACTGTTTAACTTCCCATCCAAATCGACGAGGGTGGTTCCCACACGTAGTCTGTGGGAATCTCCTCAAGGGTTAAATCGCGCCACTCTACCCGTCTGTATTTCTCCTGGGGCCGAAGAGGCGACGGGCGCGTCTCTTGGCGGTGCTCTTTGATCGCCGTGATATGTATCTAGTGAGATTTCGGGTAGAGAGGGTCGAAAATCGGGGGATTTTCGGCTTTGCTAGCTGGCGCGCGAACTCGCGATTCCAAGGTCTGCCCCCGAAGAGGTTACGCAACTATCCTCGGAGGGGAATTCGCGGCGGCCTTGGTTCCTCTCCTCGAGGACGCTCCTCGGGGTCCCGAGAGGTCGGCGGCGCTCTGGAAGCTCGCCTTCTCTTTGCACGGGGTGGATTCGGCCCTCTCTCTCTCCCTCTGCCCTTGCATTACCGGATATTTCCGTCGAGAGCTTAGCCGCGCCCCTCCGCCATTCCCGGCATGGCCAGACGGTGGACGGTGCTATGTAAAGCTCCCCGGAGCGTTCCCTGGCTTTTTTCCGGCCTTATAAGAGTCGCCGGATTTACCCTCGCGGTCCGATTCCGTCCCGCACTTTTGTCCACCTCGGTTCTCTCTTTTGGGTCCTCTCGTTTAGAACTTTCCTACGAGAAATCGAGAAAATCGGGGCCGAAAGTGGATTCGGCGCCGCAATGGCCAGACCAGGCCCGGATGATGAAGATACGGAGGGCCCTCTTGATAATCGCTTTAACGGGGTCGTTGGGCTTTAATTGGCGAAACAGCCTCGACGATAAAGCCGTTTCTTGGGCTGTGCAAATATTCCCCCTCGGTTTTTTTACCCCCCCTCCGGCCTGGCGTGCAAGAAATTGGGCGCGCACCGCCGATTTTAATGACACCGGTACTCGGCAAATTCCACTTGGCTCTTCGGCCGAGCGGCTTTTTTTCTCCGGAGAAAGGCCCCCTTTTTCGCGGCCCCGTCCTCCAGGCTGGCGCACGACTCGGGAACGGCCAGGAGGACCAGGGGGAGGACCTACGCCCCTCGTTGAAATCCTCCTCTCGCGAAGCACGTGCAAACACGAGGTCGGTTAGTTGAAATTCCCCGGGGGGAGGGTTTTTGCGACGTACCCCCCCCCCCTCCCCCCCTCTGTCGGGACGGGCCCCGCGGGATTCGCAATTTTTAGCGCGTAATCACAGGGCTCCGGGCCAAGGTGCAAACGGGCCTACTTAAACTCGCTCCCGATGGCGGCGTAAACGAGCTCGCTTGAGACGTTAAGTTTTTCTCTCGGGGCCCGACGTGGCGCCCCCTGTGCTCGGATTATTCCGCACTTCCTGTTATAAGGTGTCGCGATCCCGATATTTGACTCCCTTATCACGGTTTTCTATTTCCAAGGCACCGGCTCTCCCGCTCCTGGACCACCGTCCTGTCCGGTGGAGACGTCAGGTTTATCCCGCCGATTCCCCGCCGGAACGGCGCTCGCCGATAAATTTCTGACTTTACGCTTTCGGGGAGAGCGAGAGACGAGCGACGAGGCCGCTCGTCGGTCTGGTAAAAACAAGCCGGATAACTTTACAAGCCCGTTATGCAAGACCCCGAGAGGAGGAAGGAGGTCGAGGCCTGAAGGATTTCCGCGGGAAAATTTCAAGACACTCGCCCTGTTTTTCGGCACCCACCCCTAGCCCGGGGAAATCCTTTCCCCCGGGTCTTACTCAAGATCGCGGGCTCTAGATCCTATTCTAATTATTTTTTTTTCTTTTTTTATTTCCATATTTCAATGGGGTCTCTCCAATTTCTCATGGCCTCGCCAAGGGGTGGTCACCATTTCGGGAATCCTTGGACGCAAGGGGCCGTTCGGACTTCCTGGATTTTATTTCCCAGCACTTTATCAGTTCGCTTATCCACGAGTTCGTTATGTTTTTGGACCGCCCCGAGTCCGATTTACGGAGCCGCTCTTTCCCCCAGGACCTCGGCTGCTCGTCGGTGAATCACGGCCGTACAAGTCAGCTCGTTCCTCGGGGTCCCCGGGACCTCCCTCCTCCCTCCTGCCCCTTTTCACTTATTTATCCCCGACGCGCGTGCACGCGTGCGTTAACGCACTTTCGCGATTCGCAGGGACCCGGGGTATTTTATTTTGTTTATTAACCCGTCCGGCGCCCTCCCTCCGAGGTGGAGTCGCATTAATACTCGAAAATAACTCCGCACACCCCGGGGCCGTTTCTCTGCCGCCCCCTCCCCCCCACGCCCTCGGGTATTATTTTTCACTGCGGAGAGATAATCTCGAGGACTGAATAAATTCCCCCCGGCGTGTTTTTTCATTTTATTTATTTATCCGGCCCCTGATTAGAGAGCGACCGATTTACGGGTCGTCTCTTGCGCTAGGTGTAGATAAGGACAATTAACGAAATAATTAATGAAAGGGCATGGGGAACACCTTGCTACGGCACTTGCGATATATCCCGACCCGGGGACATTCGAGAGCGGGGTCGTTGGAGCCATTTCCGCGTCGCGGAATTCCCAGATGCATCCGCAGCCGTCCTTATATCCGCGCTCGGCCCACGGGTGCATTTTTATATCGACCGTCCTGGTGTCGGTGACATCTCTCGGGCACACTCGGCCCGCTAGTTGCACGTGCACGTACGACTCGCGGTGCGCGCGAGTATTTCGGGGGCGCTCGCCCTCTCTCTCGCTCCCACGCGGCGCCGCCTCGGTCGGTCTCTCTCGCACTCGCAGTCAAGCCCCGAGCCGCGGAAGCGGCGCAGCTGTTCGCGGTTTAGCCGGTCTCTTTGCCTCCTCCTCGGCTCCTTCTCGCTCCCGTTTGTTTCCTCGCGCGTCCCCCTCGCGAATAGCGCGAAATCTCGCGGGTACTTTATTTGCTCCCTTTCGGAACGGCCCTAAGAAAAGAGAGCCCGACACTGATTGGTTCTGCGCTCGACAGCCGGGGTGCATCTCTTGACGGCCTCCTCGTATACCGGGTCCTTATATCTCCGCAAGTAACGTCAGCTCCAATTCTTTCTCCCCCTCGGATCATAGATCTTCCTAGGAAGAATGAAAAACACGTTGTATCCGATTTTCCAGAATTCGTGGCGGTTTATTCAGCACGCTGAATAGTTTTCCCCTCTTTTTTTTAATTTTTTAATTTTTTTTCCCGAGAGAGAGAGAGACGCATTGCGGAGGATCCGCTGTCGCCGGTTTCGGGGCGGCGAGGGGGCAAGGGGCACGGACCTCGGGGGAAGGGAAAAAGAGAGGAAGGAGCGAAAAGAGACGTCGTCGAGCGGCGATCTGGGTTAGGCGCTTAGAGCGCATAGCGGCGATGCAGTTGGCCTCTTTGGTGGAGCGGTCTTTGGTGGAACGACTGAGACTTTTGCAGGAGGGATGACGAGAGAAGGGAGGAGCGGGGGACCGGGACGTAAGAAGTCAAGACGCAAATAGCACGCCCAAGTTAGCCTAACGGGCTTGGCAGGCAGATCGGAGGGAAGTCGAACGAGAGTCTGGCTCTCTCTTATGCGCTTATGACCGCTCTCGCAGGGAACTCGCAGCCCTTCGAGGGGGGTCGCGACCGCGCCCCGATTTCTCAGGTGCGGCGACGAACCCCGAACCTCCTTGGACCTTCTCGACGATCTTCGCCCTTAGTTTGGTTAGCTCGATAATTTTGGGGAGAGGAGATAAGGGAGAAAGTGGATGGTGGAGGGATCAAAAAAAGGAAGAAAAGAAATTGAACCCGACTTTCGTCGCCGGTAAGACGGGGGTTCCCTATTTGCGGGGCAACGGCGGCCCTCTTCCGGTAGGTCAGGGCGACTCCCTCGATCGGACAAAACGCGGAGGCACGTCCGACGGGGAAAGGCGAGTCCTTGGATGCGGTTGGCACTTCTCGAGGAACCGCAAACCGAGTGCACCGAGGGACTTAGCGAAATTAAGGCGATTTACCGGCATCTCGTTTCCTCGGGGCCTTGGCTGGAAACGAGAAAAGAGCCCCTGGGAGTTGTGCGACCTTTTCCCGCGGCCATGTCGCCTTCTCGATGATATTACGATTCCGCTTGAAGAAGAGGCGAGGGGAGGGATCCCGAGGAGGTGTCCTCGACTCCTCGTCTTGCCGTTCTTATTTTTTAACTAATTTTTTTAAAGGGGGTAGGCTTCTCCAGGGGGAGGAAATTCCCGTCCAGGGGATCCCTCCCTCTCTCTCTCTATCTTCATGCCTTGCGAAATTATGCGCCGAGTGCACTCGGCCGACGCGAATCTGGGTGACATCTTCTATTTCGGCCCGCCTCGGGTGAGCGCGATATCCCGCGTTTTGTTGACACCCCTTTTCCTTTTTTGCTCTCGACGCGTGCACTTGGCGCGTGGGTGTCGCGCTCGACTTTGGCGCCGAGGCTCTGCCCGCCTGTTAGACCTTCGGGCCCACGTAGACACCCCTCGGTCGGTCCTCCCTCTACCTCCGGTTGCCGTCGAATTTCTTCCGCGACGAAACCGCAGGACGGTCCGATTTCGAGGGTTGGTGACGTCAGAACGCACTTTCGGATTGTGTCCGAGCATGGGTTTGGCACGGCATCCGCACCTGCTCCTTACGCAATCGACTCTTCTCTCAGGAATCGCTCTACCAAGCATCCGTGGCACGCTGTCCTTAGACATTCCCGACACCGAGTACACCTCGGATGCTATCGAGCTTACGTGTCGCGTCCAACGAGACCCGCCGTTAAACGAGCCCCGATTTTTCCTCGCAAAAAATCTCCCTACTCTCCCTTGTCTTAAAAATCGATATATATTGGTAAATATCGATCAATGAACAATAAACCATGGATTTTGCGATGAGGATCGCCAGCTGACATTTTTTTCTTCGATTCGAGAGGTCATCGGTCATGTGGACCGGATGTCTATAATCAGGACGCGGTGGGGTGTCGGGGGGTGGGCATCGGGAGATGGGCCCTTTTCTTCGGAGAAGAGGTCCCTAAGGTCCGCGTTAAGAGTGACGGGCGTGCGAAGGCCGGGCCCGAGGAGAAACGGCTTTATTAAGGCCCGGCCACACCTGAAAGCCGGGCATCAAAGTGGTCAGCGCGGTTTAATAAGTACGATATTAATGCGCACGTGGCGTGCGCGCAAGAAGCGTCATTACCGGCGAGCACGTAACGGGTGTACCTCGGGGAGATATCCTTGCCGTTACCGATCCTGTTCCCCCGGTCGGTCGTTTAACGAGCTTTCGCTTCCCCTTTCCCCCTTATCGCGGCCTCCGAATCCCGGGTGCCCTTGCCATCCCGGTCGGGACCTACTCTCGGGAACTGATTGGAAACGCGCTTATCGGATGGAGGGCCCTTGGGCCCAGTTTCCGGGAAACTCGATTTCGGGGCCCCCCGTTTAACGAGCGGCCGGGCTTTCGGGAAAACGCCCGCTCGGTGGCTGATTTCGGGCGTAGCGGTGCGTTTGGTAATCAACCTTTTTACGAGTCGGGAGGGGAAAAGAAAGAAAAAAAAGAACAGGTAATGGCCTCTCTCTCCGGGTTTTGATTCGGGCCCCCGGGAGTAACGAGTCGCGGGTCCTCTCGCGGGCCCAATCAGGGCCCCACGTAATTCGCCACGTAACACGGCCTGGTCGTCATTAACGGGAACGAAATATTAATTATCCCGGGGGCCGTCGCGATTGACATAACTATTAAGCCGCGTTGGCAAATTGCCCGATCCCCGATCCTTGTGGGGGATCCTCGATCCTCCCTGGGGGATCGATCGACATCTGCCTATCGGCCCTCCTTCTCTACTTTATTCATTTCCCTCAGCCTCGAATCTTCCTTACCGTCTGAATTTCTTCTTCTCCCCTCCCATGAGTCGACTTAACGTTCCTCGGGACTACCGATCGAATTGTCCGGGAATTATCCGCGGCGGTCTTTTCGCGACCGCTTATCGGGCCCCGATCGCTCTTCCGGCGATTCCCTCGGGACAATTACGCGTCGGCGTATAAATCCACCTATGCAATTACTCGGGGCGAAGTTATCACCTCGGCCGGGGCCTTAGCGGCCCGCCGCTTGCCGATTGTACGCGCGATTAGCGCCGCTTAAGTTACGCGCGGACCGGCCGCGAACCGGTCCCGATGAGTGCGCGAATTATTCGAAAACATTCCGCCGGGTCCGGATGAATGGAGCCGGAGTAGAATGGACACATATCCCGGCTGATATTACTTCCATCGTTACGTCGCGATAAGTCCCCCCTTCGCCCCGGGGCCTGCCCGCGGGAGGACCCCTCGAAACCCCCCTCGAATCCTCCCTTCTCGCCGGCAGGTTTATCGGTCGGCCCTCCTTTTTACGTCGTTTTGTCGCCGCAGTTGCAACTGGCCGCAGCTGCGGCCGACCCGACGGGGCGTGAAATTCCTACGAGTCGCCGCGAGCTTAGCCGCGATCGAGCCGCTGCATTGCCCGATTGCCCGGTCTAAATATATCCGGACCGGTTGCAAATATAGCCCGATAAGCGTTTATAATTATCCCGATCTGCGGCAGAAATAGATCGATCGGCCCTCGGGATTTATCGGCGCCTACCGACTCGAACACCGGAAGCCGGTCGGGCCCGATTCCGTTCTAATTCGCCGTTCCTCCACCCACCCACCCCCTCCCTCCCAGGGGGGTAATTCGGTCGAGTAAATCCCGAAAATCCGACGGGGCCCGTCTTTGTCCGGAGACGCGGCGGCCTCTTTGCGGCCCACAAAGGTCGCCTTAAGGCGGTCGCAACAATGCCCTTAATGAAGGCCTTATTACGGCCGCGTTTCGGCGCCGCGCACTCGGGGCCTCATTGTTCGACCGATCTCGCATACCCGGCTCGAAACCTCGATACGTCGATATATATCGACGTATCCTTTCTTCCGTCGCTCTTCCTCCGTCGAGCGCTGAGGCCGCCGTGACTCAGCCGGGAATAAAGCCGAGGGCCCCGAATCTCCTGGGACCCCTCGTTAAGTATCTTTCCCGACAACCGGACGAATTATTGGCTACGTATGAATTTCCGAAATATATTTTAACAGGCGATCGAGTTCTGCGCCGCGTCCCCCGGACAGGTGGTTTTGCCGGGACCGTTTCTTTCGTATCGACGCGGAAAAAAAACCGCGCCAAGTCCGAAACGTATCGCGAACTATTTGACGAATGCGGATCGCAGGAGGGGGGAAGATGAAGGAGCTCGCCGACAGACGCGACGAGCTCGCGTTTCTCGTCGCCGGCGGGCGCGTCGGTCGCGCCGGTCGCGTCGGTCGCGTCGGTCGCTTCTCCTATCTCTCTCTCTCTCTCTCTTTCTCCAAGTCTCTCTCGATTAGCAATTTAACGAGCGAATTATTGAAATAAACCGAGCCGCGATGAGGCCCGCTCATTTGTACTCGGGAAGTCGGGCCCCGATAATGCCCCCGAGTGCCTCTCGAGGACGGCCACTCTTTGGTATCGATTTCGCCGGCGAAAGAAATGGCGCCGATAAAAAGGGTCCGGATGGGATCGAGATTCGAAACGTAAGAGGCTTTTCGGCTCGCGGCGGTTTAAATGAGTTGTAGTCGTTTCCGAGAGCTTGCGCAACGACTCGGTACCGATGGCTCGCATCGAGTGCATCGGTTATGCATCATCCTCGGCGGACCGGCTAGTTTTTGCATGGCTCTCTTCTCTCTCTTTCTCTCAAAAGTTTCCCTTCGAGGTTTCTCCCAGGACCGCGGCGAGATCCATCGATTTCTCTTCGATTTGTCAGCTTGTACGAATATTTACAACGCTCGGTCCGCTCGTTAAAAGGACTTGACTTTTTCTCGGAGAGTCCTCGCGAGGACCTCCACGTGGCGTTGAGCGAATGTTTTATCTCTCGCGAGTATTTCATTCCCCGGAATTTTTTTCGGTCGAGGCCGCACTCGGCGGCTCCTTTTGGAAACTGGACTTCTCCTTGGCGTCTCCATTTTCCGCCGCGCTTACAATGTTGGCCTAATTATAACGAGCCCGCCGAATCCCGGGCAAACGAGGCGTGATAATGAATTTGGTGTGGGACCAATAAAACTCGAGAGCCATTAGGGCGCATCTTCACGAGTGAGCGCGTACCACGCTGGCACTCGTCGCCATGATGTAAACTCGACTCCTTACGCAATGCGAACTAATATCCCACCATATTTTCCGGATCGCATTGTCGCGCCGAGTCTCGACGACGTCGATATCCCGAGGAAATTGAGCTTTCGACGGTGTTCCAATTTTTTAGCGACGCTCGATATAAAGCGACGCTCGATATAAAGCGCGTCTATTGTCGCCTCTTTACGCACCGCGAATTAATATCTTGCCATATTTCGCGGATCGCATTGTCGCGACAAGTCTCGACGACGTTGATTTCCTGCGAAAATCGGGTTCTCGACGGAGTTCCAATTCTTGTAGGTGTTCCATCGCGACGCCCGCCGTCGATTATCGCGACTCTCAAAGGGCCCAGCGAGGAGGCCCTCGATCCTCGTCGCGCGGTCCGCTTATTTACGGTCGCCATGAATCATAAACACGTCGCGAGCGAGCCGCGGATCGTTTGAGGATGGAGACATTTGGTGGCCGGCTGTGCCGTACCTTCTCGCCGGGATTCCGCGGTTAATAAACCACCACGGTTGACCCGCGATCTGACACGCGAGAGCGGTCGTTAGGCCGCGCGCCAATATCCAAGATGGCGGCGGCCAGGCCGAGCTTTTCCGCGGGAAATCGAGGCGGCCTTCCCTTTTGCCCGCCCAGAGTCCGCCGAGCCAAAATTCGAGGTTCCTCCCAGTTTCTCTAATTTAATTTTCTTTCTTTTCTTTCAAATAGAATTTTCCCAGTTCCCTCTCCAGCTCCGTCGGGAGATCGCGAACGGAGGAGGTCCAGATCGTCGAGGTATAGAGGGGCGGCCGGAGGCGCGCTTATGCAGGCGCGGAACGCGCCTCTAACGGGAAGGGCGTAAAACGCGGACGTAAAGGAGGCGCCGATCGTAAAGCGGACGACGCGCGGCGAATCGTGTTTACTTTGCCGGCGCGAGACTGCCGATGTATCGGTAACACGTGACCGGCTCTACTTTCAGATTATTTCGGCTCGTTTCGCCGCTTTTTAATGCCCCGCGTTATCTGGGTTATGGGCTCGAGGCACTTTTTCTCCGGGGTGCCTATTTCGGGGGTGCGACCGACTCTACCCCTTGAACACGCTCGAGGGTGGACGGCGTAATATTTTTTTTTCAGGGGCTATGAGGGATTTTTGAAATCCTAGCAATTTTCAGGAATTCTTGGGGAGGCTATAGGACTGTTTTTTTTTTTAACCTCACGAGTTGTCGCGTCGCAGGAAAGGAGACATAACGAGAGGATGTTTGGGAATTGTTAATTTTTCGGAGCTTTAGGAATTTTTTTTATTTTCAAGAGACATCGCGTCGAGGGAAGGGAGACGTAACGAGAGGATGCTCGAGGGCTGTGGAGAATTTTCGGACATTTTTGGGAGCTTTAGGAATTTTTTTTTAACTTCAAGAGGCATCGCGTCGAGGGAAAGGAGACGTAACGAGAGGATGGTTGGGTCGCGAGGAGGCACTTGAAGAATTCGAGCGCGCACCGTTTTTCATCGTTTTCCTCCCCGCGGGCGCACGCGCGAGTGTGTTGCGAGGCATGAGCGGCACTAACCGCGGCATTAAAATACCAGGCTAATAACCGGCTCGCGCTATATACGCAACTCTATACCGCACCATTGCCCCTCGAGTACGCGAGATGCCGGGTCCGACACGCAGGTCCGCACATACGTGCACGTACGCACACACTCGCGGCGAATTGTTTGGCGAATCGTGCAAAAAGGCGCCGAGGGGGTTGCGCAATGCGCGACGACCCGGCGATTCCGCGAGTTTTTCCCCGCGGTGCGGAAAGCGCCGCCTCTTTCTCTCTTCCTCCTCTCGAGAAGAAAGGGGGGACGTTAAAAGCTCCGGTCCAATAATATTTGGCGCTTTCGTAAGCCTCCGCGGGAGGCGGCACGCGGCCCAGAAGAAGTCGCCCAAACAAACAGCGAGAGATCGGCCGGATTATTTTTTTGGGAGCAGAGCCGATCGATCGCTGCCCCGGATGGCCTCGGTTTGCCTGTTAAATGTTCGCCCTCTCTATTTCCGAACTAGCCGCGCCATTTTTCCATTTTTTTTTTAATTTTTTTTACGTCCCCTCTCCTCGCCTCTTTCCTTGGCTCGCTCCCCTCGTCGAGAAAAAAAATAGGAAAAAAATCGCGACATGAAGAAAATCCCGCGGAGAATGAAATAGGGAAAATTAGTATGTTCATTTTGAAAGTCGAAGAGATCGATCGGGGTCGATGTCGATCTCGTCCACCCGGTAGTCGATGGCCGATCGAAACGTGGCGGCGCGGCTACTGCGAGGACCACTGGCGACCGAATAAACCTCGATTAAGTACCGGTACCAGACTGGAAAACCACTTTCTAAATCCATCTGGATTTAGCACCTTCGCGTAATTGAAAGTCCGGCCGCCGTCGCGAGTGCCGCGGATTTCCTTCGCCCTCTCTCCCTCTCTTTCTCCCTCTCTCGGGCGGGACGAGAAAAATCCAGTGACAGCCGACTATCGATAATGCGAATTATGCGAATAGCTCGGCCCTCAAACTGCGGGCCCCGGAAAAATGGCCGACGTCGATAACGTCACTTTCTGACGAATGTCGCGGGTCCGAGGTCGAGTTGCGAAAGTCTCGATCATTCCGATCGGGCGGATCGATCGAGATCCCGATAGGCCGCGCGACAGACGTACATAATGCTGACATTGCCACTTTGGCGGGATTCAATAAAATTCTTTGCAGAATTGCCAGTTTACTGCTGTCTAGAAAAATATTTTGCTCTTACACTTACTCGAAAAACGGCGGCGATGCCGATGTTTCGAGGTTCGAGAATTCGAGCCTTTTTATCGATGGGGAAAGTCGATCGATAATGCGCCGTTTTTAATTGATCGCGACCGAATTCGATCGCAGGTTCTCGGGAAGCGAGAGGCGCGTCGCCTCTGGATGGATCGATCATCTCTCGATCGCTTATCGGGAGTCGTGAGATCGATCGGGCTCGCTTCGATTCTGGATCTCCGATCTTCGGTCCTCCTGGACCTCCCGAGGGACTCCTGGGAATTTTCGGCCGACTGGTAATTATCGTAACCGAATGGTGGATTTTTAATTAACAGATTTTCGCCCGGAATTGGGCAAATCGTCGCGACCGGCGTGATCTAGCACGGGATAATATTTATTAATCGACAACGACACACGGGGGAAGATGGCAATTTTTCACGGGACGTAGGATCGTTTCGAGAGTGTAATTCGATGATATCTTATTACTTCTCGCTCCGTCGTTATTATTCCTCATTTTTTTTTCTCCTCTTCACAATGCCGCAATGCACGGCCGCGGAGAGATTCCGAGGAGCGTTTTAACGAGACCTCATTATCGACCCGCTCGTATATTTCCTTTGAGATCCCTCGAAATATCCCTTGAAATATGAGCCTCTCGATGCTACGGCAGGGTTCGACACTTTCTCGCGTCCAGGAGCGACAGGAAAGGTGAATATTATTAATTCGTTCCACCTTTCCGACGATTGCTTCCTGCTCCGATCGGAGTGTCAGAGTAGCAACGCAATGGAACGCGTAACGGAACCGCGCACTGGTGGATCTCGAAGAACAAAAGCCCCGAGATACGGTCTAATGATTAATCTCATCCGAAGTGCTGGGAAGAACGCGCTCGATAAATCACCGAATGATCGAAAAATGCCGACTGATCAAGATGGCGCGCAGCCTCCGGCTCCCATTTCCAAGGGGCAACCAACTTCTTCGAAACTTCCCCGCTTAACTATACATCCTATCGAAAAATTCTTCGGACAAAAGAAGTGGAGTAAATCATCCCCGAGAATTTTTCCAAGAGGCGTTTCTTCCCAGGATGCCCCAGGGAGGCGGAAATCCAACTCGACGCAGCTCGAGCGCCCGTTCGATGCGAGGCTCTCAGTTGGAAAGCCGATCTCGAATTTGACTCGTTTAGATTTTTCATTTTACTCTCCAGCCAGGGTGGACGTCCCGGAGAGGGGGCAAGTGTAGCGCTGAGAAATGTCGCGTTAAACGGCGACCGAGGGATCGGCTCGTCCACCTGCTATCGGCGCAGCGCCGTGCCACTTTTTTCCGGGCACTTGGCCGATCCGAAATGGCGGCGCTTAATCAGCTCATCAACCTGCCGAGGACGATTTTTTTCCTTTGCGGAGCCCGCTCGGCGAGTCGGCGGCCTCGCTCCCGCCCGAAATTGATTGGCGGATATTCAGATGCCGATGCGAGCCCGTTATTAACTGATAACCGGCGGCCGCGCCGGTTGCGTTAAGACCCGGGCCCCCTCGCGTCCTCTTGCGAAATAAAAAATCACCGCACCGCCCCCCTCCGCGTCCCCCACCTCCCCTACCCTCCTTTCACGGCGGGCGGTTTTTTAATAAGTGCACTTTGCGATTCGTTAAGGCCGCCGATTCGGGCCCCTTAACGGCGGAAGCCGGTCCCCGGTCCGCAGAAACCGCGGGGGAACTTCTGCGGATCTTCCTCGCTTTCCTAAGGCCCTTTCCCGTATTCCGTTACACGGCCGTTAGTAAAACGACTTGCAATTAGTAAAACGAGTATTCTCGCCGTCTCTCCGTGCTCTTCTCAACCCTTTCTACGTCTTTTCTTCTCCCAACTCGCCTCCTGATTGAATGCCACCCGTCAAGGACCTTTCCTAGGACTTGCGGTCGCGTTTCCGTGGGCGGATTGAGACGTAAGCCATTATCAGTCGGGGTTTTCTCGGCCCGTTAATTTAATTTACGACGCGGTATCCACCGTTAGAGATTTCGATGCGCTGGGTGCGAGGCGCGGAAATACGCGCGGCGAGCAAATATGATCCCGCGGTTTTTGCCCCGTCCGGCGATGAATTATTAAAATCCGCGGACCTAACGACGCGGCCGTAACGATCCGGGGGGGCAGCAAAGCGATCCGCCGGTGTCGATCTTCGGTTCCGATCGCGCGCAAACGAGCGGCTTTTTACGGCGCGTGTCGTTAGGCGGACGGCGGCGCCCCTAGCGGCGATTCCGCAACTTCTACCCGAAACGTGAGAGCCCCCTCGCGCTCGTTAAGCCTCGTCCCGTTGCTCTTCCGAGTCTTCTCGAGGGTACTAAATCGAGACGGCGTTACGTGCCCGCCGAGGCATTTACATTTTCCTTATCGATAAGAGCAAATCGCGCCGAGCGATTTATCGGGAGGGTGGTTGAGGTTTCGCGGCGGGGGGTGAGAGGGGAGGATTTTTCGGAGATCGCCGAGCAATTAGGGAGGGAAAACGCCCCCGGCGTTGCGGCCGTAACCACGCGGAATCTAGACGGGGCGCGTTAACGCGAGCGGGCGCATTCTCCGCTCGCACAATAAGATATTTATCGTCCCCTTGCCGCGACCGGCCGCCATTGTATCTACTCGAGGAGTGATGTACGACCGGGAGGAATCGGTAGGAATTGAAACTTGTTACGGGTGCGGAGATACCGCGCGGTAACCGGGAGATTTAAGCCCCGTCCACATGCCGCGGCGATAACCCAAGTAGAGAAGCCGCCGAGCCTCGGAGGCGCCATCTTGCCTCGATTTCTGCAAATTTCAGGACTCCAGAACTCGGATGAAAGAGACTGACTCTCAGCTTCTTCCCTGGAATTAGATAGCGATAAAGGAAAGCCCTCACGCGGGTGCAGATTTTAATTAATCCGCGACTCTGGAAAAAAGGGGGTTTAACACTATTTCTACCAGGATTTTGTGTACACCTATTTCGACCAAAAGGTTTCCATGAGCTGGAGGAAAATGATACCGCTAAATAAATTTAACAATTATTATACGAAAAGTCGAAACATTAATTGAGAAAAAAATTATTAAACTTTGATAATAATTTCAAGTTAAAATATTAAAAGGTGTCTTTTGACACCTTTCGTAGGAATAGTGTTAACCCCGTAAAAATGGAAAAGGTAGCGGAAAGGTGGAGGATCTCGATTGCCGAAGACGACTTCCCGAGATAAGCCACCTCGGTCCATTGAACGGAGAGCGAGAGAGATTCATCTCTACCTTGTCACGCCTCGGGCCCTTCGTGATAACGATCCGGTCGCTTCTCCATTTCGCAACCTCTCGAGGTGGAGGTGGCGAAAGGGCGGTTAAAAAATTAAATAAGCTATCTAATCGGCCGATTAAGCGGTGGGGGAGAAAGGGAGGCGTCGCGGCGCCGTTTGGCGATAACGATTGCGCAGGTGGCTAAAAATCGGCGAAACGTCGGAGGCAATTAGAGGTGACGAAGGTCCGGACGAGAAGGTATACTCGGAGGTGTCCAATAAAATAACGCCCGGCCGGAGAGGCGTGGGCCGAGGGACGAGCCGAAGATTAACCTTAACTACCCCCAGGGGCGGTGCCGGGCCTAATTAGTAATAATTAGTAATTACCTGGCATTGCTGGTCGGCCGAGCGGTGGGCGCAATTATCACTAGGGTGGACTAATTCCCGTGTTACGCCCCCCCCCCCCCCCCTCCGGTTTTAGTGACCGGCTAATTAATTAGCCCTCCCATAGGTAATTAGTGGGACGCGATTACTCATCGCCGGCGCTAATTTGTATGCCGCGAGCGGCCAATCGGATCCCAGCTTCGTTAAGATGTCCCTCGTCGGCCTTCCTTCGAGGAAGCGGTCGAGATCCACTCGATCGATCCGCGATCGATTACCCAGTTACCTCATCTCGAGGTTCTGTTGCGATTGTCGAATCGCCGAGGGAGAAATTTCCGAGTCTCGATCTCGGAGTGACGCTTTCTGTCGGTAGCTCCATCTTCTCTCGTTTTTTTCTCTCGATGGTCCTCTCTTGTTTTTTTTTTTTTTTCTTTTCCCCTTTGCGAGGGGGCACCCGCGTCGATTTACAAATTGCCAATCGATATGCAGGATTTAATTGAATTCTTGGCGAGGCCGGACGGACGGCGCTCCTTGTCGGCCGGGCCGGAGGCTGCACGTATCTCGCGCGTATCCACGCGTGTACGCACGCAAGCATGCGTGCACGCAGCTGCAGGGATCACGGCAAGAATTGCATTATTCACCGGGGGAGGGTTATCGGAACGATCGGCCGCTAAACGGCCGGCGCCGTTAAACGGCGACTCAATTATTTAACGCCCTTTCGCGTTATTTCGTCGATTTCGTCGATCTATCTCTCTCGAGGAATTAAAAAAAAAAAAAAAGAAATGTCCCGCGATAACCCCCGATTTTTAAGATTTTTCTTCCGTTTTCTTGCGATATTTCTACTATCTCGCGATTTTTCCGATTATTCCCATTTTAACGGACGGGAAGAATCGCGACAATCAAGCCTCCAGTATATGCTAAAGGTGCCGCCGTTTCGAGTCGCAATTATCCGGCCGGTGATAAAGTGCAATTAGTGGAGATCACCGAGCAATGCAAGACTCGCCGTTTAACGGGCGCCCCGGCGCGGATCCTCCGCGATTTTTCGGGACGAGGCCGTAGTCGAAACTAGGCTGCGGCTCTCACGGCGTTTCCTATTCTTGCCTCTTCTTTTGTCCGACCTCCGGTTTTTATTTTCGCCCCATTTTTGGCGCGCCGCCACTTTCGCCGGGGTTATTAGCTTAATTCCCCGTCGTTGATGCAACCCCGCCCAATTAGGGATGCCGGCTGCCTTTTCGCATTTTTTTCCCCACCTTTCTCCGTCGACGGGGTTTCGGTGAATCGAGATTCCGCGTCGGCGGAAATTCTATGAGAACTCGAATTAACGGCACCGCGGGGGCGGGCTACTTCGCCGTTACAGCGGAAGCGATTACGGCTCATCGCGTATATTGGCTATCGACCAAATGTCCCGGTTGCATCGCACCCCGACAAATTGCATCGCGATTATTTCGGATCTTTTTCCGACTCCGAGATTCGGGAGAGGTGGATCGACTCGCGTGGGCGGAAAACTGGCGCGGGACACGATCCGCGCTGTCCCGCGGTAGCGTCTCCCGTGTAAACGCTAATGCGAGGCCTCTCGGTAAACAACGTTAACGAGAGGACAAACAACCTGGCCCGAACTCGTTCACGGTGATGTCTTGACCCAGATTTACGAGGACGGTTTTCTCCGGCAGCGGAGCAGATTTCCACGCGTTCACGCCGAGCCGAATCCGAGTTAGGACCTCCATCTGAAATTCAAATCGCGTTTACACGGGCAGATTATTCCCTCCCGTGTTTCTCCGTGTTTTTTCATCCCGGACACTTTTGTCATTAGACATCGCTCTCGTGTTTGTTCCTCTACCATTCGGCTCCCGAGTGGCTGTGAAAACAGGTGTCGTTCGAGGTTTGACTTAAGGCGATGCGAAAGTGCCCTCGAGGAGGCCTCGTTTATACCAAGCTTTTCTCCAAACTGGGTACACTAAATCGTTTCGAACTTTAGGATATAAATACGGAGGGTACAAGGTAGGCCCTCAAACTCCTGAAAATTCAATTTGTTAAAAATTTCTTTACAGCTATCTTGTAGAATTACTTACAAATAATGATTTTTCATTAGGGTCAAGACCTTCCTTACAGCCTTTACATTTACTTTGTACAGTTTGATACGACTCGGTACACCCTGTCTCGGAGAAAAGTTTCATGAACGATTGACTCTCATCAGATGGCACTTTTCCAATCCCTTAATTCCGGATTTCTAAAATCGACTCCGTTGGTCCCCTCTTTCGAACGGGGGTCGGGGGGTCGTTTACATCGCCGAAGATGTATTAAATTGGAGGAATGATATTTTTTTTTTTTCCCCAATTTTTATGTCGCTTCACTTGGAACACTCGCGGATCTCTGAGAGGCGAGCGCGAGGAGATCGGATCAGCTGATGTAACGGGGCTCGCTTTTGAAGATAATCGGTCTAGCTAAGCGAGAAAGAGGAGAGGAGGAGAGAAAGAGAGACTCCGCGAGCCGGCCGGATGGTGGAATGCGGTATTACCATAACCAAACCTGACGTAACTTTCGTTGGACAGTGACCTAGAGACGAGGATGCGTCTGCGCGTGCGCGCGAGCGAGCCCCTCCTCGCGCGATTCCTCGCCCACGCGCTTTCTGCCCTCTCATCGAGGGATTATAATTCGATTTTCCCAGTGTATTAAAAAAATATATCATTTAAGTAAAAGACTATAAATTATCCAGTCGAGTCGACGGGGCGTTTCCGCGAGGCGTGAAAATTTGGCGAAAATCGAGGCGCGACATTTTCACGGGGTTTCGGAAATCTTTTCACCTCGGGGCGTCTCTCCTTCCTGGCCGCGAGTTTTTCTCCCGGTTTTATCCGGCCGCGTCGTAAATAAGCGTTCGGCCGTGATTTTAAAACCGGAGCGTTCTCTCGTCACGTTATAACCGCGAGCCGGCCACTCCTCGAGCCCGCCGACTCGTTTATTATGCAAATGCTCGTCGTAAAATCGTAATGCCTCCATCTTCTATTTAATAATCGTACGTCGCGCCGCCGGGGGTATATCCGGGCGTCGCGGCGTCCCAGAAGTCGTCTAAGCGACTACCGCAACCCTGTTTGAATTTATTTCCAGTTAGTCTCGTTACCGGAGGTACTTCCTATCGAGGGGTTTAAGTCGGGACGGTATACCGCGCGATAAAGTAAAATATGGGATGGACCGTAACGGCCGACGTTGATCCGCCGCGTTTTCCCCGCGCGGCCCCTCCTAGTTAACGCCGACCCGGTGTCATATTCCCGTGAATAACAAGGGATATTTCGAAGGACGTCGCGACATTAACGAGCCCCTAAATCGGCCGAGTTAATTCGTAATATTCCCCGAAGCTTCCATTCCGCCAGCTGATATACACTTCCGCGGGCGCGGCCGCGACGCGGAGAAACCTCCGCGGATAAATCCTCCCGGTTTACCGGGAGGTACATTATCGGCCGGCCGGCCGGAATCTCGGATGAAATATCGTTTAACGGCCCCAAGGCCCGCTAATCGAGGGGACGTTTCCGAGGGTCGGTGGAAACAGGGGTCCTGGAATTTTCGGCGCCTCCACCTTTTATCGCTAAAGAACTTCTTCCATTCATTTCTTAATCCTTTTTCCCAAGGGGCGAGATGACGATCCACTCGCGGATCGGACAAAAGATCTCTATCAGGCTTGTCGCTACCAATTCGCCCTTTCGGGCCCGACTCGTAGGGCCCCAATTTATTCCTCTCGGGGCCCGAATTTATTCGATCCTTGGCCCGATATAGGTGGCCCTGCGAATCCGGGACTTTTATCGAAATCGACATCGGACAGCCGATCTCTATCTGGCTTGTCCGATTTTCACTTCCCGAGGTGTGCTCCCGATTTTATCGCCCCTCGAGGAGTCAATTTCGGAGGACCTCGGGGACTCCGTATTTTCGGCCCTTTTATATCCCCTCTATCTCCTCCCGCTATCCAGGCCCTTCCTGGGAGCAGCTAGGACTTCGTCGAGCACTCGCTTCTTGCTCTTATTCCCCTTCGTCCTCTGTGCTCGCTGGGCCACTCCGGAGAGAACCGTACGACCGCGGCCGGACTACAAAGTGATATCCGACCGAGATAATGCACATGCGCCGTGTTCGCAGATTGCATAACTCCACCGGCATCGCTGATTCACCGCAAGAATCGCCGGAGAGCCTTCGTTCTTGTTTCTCCTCTTCTTCTTCCTTGCCGAGGCGCGCCCCGGCTCGTTCCTCCTACAAAATGGCCAATTTGCTCCCGATTGAAAACTCGTCCCGACGCCGCGCGAACATCTCGCGAGACGTGAAAAATCTGTCAAATTGAAGGACACGCCGTTGGACTTTAATTCTTAATACGTAATTATTTAAAAAATTATGACCAACTCGCCTGAGCCTGATTAATTATATTTCTTGTGAGGAGTTATTTTATATACCGTGGGTTATTTTATTCTACTGGTATTTTATATTTTAAGTGCAAGGAAATATCCAGATGTGAGGGGAGAGAGTCCTTACTGTGCAGGACTCGGTTCCTGCCGACGTATCGGCGCATCGAGAGGATCGTCCTCGATGTCCATCTTCTCCCGGGGTTTAAGGCCACCGGTAGCCAAGTGGCCTTCTTGTACTTTATGACAATAACAGCGTCGCGTGTCATCGTCTTCGGGCCGTGCGCGTGTTACGCGGTTTACGCGTCGCCCGCGGTAACGCACCCGGGGGTTACGGTGCGTTTCAGTCGGGCGAGAATCGTAAATTCCCGGCGTGAATGCCCCGGGGCTCGGGCTTTCGCATAAAATCGGCGGAACTCACCCTGGAGTTAAAATTTAACAAACGCTGCCGTAAAAGAAGGAAGAAAAAAAAATGGCGGCGTACCTCTCGCCTGGAAGAAGGGCCCCGAAAGACGCGAGAATGTTTTTCTTTTTTTTTTCCCCTACGTAAGCCGCCTTGAAACGCGTCGTCGGTGCCGAGGGAATTTGGCGAGGGACGGGGGAGAGGTTATTTTTATGCAAAAGTGCAGGATGGCTTTTGAATTATTTGATAAGGAGGGCAGATCTCCGGGGCGGAAATTAAGGAGATAGGCCGACTGGGCGTCGGGACGTCGAGGGCATTTTGAGATCCTGAAAGGACGCCGCGATAACATCTCTCCCGATGGAAGCACTCTGTAGGACACCCGGGGAAAGAGAGGGAAGGAGAAAGCTCGGTGCGCGTGGGAGTAAGGAGAAACATGGAGTACACGAGGATGCAATCTCGGAGGTCGAGCCTCGAAGATCGAGCAATCCCTCTTGGACAACGGGTTCGATCCTATCGAACATCCCGAACACGAGTACGCGCGATATCTCGAACAGGATTCGCTTTGTATCGGCGATCCGTCAAAAGGAAAAGGAGCAAAGAAAGGGCCGAAGGAATCGTTCGCTCGGCGACATGCTACCTATGTACGTCTCGACAAGTATACGCTACCTCGTCGGTGCAATTGCATTGAATGCCGCGTGCGCCGAGTCGGTAGAGGGGTAAAAAGGAAGGAGAAGAAAAAACATACAGGGAAGTACGTCATCGATATTATCGTTGCTTCTTAATTTCCCGTCCGGGGCCCCCGAAAGGGGGAAAATCGGAAACCTGAAGGAGAGATCGCCTCTCGGCGAGTTCTCGCGACGAGTAAATCGAGTAAATCGGCCGAGCACTTTCCGCTACTTTGTCGGTCCAATTGCGTAAGGTCAGGCTGCGATTGAAATTCATCTCACGTCCCGGTGCGCGAAACGCCGGTTGCGACAGTGTCGCTTGTAAATTTTCCGATCTCTCGGCATATTTTTTTTCTTTTTTTTTTCCTTTTTTTTTCATACTCCGGCTTCCAAGAGCTGCGCAATGCGGACGCGAGTGCGTTACGTGACGAACTCTCGACCAAAGGAGTTTTGGAATTTCAAAAATCCCCCCTCCCCCACCTGCGAAAATTAATCCCTTGATATTCTTTCTCGAGACCCGGAGGATTCGAATGAAATCGTCCGCGAGCCGAACGAGATCCTCGGTGACACAATCGCGATAATCGTATAACTTTTCCGCCATGCTTCGAACAGGTCGCAGGAGAAATAAATCATAAGAATTCATGGCCGGCCGTCGCGGGCGAGTGCGGGTCGAATTAAGAAATCGATTGAATTACATTGACTATCGGCGTATAAATCGGCTCTTCCTTTCCCCCCCTTTCTTCCAGGCAGTTTCATTAATTTCGCAGAGGAGGACGCGGGGCCGCTCGAGAATTCACCTTGAATCGAGGAGACGAGAATTTCGAGTTTCGCGTGGGCGAGAACGTCGCCAGAGACTTTCCAGCGTGGACACGTTTACGGTGCCTCGTTTTTTTACGAGCCGGCGCTTAAAGGCGATTCATAAGTAATTACCGCGGAACGGTGCCGAGGGCTGATTGGCTTTTACCAGGACCGACCTCGCGAAACCGACTCCGTGGGTGCGACCGAGCTACCGCGATTCGAGCTATCGATTCCGCCGTCGGAATCGCGTGGGCGGATTCATTGATAGTCGCGCCGGAGACTCGGCGAGCGCATCGCCTGTGCAGCTCGGCGCGTCGAAGTCTCCGCGCGGCGCGGCGCGGGATTGACTCTCCGGGGCGAAGAAAAAAAAAATATTTCCGCGCGGATTATCCGCACGTTTCTCGTACCCACGGGGTCGGTACGTGACGCCGAGACCGCGGCGATCTCTTGGATTCCTCGAAGTCGGCTTTAATTACTCACGGAAGAGAGAAAAGCGCCTCGGCCGATGGTGGACGCGCGACCCAATTTCCGCGGTCCCGTAATAAATCGCGGTTACTCCGGTAGATGATTTACTGGAGTCCTCCGGGTTTCGCCTGATCCTGGAAACGGGGCAGGGCGTTCCAGATCCTCTGACCCCGGACGTGGGGCCCAATGGACCCGCCATGGACCGCGGCACGCGAGAGGGGCGGGCC
Source organism: Orussus abietinus (assembly GCF_000612105.2). Lineage (NCBI taxonomy): Eukaryota > Metazoa > Arthropoda > Insecta > Hymenoptera > Orussidae > Orussus > Orussus abietinus. Next base: position 412,838 of record NW_019394276.1, on the reverse strand, counting down.
CTTAATCATGTGGGCAGAGTGAAAATTAAAATTCAGTTCGCGTGTCCGGCGAGCGCGGGCACGCGTATGCAAACCACCTGTCCTCGAGTACTCTTCTTCTCGGAGCCCCTTTTATTCCTCTGCGTTTCCGCTCCCCCACCGGTAGGGTGGGCCCCGGCGAGACAATAGACGTCGGCTCCCCCTCAATTGATAGCAATTACGTAAGGTGGAGGTGGAGAGATCTGCGCGTCGACAAGCAGGGGCAACGCCGAGTCATTGCCACCCACAGCCTGCTGACAATGAAGACGCGTTGCGTGGTATACCTGTAATCGTCGGCGCACTGTCTTAATAATCGATTAAAGCCTCGCGCAAAGTGGCGGCTCTCTCCTGGTATAATGCGAAACGATGAACCCGACGGAAGACCGAGCAACGATATCCGCGCCGACTTTGTTGCGGCCTTCTCCGGCTCGCTTCGAGCGAGGTAACGACGCTTCGGCGAGGATTAAAGGAAAAAGGAATCCAGTGTCACCGGGCATTCCTTGAATCTTAATCGATCGCGACGATCGGCCCGATAGGGCGGTAGCGGGCCCCTTCGCGTCCGATTAATCGAACGTCTTAATTGGTGGGTCGAATTAATTTCCGGCGCATCGAGACGCGAATGCAGATTCGCAGGGAGAGGGAGGGAAGGAGAAAGCGGAGGAGAAAGACGGCCCGCCCGGTGGGACGTCGCCCAGGGCCCTCTCTTTCTCCGTCTTTCCATTTTTTATCCTTCGCCCCCCAGCTTGCCCCACCTTTTTTCGGGCCCTCTATTCAACCGCCGCGACTATAATACGCTTCAGATTTTAGCCGGCGGCTCCCCAGATAAATAACCCCCATTTTTCGGGGGCCCAGGGCCCTGGGGTGCCTCTCTCCCCCTCCGTCCCACTGCCCCTTCGATTCACACCCTCCAGAGGCGGGGGAAAAAAAAATCCACCGCGACTCGATTTGCATCGAATATCGATCGATCGGATTAGCCGGCTCGATTTCGATTTTCTCCGCCATTTGTCGCCCACCGCGAGTCGACGCTCCTCGACGCCACGTCGCCTCGACGCGGCTATTTCGGGATCAAAGGGTCGGTGCACCGGCGCCGACGTTGCGGCCTTCGTTCGCGGGGTATTTAGCGAGGTCCAATTGACGCGGGAAATTCGCCCGGGCGATTGACGAGCAATTACGCCGATTGGCCGTCAAATCGCTTCGTGGCGCACGTGGGTCCGGAGTTCCGCCAGGAAGCCGCCGATGGGTTGTTCACTCGAAAATCAGTAAACACGATTTCCTTATTTATAACCCCATTATCATCGTTATCCTATGACAAACGTCACCGTGATTCGGTATCTTCAGACCGGCCATAAGATCGAGAACTTTTCAGAGATTCCCAACAATTTCCAGCGACGTCTGCTGGCGATTTCCTGATTTTACCACGATTTGCATTAAAATCCACGATTTTAGGGTATTACTAAGTGATCAATCCCTCGTAAAATGCACTTGATTTCGAGCGATTGGCGTTTTCTGTTTCGGACCCACCCTGGTCCCCTTCTGTCGGTAATTGGCACTTCGCCTCTGCGCCTCCCTTCGCGTAATTGCTTTTTTAATAAAAGTTGGATAACGACGGACTTAATCGCGATTTCTCGAGGCGCCTTCTGGGGGTCCTCCTGGAGGCCCCCTTCGATGTCGTGGTCCTCTTCGATGTCGTGGCCCCCTCCGATGTCGGGCCCCATTGATCGCTTGCCGACTTCACTCGCCCGTCCGGCGCTATTTTCACCTCGTGACGCGCGATTAAAAGAAGCGAAGGGAGGCGGCGAGCCAATCGCCGCGCGAGGCCGCCGCGTGTCGCCGGGCCCCTCGACGTGAAATTGCGCAAATATCGACTCGAAGTGTTACGCCGGGACATGGCCGGCCGACTCTCTCGGCTCTTCTCGCTCCTCTCGAGCGAGCGAGCGTGGGCCGTAGCGCCGAGCGCTCGAGTGCGCGCGCAGCATTCATTGATGAATCCGACCTGCCGCGGAGGCGTCACGACGCCGCTCGAATTTCGACCCCCGAGAGGATGAGAAATTTCGATCCTCGGTATTGGCATTGATTTTCCGCACCTCCCCGTTGCTCAAACAATTGTTTTCCTCGATTAACGTCCGCTTGAAGGCAGGATTTACGGGCGTCGAGTTGCGAGATCCCAGAATTGCGCAACGACTCCGCGCGAGGATCTCGCCGGTTCGGCGAAAGAGAGGTATCACGGCTAATTTGAGAAATGATCCCGGGCGTTTTCCCGGACTCCGACGCCTCCGGATATTATTTTCCTAATGGCAATCGGATCGATTCGACGCGGAAATTACGGGCGGAGGGAAGAAACGCGCGGCGGATCGTTAAGACTCGCCGACGCGATTCACCGTGGAATCGGAACGAATCGCGTCTAATGATCGCCAGTGATCGATCGATCGTTGATCCGATTAGGGAGAAAAATTGGGCCCTATTGTGGGAACTTGTTATCGCAAGAAACGCGGAAATCTTATCGGAATCCATGTTGAATTTTTCGTTTCAATATCAGGGCGTCCATCAATTTCCTCTCCCTTTGAATCTGACGTTTGGAAAAAGAAATCTTGAAATTCCGACCGTGGATTCTATCTCAGGTATCGGGATTCGTCCCGGCCGTAACTTTTTGCCTTCTTTTCTTTTTTTTTTTTATTATCTGGAAGCATCGGTGAACACTGGTCCAGTGACAAGTGACAAAGCGGAACGCCTAAACATCGTACTTTTTTACATCCCCGGCGGACTTAATTAATTAACCCATGTATGATTAATGCCCGGCCGAGATCTCGGCATGAACCTTTGGCTCCTAACTCGAGGAACTCCCACGAATCTTCCCGCACGTCCGGTCGGGCGTGATTAATTAAATCACCGTGATTAATCGAATGGCCACGCAATCGATGCTCCTCCGGGCGCCGACGCCATTTTGGTACCCGCTCCCGTTTTCGCGAGGAGAGGTCGAAATATCGAAAATGCCCGATTATCTCCCAAGTCCCATGAAGTCCTAACCTAACAAAATAAAAAAAAAGGAAAAAAAACCAACCCACGTCTCTCTATAAGATTAATTAATTTTTTCTTTACTTTCATATCTCTTTCACGGCACCCCAACGTCTCGTCGGAGTTAGCGCCATTATTGCTTCGACGTGTCACAGTTAATAATGAAATATACGCACGGAGGGTCGTTATAGGGTGTTCGACAAGGGAAATAATCCCTAGGGACCCGACAAGGGGGCAATTAAATTCCTGTGGGATCGATCGTAAAGTCGATCCCCCGAGAAGACGTTGCCCGGCGAGTCGGCCTAATCGATTATTGATTCTCGGCCGGCGGAGATCGAACTCATCGATACGAGGATGTTTTGGCTTTAAAGGGGCTCTCATTAGTATGGGCGTTCCACTCGATGTTCGAGCTTGTCGATATTACTGTCGAACCACCGTGGAAGACAGCGATACGTCCGGCGAGAGGAAGAGAGATCGCCGCGCCGATCGAGGGATCGATTAAGCATCGATCCCGCCACTTCGGCCAGGTCGTTATTAACGGTGCACGTTGTGACCGGTGACACGTACAAACGGATGTCGCGAAAACGTCGAGTCGGCGTCCAGGTCGATCCGACGTGCGGCGTCGGGTCCGACGCTTTCGGCGTCGCGAGTGCGTAGTTACACGCCGTCATTCGGGAGATTATGTCACTTTTCCGCCTCTTTTACCGTCCATTACGCAGGAATGCGCGGTAATGCGGCTCGGAAGAGCGGCGTTAAGGGAATATTACCTTGTCAAACGCGCCGCTAACTGGTCCTGTGCTCGCATACGTGTACGCACCTTACTCAGGGCCCATCTTCCCAGGGTCCCGAAGTGAACTACAAGGAATCCCCTAGAAATTCCCAGGGTCCCGAAGTGAACTACAAGGAATCCCCTAGAAATTCCCAGGGTCTCTAGAAAATCTTAGGAAAAAAAAAAAAGAAAATCCTTACCTTGAGATTTACCCTGGAATAAACTATCAGGAGTGAAGTCGAAGGTGCGTAGGCTTAGGATGCGTGTCACCGATAGGGTTAAGGCCGTAGGAGGGAGGGAAGTGGAGAGAGGCACTGTCTCCGCATTATGCCGACCACTCCGGGCGAAATTATAGGTTAGGAAGTAACGATCCTAGGTAGGCAGGTCGTTTTTACACGGTGGATCCTAATGACACATCGCTGATGGCGTCCTCTTTCAGATCGTCCTGTCTGGTGGCTTCTCCTCCGATTTCCGAATTAGGACTCGACCCTCGACTGAAATCTAATTCTGAGCCTCGATGCAGTCGTGCAGTCGCCATTTTGGCCCACCCGGAGGGAATAAACGACTTCTTCTTAGGTAATGACATTTTTCCAGAGGACAGATTTGAAGGACTTTCGCGTGCAATTTCGCTCTTTGGGAGGTTCCGTGGATCGTTAAACGCAACGACGAGGGGTCACGAGCTGGTGCCTACGTTATTTCACCTTCCACCTCCTCCTTGGTCTTCTCGAACGGTAGTCGGAGGGACCGCGCGGCGGCATAAAGGCGCGCTCGCGACCTCGCCACTCCGAGGGGACGCATCGACGAGAACCGCCAACGGAACGATAAATCAATTCCGACGACGCTAACGATCTGCGGGGCCCTCTCGGCCGCGGGCTCGGACCATTAATCAGCGACAAATTACTCGAATCCTCCTATCGGCACACTCGTTGCGCAATTGCCGAGAGGTGCCGACAAGGACTAGGGGTTCGAGGCCCGCCGACGAGGTTTCGGCCTTTTGTCGGCCCCAATTCGGCAGTCCAATAAATAACGGCGAGAAAACGCGCGGCCCCCCTCCCCCCCGTTTTCTGTCAATTATTAACGGCCCCGAAATTCCCGATTTTCGCGGCGTCGACCGATTTTTTCACTCGCCAAGACACTCGGTCGTTGTTATGCAAAGAAGGTCCGGGAGGTTTCCGCGAGATCGATGGGGACGGATAATTTGATGAAAGGGGCGGGTCAGAGGATCGATCGGTATCGGGATCGACGATTTTTCTCGACGGCGCCTCGAGGTGCACCTGCACCTGCGAGATGCACTCCTCTGAGGGAGTCAAATAGCCCGGGACGATGTCGACGGACGTTTCGTCGGTGACGTATCGACCGCCCTGTTTTTCTTCCCCGCGGGATTTAATCTCGCCTTCCGAGCCATCATTAAGACACATCCGCGCTTTTAATCGAGCGATTTAACGCGTTATCCGGAGAAAAAGGGGAGAAATTTATGAAACAAGATGGCGTCGCATGCTCGTACTTGATGATTACACGATTATTCCTGGGAATAATCGGGATTATCTCGGAAGCTTGGGAAGGGTAATTTCGCGGGTAGTTTCGGTTCCCTCCCGGAAATGATCCAGAACGATCCTCGCGATCCACCGAATAGCTGCACGTGCAGTTCTCCCGGTGCACTTCCGGTATCTCGGCATCCCTCGAATAATGGTACCGGCTGATTAGACAGCGAGACGCTCGTCCTCCACCCTTCTCGGTGTTCTTCTTCTTTTTCCCTCGGTTTCTGCCCTCCCTCTTGCTCGTTCTCGACGGGTCTCTCTTTCCCTCTCTCTCGTGTCGGCGCTTTGGCCCTGTAATCTGCGAGGTGGTTACCCGCTGCGCGTGCGATTTCTCGGCGTCCTCCTGCTCCACGGTGGCTCGATGGATGTTTGCAGGCTGAAAACGCGACTAAGTAGGTGTCGGGGAATTCGCGGAGGATCCGCGGAAGAACCGCGAGTTAAAATTCCGCCGCGAAATTCCGACCGTCCGGCCGATTCCGGGCGGCGTTAGCACGCGACGACGCGGCGGCCTCCCGACATTTTTCAAATTATTCGGATTCTTGAAAATTCTATTATTTTCATTCAGGTATTAAATGCACATGATCGAGGTTTCATTAAATTACGATATGAGAAAAATTGAAGGTAAAGGCACTCGGGAATAATTTGAATCGAATGAAAATCGAGCATGGTGCTGATGCGCACCGCATTTGCATCTTGCGTTTGCTTCTTGACTATTTTTGAAATTATTTGGATTTTTCTCGAAATTCTTTAATATAATTAAATTACGATATGAGAGAAATCGAGCCTGGTGATGAATCGTGGGTGGTGCTCGTGTTCGCACTCGGGCCCGGTTCCTGGGCCCTCTCGGTGGTGTAAGGCCCCGAAGAAGAGGGCGGTTTATCGGGAGGGCTTAGGAGGGAAGGGTGGAATAAATTAAAGAACGGGTTCCTCCCGGTCGCAGGACCTCATTACGTCCCAGTTGGTTTGTTTCCATTTTAATCGGGGTACGCCGAGCGGGGCCGGACCAGAACCAGATTCGGAACCAGGCCGGGCCTGGTTCTGGGACTCCCCGAGAACCTTTACAGGGGACATCGGAGCCACGAAGGTCCCCGGATGCCTCCGTAGAGTCGCGGTCGACATAGGAAATTCTCTTAGATTTTTCCTATCAATTTCCTTCAGAAAAAAATTCCTCCATTTTCCTCCTCGCGGACCGTCCATCGGGATTTTCTCGGGAGGGCCCAGGAAGGGGGACTTACGACGAGGTTAAGCGGTTAAATCCGCGTTACGGAGGTAAGTGCGATTTTTACGAGGCTCTCTCGGTCTTGCACGCTTTACGGAGGAGACTCCGTGGAAAAGTGACCCTTAACAGTGTCGGAGGTCCGAGGCGCTCCTCGAGGTAATGCGAGCATTACCGACGTAACGCGAGGCAGCGGGCGGCAGGCAGAGGGAGAGAGAGGGGACGAGGCCGGGCCGCGGGAGAGCGAGAGAGAGGCAGACAGGAGCCGCCTTTATTACAGACCACGGTCCAATGGACAGTCAAACGGACACCTCGGCTCTCTCTCTTATTTTATCGGTCCATTCGCTTTACCCCCGTCTAGAGGTACCTCTCGGGCACCGTTTTCGTTAAATCTCTCACCCTCGTCGGCTCGCCCCTTCTTTCCTATATATATTTTTTTTTTTCATTTTTTCCCTTTTCCTCTTTTCTTCTCGAGGGATCGAGGAATCGATAATTCGATTTCTCGATGATCTCTCCTTGCGCCATGAGGACATCGGGGTGACCCGCTCCCGTTGCCATCCCGTTGCATATAAGACGTCTTAAGGAGTGATCCTTTCCGGGATATCAAAGGATGCGCAGATACGAGCGTCGCTAGTCGCGCGCTCCGGGGCGCTTCTCGCGCGACGCTGATTCACTCGCAGAAAGCAATTAACCTTGCTTTCCCTTAATCAGTAATTAATTCCGCTCGGACGAAAGTACCTCAAGGCGATCGCGGCGAGGTTCTACTTGGAAATCGGCACGGCGATACGTGATTCGAATTACGGCCGAGGCATCTCGTTGGTCGCGATCTCCTCGTGGAAAATTCGCGGGAAAATGGAGGAAAATCGGGGCCAATCGATTCTCGGATCTCTCCTCGCGATCAATCGGTCTCCCGATCGCAGCTAGTCGCCCTCTAACTCCGGAAAAAAAAAAAAAAAAAATCTAAATCGACCCCATAGGTCCCCGCATCTCATCGAAACAAATAAATAGCCGACGCGCAGTCGATCTCGAAATTTGCAACTCGGTTTGGAGAACCTCGTCTCCGGTGACTCATCCTTCCAGTCCTGGACGCCGATCGCAGGGATCGGCGCTTAATAAGGACATTTTCGATTTTCCTCTCCACGGGCGACGTCAGTTAGCGGAGATCTCAAAACTGGAGCTCCTGGAATTCCGGCAGTTCTCGGGATTACGCGATCGCATTTTCGGGGAAAACTCTTTTTTTTCTCTCTCTCCATATTGTTTTTTTTTTTTTTTTCTACGTGAAATCGGTGTATAAACGAGTCGTCGCGAGCCAAGGGGCTATCGCGGATCTGCGCCCACGTGCGAATTAGCTCGCCTTTTAGGAGTCCCCTCTCGGCGCACGAGCCGATCGTCCTCGAGATCGCCGAATAGAGGCATCCTTTATCCTTATCTTCGGCGTACGCCTTTCCACGTTTTTCCTCCCGAGTGGCGTCGTTCTCTCCCGCCTCCGGCGCCGCCCACGATCTCATGCTAACCCACGAATCCGATCCTATCCGAGATCCGATCCGGTCGACTACGTCATACAGGTGGACGCGTCGGCGTATGCCTATGTCGGCGGGCTGTCAACGGCGTGGCTTAGCCACGGTTTTTGCCTCTCATCCTGCTATCCTTGTCTGTCTTGTCTTTCGGAAAAGCAACGCCACCCAACGGGTGTCCTTTAGATAAAACGACCCATCCGCGCGAGCCATGTCCACTAAAGTCATGCACTTTCAGTACATAAAGTTGGAGTAGAACTACTAATTGAATGCCCTAAACGTGAATTACTCTACACGTTTATTAGAAATTCCTAAACAAATGATTTAATATCGTGTGAAATATCCTTCCACCCTGAGAAGAAAAAAAGAAAAAAAATAGGTCGACTCAAAGAAATATGCGGAACCAAAATCCTGCGCTGAAATACATCCAGAGAAATCTCAGATTGAGTGAATTATTTCAGTTTGTATCGACGGCAAATTTTCATTTTATAATTTTCTCGCAATTATATAATACATGATGCGGGCGGAAATGTATTTGTGCATTTTTTTATATTTTTTTTTAATGCGGTTTTAATGGCAATGGGATGGGACGTGCGAGGAGGAGGTATCATTGGCTCCGACGATGTCGATTATAGGAATAGTCGAGGCGTTTCGATCGGTCTACCCGTTAGGTCGCGGTCGCGTCGCGCGGGGGCAGAACTCGTCGCGTGGGTCGCGGTCGCCCTTCCCATCGCGGAAGACCGGACCGATCCCTCCGCGGAGGCCACGCGATCGGCGAGATCAGTGCTTAATGCCGTTCCCGTTTGCTCGGAGAGACGAGCTCCGCTCTCCGGCAGGCTCTCCGCGCGTGCGGCCCGCCCGATCCCGCGGAAATCCGCGGTCCCGCCGATTCCGCCGGGGGCGGGACCGTCCGACCTCCGGCGTGGCTGCCGACCTACTGGCGACCGGGGAGAGCTGATAAGGTACGCGCTCGCGAGGCGGCGCTGCCGGCCGTCGATTGGCGGGCGCCCCGATCGGGACTTTCCGCGCCCTTCCCGATTTTCCCCGGAGGCGGAAATACGGCTTCGGAGGCGGAGAGCAGTTGCGATATCCCCGATGTGGATATCGCTCGACCTCGGAGAGTGGCGCTGTTATTGAGAATTCCTCCGACACCCCTCGCAGGATTTTCTCCGATTGAGCAACCCGCGAGGGACTGCTCACCTGCTGAATTATTTAGACACCTGTCCGAGCCTACTCCGGATTAGGCAAGACGCGCGCCGCTCGTCGGCGCACAAAGTATCGGGCCTTTAGTCAACCTCCTGGAAACCTGCCAATTGATTTCGTCGATTCTATCCCGCAAGGACGAGCCGATTCCTCGAACCGAGATCGGAATCGCGCTGTCGATGCTTTCCGTTGTTCTCCGTAGGAGAGATTTAACGCAAATGCGTCATTTCAGGGGAGTTAGGAAGTCCTTTATCCCTCGTGCCACGTGCCCGCGGAAAGGACGCGGAATCAGCGCGTATGGAAATAAGGGATTAAATCGGTGAAAATCGTATTATTTTTTTTTTCTTCTTTTTTTTTTCCCGCGGAATCAATCCCCGTTACGCGATCGCTGCCGATGATAATTATTTTGACAATGGCCCCCGGTCCTTCCAGGCTGGTAGCCGCGACCCGTTGCCGAGTTCCTTTGTCACGGTGAAATTGAACTTGACGGAGAGCCCTCGGTCTCGTTGTCCCTTTTTCCTCTGCGGTAGAGAGAGTTACTTAACTGTCACGTAAATTCGACTGGCATTACTCGGCATATGTGCACCGCGCCTCCCGTCTCGCCTTCGACGATGAACGTGGCCGAGTGCCAAAATGGCGGATGAGATTGCATATCCCTTACAAAGTGAATTCCCTCTGCCCTTCTCGTATCCCGGGGGTGCCAATCTACGTACCAGGGCTCCTCGAAAGAAATTGCTCAACGATTATGCGGGGCGAGCTCGCACCTGATTTCGCGGCGCACTTTATTCCGTACTTTGGACTTAATTCCAAGATATATCGATTGATCTGCCTTTGTCGCGACGAATTCGCTTGAATAAAATATCGAGCCATTAGCTTGAAATAGTATTTGTCAGCAAGGATTGCATAGGAAGGGTATCTGCATTTCCGAGGTGAGTAGCGCGGCGGCCATCTTGGCTCACCGAGTTCCGCGCGCCCTCTTCCGTCTCACTCGTATACGCGGCCGGATCGCGGAATCGCGTCGCGGGATTTGTCGATCAGTTCCTCTTGACTGATCTCGCGATCCGTACGGATCGGCCGCAGCGTCTCGCCCGCCGCAGACCGCGAAAAGGCGGGAACCCCCGCGGAAGTGCCGAGGCGTCCCGCGTGGCGGCGCTCAGATCGCCCGTAAATTCGACCGCCGACGGCAGGACCCTCCATCTTTTTCCGCCGCGATTCCACTTGCCGTAAATTCGGCCGGTAACGAGCCAACTGTCGAAAGTGACTTTAAATAAACTCGGTGCAGTTCCTTCCCGATGGGGCGAAGGGCCCGCCGTAAATCAAAAAGCTTCGGGGGCCCGCCACCGCGGAGGAAATTCCCGAGGGAAAGTTAAAAAGCGGGAAACTCCCGTTCTCACCGAGGTCGCTTCCGTTTCAGTGGCAATGTCAAGTCGATAAATAATAACGTCGGTCGCGCCGCTCGGCGATTTGAACTTCGCGCCGCCTACTGCAGCGCCCCAAGAGGGACGCCTCGGAAGCTCTCGGGGCGAAATCGAATTTCTCGCGGGCTCTTCCGCGGAAATCGAAACGTGAGTACTTTCCACGTGTCGTAGACATTCGCCTGGAGTTCGGAACACGTTATCCCCCTTTATTTCCCCTCGAGCGGACGCTGGGAGCGTTCAGAAACCGCTTAGCCGTGATTTACGCCAGCGCGCGGCTAAACGATGAGTCGCGAGCCTTCCCTCGGCAAATACCTCCCGGCAATTACTTTCGCGGTTTCCGCGCGGCACGGTGGCCCCGATGCGCGACCGGCACGAACAATCGTTAGAAATAATTGTGCACCTGCGCAGGTGTCCCCTGCCGCGCTAGGCTGACCTAATGCAAGTGAATCGCCGCGCGAGTCACTCGCGGAATCTCGGGAGCAATTCAATTATCCGACGCGGTCTGGCTTTGCGGCCTGGTAATTAAAAATCCTGCTCCCATGAATATTTCCACCGCGGCGGACGAAACGCTAACCGTTTCTACGTCGCTGCGGAAAAACGTGCGGTTCACGCAGCACGCGCGCTGCGGGGACACATCTGGCCGCGTGGGAAGATCGCGCTCCCATTCCGCGCCTCCTCGCGGAGTTTCTCTATTTATGCGAAATTGCCGCGGCCTGCCGTTCGTTTATTATGAAACCCGCGGCCGCGCCGTAGATCCGCTCCCGCAGATTAGCCATGAGACCGTTTCCGCGCGTGCGGAATTCCAAATCCGCGTATCGTTAGGCTGCGTCGACCCGGAGTCCAGTTTGAGGCACAAACAAAATGAACAGGCTTATTTGAATGTTCATGGGATTTAGACGTTGACATTTTCTTTTTTGCAAAGATCAGCGCTGTTAAAAAAAAATATATATGAACAAACTGAAAATGATGATTTTCAAAAAATATCCAAGGATCTTATCAGGCCGGGGGAAAAGGAAGAGCGGCGAACAAGCTTCTCCTTGTTCCCTCTCTCTCTCATGATCGCCCTTGCGAAATCAATGTCGATCCACTCTCGAGTTACTAAATACTTCTCTCTCTCTCTCGAGCATATTAAACTCGAGTATCATCCATATTTACTGCCGTGAGATCGGTTCGGGTTGGCGGGACAGCTGATATCCTGGCTTTTCATAAATCCGAGTGGCTTCGTCCTGTAAATTCAGGAGACGGGGAGGCGTCGTTTCCAGGCCGGTGTAAGAGAGCTCGGCTTAAAAGACCGAGCCTGTCCTTCATTAATCGTCTTAAGTGCGGCACTCGGTAGAAAAGGAAGGAGCTAAACGCTAGCATTCGGCCATCGGTTTAACGAGCTCTCGAAATCGCAGAAAAGCTGGGATCGAATCCCTCGATCGGTCGGCAAAGGTGCCGCTCTTTCGAAAACAGGTCTCGGGCTATCTTTCTCTCTCTCTCTCTCGATTTCGCCCCCTCCTCTCGGCCTCTCCCCGTCTCTCGGTCTAGATTTTTTACGCCCGTCCCCGGCGGTAAATCGTCGCTCCTCGAGGCCCGATGCCTCGCTGGGAGACCAGCTGACCGATGACTAAGTTACACGCCATCGGACGATTGTAATGAGCGCTGCTCGCGGACCGAGTATCGCGGCAGCCGCGAAACATCGTAAATCAGCTGGGTTAAGGATCGCTTATAAATCTCCAATTAGAAACACCTGTACGCTTAACTTAAGCGCGGAGGAATCGCTCGTCCAGCGCGCCGCAGATGCGCCGAAACGCCCCGAGAACTCCCAGCCAAGTATCCGGGAAACCGGCGTCGTTTATCCGGAAACCAACCGTGGTATCGTCGGGAATTAATTCCAGCGAGTTCCCCGAATAGCCGGGACGGCGCAGAATTTTCCGCAAAATTGTACCGCGAGTGCGGACTGCGGAAAAAAAAATTCCGGAAGCCGACCTCGTTTATCCGGAAACCATCCGTGGTATCGACGGGAATTAATTCCAGCGAGTTCCCCGAATAGCCGGGACGACGCAGAAGTTTCCGCAAAATTGTACCGCGAGTGCGGACTGCGGAAAAAAAAATTAATGTCCACCCGAGTCTCCGGAAGCCGGCCTCGTTTATCCGGAAACCATTCGTGGTATCGGCGGGAATTAATTCCAGCGAGTTCCCTGAGGTGCTGGACCGACGCAGAATTTTCCGCAATGATCTGACATGGGTGCACACTACGGAAAAAAAATAAATAAATAAATAAACGCCGGGGATCGGCCCGCCGCGCTTCCTCTCGTCCGCCCACGCGCGACTAGGCTCGCTCGAATGGCGGCCGATTGACTCATTAAATCGGCGGCCGGCGTCGATGCAAAGCGGCTTTTTGCCCGGCCTCCACGGCCCCTTAAGCGTCGGCCTTAACGCCGGCAATTCCGCGGGCGGATTAACGAACGCGAAGTGCGATATTCCGCTGACGCAAGGGAAGCGATTACGCGCGTGCCGAGCCGCGGCGCATGCAAATCAGCTCGGTGTATCGGATAATCGGCCGACCGGAAGTCGATTATCGATCGATGGATCGAGGATGGTCCCTTCGAAGAGGCTCCAGAATATCCTCTCCTCTTATTCCTAAAACCTAAGAATGTCCTATATTTTTTACCCTCTACTACACTGCCAAAAAAAAATTAATTGAACCAGATAAACATTTCTTTGTCTAGTAGGAAAGAAATACTTGGTTAATTAAAAAATACTAATAATAATTTCCCTCGGTTAAACTCCAATAGATCGGTTGGAATAATTCTTTGGAATTATGAGGATTCATTTGAGTTTATCCTATGAATCATGGATTCAATTAGTTTTTTTTTTCTCGCGGTGTAGTTATCGATAACATTTGATGCCGATTCTGGGGAATGGCGACTCGATAAGAGAACAACCGCGTCCATTGAGGATCTGTAAAAAAATTGGAGGATAGCTCCGGGATTAAATTTGCGCAACCGCTTGGCCAGATGCTCGTCACTGACCTATGACACTCGCGGCTCGGCAAAGAGCGAGGGAATTCCTTGAGGGAATGAGTTACCGATCGGCGTCGTTAAAGCGCGGCTCGGTAGCCGTCGCGATCGAGGCCCGCGCCTAGGGACCGCGGGTTCGATCGATCGATCGGCCGATCGATCGGCGTCGCTCTCCCGCGGGGCCCGGCGAGAGCGTCAAGGCCCCGCGCGCTTTCCGCCGCGAGATTTCCTGGGACGATCGGCGCGGGATCGGCGAGATCGGCTCTGATCAATAGCTATTGGTCGCCGGGGAGCCGTCGTGTCGCGGCCGAGGAGGCGATGTCGCCGATTCTTTTTATTAGGGGCCGACACGCTCGCAAATGCCGTCGTTTGGGTCCACGGTCCCAGAGCGGGACTCGTCTCGATCCCGACGGAGCTCCCGAGGGAATCTCGCGGGACGAAACGCCGGAAAAATGAGCATCGAGACCTCCGATGGGCCTTTTTGCCATCGAACCCCGTCGGTCCTCCTCGACCTCCGAGTGCCATCCGCCTTATCCCGGTTTAGTCCGGGATGAGGTCGAAATAATGAAATTCGAGAAGATCCCTCGGGAGAGGTCGACCCGTCGACTTCCGATGGGCCGATCGGTACCTCTTCTGGAGTGAAAGGAGGGGCCGCGTTTAGCGGTCGCTCCTTGTGCAGCGGGTGCTCTTCCTCCGCCTCCGTTTCTGGAACAATGGCCCTTTGCCGGAGTTAATCTACATACGCAAATTCCAACGATAGATCTCGAGGGTGGAGGCCACAAGTATGCCTTGCGGCCTCCGTCTATCCGCGGTACCGAGGCACGTACGTCTTCGACAATGGGCCCGCGAGCGGCCTGCCGCCGAGCCTGAAGGAAGGACAATACGCGCCGCCTGATAGTTATTGTACTAGTCCAGTTGTGTCCTGCGAACTGGAAGGTCCTCCCGCGGGAGGAAGATGAGAGAACGGACTGCATAGGATCTGCATAGGAGCGGGAGCGGACTCGAAGAAACTCCGATTCCTTCGGATAAACGACCCACACAGGACGAACCCCAATTGGTCCTTTCTACCCGGTACCAAAAAAGCGAGCCATAAATTTTTCGCGAGGAATTATTAAATATCCTGTTGGTCCCTTCGGGACCAACCGGAAATCTTGGGCGAATGACAGGACAAACGTGAATTTCAAGTCGATCCTTGGTCCTTTCCGTTCACCCTGGTACCAGAAAAACCAGTTGTGCATTTTTCACGAGAAATCCTTGGGAGGTCCTTTTGGTACCAGAGGGACCAATCGCGAATTTTGGGCGAGAGGTCCCCATGGGTCCTCCATGGAACCTCCTTGGTGAGTTAGAACCCCCTCCCAGGATCCTGGGACCGGGTCTCCTGGATCGAGATTCAGGACTCGTCATCGGGAAGACTCGGGATAGTCCAGCCGGAAGCGGTTCTGCCCTCTCGAAGGTGGCGCGACGACCTTTGAGGTCGATGCACCGCTCCCTCGCGGCGTCAAAACAGCTCCGCCGTTCCCGGTTCCCACCGTCTAGTCACCCGGCCGCGCGCTCTCTCTCGCCCCTGTCCTTCTCCCGGGTTTTTCTCCCTCTATCCCCGGGATAAGAAGAGAGAAATACGGGGAGGGGAGCGAGGCTCATCCCGGGATTCCTGGAAGCTCGCGAAGGCGCAGCGCTGTCTGGCCGAGCTGGGCCGTCTGCTGCCACGGAGGCGGCCGGGAGCTGGTCGCGGAGGAACCGAAGGAGGCGAAGGAGACGGGCGAGGAAGAGGAGCGGAGGAGAGCGGACGGGAACGAGTAAAACCAGGCTCGGCTCCCGCCGGCGAGAGCCTCCGCCGGCCGCTGGCTGGACGCGGGATAAAAGAGCCTGCCAGCGGCTTCTAAGTAGCTACGTGATCAGCCGTAATAACGCCAGAAGAACGTGGAAGCCCGACGCCGAGAGGGCAGAGGGCTCTCTCCAGGAGACATCGAGTCTCTTGGAAAGAGTTTCGAGCGAGATCCGCCGGATGCCCCAGGAACCCATACCAGAGGACACCCAACAACCAATGACGTCAACTGACAGCTCCGGATCGAACCATTCGATCGAAAGGACACAGCCTAGAAAAAGAATCGAAGTTGGAATGACCGTTTCCGATATGGGTGTCTCGAGATAGAGATCGAGATACAGTCCCCGGAGAAGATTTAAACAATGCCCCTCCACGCCGAGAAGCCCCTTCTAATTACGCGCCATCGTCGCGATCCTTTTTGGAAGCTCATCTCCTTGGCCTCTCTCGGGACTGGTTCCGCGCGCGGAACCGGACCGATTCGGCCGGCACTTATTAATTCGGACAAGTCCCTAATTTAGGTAGGCGCCCTAAGGCCTCGTCACCGGTCTAATGGCCCGCTGGGGCAGCCGCGACGTCCGCACCCGGGGTCCGTCGAATCGACAGGTTCCGCGAATACCGCGACGTCCTGCCGCGGATTTATCGCGCAGGGTCGCCGCATCCTCTCGGGGTAGAAAAAGCTCGATCGCGATCCGACTCGAGCTCCCGGAGAGCCTGACCAAAATCGGCGGAAATGTCCGTTGCGTCCCTAGACCAGGCCCCGACGTCGACGCCAGGACCGTTCCATTCCGGTCCAAGTGGCCGAGGGCGATGCCGGTTCGTCTGGGTTTGACGAAACGCCGTTTGCCAAGTGGCCCGAAGACTCGGTGCCCGCCGGCCCCCGGAGTAGGCAGGAGTCTCGGGTGATTTACCTCTCAGAATGCGCGACTTTGTCGCGGGCAGCGGCGCTGCTAATGATATACTGCTTAATTGGCCCCATTCCTCATTCCCGCGCGCCCAGAAACGAACGCGCTAAAATAGACTTCGGCATCGCGCCGGCGTCTCGGCCGCACATCCGCCGAGCGTGGATTCCGCAGCGGCGAGCGTCGCCGGGGTTCCGTCCCCCGGGCTTTGGAAAACATGAAAACGAGATAAAACAAACACCTACAACCCCTTCTAAACCACCCCATGGATCCCATGGGTCCTTAAAAAATCCAGAATCCCCCCACAGTCCCAGAAATCCATCCAGAGTCCCTTTACCCTCCTCGTCGAGGGTCGTCCCAACTGCGACGGTCGACCTGGCTTGACAAGAAAATTCCAAAAAAATCGCGATTGATCCCCCTGCGGCATCTTCGCCGCAGTTTCGGTTTTTCGATTCCACCCTCCAGTGTTCTTCCACCCCCACCGCGTCGACGCGCCGCGGTCGGTGCGACCTTCGACGCGGTATTTGGATCGCCTTTGGGCGAAGAGACGTGGGGCCTCTCCGAGTCCAAGAAGGGGCCCAGCGTTCCGGGGCGACTTCTAGGAGCTCGCCGATGGAATCGATGCCGTTCCCATAGTCTGGTGGCTCGGGTGCATCGATCGGCGAGTACCGGGACTGGTCCCGGACTGGTCCGCGACTGGTCTCGGGAATATCGGCTCGGAGTTCTCGGCTGGAAGGGCGATTTTGCTCGTTGGTCGGCGCATCGGTGCGCGGTCCGGGGATTCCAGGAGCATCCATCAGGGCTCGTCAAACCAGCCGACGCATCAGCGGATCGGCATTCATCGGCCCTCGTCCACGCAAAACCTGGGCCTCTCTCCGCTCCGCACACGCACGCACACGCGGCCCTCCCCCGGGACAAGAAGGGGTAAAAATACACCGGCACAATCAGCTGACGGATCAGCCGACGCAGGAAATATTCTCATCGAGTCCCTTCGATAGGACCCGGAGGACGCCGAATCGCGATCTCCCATTCCGACCAGCGATGCCCTGGTGGGTCTTTCCTTCTATCGTATCATCGTCTTCCCCAGGACAAAAGAAGTCATCGACGTCCCCCAATGGACGTTCGCCAAACGCGACGCGTCGTGCCCCTTGATCCATGGGTTCCAATTCTGGATCCAAGGAGGTCATGGCAGAGGTTCCAAGAGCGGACGAGGGACATTAGGGTCTCCTATGGGTGCGGATGGGAAAACGAGCCAGGGAGCGGTTGGATCCCCGATGACAAGTGGATCCGCTAATCGTTCGACGCGGTACCCACGACGCACCCAAGACGCGGACGCGTAATGGCGGCCACGTCCGTCCGGCTCTTTCCCTCTCTCTCTTCGCGGGCACCAAACCAGCTATGATAGCCGTAATTGTGCTAACTACTTGATGGCCGGTAAATGGATGATAATTGTGCCGAAGCGTAGCCCGCCAAGTCGGGCCTACAGGTGCTTCGTCATTCGCCCTGGTGACGGGCGACCGATTCGAGGAGAGACCGCCAAGAGGAGGAAGCGCGTTTCTTGTGGAGAACGCCTTTCTCGCGGTGAGACCTCCTCGGGTGAGGCGAGACCTCGACTTAACGAAGAGTGCCGCGGAACGACGGGTTGCATCCTGGAGTGACCTTAGAAATTCATTTCCAAGCCCCAACAATTTCATTTAGAGACTTTCTGGAGTCAGGGTGCAGACGTGTCCTCAAGTCGGTGGAGGTGGACGGATGAAATGGATGAAATGTATTAAATCGGCGGAATTTATGAGATCGATATAATCGATGAAACGGGGGAAATTCATGAAGTCGATAAAAGGGATCAGATACAATCGACGGAACCAATGGAATCCACCAAATGGATGAAATTAATGAAATTGATAAAATCGATGACGTCGATGGAACCAATGAAACCGATGAAACCGATGGACTCGGCCTCGCCGATGGACTCTCGTGCGTAGTACATCTTCCGACCGACAGTGCGAGTCCAGGTTCGAGTACGGAGGAGGTACGGAGCGGTGCGTAAGGCGTAATGCGTAAAGCGTTAGTGCTCCTCGCTGGTCCAGACCGGAGCTGGTCCAGACGGCATAGCACTGGGGTTAGTTGTCTCTCGAGGCACGTCTTGCCCGAGTACCAGGAATCGGCCGGACTGCCTCGATGACTCGTCCCATCCTCGTCCCGATGCTCGTCCTCATCCCCCGAGTCCCCATAGCTCGTCTCGGTGCACTCTCCCGGGAGCCGAGCCGATGTCGTTAGTTTTGACATGCCCGTCCCCCCTCGAGTCTCTCCGAGGAGAACCTCGAGGACGAGGTCTCCCTCCTGAAATTCGGCACCGAGAAGTCGTCCTCGCCGAAGGAGGTCCCTGGACCGGGGGAAGGAATTATACCGGCGGTCCTTCGCCCGATAAACTGGGCTAAAGATATAAGAAGGGCGTGCCGGGGAGTGGTCCTGCAACTCGGTCCTCCAGCCTTGAACCCGATGCACCGAGGTGCACCAGGTTCGAGGGATCGACGTCTCGTCGATCCTTCGAAATCTCGATCGCATGACTCCCGCGTGGAATGATCTCCGGCACATATGCATATCTAATCGCTCCCTCGTTTCTATGTTTCAGGTAAGCCAGATCTTTGAGCGGCCCTCGGAGCGAGTCCCTGGGAATTTCGGTGCACCCGTAAGTCGGAAATAGATAAAAATTCATAAAAATTCATGCATCTCAGTACACAAGGTTGGACTAGAATTATGAATTCAATGTCCTAAAAGCGACTCCCTGCACATTTATTACCAATTTCTAAACCAACTTATATAATTCCACGTCAGGTTATAATTTTCTTAAATCACGCGGGGGAATTGATGCGCCCATCTCTTTGACTTATGACACGTTTTATAAATTTCTTGCAAATGTCTTATAAAATTAACATACCGTGTCCGAGTAATTATTCCAACGAAAACATTATAGGATTGTGTGTATATATGTTTTTTTTATGCATCTGAATCCTTTGCACCGCCGTTTATTTTTTTCGCGACCGTCCCCGGAAGGGATCGGCGAAGCGGGGTTTTGCCCGCGGTTTTAAGGGTGCCCTTATCGCGCGGAATCTCCGCGGATTTTCTCGACGGTGGTTTACAGCCTCCCGGCACGGGTCATCTTCGCTTTTGATATATATCTCTCGGGGAGAAAAGAGGGACTCGTCGTTGGTAAGCTCCGCGGCAACGCGCGGCTTTTTCCGCGCCGCGTTTACGGTAGCTCCGCGGAGTAGCCGCACTCTCGATTTACTGCCCCCGTGGTTGCGGCTTCAGCGGCGGCGGCTGCTCCGGGTTATCGGACGATCGATCGATCGATCCGCCGATCGATTTTGCCCCGCCGCACGTTTTTCCTCGGACGGCGCGATGACGCGCGGAAAGGCCGCCGCTTGCGTTTCCCTCGCGTTCCGCGATTGCGCCTCGTGGACTCGTTACGCGCGGAATCCGCGACTCGCTTTGACGGACCGCCGCGGAATATCCGGAATTCCGCGTAACTAGTCTCCTGCCTATCCGATACTCGTCAAAGCCCTCCTTTACATTATAAAATATATTTCTATTTTCAATATCACGGCGTAAGCTGAATTTTAATCTCTTTTTTTTTTCTTCAATTTTCCTTTTTTTTCCCTCTTCCTTGGATACTCCAATGCGTGCCGGGGCTTGACCCTGGAATTTATTAATCGTGAGATTAATTAACTGGGGTTTTTACTTCGTCGCGGTGAGGAGTCGTTCCGCTTCCAGGGAGCCCGTCGGTACCGCGTCCTGCGGCGATTCCGCGGCGAAACGCCCGCTCCTCGGTGGCTACCTCGGGAGGAACTCGTTTGTTAGTTTTTGCGCCGTCCGCGAGAACGGCGAGGCCGCCAATCATCGATTTTTATAATTTTCCGTGTCTGGCCCGTTCGGGGCCCGGTCGGTGTATTCATTACCCGCCCTGGCGGAAATTCCCTTTCGACGGCCAGTCACGCCGACCGAGTCGCGCGTTATACTAATTAAAGGGGACTGCAGCTCGCGAGGGCCCATAGGGCCCGGCCGGCGTCGCGATGCCGACGTCCACCCTCCGCGACTGGGCGTCTTCCGTAACCCCTGACGACGTCACGTACCCCTCGCCCTCTTTGCCCCCTCACGTCCCCTCTCTCCGATTTTTTACCGATTGATCTATCGGTTCTACGTGTCGCGTCGAGGATTATTGAAGGATATACAAGAGAGAGAGAGAAAAAAAAAGAAACCGGGAGATCTTCCATCCATATCCGGAATTATCATTCTTACTATTTTCATGATTGAAAGAATACATCAGAAATGCATACTTCTCGAAACGACGTACCAAATTTGGCGTTAAGTGTTCGCGTGATTTGAACATTTGATTATTTGGCGCGGAAGCTCTACAGAGCTTCGTTGATTAAATAGAATTCTTTTCGAGGACTCGTCGCGCGGGTTTTGACGGCAGAGGAAGACCGGAAGCTCCGAGCAGCCTCTTCCAAATAGAGGAGGAGATGAGATGAGAGAGAGGAGACCGGCGGTTCTTCTTAGTCACGCTTAGGGTAGTCCGTTGGAGGATGATCGATGGCGGGTACATGTAGTCCCTAGGAGATTATGCTTCTACGGTAATAATATCCTTCTTCGGGTGGAAGTCGAGCTCGTGATTAATGCCTCAACTACCGGAGATACCCGCTTCGCCCTGGGCCCCTACTCGCGTGGGCCCGACGACCCTCGGCGCCGGGTCGGGGTTTCGCGATTTCGGGTCTCGAAGGAAATGATTTTCCCGGGCCATCCGCGGGTCCGCTTTCTCCGTCGCCTCGAAAAGGGGCCTTCTCTCGACAGGGCCGGCGCGATAATTCGGCGATAAACGACTCGAATGACCGGCGTCGTCATCTGGGTCAGCGCGCTCGGGGACGCGCGAAAGAAACACTCCGAGAGGAGATTGCCAACCCACCGGGCGACCCGCGGCCATTTTGTAATACCGAGTGCCGGACTTTTATATCCCGCCGGCGTAATAAAAGCCACGGCGTTTTCGCGGCTTCTGTACTCGCCGACCGACAATGGCCGGCCCGACCCTCGACCGCTTGTTTCGGCTCGGCCGGGCCCGCCGGGCCCGAGATCGACCGGGCCCAAAATATCTCCCCTGTCGCTCAACGCTCCTCTCTTTTTCCCCGAGTCTCCGAGCATACGCACTCGCACTCCACCCCGAGAGGAATACGGAAACGCCGCGTCTAGGGCTCCTTAAGGCCCAGAATTCATTGGATTTTTATTCCCTCAAGGAATAACTCGAAAACCCGTCCTTGACGAGGAACGACTTAATTCCTACTTCTTTGAAATCTGGGGAAAATCTGTATCGGGATTTTGGGCCCGTTCGGGTTATTTAGCATTCTCCCCGCGATCGGCTTGGAATTTCGGGCGATACGCCTTATCAAGGATTTCCTCCTCTTTTCGTGTATTTCTTCCTCTCCTTCGTCCCTTATTCCGGATTCTCTGAAGCCGCGTATCTTTGGGGCCCGATCCGGGGCCCGGCGAAACTCGAGGATGGCTCCTTGGCAGAGAGGTTAGGTGGGTCAGCCTCTCGAGAACGAGTCGAACGAGCGACGCTCTCGCGTTCGTCTCGGTGAGTCATTCGGGGCCCGGGGCGCCGCGGCGCGTCGCGACGCTCGCTGGCGCCGGCGTTGCGCAACGGGCCCGCGAACATTTTTTAACGCGAGGAGAAAATCCTGCGGATACTTTTTAACGCGAGAGAAAATCATGTAAATATTTTTCAACGCGATGAAAATAATCGCGAAAATATTTTTCAACGCGATGCTCAAATCGTGGAAATATCTTTTAACGCGATGCTATAATCGTGGAAATATCTTTTAACGCGACGAGAAAATTGTGTGAATATTTTTTAACGCTAAGAGAGATCAAACGGAAGTATTACGTAGTCGAGGTATTAGCTCGGCGCCATTAGTGCCACGGATCCGTGTTTTGCGCCACGATAGGAAGTAGATGTGGTCCATAAGGAAGGAATTCCGGGGATCTCGGAAAGGAGGGAAAAAACGAGCGGAAGGGGCCAGAGGGTACGAGGTAGCCGTGGACGAAGGAGGGCCAAGGGGGGCCACGTGGAGAAAATAACATGTAATCGCCGGTAATGAGGTTAGGCGCTGATCGGGGACCAGCTCGAGGGGGCCAAGCCTTCTGGCCCCTCTTCAGGGCCCGAGACGTCCGTTTATCCAACCCATCGCTCCATCGACCACCCAACCTCTTCGTCCTGAAGAACAAATTAACGGATTTTCGCGTAAAGGGGAAGAAAACTAAAGAAAGAAATTCGTATCGCTAACGAATCTCCTCCTCCTGGATTTTCCCTCCCACCTTTGTCGGCGCCTACCTCGGTTACGGGGTTTTTCGTCGCGCCGTCGCGGCTGGAAGTTCCGGAAAATTCCGAAAGTCCCTTTTTGCGTCGTTCGGGAATTTATCGCGCGGCGCTGCTCGTACAATATATTTATAACGAGCAGGTTGGTACCCCGACTCGGTGCGGTCGGTAACGTATGGTGTGCCGAGAGTATCGCGCGGCAATGAACCTAGGCGCCTCGAAGAATAATCACTATCGCCGGCCCGGCTATTCGTACTCCTTGATATCCTCCTTCCGCGAGTAGTGACGGCCTCGACCGAGATCGCCAAGGAACAAGGACCACCCTGGGCGATGCCCCCATTCCGCCTCCCAGACCCAAAATCCCAATCGAAAGTCCCGGCTCGATCCTACCAAAGAAGCGACCAGTCCTTGGACAGACTCGAGCGCGACTCGACTCCATCAGTAGCGAGGCGAATTCCCGATTTCAGAGGAGGGGCGAGAGAAATAGGATTTTTTCCACGTTTCTTTCCAGAGTCGGTCCCGTTTGATGTTCCAGTCCCTCCCAAGGGGGGTTTTGACCGGACTCGCGCGCGACTCGCGTTCATCGCTAGTCAAAACGCGGCGCGCGGTTCTCGGGCGCATACGCAAAGCGCAAAGCAGCTGAAATGGGGCCCCAGGGTGGCGATCAGGGACTATGGCTGCTCGGAGATGCTCATAAATCTTGTCCTAACGCTCGGTTTATTACTCGTAATCAAGCAGCCATGAATTCTGCTGAAATCACCTACGTTATAGGCAGCGCTGCCTTCTACTTATCCTCCCTGCGCTTCCCACCCCCGTGGAATCGCTACCGCCATTTTTCTCCGGGAGACCCCATAACCCTTTCTTTCGGCCGATCGGCCACGAGCCCCATCGACCGATCGATACACCTGCTTTTAATTTCCCATCGACTGGAGAATCCCTCAAGAGGTGCACGGTGCATCTACCGCGCGTCTAACCTGGAACCGCGTCCTCTCTCCGAACGCTTTATGGATCGCGATGCGGGATTTCCACTCCTGAATAAACGCCCAGCTCGATATTTGCCCGCAAGACGATCCCTCATTTCCTCCGGCGAGTTTTGAATTTAAGCGCCGATGAATTTTTCAATTAATCTCCGGGCTCCTTCCCGATTCAAGACACGGATCGATGCGATCGGCCACCGGACCGCGGCTTGAGAAGTTATCCCTCAAGCTGTCATTTTTAAATAATTTTAACGATGATAAGTAACGGCTATTAAGGACCTCTAGTTGTCAAAGGCACCGCCGCTCGAGGGGGGGCTTCTTCGGCCCCCTCTATCGGCGATACTCGCCGCTTCGCTTCGTAATCGGTCCGGAACACACCCGGACCCAAAACGAACGGGCCCAGGCCGCCCGGTTGGTTTTTATTTTATTTCTGAAAATTACCGGTACTCCACCGGCCGTAACTGCCGCAGTTCCCGAAGGAGCGGAACCGAAACTCTCGCCGAGGAAAATAAAAAGGACGAAGGCCGCACTCGAAATTGCCAACGCGCGTCCTCTCGTAACCCGAGGAACCGCCGAGATATCTGCATCTCGGAGGTGGTCGAATTTCGGCGGCCCTTAAGAGCCTGGAGCTGGTTAAACTGCCATTATGCCATTTTCTAGGATGATTTCGATTAGAAATTTCAACCCATCCAGACCTAGGAGGATCGAGTTCGGGACTTTGATCCTGGGACCCGATTCTCGAGGTCATACGGATTTTTTACGCATACGAATGGATTCGAATGAAAAATTGCCAATTGTTGCCGAGTCGGGATATTGGTCGCGATATTGGTCGTTCGGAAGTCCTATGCGAAATTGTTGATCGAAAGTTGATCGCATGAACTTGAAGATAGGGTCTTAGGATTTTGTGCGGTTACCTCCGGCCGTGACTTTTGCAAGGCTCCTCCGCGGTATTTTTGAGTCCGCCATTGTTGCGTTTCCCCCGTTTCTTCTGCCCTTTTCTCGAGCGACTTACGGCGCGGCTCGATAGTCATTATTTTTACGATCAATCACACCGCTCGTTACGTTTAAGAGCGGCGTTACGCGTATGATCGTTACTCTTTACAGGATCAGTTACAGATCCGTACGCACCGGCGTCCATTAATCTCGCGATCCTCGTCCCGGCTGGCCGTTACTTCGTTACATCCGCGGACATTTCCTCGCTTGAGTTTCCCGATACTCGATCCCGCACCTATAAACCGCGACGACAGTAATTACGATAATTATTGACTGCTCGATTGATCCCTTTGCTCCCTAGGCCGCTTTAGGATATTCCGGGAGTTTAGGGACCTAGGGCCCAACTATTACCGCTGCACCTTCCCTGCACCTGGTCGTTAAACGTTTATTTATGCTCCCCTTAATTCCACTTAAATGGGGGATCGCGATAATGCTCGAAGATAAATAGTTAATGGACTAACCTCGAGTTCGAAAGAGCAGCCGAATTTTTATACGGACCTAGGGGTAGGAATTAAAATTCGAGAAGGCGGCCACAGGAATGAGTTTTCTCTTGGCGGTCGCGATTGGGCCCGGCGGGGCCCATGGGGCCCAGCGGGGGCGTCGCGTCCCGGCTTGCACGCGCGTGCGCGCCGCCGAGTCACGAGCGCGTCGCTTCCGCGGCGGTTCCGGCGACGTGACCCCCGCCCTCCTCCTTCCACGCCCCCCGGGGACTTACGTGACTCGGGGCCCACTTTGGGCCCGAGACCCAATGGAGGGGCGCCATTGGAAATGCGCGATGCGTGCCGCGTGATGCGCGGACGTGCGCGCGGCGCGTCGCGAATCCGCACGCGTGACCGATTGGCGGTGCCGAGGTCGGATTCCTTTTCATTGATAAGCCTGTCGCTTATCAAAGTCCGCCAGGAAGGGCCGCGAGAAAATAGAGAAAATTCGGAAGAATTTCCGACAGTCGATCGCATCGACGCCGTTCCTCGTGGAGGGGATTGACTCGTCCGGGCCCTCTCCGGGCGGACGTTCCGCGCGGCGGGAATTCGGCGACTTCGCTTAAGGTCGAATTAATGAGGACGTTAGGAACGGAAGCCGCACGCGGGATTCCAGCCCCGTCGACATTGACACTCGGCAAGATTCCTGCCGCAGCGACCGGCTCTCCGCACGGCCGCAAAGAAGTGGAACTCGCGGAGAAACTTCTTTCCGCGGGAGAGGTTAGGTCAGGCCTCGTCGGGGGGATCGAGACGATCGAAGATTAATGTACGAGTCGACGGGAACATCTCGTCGTCGAGACCGGGTCAGAGGTGCTCGAGGGCCGCGTAATCCGCGCGCGCGTTCTCCAAAATGGCGGCCGCTCACAGGGTGGCGTCGCAGTTTCGGACCCGCGGGACCGAGGCGGGTATTCCGTCGCCGTTTAAATTTACTCCCGCTCGAGAGACCGGATTTCTCCGCCCGGTAGTCCTGGGGAGTAACCTACGATTAAGCTAACGGTCGGGGCCGATCGTTAAACCGAATGGGCCGATATTTAATTAGGAGTTGCGAGGAATCGGCAGACAATAATTCGACACCGCCGCCGATCCTGGGCGTTGCGGTCCTGCCGCAGCCGAGATGGCCTGTCGGGCTTTCGTGCTTTCCGCCTCGCTTTATGCTAACGAGACTCTAACGAGGATCGGCCTTAACCCCTCCCGTTCGTTCTCCAATTACGTCGCTCCATTAGAAACTCGAAGCTCTCAACTTTAATTATAGCCTCGATCGCGATCGTCACCTCGAGCCGTTCTCCATCGAGTCCTTCGCCGGTCTTCTCCTCCGCTCGTTCTTTGGATCCCGATAATCGGCATTGGCCGTCGGGAAATTCCCGCCGGAATTAAGGTCGGTCAATTTCCGACCTTTTTCCCGCGGGCCTAATTTTCGGCATTTATCCGCCATTTTATATCACCCCGAGACTAAGAGTCGACGATCCGAATTCTTGACGAGGTCCGTCGCGGTGGCGGAACGGAAAGATGGCGCCGGTCGTTAAATCTCGTAAGGTTGCGAACGTTTAGCACCTCGTTGATTTCCTAACCGGACTGGCTCGGAAAAAGGTGAAAAAAGACAGGGGCAGAAGTGTCTCGTTAGTCATTGCCCGGCTATCGCGCGGCTCGTATAATGATACCTTCCCTTTGGCCGATGTATGCCTACCCTCCGTGATTTGCAATCTGCCGAATAAATTTATTGTTTAATACTCGGCGCGGCGCATAACCGCCGCGATGGCGGCTCGAATTAGGCCGCGGGTACCTTTCGCGCTCGGCACCTTCGTCCCCGCGGTTATTAATTTCATTCAATTTTTAATCTTTAAACCTCGCTCTCCGGAGAGGCATGCAAATATACGCGGGTAGAATTATCGCCTGTCGGCATGTTTCCGCGTCGCCAATCGAATTATGGTGATCCGCGACATTGGCAGTGACCGTGGTTGCCCTAAAACTTGACGTCACCAGTCGACGGAACGACAATGGCGTCTCTGCCGACGGCATTTTTCTCTGGCCCGAGTCCGATATCTCGTAAATTCCGGCGTCGAGATGTCCTCCTTCGTTTATGGAAATCCGTCGTGGGCGACGCATCCAGCCGAGTTTTGCGCCGAGCCGAGGATTTACGAGATGTATTCCGTAGAATCGGCCGGATTGTCGCAAAACTCGCATAATCGACGATTCCGTGAGCAACGTTTATTACGTTGCTTGTTAATGATCCCCGGACAGAGACGGTGTAATCGTTGCCGGCCGCCGCGGCGCCATAACTCTCCGGGCCCTCGTCTGCCCCAGCATTCACTTTTGCATTTGTACTCCTGGCAGACGGAGAAATTGCCTCGTTTGTACGTCCCCATTGCGAAGGAAAGGGAAACCATGGAACGTAAGTCCCTGCGTAATTTCTCCCCCATAATATCTATATAACGGATTTTATTAATTTGATGCCCCTTTTTCAGCCTCCATTTCCCGACATATCCAGACGGCTTTAATCCACGTTTAATCCCGTTAGCAAAGCGATTTCATCGCCTCGAGAAGAAGCGACGTCTCGAGATATCGATCGCGCCGGGGCAGCTCGTCCTCCTAATTCGAGATCGGAGATTTCGATGAGTGGTCGAGTCGAACGGCCGAGTTCACGCGTGTCACCGCATAACGAACGCCCTGGACGGGGAAGAAGACACGTGTTTACGGCGCGTCCTACGACTAACCATTAAGCCTTATTCACAACCCTCGACACTTGTCCGTCACGTTTTCACCTGCTCGTTACTCCGTGACAGTGGCCTCGAAACGTGAGCCGCGGAGAATCGACGTCCGCGTGAACCAAAATGGCGGACGGCTCCTTCGCCACGGATGGCGTCCTGAGAAGCGCCGATCGGATTTAAAAATCGGAAAAGGGGAGGATTAAGGATATAAAAGAGGGAGGGAGGAAAGAAAGTTACGGTTCCCGATAACTTTTGTCATAAGGGGTTGAGGAATGGACGTCTCAATCCTCGGAAGACGCCCTGCGTCCCGGCGCGTCGTCCGTCTCTCTCCGGCTCGTGGGCCCCTCGATTGCTCCTTCTCTCGCGAGCCGCGAGCGATGTTCGCGCCTGCTAATCACTGACGTTTCAGCTCGTACCGCCGTGATTAATGATCACCTGAGTTGGCCGGGAACAACATCTCGGACGCACCTACCGCAGTCCCGTATCAATTCTGATTTCCCTCGGCAGGAAATGTCTTTGCGAAGAGGCTTTCGTGTCCCCTTCCGCCATTTTGTCCGCGTAGCGTCGGTGAGTTCCGCGGAGCTTGGCTTCACGGAAACTGGTCCTGCCTAACCCTTTCGAAAAATCGGGCCCCGTGGATTCCATCCGATGCCACTCGGGCCCCGGACTTCTTCTGCGACGCGATTTTCGCCAATTTGCGCGGCGCCATCTTCTCGGAAAGGCCCTCGGAAGAAGGGCCCGGTCTTGATTTTACCGGCGAAACCGTCGGATGCCGGAATCGCTAAATACGGGGTTTTTGCGGGGGGCCCGGGCCCCTCGGGATATAAAATTAGCAATTTCACCGACGACGAGTCCCTTCCGAGATGTCCGGCCAATATCGATTGCGCGGCCTCCTTCTTCGCCGTGGTTTCTTGCCGATCGGCCTTTGCGTTTCCACGGGGCCTCGCATTAATTGGGCCCGAGTCGTTCCCTCTCGGAAACGAGGCTATGGAGAAAAAAGTCCCACGAACTCCGGCGATCTGGATTTCGCCGATTCCAGGGAGAAATCCTCGTTATCTCGCATCGGGACCCTGGGCCCCCTCCGGATTAGACCCGCTCCTGAGCTCGCGTGGGCCTTACGAGCACGCGCGCGCGCGACGGAAAGTGACGTCACACCTGGCCGTATCTAAGAGGGCCCGAAAAAGTCGGGGAGGGGAGAATGAGAGGGAAAAAAAGAACCATCCCGAACCGGTCCCGGACGGGTCAACAGCACGCGCCACCCCCGTGGGGCCCCGTGAGGCCCCGGTCGATTTCTAACGGGGAACCCGAAAACACCGGGGCCTCTTCGGGTCCTCCCACGCGCCGATAAAAAATTACCGCAGCTTACATTGCGGGCATAAATTGTGGTCGAGTGGCGTCGGGTCCCCGGGGCCTCATAGAAAGGCCCCATAGTGAGACCTCAGGCCCGATTCCTCGATTATTATTTATCTCCCGGATTACGCGCACTTGTACCAGTGCCTGGGGTACGAAAGGTGCACGCACCCGTGGACAGGTTAAACATAGGTCCCCATTGGGCCCACACGACGCTATCTAGATCATCGGATCTCGCTCCCGATCCGACGATCGGGAGCGCTCTTCCGGCTCGCTCTTCTAGGGCCATCTCGGGATTTCTGCCCGGAGTGCAGAAAAGTGACGTATTCAGGAGATCCATGGTGCTCGTATCCTTGAAATCCCGCCATTTCCTCGGCCGGTTATGGGGGACCATAATCCCGCGCACGACACGCGACCCACGCGGGTCTCTTCTCCTTTTCTATCTCCCAGAGTTCCCATCGCGCCGTCCTCCTCTCTCTTGCGCCCCATCTCGGCGCGATCTCGGAGAGTTCAACGAGTGTAACTCGATCGCGTCCTCGTACGTGTCAATTATGCCTGTCAACCGTGCCCACGGTTTATACCTAGTCGATCGGAGTGGAGATAGTTGACGGATAGGCGACCTCGGGGAGGCGGAAGCAGCTCAGGGGGCCGAAAGAGGGAAGAATGGGAGAGGGCGGACGAGGGAGGGAGACGGAAATAAGATAGGACACAGCTGATACGCCTGCGCTCTCCGATTACGTGCTAGGTGTATGTACAAGCCGAGATTGTCGGTGATGTCATTTCTAACTATAAACCCCGGCCAAGTGCAGGACGCGATTCGCCATTCACTCTCCCCGGCGAAGGTGTTCCCCCGAGGAACATGTCTGGGCCTTATCTCCATGTCGTAAGACCCCTTGGGAAATAATCCCCTAATTGATAAAGGGATGCATATCGTGATGACGCCCTAGATCGTAATCTTTAGTCTCCAGGCTGTGACTATACAGTGCACTGATAATTATTAAACCGGAAGAGTCTTCAAGCGTTTGCCTAGTTCTTTGCTAGGGATTCGCGAGAATTGATAATCGTGGATAACCTTTTGGCTATCCTCGGAGAAAATCGACTCTTTCACTCGTCTGCCTCGGTCGCCCACGCCTCCTCAGGTGATCATTCAGCTCCTGGCAGCGGGCTCTTCGGGAGCGGACCCATGAAAAAAGGCCCTCTAAAAAGTACCATTCATAACGCGTAGACCCGCGCCATATTTCTCGGCCGACTTTATTGAGGAAGTCGGGTGGGGCGAACGTATTGAATTCATCGGGACGTATTGTCGGGAAGATATACGGAGCTGTGGGTTATGGGTTAAGTGGTCTCGGGGTCTAGTGTGTGGTTCGCGTGTGTTTTGCGGGTGTTTTCCGCGTGGTCTGGGGATTTCCTAAGTGTCGAGGTGTCTAACGATAGAGGGAGGACGCGTGGCGACCTTAAAATCGGAGATCGTGACAAGTAGACCGTGGTTCCACACACAGAGAAGGTGTGTGAATCTTTGAACTGGATCTCGAGGTCCTACGAACCCTTTTTCACCCTCTAGCTCACCGATCACCAGCTCGTTAACATTTATTGGGCATCGGTACCCATCAGAGGCACCCCGAGCCGCACACCAGTGTGTGGTTTCGTGTGTGGTTCCCAGGGTATTCGCCCCACACGCGCACGCATCTCGCTCAGCACTTACGGGAACCTCGCCCACGTGCACGCGTTTGCGCATAGGTAACACGTACCTGGCAATTCATAATCTCGCGAGTTCAATGCAACGAGTGGGCCGTGCGGGAACAAAGAGGTGCGGTGTGGATGATACCACTCTTTCGACTCCGACCGATATCCCCGCGACCGGTCGTGCCACCGTAAGCCTATGAGGTCCCTAGGCGACGTTTCTCGTCGTTTCCGCGCGATAAATCTCCGCTAACGTCTGGGAATAGGAGGCGCGTTCTCTAGACGACCCTCCGGCCATATTCCCACGACCGTCAGGAAGAGATGAAGACGTCGAATTGTCGAGAAAGCGGGCTCGATATCACTCGGCGCGACCGATAAGGCGACGCCCATGTCGCGAGTCGAGGTACATTGGGCCCGTAGGACCCAAGTTGGGCCCTATCGGGGCACAGTTTCCTTGGGACGATTCGGGGGGACTTACAATGCGAGTCCAGGCTCGGGGAAGGAAGGTTGCATCGAAGCATCCTTTCTTCGGGCGAGGTGTGTACTCGGGGCCCGCTAAAGAAAAGGCCCCGGCCTCTGTCCGGTGCGTGGACATCGTACTAGGGTATATAGGCCCAAAGGCACAAAGCGCCGATTCCTCACGACCTACGACCTCACCTCTAATGAGCGGCAAAGCACGGCCATTGTGCGCGAGACCTGCTCTTCTGTTTCCCCGCTGCCCACTGCCCGCTGACCGGGGCCCTCCCTCCATTCATCCTCCTTGTACTCGGACACCGCGGGGCCCTATGGGCCCTATGGGCCCGTGAGAACCAGAAGGCGCTGCTCCGGGAATCAACTACCCGGTAATGAAACGGAATGCGATATCGGGCCCCAACGGGGCGGCGCCTTTCTCGCTCGCCTATCGAGAACCACCCACGACGCGCTCGACTGAATATTAGGAAAAAAATTCAACGCGTCCGTGGAAAAAGTCTTAAATAATTAATAGAACCCAGGGAGTCTTCCCCGAAGCCAGCGAGCACAATAATCCCAGGTGAACGCGATCGAAAATCGAGGCACCGCCAGGGGGAATCGAAATTAATCCGGCCATGGGGCATAGAAGACGAATTATCGTTCGTAACCCATTGTTTCGAAATCAATAGGACCCCGTCGATCTTCCGGGTCGCGACCCCAGACTCGGAAATGTTGAAGAATGGTACTCCTGACTCGGGGGTCGCCGGTGCATTATAGGGCCTTAATAAGCTCCATTCAAGTAGCGCTTGACGCCCACTTAATTACTCCCCGTGAAAGGGTAACCAACCCCGTTCGACACGATGCCGCGGCGATTCTTTGCGAAGCTCTTCTGCATCCATTCTTCGAGAGGCCCTTCGATTCCGAGGTCCTCGAGGTTGCAGGTCGGGGGCCCCAACATTCTTCAGCGTCGACTTCGAGATGGATGGCGAGGGAAATCCTTCGATATCGGCTTATTAAATATCTGGCCAGAGGTCAGTAGGGATGGCTTAAAATTTCCTTCCCTGGTGGGGCGAGATCGCGTCGGGCCTTAGGGCCCAACGGCAGGAGCGCAGGTTTTCGGGGCGAAAATCCGAGGGACCGGTCGCGAGGGGCCCGGCCGGTTCCCCGAAGTCGGAAAAAAGGGGTCCGCGGGTGCCCCGAAGAGATCCTTCGGAGGGGGCCGGGCCGGGCCCTGTCCTGGACATGCCGACGACATTCCCGAGGAGCCCCGCGCGGTTTTTCGCGGCTGTTCCCCCCGAAGAGTGACTCAGAGCCCGAGCAGACGTTAAACTCGACGTAAAACTCGAAACGCACACGCGAGGCCCGCTCGGGGCCTGTTTCGAGGGAGGAGGACCCACCCAGAGACGGAGGGGGGCTGATGCGCTCGAAAGGGGCCCGCGAGATTTATTTGCTCGGATTTCAACGGCGACCGGTGCCCCCCCCCCCCTGCTCCCGCGGAATGCATTTCGCATTCGGCCTCTTCCGCGGAATATGCCGCGGGTATTCCTCGTTTTTTCCGCACCGCCAGCTCTCTTTCGTTATTGTTTGCCGGGGGACGCTTTTTCTTGGGACCCGGAGAGTCCCTTGGGCCCTGGGACGGTCTCTTCGAGCCGGGCCCCGAGATGCCGCCTGGAAAAGCATCTCTCGTCGTCCTTGCGCTGCACGAGTCGAAATTTCGACTTTCATTTTTTTTTCTTTTTTTTTTTTTACAACAAATTATCCACGGTTCCGGTAATCGATTTCTATCGTCGAGTCCTCGATCGAGTCGTTCCCATCGAACGTCCTTACTTCCCGGCCTATCCCAACCGCAGCCTCCGATCTACGACCTAGAGATGCGGATCTTGATGAATCGTCCCCGGAGTCATCGAATCGGCGTTATTAGGCGTCGTCGCGGGTGCTTTTTGTCCTACTCTCCTCGTTCAACTCGCGGCCATAAGTTAACTAATGTGCCCAAGAGGCCTGCCATGGATCTCGCATCGACGAACCCCTGGATTTATGTTCGCGAATGATTCTCCGGTTGATTTACAACGACGCGATCTCTGCGAGAGCATACTGATTGACCATTTACCCCTTGTCCCCCCCGCCCATTTTTCTCCTCTCTCCCTTTCTCCCTGTACCAAGGCTATGGAGAGCGCTCGCATAATTTGCCGAGTTGAGGTTAGACCACCTCCGACGGGCGACGTCGCGACGTCAGGAATAAAAATCGTTGAGATTTTTTGGCTAACCCGTTGGGTACCCTCGTCGATTATTTCGGAACTTCGGGGGTGTTGGGAGACAGGGGGAACTCGGAAGTCCGAGAAAAGTGCGGCGGATTTCGGCGAGCGAGAGGTCCCTCGGGAGTCCCTCCGGTCGGGCCCCGTCGGGCCCCGTCGGACCTCATCGGTCCCCGCGCGATCTCGAAGGCAGGGCACGCGTCTCGCCCGCTCCGGGAATGCCGTCGTAACGAGGTCCCCGTCCTACGGGTCTGCTCGGCTTAACTTTTAACTCTTTACTTTGCCAATGTCCGAGGTGATCCCCCTGGAGGAGGACACCGTGCCCCTCCCCTCGGCGGGCCCCGACCGAGATGCCGAGAGCAGGACCCCGACGTTTAAATTAGAGAGGGAATCCCGCGGAATGCGCCGAAGAAATCGGGCCCCGGCATTCCGCGAGTCGCGGGTTTCCGACGCAGGCCCAATGGGGGCCCACGGGGCCCGGCGGGTACCAACGGTGATTGGACGCCATTAGGCCTTACGGGGAAGAAATGACTTTTGCGCTCCTCCCGGAATGCCCCGGGCCCGGAGCCGGAACTCCCCGGAGAGGGGAGGCGACATCGAAAAAGAAGAACCCGCGGCTCATTTTTCACTCCGGGGACACCGGGTCCAGAGGGAACGGGCCCCGACTCGGGATACCCCGAGGCACGGGAACGCGCGAAACTTTTCGACCTGCGAAGCTACCTCGTCCCTGAAGAGGAGCGAGACTTTCTGGCAGGGAAATTAATTGCGTACCCGAAGAACCCCTCGAAGTACCCCGTTTCGAGAGGCCCGGAAGGCGAAGAGGGACTCGTTACTCCGGGACAAAATTCGAGGATCTCTCGTGGACCGGAAATGGCCTCTTCAGGGTTTCAGCCACTTCTTCGGACGCGGCTGCGATCCTCCTTCGGTTCCCCGGGTCTCTCGTTCCCGAAGGAACGAGCACCTCTTCGGCGTCCGAGGGTCGGTGCTTCTTTTCCTCTTTTCTTTTCGAAACAAAGGGACGGTTCCTCGGCGCCGACGCGTCGAGTTAAGTCCCTCCTCGGGGTGGAGCCTCTACTCGGTCCTAAGCGAAATTTGGGGGTCTGACTGCGTCGTCCTTTAATCTTTCTCATCATTCCTCTGTTTACTTACAGAGTCTGGCCACAGGTTGGACAACGGCTCTCCGTTTTGGCGGATTCAGCTCGACCAGGACCTTCTGGACACTATCAGCGCCATTTACCCCGATTGGTTTAAGGTGAGATTACCGATTTAAGGCTGCCTTGAATTTTTTTCAGGAGATTTTGAAAAATAAAATCGACGGTCGCTTTTGACGTTGCAGGACTACACGAGCACCAGGGCCTCGACGTCTTCCTCGGGTTCGTCGGGCAGCCCGGCGACCGGTGGTACCACTGGTACCACGACGGGATCGACCGGTACCAACGGTACCACGGGTACCTCCGGTACCCTTAGGCAAGGACACAGGTCCTCCAGGACCGAGGCCAGATCCAAGACCAAAGGTAAAAGGACCGAGGCCTTCAAGAATAAGGAGAGTCACAAGTCCGAGAGGAAGGACAAGCGTGACTTCAAGGAGGACAGGTGCGCGATCTCGAGCGTCCATCTTTAACTATAATCCTCTCGGTTAAGTCCCGTTCCAGCCGGCGATTCCTGCCCGGAACGTCCGCTCCGCCTCGAATGCTCCGCTCCGTTTTACGCGCTCTTCGGCATCCTCGCCCGGTAGTTAAAAAAAAAAAAAACAAAAAGAAGAAGAAGCAGAGCGTTATCTGGTCGCGCGCGTTTCGGCGCCCTCTCTCTTCGGGTTCCTCGGGCCGCTCTTTTTCCGCGTGGCGTGATCTCACGCCCGTGAAATCCGCGGAACCGGCGAAAATTGACTCGTCTTCCCAGCAAAAAGCCGGGCCCGGTCGCCTCGAGCGTTGGTTGCTCCTTTTGCCCCGTCCGCCGCGTGAAAGATTAATTTCCAAAATGTAACCTCCGGGTGCCCGCTTCCAGGGAGGTTCCTGGACACGGGAAGAAGACCTCGAAGACGTTGACGCAGAGGGTTGACAAGTTCAACGAGAAGCCGAAGCAGGGCTCGCCGTCGCCCCCGGGTATGGCGGAGGGCAACCGATCGCCGCCCAAGGCGGAAGTCGACGAGTCGCCTCTTCAGCACGCCATGGACCGCAACAAAGAATGTGAGTTTTTTCCCTTTTTCATCTTCTCATTCCCTCGTCCACCCTGCAACAAATACCACCTAGATGCGCCTAAACTCTAAGATATTACAGATTTCGCAAATTTCCCAATATTCGCAATCATGGCAATATTCGCAAATTTCGGGAATTTTGCAAATTTCCTCGGCAACACCTTAAAGGTCCCCAACACATTGTTAGTAAACCGTGCTACGCAGTCTCTGCCCGTAATCAACGTTTCCGTTAATCGACATTCCCTTCCGTCGTTTCTCGTCGCGCCGATAGCGAAGGAAGCAGTCCGTCCGGAATAACGAATGCAAAGTGTCGATTAACGGGCCCATTGCGACCGTTTCCGGTCGTGGCCCAACGGGCCCCGCACTGCAGCTGCAGTTGCACTTGCCAGGGTCTCTCCACACCTTGAAGCGACGCATCCGAGGGTAGAAGTCGGCCCAGAAGCTTGGTTAAGTGAATTCCCGGTTTTTGCGAGCCGCAGGTTCGGGGCCTTAAGGCCCATTTCCCAGTCAGCCTCGGGAGGAGCCAAAATACGCCTCCTCCCTTAACTTCTTACTCCGGCATGTCGAAAGAGGGAGAGAGAGAAAGAGCCAGAGAAAGGAGACCGGCCGTGTGCGTGGACGCACGTGAAAATGCCTACGCGCGTGCACACACGCGATCTGCAAGAGGCGTGTCTATTTATAACGATGATATCACCGCCGATTACCTACGCTTTTGCGTGGACAATCGCGAGCGAGAGACCCCGAAGGGCCCC
Source organism: Orussus abietinus (assembly GCF_000612105.2). Classification (NCBI taxonomy): domain Eukaryota; kingdom Metazoa; phylum Arthropoda; class Insecta; order Hymenoptera; family Orussidae; genus Orussus; species Orussus abietinus. The sequence continues at coordinate 376,219 of NW_019394276.1, read as the reverse complement.
CTTTTTCTCCTTTTTTTACAAAGCCAGCAAATGACCCCCTTTCCGATTTTTCTCATGGTCCTTTTTACCTTCTAATTTATCTTAGCGCGGGTTACTATGTATAATTTAATGTTTAAGAATTAAAAAAAAAAAAGTCGGTGATGCGTCAAAAAAATTGATATGCATATATCTCAGGGGGGTGCGCAGTGGACGCCGGACTACCTTCGCTTTCCGCTCGCAGCGCGTCAGATTTCGATTCCGTTATAACGCCGCGTTTCGCCCGCACTTGCGGTAATCGATTCCTTAATCGATTCGATCGATCGATCGGCTGACTAGGTCGGCAACGAGCTGCGAGATCCGTCGATTAAGGCTTCCCTTAACGGACCGCGCGCGAACTATCGTCGAAACGAGGACCGGCGGCCATTTTGGTACCGCATCCCAGTTTCTTTAATATCGAAAAGAACGCCCGAGGGAAATTCCTCCGGCCCTGGAGAGATTGACGCGAAGTGCGCTCATAAAGGGAGTCTCGAAGTACACACCGTAACGACTTTTAATTAATTAAGGGCAAAGCGAGGAAAAAGAGGGGAGGGCCCGCCATTACTCGGCGCGTTACTCGAGAATCATTAAACGGAGCGGAGCGTTTCCGCCGTAAAGTGGGTTTTTCGGATCTATCGGTCGACATCGACGAGTCGGGGCCCGGGATATCGATCTAATCGGGGCCCGATCGGGGCCCGAATCGATGATCGAATCGAGAGGGTCGACGGCCGGTTCTCGGCTGAAAAACCGGTGCTGAAAATGATCGTGGGGGCGCGTGGCTCGACGGGGTGTTATAAAACACCGTGTTACGCGCGTGGGCCGTAAGTGGGCCCGCTCGCGCGCGCGTGCGGCTCGTCCGTGTGGGACCGGCCGCAGGCGCGCCGGCGCGAGTCTCTCCCCGCGCGGGTCGGCCGTTTCGCGTGTGCTCGGATATGTAGGAACGCCGATTTCAATGCGTTATACGCGCCGACGCGGGGCTTCGATTCGACATATCTCGATCCGGTTCGCCCACGGGCCCGCGGGCCCGTCGGGGTATGAATATGCAACGATAACGCGCCATTTATTTATATCGATGACGCACCGGCCGCCGCCGGAAAGGGTTGAGCCAAACCGGGACGGAAAGGGACCGGTCAAGGGGTTTCGGCTCTTATCCAGACTGCGTTACTATCGGACTCTCCTGACGTCCCCTTACGTTTTTGCGGTCGTTCAGAAGATAGGCAGAATGGTTCACTCGCCTAGAAGACGAATCCGTGTCGAGCCGCCGGAAATTCGAGTCAGGTCGGCCCTGGGGCGACCTCAAAGTCGCAAGGTGGAGGAACTCGAAGACGGCGCCTGGCCGACTAGCAGCCGCGCGGCGGCCCTTCGCCCCGTTCCTCTCGGGTGCCGGAGCCGCGATCAGGTGCTCGGCAGTCGAGAAACGATTCGGCTTCCTATCTAGGGACGAGACACGGGGGTCGCAGGGAACGAGGGGAAGGAAGGCCACTGGGCCCGCTGACGTTCGCTTCTCGCACCAGGTGGCCGACCGATTTGCCCCGACCACAATGGCGCGTGGGTCGAGGAATTGTCGTGTGTGGGGTTTATTTATCGTCACGGTGACGAAACCGAGAATCGCGAGGGCCACCTCCCGCTCGCCTTACGTCACTACCGTTTCCGGTCGCGGTCCTCCCGGGTTTCACGAGTTTTTCCCGAACTGTCTCTAGGCGAAGACCCGAGTTCCACTTTCCTGGGCGACGCTTTTCGGGACCACTTCGCGCCACCTCGATAGCTCTCTACTTTTAAAGATCGACTCTTTGTCGCTATTGACCGTGAAAACGATTATCCTCGCGCGGAAGGAAGAGCATCAGAGGATGTCCCGTTCGACTCGCTACGTGCGGCTGTCGGTAGAATCGATTCTAGACAATCGATTATTAGTTAGCACTCGGTCACTTGAGTTCCTTGGCTCGATTCCTCCCCTCGGCCGGCGGTCGGTCGCTCCTGAATACAAATCGGTCCGACTTCCTTCCTCTCATCGACGCTTTCCGCCACCGTGGCCTAGCGCCGATGAATGTCAATTCGGCATCCCGTTCCGTCCGACCCGCCGACATAACCTCGAAATCGCCGCTCGCGAAAAAATCCCCTCCGAATATTGCCTCGAAAATTTTCGAGGCAATCGGAGGCGCGCTCGTCCCCCTATAAATTCGACGGTCGTGTCTCGCCGGGACTACTTTTCTTTCTACTAGAAACTATCTTTCTTTTTTTTTCTCTCTCTATCTCCTTTGCGGCCAAGCCGAAAGATGGCGATTTCTCGTTCTAGACATGTAAGATGGAATTAGGTTGAGCACTTCGCCAACTCGTATCGGCCGAGTATCTCTCGGAGGATCGTGAGGCGAATTTGCCGATGCGCCGCACAAAAGCTAAAGGTCGACTGGGAGAGACCGCGGGTCCTGTTGTGCAAGGACCCCCCGCGAAATGTACTTTGTCAGCTTAGCATTCCGTCCGGTCCTGATTAAACTTTCTCCCATGACCGTCGTTTATTAAGCGACAATCCCGAGTGATCTTGACGCGGTTGGGAAATAACGCCGGACGGTAAATATTGTTCTCCGCGATGCCCACCCCCTTCTTGGAACGATGTCACGAGGTGGGACGGCGTTTCGCAAGTTATCGCGATAGCGGGGGGAATTAATAATCGGCGTCCTAGTTATTAACGACCGGACGATGTTTCTCGAGGAAAAGTTTCTGAAAAATTATTAAAAAAAAAAAAGAAAAAGAAAACTCGATCAAACCCCCGGGTAACGATTTTTCCTGCGTCGGATTTTTCGGAACGATCGTTGTCGAGGGCTCTGCGCGCTGCCGCGAAGGGGGCCCCTCGGGCCCCTCGGGCCCCGAAAAGCGGCCGCCATAAATTCCATTTTCACGCGTGTCACATCGCGGTGCCACCACGAAGAGGACCTACCGGCTCGTAAACCTTGGCAGCCATTCTTCTTCGCGTTGTATATTTCGAGAGTTACGCCTCCGGGTTGGAGGTTGCGCGCTCGCGCTTACAAGCGCACCTACACGCTTGCACCGTGGAAATAATTACCGTGCACGCGTCGAAGGTAATTGCGTCTTCGCGACGTTAATCGAGCGGGGAATATTCGATAATTTCTCGGTACTTTCTCGGCCCCTTCGTTTCCCGGGACCAAGATGGCGGCCGGGCCCTCGAGAGCCCGGTGGCGCGCGCCTCGAAAATTGCGCAACGACCTCGCGATTCGAGCGAGATAAATGACTAATTGCTAATTAGGGCCCGACTGACCCCCCAGGGCCGTGGGCCCACCCGGCGAGAAATTTAATCGCGCCTCCGGATTTTCCCCCGGACTCGCAATTTTCGCCCTAATGGCGGCCTTTCGGCAATTAGTCAGCTCCGCCGACACTCGCCGCCGTTACTCCGGCAATTAGCCTGCCGACTTAATCGCCGTCTTTCCTCTCTCTTCCTCCCTCTTCCTCTCCCTCCCTCCCTCTTTTTCTCTCCGGAAGAGGGCGGTGGTCCTGCGTATCCACTTCCCTCCTGGCGCCGTTCTTAACGTCCTAATCTCGTCTGAAATTCGTCGCCCGTAAAAAAATTCAAGTCCCTCGTTTAGTTAATCACCGCTTGTGCCCTTTTTACGATAAATCAACCAGTCGGCCTCTCTCGTCGTTGCTTCGAGTAGGTAGTTACAACGACAATTAGCCCAGCGACATAATCGTCGAGTTTGCTTGTCGGAAGAAGTCGGCGGACATGTTTCGTTCCGCTGCAGCGCACCCTGCTCCTTATCATTACCCCCTTATCAATGCTCTCTCTCTCTATTTTCATACTTCTAATCGCTTACATATTTTTCTACATTTTTGTCTGACCTGGTTTCTCATACCGTCCAATAATTAGCTCTATCTCGTTACGCCCTGACTTACGGTCTTCAGTTTCAATTCGTACCTCATTTTGTAAGTATCCGAGAGCTTCCTCGAAGTGGCAGATATCACGACATGTCGATGTCTATAACGAAGTGTGACTGAATTATCGCGCGATTATCTTAATTAGCAAGGGGATTGTTTTGGCCCACGCACGTCCGATCTGCCCACGTCCTAACCATGGGTCCGGGTTCAAGGCACCTCCACCGCGTAAACTGGACTTGGCTCGCTTCTCGTATGACCGACTTTTGCTTATACATTATTCTAATACGTCACTAATACGTTTCCCCATACCTCGTATACGTAACACTGGATATGATATGTCCATCTAGAGGAAAAAGATTCATTGAAAGTAATTCATTGAATTATTTCTTCGCTACTACTCAAGGAAATATTCCTTTGGTTGAATGGCATTTTTTTCTCGGTGCATGTGTCCATGCACCTTAAGGGGTCCGAGACCAACATCTCGTCAACGATTAATATCCACATACCCATGACTCTTCCTACCGATTTTGCCGAAACTTTTAAAACGGTGCAAGGAATTTTTATTAAATTTTTATGCAGTTATAAAGGAAGGTATTACCATCTGGGTAATTATCGAAACAGGCCGCGGGTCGAAATTCATGTGGAGTGATAAATCTATGGAGATCCAGTGGGAGGTGGAGATGAAGAAATTTTCTGCGCGCGTATCGGGCCGACCTAACCTCCGTTTTCCCCGTGTAGGCTTAAGATTTTTCCCCGGGTGGCGAGGAATTAATCGCCGATGGAAACGAGAACGCGGAGGAGGATGTTTACCTCTGCTCGTGGAACCGGGATCGAGGCGAGTTTAGTGATAATGATGCGTGGTGACCAAGATGGCGGAGGCCAGGACGGTGTCCTTGGTTATGGCTTATGGTTACGGGTAGGTGTCAGCCACGCGGAAGATGGAAAAGCCGTTCTCCGAAGGCGTGTAGGCGAAATGTATCAAGGCTGATTTCGCGCAGGTTGTTTCCAATCTAAACGGTGGCGGCGAGTCTCGACCGCGTCGAGAAGGAATTTCGGAAAAGGCGGATTTTTCGTCCGCTCGTCTAAAGAAAGGATCGAGGATCATCGCGAGACCGATTATGTGGTTAAATTTACGCGGTAAACGGCCACTTAGGGACCGAGTTGAATTATCGTTCTTGATATACGTGGACATTCATAGTTTCGAGGTTTAAGAGGAAGGAAAGTGTCATGGCGGCGCGCGGGGCCTCGGCAAGCCACGCTCGTTCTAGGAACGCGTTTGTCATCCTGACAATTTGTCGGAACATCGCTTAGGGAGAAGCATTACGTGTGTTATTACGAGAGTCAGGACTTTTAGTTTCGGCGGGGGCGAGGAGAAAGAACGCGAACGCGGGGGAGGACGAAGGGCACGATTAGTGCCTTTCGCAACGTCCACCAGGGTCCCCAGAAAAGTCCCCAGATTCGGGCCTCGGAGATCTCGGAACTCTTTCGAAAGTCCGACCCACTCGCTGTGGATGACGTTACTCGGATATTGCGTCGGAAAACGCGCCACCGAGCCCCATGCAACAAGGCCCAAAACCCACCGACCGATTTGGGCCCGAAGATACCACTGGGCCCAAAACGCGAGAATAAAAATAAAATCGCGCGTTTTCGCAACGACCCGCCACGTGAGAAAATTCCTTGGGCCCCGACTTTCTCGAAAACGAGGTGCATATATTTCGGGGACATCTCGGTGTTCCCAGGGGGTACTTAAGTCTCCCCCTTTTAAGGCCCCAATCGATCACGAGCCGCGAGCCTTCGACGGGCCCCTTAACGAGAGTCCCTCGACATATCCCGATGATTTAAGGCGCCGCCATCTTGGCACGGGTGCATCATTTTCGTGAAACCCGGAAAAGGGTTTTGGGCCCGTCCCCCCTGCGGGACCGGCCGGGGCCCGCGTAATGACCCGACGACGCAGAAATTCGCAATTAACTTCTGGCGGGCACCGGTGGGCCCGAGAGCGTCGGCGTAATTGGTTTTGCAGAAAACTTTTACGTGTTTCCAAGGCATTTGCATAATGTGCGAGGTCGGCCGTGCGGGGCCCGATCGATCGGTTAATTTAAATACCGAGTGCGCACCGCGGCCGCCCTGGCCCAACGGGCCCCTCCGATCGTGCGCCACTTCGGCACCCATTAGCTTGTAATTCTCCTTACTTATTGCTGGTAAATACCTGCCGGTTATTACGACGCGCCGCCGCATACATTTTCCTAATCAATTCGCGCCACTCCTTCCCGCCAACGTCGCGCTCCTTCCCCGGATCGTCGTTCGATCGGAGGATTCGTCATTCTCGAGCAAAATGGTCGATAGGGCCCAAAATCGATCCCCTCGAATCCTCGTAAAATCCTCGAATCGATCGCATTTCGACCGAGTGTATTTCATCCCGCGACTTTGATGGGATTTTCTGGGGAGACGATAGATAAGGCCCGATTGAGAATGGGCCCCGAGGCCCCTTTTCTCTCGCCAGCTCCCTCGAGAACAAACCGCGCTTCTTACACCCACGGGCCCCGAATTTCACGAAGGGCCCCTCGGAATGCGTCGGCATCTCAGGCCCCTTCCTCTGGGCCCGACGCAAAACGGCCCAGGTCAGGGGTCGGCCCTGGGGCCCTCGCGTACCCTGTCATGCGATATGTTGCTCGTACGTTATGACACTCCACGTCAGGATGCGCGCTCCTTCACCGGGGACCATAACGTGTCTTGCCTCGAAATTTCGCCCGGGCCGAAATTTGGAAATTCCGTCAGCCAACGACGTTAACCGCCGTTCTTTATCGCTCCTCGTTCATATTTTACAGTACATATTTTCGCCGCACAATGAGCCGTAGCGAGATTCGCCGTTCAATTTTCGCCCCCCCCCCCCCCATTTTTTTTTCGAGAAAATTTCGAGTCTTTCAAGAAATTCGATTTTACGCCGCGTCGAGTTCCGGGAGTCGGCGGGGTCGATCGAAATATCGCGTCGGGGCCCGATGGGCCTCACTCGCGGGGAAGGCGGAAGGACGAGGACGCGAAAAGGGAGGTCGTTCGCCATCCTCGATCCCGCGGCTTTACGAGGCTGCTTTACAACCTCTCGTGCACGGGACAGAGGGGGAGAGCGGCATAACATTGTGTCGTGATTATGTATCGTCATCGCATAATGCGATTTGACGCAGGTGGTCCGGGCCCCGGGAGGTATTAAGGCCCTATCGCGCCGCCCGGCGATAACCAACGCCGATTCCGAAACCTTCGCGTTTTATCTCCGAATTCCTTCATTTACGCCCTTCCGACGTTATTTCGACTGGACGGTATCAAAACTCAATTAGTCCCCTCCCTAAAAAAACGGGCCCCACAAGATCTCAACTTGTCACCAACATCCTCGATAAGCAAGAGAAAGCAAGAAAAAGTCATGCGCACAGTAGGAGCATTTAAATTCCCCGCCATTGAGACCCACCTGTCCCAATTTCCTCCAGGGCCTTACGGGCCCAATTCAATCCTAGGTTCAAATCAACCCTGAATTTCAGATTCGAAGAAGCCATTGAATTCCCACTTTCGAGGAAATTCTCGCCTCTCGTTGTCCCAGTTGGGGCCCTATCTGGGCCCGAAGTCGCGGTTTCCTTGGTTTGTCGCCGCGGCGCTCGCGTCGCTCTCCCAACAAAGGGCAGGGCTCTCGGGGGGATCGCGCCCAGCGGGAACGGAGGACAATAATAAAACGAGATATCTCGTACGTGGGCGGTCGTATTGTTAGCGCAACAAGGTATGCGCCCCGTACCGCGGCGCTTCTGTGCGCCCCCCACCCCCAAGTTGGAGGTGGGTGCGCTTAATAAAGGGGCGCGTGTGCGTGCGCTTAATAAGAGGCCCCTGTGCTGGGCCCGTCGGTGAGCGCGCCGTATGTAAATCGAGGGCCCCATCCGCGGGGCCCGTCCGCGGCGCCCGAGCCCGGCATCAAAAGCCGCTCGCCGCCTCGCCGCGCGATAAACCTCCACGAGTGCGAGAGAGACGGAGCGATGGGCCGCCCCTTGAGTGCGAAAGAGAGGTCCGAGCTCGCGCTGGCCGTCGGTCCCCTATACCCGGCAACTCTTCCTACGACCACCTCGCCCCGATTTTGCAACGAGTGTACACCTCGTCCACCCGCCCGTTGCAGCTGCGCGGACTTTCCGCGAGTAAACCGCGTCTCGGGTTACCGGCAAAACATTGTAGGGCAAGCCTGCGGATTTTATTCCCGGCCGAAATCCGCCGGTTCCCGAACGCCAGACGGCGCCGTCGAATCCGCTGACGGATTATCCTCACCGTAAAGTGGCCGGTCGTCAAACACGGATGGCGATAATATTTGGACCGACTTTAACTGCGTCCGACAGAGACGGAGGCTTTTGAGCGCCATCGAGCTCTTTTATATCCCGTTTCTTTTTTCATCGACTTTTCACCCGACACCTCACCTCTTTTCGACTTTTATTCATTTATTTCTCCTTCCATTTCTCGGCCCTTTTGGTCCTGGGCACGAGGCGGCCAATTTGTCGGTATTTGTCAGCCCGGCCCTAATTTGCGGACGTAGAGACGCGGCGTCTTCCGCGGCAGCTGCGTCGCGACTATCGGCCGCTTATCGCGCGCGGCCGCCGCATCCGGCTCGCCACGTGGTCGCCGCTGCCGGACGCGCTCCACCAATCGCGGCTCGCCGCTTCCGCTTACAATGTCTCGAGGGCCCTCCGATTGGCGAACGGCCAATTGCTCCAATGCCAACCGGCCACCGCTCGCTGGCGCGATATCGCGATAAAGGGAGAATTAGTGCAGGCGGCCCGCGGCTGCGGTAAATAATCCCTTAGTTAGCGCGGCCGTAGATCGCGGGCTCGCGGAATCCGAGCGATCTCGACGCGCCCTCCGATTAGGTCGGCGATTTCGGGAAATCGGGCGGGATCGCCGCCATTTTTCTATTTCAGGAGGAAACATCGATTTCCACCGCAGGGCGCGATTTCTCCCCCCCGGGAGTGACCGACCCTTTGGCGCCCTCCACCTTGCCAATAGGAGGGAAGGACGATAAAATTGGATTTACCAAGGACAAGGGGAGTGTGATAATTTTTTGAAAGTCCCACGGGGGCGGGAAAGCCGCGCGTCCGGCAGCTGCGGCTGCTTTCCCTCGGGGAATGCGTTTCAATTCCGCGCGTCCGAGCCGGCCGCGGTGGCTTTATATATAGAAAATAATCCCGTTTCTCTCGGCCTCCTCCGCGCCGCACCCGCCGGGGCGGACTTATCTGTCGCGAATGATATGACACGAAAGTCGAGCCGTGAATCCAAGTTTATCCGCGTTCTATTATGAACCATCTCCGGTGCAGCTGTTAGCCCCAGTTGCGGCCGGGCCGGGCTCGCTCCTACCTAGGTGGCGGCACCTAGCGGCCGCCTCGAGAACCGGACCGCGGCATTAATAAGACGACGCGTTGCCGGACAGACTTAGAATAGCTCCTAGAATAGCCCCGACGGCAGTGGGCCACATTATCCACCGAAAGCTCCTCTCTCTCTCCAAACGACCCGAGCGAGCGGGCGGACCCGCGTTTTCCGCGTCCCCTCCGGCCCTTTCCGCCGGATCCGCCGAAAACCCGCGCCGACCGATTTACCCGGATTCGCGGACTAAATGGCCGCGTCTATTCGCGTCCTTGTTTTTCCCCCGGGAATTATCACGGATTTTCAGGTACTATCGGGAATGTTATAGAATTTTCTCGAATTTTCCTGGCTTTTCCCTTCGACTCCGTCGTCGATCTCCGGGCCGGGAGATGAGCAAAGAGGGTCTCCTCGACCGAGGTACGAGGGGCCCGGTAACAAACGACTCGCAAATCCTCCCTGTCAATTTAATCTCGCCTCGGATCCCGGAGAAATGTTAATAAGGGGCCTCACTGCCGCGCACGGGCCCGTAACACTTTATTTTCGCGCAAAGATACCGCGCGGAAATTGTGTGCAAAGCGGGCCCCCTGCTCCCTGCTCCCTTTCTTCCTCCTTCCGCCCTTTTTTTCGCCTCCCTGCCTCCCCCTTAGTCGACTTCTCCTTTTCTCCCGTCCTCCCTCCCTCGAGGTCCTAGGATTTATTTGCAAGCCGCAACCGCTAGGCGCGCCCGGAATCCGCGACTCCTCGTTTTTTACCCCCTTTTCTTAAACCCACCCCTGTTTTTATTTCCACCTAAATCCAAATCCGAGGACGACTCCACCCGTGAAGGATCCATTCTCGACCAGGCTTGAAAACTGCCTCCTTGACACCGGAATTAATTTCCAATTCATATTTTCGGAAGGGTGTCGCGGGGAAAATCGCTAATTACGGGAAGTTCGTTCGATGAGCATTTATCTTTCACCGCCGGTCGTCAAAGGTGGATTGACCGATCTGGGGATTTTTTGCCAGACGCGGTGCGGCGGTTTTTTCTAGCCCGCCGGTTCCTAGATGCTAGAATACCGCCGGAAGAAAAAAATAAAAAAATAAAAAAAAAAAGCTCGCTTTGAGCTCGCCGCTCCTCGCGCGATCTTTCCCGCCTCCTTTTTTTTCTCCCCTCTCTTTCTTTCGCTCTCCATTCTCGTGATAATCGTCCCGGGGATAAGTCGCGAGGCTTGAGTGACGCGCCGTCGTTTCGGGAGTATTTGGGTCACTCGTCTCGTTAGGTTACCGACACGCGTGGCCAGGATAAATTGTACTTCGGGCCGGTGCGTTACGCATCTCCAGGCTCTCCCGACAGTTGTAACTTGACATTCCAGAAAATTGTCACTTCCATTTGGTCCCGCTCGTCAAAGGATAATTCGCGCCGAGCGCTTATCACCTTTCTCCGCCCCAAGGCCCGCGAGTAATTCCGCGTGAAAATCACGGGTTTAACGAAGGGACGCCTCAGAATTGGGCGGAAAACTTATTTCCCGATTGTCTGGGTCGTTGGCGCGGGACGCCGGCCAGGCGTCGCGACGCGGTGCGTCGGTGCGTCGGCGCTCGTCGCGCGGCGGCTTTTGCCAAAACAAATAAACCCGGTCGGCGTCGCGTAAGCGTAATTGTTTTACGGTACGCCGCCGTTAGCGCAACTCGCGCGCACAAGGATAAACCCACGTACCGAACATACGGCCGCTCTATTATTAGACGGCCAAGCTAGCCTGCAAAGCCAAACATTCTTTCATACGCGATATGTGGGTCGCAGTGCGCGAGTGCCGCACGCGGAACGCGATCCGGAACGCGGAATCCGGAGCGGAAGAGCCGGGACCGAAGGACCGATTCGAACCCCGGAGGAACAAGGAGGTAATTTCGTCGGTGAGAGAGACGAAAGACAGAGATAGAGGGGGGCAGAGAGAGGGAGAGTCCTGGGAGAAATCTGGGGGAAATGTCTAGGGACCTTGCAAGAGGCCCAGGATTCGTTAACATTCCCCAGGCCGGTAATGAGGGCCGCAAGAAACCCCGGCATTCGAGCCGTGTGCTAATCCGGGCTTAATTGTGCGTTGGAAATTAGTGGAACGAGTTTGGGCCCCGAATTCGGGCCCGGATTCGTGGGCGATAGGCTCCCATTGGGCCCGAGGTGTCTTTAATAAGATCGGGTGGGTGAAAGACGCGGATTTTATGTCGGCCGTGTCGGCGGATAGGGATTGACAGGGTGGATTCGGATTTTGGGCCCGAGACGGGCCCCGATCCGCCGGTTAATCCGAAAAGCCGGGCCCGGTAATCCGGCGCGAAGAGAACGCGCGTCGACGCGTCAATCGCGTGGACCGGGCCGACACGTAGGCGAGCCGGATGTTTCGGCAACACGAGGCCTCGATCCGTGGGCCCAGAAACGAAATCCCGAAATCGACGGGAGACGACGAGTCGTCGCGAGGGGATTACAAAACATCGTCGAGAGAGTCGATGCGCCCGGGCGTTGCGCGCGACAGGATCGGCTAAGGCCCCTGGGCAACATTGGGCCTTATCGTGTCGAGCCAATCGCGCGTGGGCGATCACTTCCGTTTGGGACGAGCGCACGCGCTCGCTCCCTACCGTACGACGGAACCTGTCGCGCCGCCGACGTAAGGCCCCGTTACTGGGCCCTGAGAAGGGAGAGCCCGGGCCGGGTAATTAGCGGTTTCGCCGGAGTCGATCGACTCCGTTTAAGATGCGCGAGAGGGCCCTAGGGCCCGAGCTCGTCCGTCACTCCAACACTCGCACATCGAGGGTCCCCGTTCGTTCACCCGATCAGCTATTTCCGGGATCGGGCCCTTCCGGGTCCCGGAAATCCTCTCCAGGCCCCGCCGGATTCTCAGTCCCGGCACGCGCCAGCATCCTCCTTTACATATTCCGCGCATTCATATTCCGCCCCTCTCTCCTCGGGGCCTCTAATGCCCGAAACGACGGCCGAGTCCGAGTCCCGTTCCTCGCGGGCCCCGGACACGCGACCGCTTTCGAGGAGTCTCCCTCGCGACGGAGGAGCCGGGGCCCGTCCACTGTCCGGTAACGGGCCCCGTCCGAACCGCTGCGGGGCCCGACGAGTTCCACTTCCTACGCCCGCATCTCGGGCCCGAAAACAATTCACCCACGCGGGCCTTTCGAAAGGCCCACGCCCATCGGGGAAGCGCCCGTGGCTGATCCATCGTTTTCACCTACGGGCCCCCACCGCGGTTGCGTTTCCGCGGGGCCCGGAATCTCCGCGGTCCCACGATCCGTGACGCTAACTCCGGGCACGCGCCTGCGGGGCCCACGGGCTCGCGCGGCCCACGACCCCCTCCCCGGGCCTCCCACTCGAGCGCCCCCTCCACGGTCGGGCCCCCCCTGCTTCCCCCACGCGGTCCCTCCGCTGCTCCCACCAGGCCCTGCACTCGGTCCGCCGGGCTCCGGGATAGCCGGCTGCCGACGTTCTCCGGCACCGTAATGCCCTCCACGACGCACGACGCACGACGCACACGTTGAAACCTCTACCTCCTGCAGGGCCCGTCACGTGGCCCCTGCTAAGGCCCGCGGGCCCGCACACAAGCTCAGTCAGAGACGAACCGAGAGACCGCTCGCAGATCGCACCGACCGCGACCGATTTTCCGCCAGCGATCTCGCGGTGTGTAAACGCGCGCGCGCGGCTGTCATGCATCCTGGTGGTCCCACCGGTGAGGCCCACCGCGCCCGGATAGGGCCCGTTACTCGCGAGCCCTGAAGTGCCGCGGAACGCCGACCCCTTCGATCAGCTGTTCACCCATTTTGGGCATCGTCCCTCCGACCGCAGTTCTCAGTGCCGAAACCTATCGCGGCGATGCAGTGTCTGTGAGCCCGTTCCATGTGTGCGCGCGTGCGCGAGGGTGCGACACCCCTCTGGGCCCCCTGGGACTTCAGGCCCATCCGGAGCGGATTAAATGGTGCGAACCCCGCAGGAATCGGCCTACGTGGGGCCGCCCGGCCGAGGTGGTCCCGCGCGATTTTGGGCCCGGCAAGATCGATCGATCGATCGCTGATCGGACCCGGCGCCGACCGGGGGACGCGCGTGCCTCGCTTAAAGACCCGGGAACCTCCGCGACGTAATGAACCGATGTCTATCGGGCCCCGATAAGATCGGTTTATTAAATCGAATCCGCGTCACGGTACGCGCGGCCGCGCCGGTAATTGAATCGAGATCGGATCGCGAGCGGCGAAATCGGCGGGTGGCGGCCCACGGACTCTTTTCCGCCGCGGCGCCAGCCCAGGGGCCGGGCCTGAAATTCGATCGATGGGCAGATATCGGTCGAGATCGGGTGGCGGCGCTTCGGCAGGGGAGTGACTTCGGGCTAAAGCTTCTCGTAGAAATCGACTCCCGTGGGAATCCAGTGCCCCGGTCGTTGCGATCGGTCTCGCGAGCTTTCCTTAGGACACTCGCCTCGGTAAGCGGGACTTCAATTCCGTCGATTTTCGCTCGGTTAAGAGAATCGGCAAGGTCGGATCCTGGGTGCTCGCTCCGCGGCCAACTTTCACCCTCGCGATCGTCCCGCGGGATAGGGCCCTTGCTAATTACGTCCGCCGATCGGCGAGAGAACGATCCGATTCCTCGAGTCGGGGGACCTATCGATACGACCGATCGGCGGGAGCTCGAATCGGCGGAGGGCTGGTGCGTTCGCCGAGAAGAGTCTTGGAAATGCGTGTCGAGGTCGGAGCCGGCGGGCTCGTCATCGTCGTGGGAGGGGCATGCCGATCCTCGGACTCGACTTGGGGTCGACTCTCGATTTCTTCGGCTCTGGTTTCGCAACGCGCCACCCCCCTCCGCTGTGGGAAAAAAAAAAATCGGCGAACAAACCTTTTTTTTCATCGCGCTCGACTTCTCTAGAAATCGTCGAATCTCTCGGTCAAGGCGATCGTTCGAGGGGGTAATTCACGGAGGATGAACGATCGCGATTAATCGTTCGATCCTTAACTCGGCAGGAATGAGTTTTAATATTTATCCGTCCAGGAAACGGTCGGCTGGATTCTCTCGGGGGACTTTCGTCGCTGTGTAATAATTTCGCGGGGCCTCGGAGGAGGGGGGGGGGGGGAATAAAAATCGGCAGCCGAACGAGGGGGGAGGCATCGACGGCTTCGAAGAAGCGCGTCCCTCGATCTCTCTCCGGCGCAGCCTTAATTTCGTAACTCGGTGCCGCCATTAAAGTAACGAATCGCGCGATTAAGCCGCGCGGGCTTAATTAGGTGGGCGTTGTAAATCGCGCGGAAACCGGCGAGAATTACCGGGCCGATCTCGATACAGAAATCGGCGCGTTACGTAGGTGTGTTTGTACGATCTCTCGGGTCCCCGTCGGCGCATCCCGAGTCCCCGTAGCCGATTTCTCCGTCCCGGGGGCCGGAATCGGAGCGATTTTTCTCACCACAATGAGCTCTCGGAAATCGGGGGGCCGATTTTTCTCCGAAAGTCTCCGGAGTCTCGTCCTCTCGCGAAACTCGTCCTTAATAAATAACGCGCCGAAAGCGTATCGACGAGCGTATCGGGATCGCAATCGGCGGGGAAATCGGCGGGCTCGTAAATATCACCTGAATGAGTCGCTAGGCAGGGGGAATTAATAAATCGTCACCGATGATCGGCCGATAAAAACGCGCGATTCGCCGATCGATCTGCCGGGCCGAATCGGCCGGTCCCCGAGGGCCCCTCGAAAATTGGGACCCTCGCTAATGGGGAGAAGAAGAAAAAAAAAAAAGAAAATTAAATCAAATTGCAGGAACCGATAATCAGGGGAGTCCCGGCAGGTGTCGAGTCTCGATCGACACGTCTAGTCAACGGGGAGGATCGATGCAGGACGATCGATCCGGTGTCGGATCGGGCCCTATGGCCTAATCAGGGGCCCGATGGTCCGCGAAAGTGAACACACAGTGCGCGAGTAACCGCGGTTTGGTGATTTTTCCGGATTCGCTTCGGCGATCCCTAGTGACCCTTCTCGATCTAGGGGGAAGAAAAGAGAAAAACAAAAAGGAAAAAACATGGTTACCCTGGACACGGAGCAAAAGCCCGAGAGGCAGCACTGCGGCCGCCGCATGTGCGCGATCTGCCGGCGCATCAAGCGCGATAAAGGTAATTCCTTGATTTTCGTCCCCCCTTTGGAAGTGCAACAAAAAAAAAAAAAGAAATCGCCACAGAGCCGATGGCGTGTCGATTCGGCGTTAAACCTGGAAAACGTCGATTTCGCCCGGTCGGCGATAAATCGCGGCCCGAATAAACGTCGCTCCTCGAGGAAGGCTCCTCTCTCGCGCGCGGTTAAATTTTTATTTCCCTTATTTCCCCGCTGTCACTCGAGTCCTCCTCCGTGTACGTAAGCCGGGCCTCCATTCAATACCCCAGCCCGATCTTATCCGGATAACTTGGCCAATTATAATAACCAAATGTTGGCAGCCAGGGTGACGTTTAATATCGTAATGCCACGCGGCCAGCGCGATCTGCCAAACGAATCTCGTGTAATTCCCTCTCTTGTCCCCCTCGACGATAGTATATCAATTCAATGAAGTAATTACAACGAGTTAAACCGGGGACGTTAACTCTGGTTACCTCTAACCTGCGAAATTAACTGCTCCCGATTAACTAAAATTTCATGAGCACTTCCTGTACACGTATACTCGGACTCGCAGGCTGTCACTTTCGTTACCTTCACCCGTCAGGTTTTGGTCGCAGGAAAAATTGACAATTCCGACGGAAAGTACATCTCGTTATACCTGGGATGTTTTCGAGGTTACCTTACATTGGCACACCGTGTGGCATATTTAATTATTACATGGCGTATATTGCCTCGTGCCAATGAGACGAAAGAGCGGAGGAGAGAAGGAGTCACTTAGCAAGGGAGGTCTCGGCATCTCGAATGGCCGAGATATCTCCGAGTTTCCGCGTCTCGTGGCGAACTAAGCCAAAGAGGCGAGGCAAGAGACCCTGTCTCTTGGCAGTCGGTCATTTAGCCTGGCAGTTGACAATTACGGTAATTGGCAGGCGTTCGCGTGGCGAGCCCATCCCCGGATCCGCGTTAACGCTCCTCCGGGGGCAGGCGCTCCGTCAATTATTTCCACCTTCAATTATTCCGCATGCCGGGGGCCCGAAAGCCGCGCCGTTACGATTACCGCAATTTCGCCGCAATCCCGCCGTGGAATCACCGCAATCCCCGGGTGAGAAACGACCGCCGCTCGCTAAATGCCCGCTCATTACCCGGGATTGTTACAATTCGTCCGATTGCTCCGATGCACCACCCCTCTAATAAACACGCCGATTACTTGAATTACGTCCCCCTCGTTTCGATTCAATCCGCGTCCCTAATTCGAGCCGATCATGTTCAGTTGCCTTAAAACAAAAAAAAACACCAAAATAAAAGAAAAATTCATTTTAACCCTTTTAACACCGGCACATGTCGCAAGACGATATATCGTCGCTCGGCGCTAAAAGGGTTAAAGATCCGAATTTCGCCTCAGAGGGGAAGCCCTCGAGTTCGCCACCCAGGTGTCTAGAAAATGGGGAACAGGTCGCGACTGCGAGAAAATCAGATACAGAGCGAAAATCGAATGCGCGCCCTCCGTGCGTCGATTTTCCTCGATCGATCCTATAAAGATGCATTTAAAAAAACCCCCCAAAAAAAATCCAACATTCGCCCAGGAGGGGGAAGATCCTCCTCGATCTCGCCACCCAGGTGTGTAGGAAACGGTGAATAGGTCGCGGCTCGGGGGAGAGAGAGGGAGAGACCGAGAAGGACGGCGGAATTTCTGAATGAACGAGCGGCCGAAGGGCGAGCGTAGGCTCGCGCCTACGCGCGCTCATAATCGAGACCTCCGGTCTAGTCACGCCTGCCGTAACCACCTCGGCATCGTGGCAAGGTTGTCTCGGGACGACCGGGACTGGAGACCCGACGATGATCGATAGCGCCTGCGATCGATAAGGCGATCCGCTTTCTCCGTCTTTCGCGCTTAACCCGCGGCGCGCGCAATTCGACGCTACCTATCGTCGCCTGGAGGGTGGGTAAACCAAAAAAAAAATACTTAAAAAAAATATATATCCATCAATTCGTTTATCCACATTTCATGAGTGACCATAACCATCTGAAACCTTGGCGCGCACCTCGGGGCCCTATTTCGGGTCCCGGGCCCAGCTTCCAAGATGGCGTCCCCGTCTTTCAGGGCGTCCTTAAAACGCGCCTAAGCGGCAGGTTTCCAAAGCGGTCTCGAAACCGCGAGTCGATTATGCGACCGGTCTATTTCTAGAAGCCCCGCTGGACAAACGTACTAATTATTTTTTTCCCCGTTACCGGCGTCGGTCGGGCGCGCGAGGGTCGGGCAAGCGAGAGGGCCCGCTCGGGTCGTTGGGAGGAGGAGGGGGAGGGGGTATAAAAAAGGGGGAGGAAGAAGGAGGCGGAGAGAAAGGGAGGAAGGGGTCGACAGGGGGAGGGCTACGAGGAAAAGCGGAGGCGGGGAGGGAGACCCGAGACAATTGACATTCTGCTCGCGCGCTCGATCGTGGGGAGGAAAGCGGGAGGGGGTCGGGCCCGCCGCAGGGGAAGGGGGGGGGGCCTACGCGCAGCTGCACCTGTGCATTGCCGCCATATACGATGCGGAGTTATGGCGTTTTTCCGCGACGATCGTATCTCACCGGCGAAACCAATTCCATTTGCGGAAAGCGCGAGCGGCGCAATTTCAGAGGGAGCGCGCGCGCTACGGGGCCGAACCGGAGAGAGAAAGAGAGAGGACTCGCGAATAAGAATTAATTGTTTTCCGGGGGAGGGGGAAGAGAGGGAAAAAAAGGGAGACGGGGAGGCCTATTTATTAGACACGCCGCGGTGCCCACGAGCGCGGGCGGCGAGACGCCATTTTCGAGGAACGGACGAGCGGACCACCGTGCGCGTTCCCAAGGATGCGCGCGGCTTTCGAGGAACGCGGGAAAGCGGGCCCGATTTCGAGGGACCTGGGCCCTTGGGTCGGCGGGGAGAGGAGGGGAGCGAAGGAGAACGAGGGGGGTTCGCGGTACCCAGGGTCGCGCGCGACCCGCATTCGCCGCGCGACCGTCCTCGCGTGACGAGCTCGCCGCCCTGGGGGGAAACCGCGCGCCCCTTTCCGTCGAACGCTATCGCGAAAGGGATCGACGGATGGGCCCGCGCGGCCTACCCGGACGGATTTACCCGCGGGACACCCGCAAGCCTCGGCTCGGCCCCGATAAAGGTGAACCAGACGCCGGGGCGCGCCCATCCATTGGACACGCCGCGGTGGGCACGGGCGGCCATTTTGATTTCCAGGGATCCCTTCTAAATGAATACCGACCGCGGAATGGGTTTCGGGGTCTCGGGGGAAAAGTTGAGGGGGGCGCGGATCCTCCCACGCGGCTTCTTTGCGAGGAGCCTTCTGGAAAACGGAAATCGAGGGACTCCTAGGGACTCTACTTGTGGGAAAGCGAACGCAACTCGGCCCTCTACGCCTCTCCCTTTCTCTCGTCCGGCGGTTGTGGGTGTAACCAGTTCCGTGGGTTTAGCTGTCAAACCCACGTGGCCTCGCCCACGCGGCGCCGGGATATATACTGCCGCGCCGCGAGAGAGCGCGAGAGAGCGCGGACGAGGCCGCGCGGCGAGGGAGCGAGAGAGACGCCGCGCGCCCGAGTCGACGCAGGGAAACGAGAAGAGAACGAGACGGGGGGGGAGGGAAGCGGAGAGATGCGGCTTGCGACACAGGAAACGGTTTCACCTCCGGGCCCCGGTGCATCCGCGGGGAGGGGCGGCCGTTGCACCGAGGTGCAACGCCAGAAACGGCGTGTGGGAGTCGGCGCATGGAAAGAGCCTGATTTCCTGAGACTTTCCGACGCCTCGCCTCCCCCCTCGAATGCACTCTTCCCTGCGGATTCCGCGAAATCGAGATTAAACGTCCCGATAAAAAACGTCGAATACCCAAATACCGCCCACGGTGCACCGTGAGCAATCGCCTAGGAGGACGTTTTCCACCGTCATGGACGTCGGAATGTAATTGCACCGATTTTCCCCGGGATTTCTCGATCGCACCTCGATTTCACGATACGCTTGCAAATGGCCGCGCCGCAACGCCATTCCTTGCATTCTCTACGTCAACCGTGGAAAATACAATATATATATATATATATATCTCTCCTCTGAATTATCGCCGTTTTATTGACCGCGTTAAACTATAAACCCTGGATTGACTGGGCCTCTATGGGGTGTTTAGCCGGGATAATGATACGGCTCATTACGCACATGGTGGGCGGAACCGTAAACTCTCAACCGCGCGTTATGCACTCGCGTGCGACTCTCCGGTGCACATCTCTCTCTCTCTCTCTCTCTCTCTTATATCGCCTCTACTCCCACGTCCGGCGGACCCCGGGATGGACATTGCAAAGTGAAATCACCGGGGAATTAAAATTAAAGAGGTAAAATTGAAAATAAGAATAAACTGTCGCTCTCGATATTCTCGCTCGTCCTCTTCGCGGCGAATTTCCGCGTCCGATTGTTGGCCTCGCTCGAGGCCGTCGGCGTCGTCGAGGTGGCGGCGACGTTAATGCAATTATTGCAAAATAACACTGAACCCCTCCTCCCTCGTCGCCGACGAAAGGCGTCCTTTATTGCTTTATGACGCGTATATCTGCGGAGCCTTACGCAAGCAGCGATGTCAACGCGCTAAACGCCGATGGGCTTGAAACAATGCCAATGTGCACCGTCCACGGTACACGTGTATCAATTAACCCAACACTGATCGTAATTAGTGCTGGCTCTGCGGTACAAGCGGCACGATTTCGCCGGATCGGCGGCCTTCCCCCACCATCCCCATAAAATACGTCCAACTCGAAGAGGACTGAATGTCCCCCCTCGACATAAATTCACGATTAATCGAAATAATAATTAGAAATATGAATCGTTAATCGGGCTCGGTTGATCAGTGCGTAAGAAGATCATTTCCGGGGTTCTCGAGTCCGGAGCGTGCCCATCTTCTTTCTCTGAATAATTTCCGAGTCTCCTTAGGGATCTTCGCCGGAGGTTATGGAAACGCTGTTTGGAAGCTGCGGAGGTGTTGGGCGTCGAGGGGCGGGGGACGTTTAACGACAGATAGATTTGCGTAATATATACGGCCCCTCGTAAAGCTCGGCTTGATTTACCTCGGCGATGGGCATTCGGGTTGTTAAAAGTGCTCGACTCGCGTTTCAGGATTCATTTCCCCCCCGCGGTCTTGTAAATCCCCCCCGACGACCGGACCCGATCGGCAGAAAATTCCGCGGGAAGAGAAAAGAGAGGATAATAATAATTTTATTAAGACCTCCAGAGAAACTCGGCATACCCGCCAGTCAGTCTTATCAGCGGGTTAATTCGCGACTTATTTACCGGATCACGTTCTAGACGGATCCCATAAATGGGCGAGGTAATTAAGAGCGAGTCAGGGGAACTCAAGAATATTCATTGATCGACTCGATTCCCCGATTTGCGCAAGTCCCCTCTAAGAGGGGAGGTCGACTTGTCGGAATCCCCGTATATTCATGGGTATTCGAAGTTGTTAACCCCGATTTTAGTGGCGCCTAAAAGAGGGGGGAGGTAAAACCTCACTTACACGACAAACGGCCCGGGCGAGGAGCGCGGGACCGAATTAAAAATATCTTAGCCGAGACTTCTGGGACCCAGTGCGGGAGAATCGACGAAAGTCGGAAGGAAGGGAAGAGGCGGAAATTCTGGGGGGGTAAGATTTTCATAATTTTTCATCTCATATCTCACAACTTTATCGGCCCGCTTTCCGCGGGTGATTGGGAAATTCCCTCTGGGAGGCGGGGAGAGGAGGGCCGACTTTATGGGCGCGATGCACCGGGAGATGCATCGTACCCGAAATGCACCGGGCCCCGATGAACAAGGGGCCCCAGAGTTGACGGAAAGGCCCACTGAAAGAGGGGGCCTAGACCGGAAGGCGTGGCTCACGGGGCGGAGCGTGCTAACGCGACGTTAAGTGCACTCGGTGCACGTACTGCACTGCTGCTCCGGTGCCGGCGCATCGGCTACCGCTGCGATGACCGGTGATATACCCCGACGTCGACTTTGTAATACCGAGTTTTCGCGAAACCTCGGGCGCAATCGACCCCACGTGCCTCGAATACATACCCGGGGTATAATTACGTATTCAATATGGTGGAGCAAGAAAGGCGAAAAGAAAGGGAGGAGAATAGACTGCCGGCGAGGATCAATTTTCTGGGCACTTAGCTGTTTGCGTTCCGCAATTGGCCGGGTGCACTTAGCTTTTACGACACCTAGGGATGTCGAGGGGGGGAACGCCGTAAATATGGCCGGCCGAGGGAAGCATCGCGTTTATCGATCTCGAGTCTTATTTCGGCCGAGCGACCGCGAGGGAACGAAAGTCAACGTTCGCCCTAATAGAAGGATAAATTTAACATAAGCACGTTCAAATTGGAGTAGGGACTCCGCCGAAGAAAAGGAGGATAAAAAAAAGGGGGGAAAGAAGAAGAAGAAAAAAGAACGGAGAAAATCGAGATTCGTTTCGAGAGCGCTCCTCGGCCTCCTCTCTCTTTCTCCGATCTCCGGGTTTTCGGGGCTTTATTTATACTCAAAGCTCCGTATTATTGGATCACCCCCGCGACACTGCCCGGTATATAAATGCGTCTCCCGTACCGAGCGTTTCTCCGTTCCGTGTTTCCCCGACTTTCCTCCCGCCGGCTTTTTCTCGAAATAGGACACTACCGGCCGGCGAAAAAGAGTCCGATTAATCACCGCCTCGACTTCTTATTTACTTCGTAAATAACCACCGAGATCGATACCACACCGGATGGATCTCGAGAACCACCGTGCAACCCTTCCACCCCGTACAGAACCCCGACCTCTTAACAAGTCTAATTATTTTCCCCATTGAAATTAACTTCAAACGTAATCTCTCGAATTACCAGCGCGATTTATGGTGCCAAGGAGTAGGGAAAAAAAAAAGAAAGAAATCCCCCTTCCTCTCTAAATCCCCGAATTATTTATCCGGACCACCCTTTTAGCCGCTGCATTTCCGGGACTTGTGGATTTAAGAGATTTAAGAAATTTAAGAAATCCCTAATTAGCCGGGGTAATTATCATCCGTCTTTCCGGCGCATTCCGGGGGACTTGTTCTTATTCGCTCTCGACTTCTTCGGTCCCCTTTCTCCCCTCTGCCCCCCACCCTCTCCCTACGGGGGCGAGGGAGGTGTTCGATGCACGCGAGATTCACTCGGCAGGAATGCAACCCGCGAATTTGCATTCTATGCATCGCGCGTAGGTACTTATGCACGAGCGGGGCTGCGCGCGCACACGCCGGGGTGTTTTATGTGGAATCCTCCTGATATATTATCTGCGTCACCATAGGCGTGTGCGGTTCAGGCCCTGCGTCGCTGGAATCTGCCCGGATTTTTCGCCCCCCGTGTTCTTTTTTCCCCTCTGCCCCCGTTCTTGTTCGCTTTGCTTTGCTCGCCGCACTTATCGGGGCCCCCCGTTCAAGGGGAGATTTATAGTCGGGGGATTTTTCGGGGCCCGCCGGGGGACTCTTAGGAATCCTATCGATTGACAATAACGCCGCGAGCGGCCCCGGCCCTTTGGTGATATCCGCGAGATGTGGTATAAATCCCGTGATAAGAGCGAAGGTGGAGGATAAGGGAGTACAAATCGGACATTAACGCGAGAACCGGTCATTGTCTCGCGTATAATCAAATGTCGCGCCTCCGGGAGCGTTAGGAATTATCTGGGAAAATTGACGGTGCGCGATCGAGATGGAATATATTTATTTTCTTGCTTAACGCCACGTTAGGGGTGTGTTGATTCTGCCTAGGGGATATGCACGTTGCGTTTCGGATACTCATCTGTACAAGAGGCGGCGCTCGTGTCCCACGCGGCGCCACGTGTCTTGGATTTCGGGTTGAGCCTCGCATATGTCGACATATATCACGGGGAACCTACGCGGCGGTTCCCGGGCGTTAAACGAATAAAAAACGGCAGCCGCGGGAAATATGTCGGTGGGCGGGATAGCGTAATTCAGCCTCGAGAGACGAATCCCCCCTTACGTAAAGGCTCCCTGTCCGATATGTCCCTCGTAGCGGTTATTAATATTTCATCGGCCAAGATCGTCACCTCCCAGTCTTAGGTGCTAGAATAAATAAACCCATCTTACCTGCATCACTTATTGGTGCGTCGTCGTAACTCGCAGGGTCGATGAGGCGCACTCAACCCCCAGGGGGGTTGCGCGTCATCTAAACCGAAATGCCCGGGGAGTCCGAGAAAAAGGGACCCGGGATTCGCGAGTCGCAGTTTCCGAGCGAGTGCGCACAAAGGGCCCCGATGCATCGGGCCGCTGCATCGGGCCCCTCCGCGTCACCCGGCGTGCATATCGGATAACTATGCACGTGCGCCGGGCCCGGAGTCGCATGCGCGCCGTTCTCTCGGGGGCTGAGCCCGTGCGTATCTCTTGGTAGCTCGTGCCGCTCTGGTCGTTAGCATCTGTCTTCCGTGGACCACGGCATCCATCGCGGGCCCCGGGCCCCCGCCGCCCCCGGGCCTTATTTTATCCTCTCTTTGCGGCGCGAGCCGCGAGTCGGCCCGCTCCTCCAGAGGGCTCGGCCAAGCAACCCGGCTCCGCGTGTAAGTACACTCGGCGCTGATAATGGCCCTCGTTTACCACGTGCCGAGATAAAACGCGCACCTACCGCGGAAGCGCGGCGAGCCTAGACCCCCCCGAGGCCTAACCGAGGCTTGAGAAAGCCAAATTTCGAGAGGTTGAATTTTCTCACCTTTTTCTTTCCTTTCTTTAGAGGACTTTTTAGGAAAATCTAAGGACCGCGAGAGGTGCAACGCGTCGCCGTTTAGCATATATCCAGATACTGGGAAAAAAAAAAATCATTCGCCGGAGATACTGCATTTTTTCTTTCCCCCTCCGATTTTCGGGAAAATTCTCTACGCACCGCGCAGGTGCGTAGAGTTGGACGCGTTGGAGAATGCGGCGCAGCTGAGCCATTTCGACCGTCGCCGCTTTGAATTCAGATTGCGCCGTGATTGGTTTAGCTTTTGGCTCGCAATTTATGCAATCTCCGATCCGAGCTTTATTTATAACCACGGGGCCCTTTGTGTGTTAATTTGCGCGCGCACGGCGGTTTTGGGGGGGGAGGGAATTTCGAGAATCCATCGCATTAGCCAGGACGTCCATCGGAGTCGTTCTTATCCGGTTGCTCGATTGCGACAATTGATTTTCCCGAAACCGGAGAAGGAGTCCAAATCGCGATAAGCTGACTGTCCGACTCGTCGCTTCCTTCTTTCCGCGGCTGCGGGGAAGGAAAAAAAAAATAAGAAGAAGAAGGGGGACGTTTAATGCAGCTCGTGCGCAAGAAGCGCCGGGCAAAAACACGGTCGCGAGGATCCTTCGGGGTTTCTTGCTCGGCGAAAAGAAAAAGCTCGCTCTTCGTCATCGCGAGTCTCGCGGGGGACTCGGCTCTCCTCCCTTCTTTTTTCTCCTTTTTGTCCTTTTCGCCAGCCTCTTCCTCCTCCGGCTCGTCGTCTTCTTGTCTCCTCTCGCGGCACTTCTGCTCCGGCGACTTCGCGAGATCGAGCCGACGACTGCGATTCCGCCGGCGGAACGGTTTATTCGGTATGCGGAAAGTAGATGCCGCCCGCGGACCCCGCAGATCCCTTTGATCCGCGATTTTTATAGAAACGCACCCGCGGGCCCCATTCCGCGAACGCGGAATTGGGTCGCCCCGCGGGAGAGACCATCTTTACGGCGCCGCGACTTCCGTTCGATTTTTATCGCCTCCTCGAAATTCCCGAAATTCCCGAGATCCCCAGAATTCCCAGGATCCCTCCTCTTTTCAGCTATCATTTTCTCTTCGTCATAGCTTCCGCCAATTTCGCTGGACAATCGGGAAAATCCTCCTTAATCCCTCGTCGATATCACCTGGCGAGACCAATGATAAGAGACACCGATTAATCGTAATCTCACCCTTCCTCTGTTACAGCGCTGAAGGTGAAGCTCATGCTGAGAAGGCCCATCAACCAGCTGGTGGCACAAGGCATCATGCCTCGTAAGTGACAAGCTCTTAACTCCCCTATCAGTCCCCCGAGTAACGCCGATAAGAGATTCCTTCTTCCTAAAAAAAGAAAAAAAAAAAGAAGCATTAAATACGCGGACCCTTAAAAATCATACTGATTTGCAAATTGACGAGAAATCACGGAGACTATCATCGAGATTATGCCCAGCAATTGTTTAAGTCGCACCCCGGTCCTCTGATATGGTTTATCCCTGGTTATATTCTCGCCATTGCGCCGATAAAGAAGCGCGCGACGATCCCAGGAAAACTGATCGAGTTTTCAGCGAGGTCCAAATCAGCTGGCACCTCATCACCCTGGAGGGACCCAATGATTTTTAATTTCGCGCCAATTCCTAGTTCCCCGTCGTTCAGAATTAGACCAGCCTCGCGTCGATTAATCGGTCGGATTTATCCGCGCGAGAACTCGGCTCGTCTCGTCGGTGCTCATAAAGTTGATCGAGAGCCCCGCCATTGCTCCAAATTTTGCCGGGCATCGCTAGACGGACAATTGGGCCAGCAACTGGGCTCGATATATCGCGGTGCCCGGCGTCGTTGTCGCGTCGGACTATCCGCGATTTTGCGTAATAAAGTGCCGGCGACTGCGCCGCGTTTACTGGGAATAGAACGGGCGAATTTCGGGAAGACGCTCCTCTTCAAGTACGCGTGTCAAGAGAGTTAACCGAGTGGAATACATAAGTCCCGTCAAGATGGGTCTCGACGTTGACGACGCCCGAGTGCCGGTTCTCCGGGGAAAATCCGCGGCCTTTGGACCGAGAGACCTGTTGCTGGTCTCGAGACCTCGCACCAGGTGCCAAAGGCATGCCGTTAGGAACCGAGCACTACCGTGAAAAATATAGGAATAAATAAAACCAGTAAATCTGGAAAAATTAAACTCTCGACCGGAAGCTAAACACCCCCGACCGATCGTTCCTCCACAGCCCTGAAGACGCCGCCAGCGTTCCACGAGCAGCGGAAGCAGCTGGAGCGGGCAAAAACCGGGGACTTGCTGAAGGCGAAGATTCAGCAACGACCGGGCCGGGAGGAGCTGGTGAGGCAGCACATCCTGGAGGACGTGGGCCACGTGGACCCGAGCCTGGCGGAGCGTCAGCGCATGTTGAAGAAGGCGAGATTGGCGGACCAACTGAACGACCAGCTGAGCCACCGACCGGGACCTCTGGAGCTGATCCAGAAGAACATCCTCCACACGGAGGAGCCGATCGAGAGGGCGGTCAAAGGTAGGTAACCTCCAGGTTCCCCCGACCGGACGCCGAAGAGCAGCAACAATCCTCGATTCTCTTCCAGAGGGTCACATTCCCTTCAAAGCCACCTGCGAGGGCCAGGTGACGAAGCCGCAGCACCCGGATCACTACATCACCTTCGAGGATGACTCCCAGAGCTCGGAAGGTGCACCCTCTCCCCCTCTGGAGTCGAGGACCGACGTCCTGGAGGCAGCCGCAGCATCCGCGGGGATCGTCACGGTGTCCTTGAGCATCCCGACGACGGGAGGAGCGGTCGTGGTGACGTCGACGTCGCCGGTATTCCGTCAGGCAGCGACGGAGCCGACGATACAGACGTTCGCTGAGCTGTGCAGCAGCGTAGTGGGTCCCCAGCATCAGCAGCAGCAGCAGCATCAGCATCAGCCGCAGCAGCAGCAGGTCCAGCAGAGTCAGCAGCACGCCGCCACGCAGGTGAGCATCGATAGGTGTCCCTCCGATGATCCAGTTTCCCATAGACATGCATAGGAATTAATATCCTTCTTCTTCCCAGGCGAACCAGAGCAACGGACCAACGGCGACGCTGCTCCCCCTGGCCCCAGCTCCGAGTCCCATGTCGCTGGGCTCCACGACCTCGAGTCTGAGTCCCCTGTCGAACATCAGCATAGCTTCCCCCCCGGCGCCACCCCCAGCCGCCATCACCCCGAGGCCCCAGCCCAGCCCCATCTCGTCCACCTGCCAGAGGAGCGACGCGCCAGGGAAGGACAAGAACCGGAAGAAATCGAAGACCAAGAGCCAGCCGAAGACCCGCACCATCAAGTTCCACGAGTACAAGGTAGGCCCGATAGTCCGGTCAGCTAACCCGTTGGAGATCCTCGCAGGGCAGGAGTAGGTGAGCCAGGAGATACAGAAGAGGTCCATCGATTCCGTCCTCGAGGGAAGTCCGAGGAAACCGCGGTCTTCAGGGTCCCCCCAGACCCTGAAATCCCGACTCGGTCGGGGGAAGTCTTGGACCAATCGCACCGGGAGCGAGGAAAGCGGCCCCGGCGAAAGTTCCGAGGAGATATCTCGGTGACGGAGAGACTCTCCTCGGCAAGGCCGGGGGAAAGAGGGAGATGGGAGAGGCTGGTCGAGAGATGCCCGGGGATCCCTTTGGCCGGTAGGAGGGATGCCGGGAGGCAGGAATAAAAAATATGGACCGCCTTGCGAATCTCCGCGAACGGCACCCGCCCGGGGAGAGAGAAGTCGGGAGAGGAGATCGTATCGAGTGATTAACTCTCCCGATCTCGGCCCAGGGCCACCTCGTTAGCTCTGAGTAATTCGAGCGCTAATTGCACTTAAGAGCGACCGAGGTGAGGACTGGTTACAAGAGCTGCCCGATAGGTGCCAAGCGAGGTGCTCGTCTGGTCATTGAGGAGGCACCGATATATACGCGAATGCTGGATAAGAGCCCCAAAGTCCGATCGCATCGCGGATCGCCACCGTTATCATCGATTCCGCGGCCACGATCTCGAAAAAGCAACGCGGCAATTTTCAAACGGAGTTTTGACGATAATTAGGAATTAGGATGTAGAGCGTTAAAGGTCGTGGGAAACGAATTCGTCTCGTTGTCAGGCTGAACCGAGCACCCAAAGAAGCGCCTCGTTGCCGGCCCGGTATATACTAACCGACTTAACTGATTAAGTTATTAATCTAGCGGAACTAACGGCTAACGGCGACTAACGAATGTTGGCAGGGTCCGCCAAACGCGCAAAAGACATCGATGTCCTCGACGACTTCCGGTCTCGGTTCGGCGCCACCCGGTGAGACCAGCTACGAGTTGCTGCTGCAGCAACAGCAGCTCTTCCTCCAGTGGCAGCTCGAGTGGCAGCACAAGGTAGTTTTGTCTGCTCTTCCCCGAGGCTAATTAATTAATCGCTGGCAAATTGGACGGCACTTCTCCCGGCTTAATCGCCATTAAGAGGCGCCGACTTTTCGCTTTTCGTATATCAATCTTGCCCCAGCAATCGCTATCGAGGATTTCGTCGAGTCGCGCAGTCATCTTGAATTCCCAGCCCTCCGCATATGCAGCAATTAATTAACCAGCCGCTACTAATTCGCCATATATCGATTCCCAATTTGATTTGCTCCGTTAACCTAACAGCAACCGATAATTGACTAACCATCATTAAATCTAGCTACGACGTAGTTTCACTAACGCTTGTTGCTGCCCCGACGTCCCACCCAGGAGAGCACATCCGCGAGACGTTCCTGCCACGAGTCGGCAGTTAGCAATCGGTGAATTCGAGCGTTTGGATTTTTCTTCGCCCCGTCAGTCCAAGTCCCAAAGTTCCAGCTAACGTCTCTAATGATTCGCGTAGCTAATTGTCTCCAAGGAACGTAAGGAACCCGTTTGGTCTCGTTTCTTTTCCAGTACCCCCAAATAATCCTGCCAGCGGCGCAGAAGCCGCTGTCGCTGAACACCAGCGGGGGCAGCGATGCCGGCAGCATCAGCGGGAGCAGCCTAAATGCCCCCAGCCCTGCACCCTCGAATTCGTCGAGCAACCCTTCGGATCAGCCACCGTTGAGGCCCCTCGGGAAACTGGAAGACATGAAAGGTACCCCCTCCTCGACTTCTCCCTAAAAATATGAATTTTTATAAAAAGGGCGCCCAGCCAGTGGAAGGTCTAACGAGTCCAATTTCCCTTTTTCCAGTGAGCGACCTAAAAGTGGAGCTGAAGAGGAGAAACCTTCCGGTGTCGGGCTCGAAGCCGCAGCTGATCGAGCGATTAAAGCCCTTCACGGAGTCCCCTGGAAACGGGTTGTCGACTGGGTCCCACATGAACCACATGGGTCACTTCATATCGGACCCACAGGGCCCCATGGGATCTGACGAGTCCAGCTCGCAAGTCAAAAGTCCAGGGTCCTTGGTCAAGGACGAGCCCACCAGTCCCAGGACGGATTCTCCTCAAGGCAGCGAGCACGACGATCCATCGAGTCCACCAGGTACCGATCGGAATAGCCATCGATCGAAGTCATGCTCTGGATGTGAAAATATCTTTCAGCCGAGTCCAAGGCATGATTCTTGGACGGTGCAAGGTCTAACCACGATTACTTGGCGGTTACAGGCGATGACATCATCAAGGAACAGAGAAAGAGGATCGAGGAGCTGCAGAGGGAGCTTTACAAGTCGCAGCAACAGCTCCAGCAAATCAGGCAGACGCAGCCAGCAACGGTGCGCGCCGAGAAGCTGGTCCTGCAGCAGCATATACAGAACAAGATGCAGCAACAGCAGCTCGCCCTTCACATGCAGCAGCTGCAGCACCTGCAGCAGCAGCAGCAGAACCACCAGCAGTCGCAACAGCAGCAGCAGTCGCAGCAGGTAGCCCAACAGAACCACCAGCAGCAACAGCAGCAGAACCACCAGCAGTCGCAGCAGCAAACCCAGCAGCAACACGTAACCTTCCAGCAACTCAACGCTAAAGCTAGTCTCGCTGCTTTCTTGCAAGCTCAGCCAAACAATACCACCGCTATCCTGGACACGGCCACCTTGACGGTGATCAACAACAAGAAGAACCAGTCTAAGAGCAACACGACCGTGCAGCTGCCGACAGCGATCTTGCTGAATCTGGCCAAGGCAACGAAACTGAACGGATCGTTGCTGGGGGCTTTGGTGGCGCAAGCACAAGTCCAACCAACCGGCGAAGATGGCAAGCCCCCTCCACCTCAATACGACGAGGCTACGAAGTTGCTGAAGGTCAGTTACCTAAGCACCTTGCTGGCGTCGCGTGTGCCGAACTGCGGACCTTTTCCGGTTTCTCCCTCACCAAGCCAATTAAATTTTTTCCGGGTTTCAGGTGAAAATTGAGCCAGTTCAGAAGAGCCACATAAAGAGCCAAGTGGTGGACGACGTCTTGGAGATTCTGATAAAAAACGGGGAGCTGCCCCCGAGCGCAGCCCAGGATCCAGCAACGCCGACGACCCCCGGTCGCCAGATCCCGCAGAACCTGGTCTTCACGGCCCCGGCCGATAGTCCGAACCAGTCGCTGGTCTTCGCAGCAACGAGTCCCATAAGTCCCATGGCGATGGAAGTGTCTCAGAGCGACTGCTCGAGTCCCCCGGCGCCTCCACCCCCGCCTCCCCCTCCTCTACCTCTGGCTACGTTCTCGGTGCAATTGCCCACGGAGCTGCAGCAACAACAGGACCAACAACAGCACCAGCGACAACAGCAGGAAGAAGACATTCCATCCTTTAGCGCGGAGTTGCTGGGATCAGAGGCCGAACTGGACGCGGCGATGCTCTTGAGCCCCCAGTCGGTCCAACAGAGCTCTCCAGATCCTCAGCCTCCGCAGGAAGTGACGTCGTCGGACAACGCCAACCTTGATTTGAAGGTAAAGGTACTTTTGTGTGATTCTTGGGACGATTGCACGGTGAACTCGAGGATTTTAACCGGAGAGGCGTCCCCACTTCAGGAACTGGGACTAGACCTGGAGACGTTGGACACAATGGACTTCGGCCAGCTGGACTGTGACCTCGGCGTGAAGATGGAAGCTCCCCAGGACCTGATGGACATCGGGGACATGTCGATGGACATGGACGACCCCGACTGGTTGGACTCTTTAATGCCCCAGTCCCCGCCCGTGTCCACGACTCATCATCAGCCCACGCCCCCTCCTGCCCAACCCAGCAACGACCTGTACGACCCTCTGCTGGCCAACAGCCAGGACCCCTTTGATCTCTTCAACATGGAGGACTCCGACTTCAAGATGTCGAACGATCTCTCCTTGACCTGGGACAAGGTGGACTTCGCCACCTAGCCCGGGGAGTTCGGCAGCTCGGCCCTCTGTACTTTAAGCTCCTGAAGAAACTCATCCCGATCCAACGACTCGAGTATGCCAGGATCCGAATTATCAAGTCCAGGCGAAAAGACTCTCTTCGTGGTGCCCGAGATGCAAAGGCCGGAAATCCCGCCGTTCCTACAAGGTACTTAACTCCAGACTTAATCCTGGCTCCAGGATCTGGTCCTGAGATGCGAGCAAAGTCAAAGACATGGCTTCAAAGAGACCCTGCGAGAAAAATCGAAGACAGGCCAGAAGGTCTACCTAGTGATCATGAGGCGGGTCCCTCCTCATCATCCGAAACCACGACTCGGAGTGACGACTCCCCCGAAGAGTCATAGACCTTGCTCAGGGCCGCCAGGATTTAATTCTTTTCAAGCTGCCTCCCAGTTTTGGACACCTCGATCGGTTCCAAGACAAAAGCTCCGGAGTTCTACGAGTTATCGAATTAAAAGGGCTCCCTTGACTCGAAGAAGCAACCCTCGGAAGAGGGAACCGAACTGAAGCGGACCCGGTCCTACCCTAGACCATCGTCCTCCCGGAACCGCAGCTAACCCGAGGAGACACGCGCGTTAACCCCCGTACGAAATAACACCCGCAATTATTAATTAACGCTGTCTCTTGTATTAATTTATTGTCTAGCTTCAGAGGGATTACACAAAGAACGGGAAGAACGTAACGCGTGTCCCCTCGACCCGAACTGGCTAGGCTGGAAAGGGAGGTCGATGGGTCCTAAAGACTTGCCGGAGCCTACTCTAATCAACTGCTACGACGAACTGACCTCTACCAAAATGGACCAGGTCCATTCTAAGCCTCCTCGACCCATGATGATGTATGAAATGGACCACGGATCGAGGAGCTGACCACTTCGGCCGGCTCGCCGGCCGAACTCTCGAAATTCTCCAAAGAGTCTCTCGCGAGATCTTGCTCATCTTCTTCTATCGTAGTACTACTATCAGCTATCCAAACTATGCTTGCAATTGTGTGTCGCTTGAGTTTTCTAACCTGCCGAGGAAAATGGAAAGGGGGACCCCGAGGTGTGCGCTCCTCGGGGCCCCAGGTCCCGAGGAACTCGAAGCGGGTGTTTCGGGGGGGTGCGAGGTCCCCCAAATAAACCCCACCCTCTTCTCTACCGTAACTGTAACCAATAACCGCATAACATATTACGAGAATTTAATGTAACGACTTTAGACGTAATGCTAATTGTACATGTAACCAGCGACCACTCGAAATGCCTATACGGACACGTTTTCCAAGCTCGACGCCTTTCGTCGGACCATTTATCAATGAGTCAGTTTAAACGATTGATCAAACCCTAAATATAATTAATTTCTTACATTCAGGGTTACGTTGCCTACGGCACCGAGATTAAGAGGAAGGGCGAAAAAGGAAATATGGAGAACGTAGCTCCAACGTGAACTGTCTCACGAAAGGGCCGAAACCAATTATCGAAAACGTGTCCGTATCATTGTCAAGAATATCAATGATCGTCAAGAATCGATAGGCCGAGGGGCCCGAGAGGAAAAAATTCGAAACTCGACTTTTGGGCCCAGGACGGGCCCCTCGGCGTTCACCAGTCTGGCGGAAACAAGGAAAAATCCCGCCAGGGCGGTGAATTTCAATTTCCTCGGCGAATTACCGACTCGTATCAATTGGGCCACAACGAAAAACGATTGATCCGGTAAAAAAAAAAAATCGATACTGCGGCGGATCCGCGAGTAGAGTCTACTCGCGGCGCGACTCACTCCGCTTCTACTTTCCCCACTTTTCTCAAGATCATCTTGTTGCTTTGTATGACATTCCATGTTTCCAAACTCTTCAGAGCAAGAGCAAGAGAGTAAGAGAGGGAGACCGCGAGAACGAGAGAGTACAGAAAGAGAAAAGAAATGGGGGTGAAAAAAGTGAAACGACGAGCAGGGCGAGGGAGGGAGCGAGAATGGGCGAGTGCGAGCGAGAGAGTAAGAAAGATTACAGGGAATGCACTGGAGCGAGAAGCGAGAAATATATTTAACAGCAGAAGAAGAAAAAGAAAAAGAAAAAAAAAAAGAAGTAGCGAGTGCAAATCGCGGACGGAGTCGCGCCGCGCGATCGGCGAAGCTTTTTATCTCGGTTTTTCTATTTTAAAATCCGAAAATCAGCCGATTCGTTTAGCTAATTTCGAGTGCCGGGGACTAGATCAATGGGGGGAGAGAGGAATTGCGAAAACCAGAGAGCATGATTATACTTTGCGCTAATACTTATATATATATATATTTTTTTTTTTAACAAGTGGTGCTCAGTGGATCCAAATTCGACTTGGCGGAGAGAAAGGGAAGGCTCGCCATCTCGGCTCGCGTTTTCAAAAAAAAAAAAAAAGACTTCGAATTTACTATTAAATCGCAAACAGCGGGCGTCGTTTAAAGGTCCTTCAATTTTTTTTCTTCCTTTTCTTTCGCCACATTTTTACGGGCTCCAATATTCCGAGAACCGGTGCTAGCTTCGAGCTTGAATTCGATGACCGTCGGTCATGAAATTCCCCAATTTTCGCGAACCTTGAGCGAAACGAAGGAAAAAGAAAAAGAAATCTCTAAAGCAACACATTCCAAAGAGCTTCGACTGCTCTTCGAGACTCGAGCTAATACG
Organism: Orussus abietinus; assembly: GCF_000612105.2. NCBI lineage: Eukaryota > Metazoa > Arthropoda > Insecta > Hymenoptera > Orussidae > Orussus > Orussus abietinus. Next base: position 342,212 of record NW_019394276.1, on the reverse strand, counting down.
TACAGTACCGGAAGTTAAAGAAATATTCCAGAGGTCGGTGCATTTAGACATGGAGGCCGGCTTCCGTGGACTTTTTGGATCAGGCCAAAAAGTGTACCTTTATTTCTAAACGCCTTAATTTATCCGAATCCCGTTTAAAAAGGACCTGGTTTCTCGAATCTACGAAACTCTCTGTCTCTTCGTCTTTTGGAAACGCGAGTCGAGCCGGCAAGTATCCCGAATTTTTTCGACAAAAAAAAAAAGAAACGATCCGAATCGCCAATGTGCCAAATTCATGCCCTTTGCAAATCCCTTCTTACGTACAAATCACGTATCACACCCAACTCGCGTCATTACCCGTTGCCATGACAATAAATATACTTTATTGTTCTGTAAAATATTGTAATATAGATATATATGTATATGTATAGAAGGAGCGTAGGATGTTAGACAAGCGGTGTCGGGCCTACACGAGGAATTCTCTTGTACTCGATTTTGCTTCGGCAAAGAGGGAAAATGTCCCAGCGAATGCCAAGGTTCGATTAAACTATTAAATCGAAAAATGATCGCACTGTGCTAATAAGTCTTCTGGATACGTCGAGCCATTGAATAATATTTTTAGTCTGGATTTATGTTCTCTTAAAATTGCTTAATCCAAAAATCCACTTATCCAGGGGACACAGCGAACTGTGCGAACATTGTAAACCATTAATTGTATATTCTACCCCCAACGTAGTTGAGGTGGTTTTCAAGTTTGCAGGTGCGGCGTAAAAAAGAATTGAATGGAGGATGGGGTGATCTTTTATCAGGCTGTGCGAATCCGCCGTGAGAGGTGCGTGTCCTCGTTAAATAGAAAATATATACAAAACGTCGACGTGAGCCACCGATATATATATTATATATAAATATATAGATATTAATATAACGCATCGCTTCCATAAGGCACTTGCGTTTACAGGAAGAGAGTAATTAAGATGAATGGTACACGTATATATATGTATATGTATATGTATACATATATATCAAGGCGAGCACGCAATTTATTTTGTATGAGCATACGAGAGTGCGAGAGATACGAGTTTCGTTGAGCAATACCGAGTAACGACGTAATTTTAAGTAACGAAGTAATTGTAGCCAGAGTGTGAGAGAGCGTGAAAGGACAGACGTGAGACAGGGAAAGAACGAGTGTGTGTTATTTATTTTTATTTGTTGCAAATTTATCGATTGCCTTCCATTTGAGTAAATAAATCAATAAAGAGTTACTGGACAAATAAGTCGAGCCTACAATTGCAGAACCCGAGAAGCAGGACTGAGGTTATGATTCGCACGTTTTTAATACAAATTTAGGAATAGTTTTATTTTTTAGGTTAATCGGCATTACTAACAGGTTAGGTTGCCCAGTTCGCGGTTTACCACGAGGGTACTCTGTGCACTATTTCTGAGATCAAAAACAGTCGTTTGTACAGCTTCTGTATATTTCTCGCTCATGGGTCGGTACGCGAAGGCTCGAAAACACTCAATAGCGCTTGAAAACGCTCTAAACCGCTCTGAAAATGATCGAGAAACGCTCGAAAAGCGCTCGATAACGCTAGTAGGGAAATGTAAAAATCATGCGCGAAATGACTCGGCTTATATCCGCAGTTAGGTAAGCCTCGGGAAAATTTTTCGCAGTTTCGAGTCTCACGCATACTTGTCGATTTTAGCGCCGAATGCACACATACTCAACGTCTCGACCCGTAGTTTGGCGCTTGGCTGGTTGGGACGCGTTAAGATTTCTAGGAGCGATCGCACTCACGCAGATTCGCTACATGAGAGTTCCGTACGCGACACCGACGCGTGCCCCAAAGCTCCGAATCATGTCGACTTCGAGGCAACAGTGTACTTAATAGTAGTAGATAAGTAGATAAACTCAAATGGAGCGTCACGAGTGTTCTTCCCTTACCATCAAAAGCGAGCAGTATCGGTAAGCGTAGGTAAGCCACCACCGTCAACTGCCGCATGGTATTACCATCACGAGTACGTGAGCTGCCAAGGGCGACTGGTAGATGGCACCGCCATCCCGAGTGCGCGAGCCCCTACCAGAAATTCGTTGCGCCGTCTTTGGGGGCAAAAAACGGTGAGAGCTAACATCCGAAACCAGAGGGCAGCACAGGGTACGATCGTGCGACGCTGCCCGTAAGCAATCTCCCAACTCATCTCTAGCCGAACCTCTTGTATATACATATATATATACTTTTTTTATTCATATTTATAAATACACAATAGAGAGAGTACATGTGCCGTACATATACAAATATAAACTAGAAGGTCTTGGGACTAATCGACAGACACAATTATAAGAGTAATTGCGTTTGTAACATTAAAAAAGCTACGCATACACTCTGTACGTGGGCGTCGTGTACTGTATGTGTGTGAACGTGTACGAGTAAGTGTTAATCGTTTGGGAACGGACTTCACGTATCTCTTTTTCTTCATCGGTGCGTACCGCGAGCGAAATAAATAACTATCGGTCAATACTGCGCTTTGTAAGTACTTAACGCGGCTTATTACACGTCCTAGTCGTGTCGGCCTCTTCGAGACGACGACACGGGAATGGTAGGGCGCGCCTTTAAACGTTTTAATTTATCCCCCTTTTCCCCAGGTGGAGGATCCGACCCCAGATGGAGAACACGAAGGTCCGAATTCGGCGAACGAAACGAGGAGTGGAGTACACTTCCGTCCGCGGAGCCGGCAAGAGGAATTTCTTCGAAGGTGGACCTGCGACTTCGTTTCGTCCGCCATCTTTATTTTTCAATCTCTCCTCGAGGATCGAGGGAAACGCGGCGCGCCCTAAAAAATCGGAATTCGACTCCTCGTTTGCCTTTTAGCGAGCGAATGCAGACACGTAAATGCTCGTACCCTCGCATTTCCTCCTATTTTTCTTCCCTTTCTGCCTCGATTCGCGTGCGCGGCTCTCGACACTCTCGACGTCCCGCTTAAAGGTACAAATTGGCGGGGTTTTGCGATTGCCTGCCTCTGCAATTCCCGCTACAGGGAGTGGAATTGCACGGTGAATTGTCTCGCTTTCCCCGAACAAGGGGAGGCTCTTTACCGAGGTCCTCGCAAACCCCGCCATTTTGTTTAGTTCCAAGAGGTGCCCACGTGGGGACGAAGAGTACGTTCTATAGACACGATTAGTGTACAACGCGAACGGTCACTCTAAAGAGTCCGGATTGTACAACATAATATACAATACTGTTAAAAATCGGCGGTGTAAAACGGTTCGAGTAGCTAGATCGGAGTCGCCCAATGTCGCCTATCTCATTTATCTTTTTCTTTTTTTGCATTTTTCACTTTTTACATTAAATTAATACTTAGCTCCCGGTTCTATGATATAGTTTCGACTCGGCCCGATGGCGCACGATCATCGGGATGTGAAAATTGTATCTTATCACACTGACACTGGAATGTGACTTTCGAACGCGACGATTTTACACCGCTGATGGGTACCGCATTAGGGTGGACCTATATATACCACTTTTGGTATTAGAATCGCGCTAAGGGTATAATTACTTTATACTGTAGTTATAAATATTCCTCGATTCGTTTCTAGAACGATTGGCCGCACGTTTCCTGGGCAATTGCGCGTTGTCGGATCGGACGATGAGATCGACGAGTGGTCGAAATCGCTGCTCTAAGAAACCCCCCTTACGGCCGACCGATTCGACCCTCTGGACCAAGGGAGAAGAATTGCAGTTTTGGTGCAAGGTAACGAAACTTGGCCCGAGATCAAAGGGTCCCCTCGATCCTAGCAAGATCGCCGAGCTCTTAATCCGTTCGATCGGGTACTCGATTTGGCGGTTCCGCGAATCTGGTGAGGTCTTTATCTCTCGTCTCGTCTAACGATCCGTGTACTTGTTTCAGCTCGACGGAGGATTTTCGGGCCAGCGTCGATACGGTCTCTTTGATCTCGGGTCAGGGTAACCCCGCCCTTGGACCGGTCAAGATCTTCCCCCGGGGCCGGCAGGGCAGAATTGAATTTACGTCCACTAACCTAAGGTTTCTCCGCCGCTTGCCTACGTGCTAGAGAGCATTGGTATCCTTTGCCTTGCGCGCAACCTAAACCTAAACATAGCCTAACTTTGTTCGAGCCCGATCCCGATCTCGCGGACTCTGCTCTTCGATTAATTCATTTACTTATTATTCGCAGGTCTGGATCGGCGCGAGTACTTGGACGCGACGAGGAGTAAGTGCACGGATCGGATCGAAGGTGTCCGGTACAGTTCCGCGGCATGGGGAACGCTCGTCCAGGTCGACCGAATGTCTTCGCATCCGGTATGTAATTCATGCAAGTCGCAAGTGCGCCATTTATCCGGTTGGAGCGAATCCTTGGCCGGACCGTGTAATCGAGGCCTGATCGAGGCCTGATAAGGTAGAAAATTCAGGTTAAACATCTGGCCCATTAGAGAAGCATTCGGCCGAGTGAGACGAGCCTCCCTCCGCGTGCGAGCCTGTACGGCGACGTGTTCGTGTTCTTTTCTCCCCATCCTAATGACCTCCTCTATCTTCTTCTAGCCTCTATTGGCACATGCGTACACGACGAAGACCGGAACACCCGAGGACCGGCTCTCGGCCGGTCTTGCACCGTCAGCCGGATATCCATCCCGATTGCCGTAGTTGCTTTGCCGACGTACCACTTCCCGGTGAGAGTAATTCCTGCCCCCTTCCACCTGGTCCGCAAGTTGCGTCAGGAGAGTCCTACAGGAAACGTCATCCATGTACCCGTTGCCGTCGTTCCTTGTCACCACTGTACAACGACGTCCCCTGCAAGACTCTCCCCGTGTACAGTAGCAGTCGCTGACGGCGCTGGAAAGCGACGTGGACGTCCCCGAGTACCCGTCCCGGTCCATCTAGAGCGACCTCCGAGGGAAGCCATGGTCAACGGGAATTTATTCTCCTGAGAAGTCGGAGCCGAGTAAGCGGCGTCGCGTTAAAAGCGTCCTCGCCGTCCTCCGCGTCCCCGAGGGCTCCTCTCTCCGCGCGCCGGGACGCTATCTCGCCCCGAGGACATTAAACGCGGAAATTGACTGCGTTACTCATCGGGGAGGAAACAGCGATTGGCTGGCGGCTCGTAACGGCCTCTGTCGATTCTCGGGCTCGATTTCGGGCTCGAAAGCGCCGTCAAACGGCCCCCTCGCCGAAAGTGTATCGTAAAAGTTGGCCGGATTTTATACGCGCGACCCTGCGTCTTGGTCGCGGTGCTCTCCGTCGCTCTCCCGGACCCTGGATGTATCCCTCCCTCTCGGGGCAGGGCCGCCCCTCGGAATTAACTGCTCCTGATCCGAGGGGCACGAGAACCCGCGTGCCACGGCGTTAAGGCGATGGCAGAGGCCATATGTCGCCTTATAAACGGGGCGATGATGGCGGGTTTACAAAACGATGGTGTTTCCAGAGAAAAGGGGGACCCGGTTGGAGCGACCTTGCCATTCCCGCCGATAACGAGGACCGGGGAACGATCCCATCCGTGGGCTCCGAGGAGAGGAGAGGACCCATGAAGGAGAAATGGGAGGAGATTACGCCACCAGAGACGGACTCCGGATTTCTAACGTCGAGGTTGCCGAAGGTCGGAGGGTAAGGACCGCGATTGCATCTCCTCGACGCCGATGTCGCAGATATGGGGAGAGGGGAAGACACGGACCTCGTCGTCGGCCGATTGGACCGCGTACGTTCCGCGCAGCTCTTCTTGGGCTCTCGTGCCCCACGCGTCGCTCGGCCTTGAACGTTGAACGCACTTTTCCGCTCGTATGCTCCACCGAGTCGCTCGGAACGGCCGGTCAATGAAGGGGCAATTTGTTAATGGGGGAAAAAAAGAAAGATAAAAAGAAGAGATCCCGGCGATCGGACGGATCGCACGGCACGGAGAGAGATCCTTCCTCCCGAAAGAGACCCTCGAAGCACGCGGAGGAAGCCTTACGGTAGCAATTACTCTTCATTACAGTACTTCAGGGATATACTTGGTGCGTCCGATGGAGAGCGCGCCCCGAGGTGCGGCGATTTCTTGGCGGCCCTTGGGAGCCCGACGTTCCTGCGTTCTACCCTTCTCGCCCTCGGATCACCCGGATGCACCTGGACCGCCGATCCGCAACCTTTGCCGGGAAGATTCCCGGACCTGTCGCGGTTCGAGGATACTGGAAGATGCAGGTGAACACCCTTGTCAACGCGGATCACAGAAGGGGTTGGTTCGGGACCTCGACCTCGTCTCGGAGTGCTTCCTGGTCCTCGAGCTCGGGTACTCGGGTCTGGTCGGTACACTCGGTGCTCGATCGCACTCGGGTACTCTCGATCTGGCTGGCGCGCGCCGGTCGCTTCGGTCATACGAAGTGGCTTCGTGACGGGAGCGTCTAATTGCAAACGTGTTCCTCGCGCGTCTGCCGACAGAGTTCGCACTGCACGTGGCAGCACCAGACGAATCTGCATCTGCACTTCTCGGTGACGTCGCGCACCCTCGTCTGGTAGCCGCGGCCGCAGCAGAGCAGTCGGCAGCCCTCCAAGCCGAGGGACGTCCGGTTGCAGACCCTGCCTCTGGTCCCCGGGATCCCGAGGCTGAAACCGGCAAGCGAGGGTACTCAAGATCACTTCATGGTTATTACATACATTTATATACACAGACAGGTATTTCTATATGCATTTCTACTTCTACACACAGGAGAGGTCCTTATAAGCGAGCGCAGGGTCCGGAGAGGCGCGCCGCGCGTAACTTACGTGACGTTCCGCTCGCAGTAGTCGGGACTGTCTTCGAGGTAAATCAGGTCGGTCTTGTTGGGCCGCTTCAGGTCCGGTCTGGCGGGCCTGAGCCTGGCGGGCCTGCGGCCTCCCCTTTGGGCCAGTCGCACCAGGGCCGCGCCCTCGTGGAGGCCTGCCAGGGCGGTCCCGGCCGTTCGGAACGCCGGGAGTCTTCGCCAGCAGACTCGCACGCTGCACGACCCGGACATGCCTGTCGAGTGGGTAAGCGAATTTAGATTCTTACAGCCGATCCGTTTCTTCGGATCCGAGACCGTCTCACTGAGCGCGTCGCTTCGGCGCATCGAGGATGAAGAACCACTAGCGAAGCTGCGCTTCTTCGCGTGCGTCATTTCGTGGGACCATGAAGTGCAGGTCCAGAGGACCTCTTCACTGCGTAGCGTCATGACGCGACGCGCTCAGTGAGACGCGAGGGACCAGCGGCGTCCCGCGGATGGGTAGTGGGTGGCGTCGCGACGACTCACCGTGGCACTTGCAGACGCGCTGCATCCTCGAGCGGACCGCTCGTCTCCCGGCCTCGCTGTCGTGTCTTCTCATCAGCAGACCAGCTAGGCTCCCGGGCCCGTGCACCCCGACGTCCTTGACGGGCTCCTCGCCGCTCTCCGACCACTCGCGCGAGAACTTCTCCCCGAAGTGGATGTCCTGAAACCCGTCGTCGTTATCCAGCCAGTCGCCACGTGTCCGGTCACGGAGACCCTCTCGACACATCAACTACTCAACGTCTGTCGGTATCTACTGATCCCTTTTTTCTTCAGGAAAGGAGGAAGAACATTCTGGACAAGAGGGAAAGGATTCTCGAGAGCTCCCACGAGACATCTAGTCAAGGATGCACCGCGTCGATATCATGGAAATCGGAATCGGCACCCTGAGGAGCACCCTGAAGAGAATCTCGAAGGAGAACGGCTCTCTTCAATTTGTCTCCGGGAAGTGTCCCTCGCGGCGGAATGCTTCCGGGGCTAATTGGCTGGTCCCGGGCAGCAGGTGCACCGGCGTAAGGATATTTGCACGTCCCGGCGAGACTTGCAAACCTCGTTACTCGCAAAGTGTCGTTCTTTCGCCAGGTGGCAGGGCCGCGTGGACGGAATTGCCGGCCCTCGTTGCGGAAACCGATACTCGGCAAACGGAGACGACACTTATCCGACCCCACCGCCCACCCGGATTACGCGAGTCGAGAGCCGAACGGCGGAACGTCGCTCGCTGGGGCGCATGCGCGCATCCTTGCGTACGCTTACGTGCGCTTACGTGCGCTTACGTGCGCTTACACGCGGGCTTACCGACGAGGCCTCGGGATTTTGCCGGTCCGATGGCAGAGTGCGCGCGCGTCAACGCACACGCGAACGGCCGCGCGCACGTCGGGCCGACGATCGAGGGGTTCCTGCAACTTAACAAGCTTAGCCCCCTTAATCCCCTTGTAAGCCGCCAGTGTCTACAAGGGGTCACCGGTTCAAGGAAGACTAATTCATCCGTGCGTTCGGGCTTTTTCGCAGACGGAATCACCGCATCTGCGTTACCGCACACAGGTGGCGGCGCGACCTGTCTCCGAGGAGACCTCGCGCCTTGCCCCAGGTCGAGAGACTTAATCTCTAAGAAATGTCAAAAGCCATGAAGGCACTTAAAATCGCTAGATTTAAGATTTAAGGTATAAGATTTAATATTCACGGTTTAAGGTTTATAATTTAAGATTTAAGAGAAACTCGAAGGAATGGCGAAATTCCCCGGCTCTCCGGAACTTTTACTTAAACGGGATTACACCGAAGACCGACGGGAGAGCGATTTATATCCCGAGTCTGATTTCCTTGGGATTTCGGGATCCCGACCCGGGTGAAAATAAATATGGAATCGAGTTCCTGGAGAGCCGAGGAGGGAGGGCCCGGGAAATTTCCTGGATTTCAATCGACCGGGCATATCACGGTGACTTACGCGGGGGCCGACATTTGGGCCGCTGGGCTGAAATTTAAGCTCGGTTTAAGATTTAAGTAGAAGCCGTCTAACCGGCCCTTAATGCCAGAACCAGTAGCTACTTACCCGCTCGGTTGTCTCAACATGTCCCGCAGACTGCCGATAAAGGGACGACCCCGGAAAGAGCGGGGGACTCTCGAGTCGAGCGGAAATTTTGGAAAATTCGGGACGCTGCTCTGTTTAACACTAGAACTACCAAGACCAGTCAAAATGACATGTTTCAAATGGCCGATCCTATGAAAAAAAAATCCACCGGTAGTTCTAGCGTTAAGGCAACGTGAAAGTGGTGTCAAAGAAGTATCCTTTATGAAACTTATCTCCGAACTATTTGTACCGAATCGTCTGAAACTCGACAATGTGAATATGGAGGCTATAAGGAAGGTCCTGAGACCCATGAAATTTCAATTTTAGGATAATTTCTTTATACCCATTTTCAAGAATTTTAATGACAATTGAAATTTCCCGAGTTTCAGGACCTACCTTAGGGTCTCCTTATTCATGTGGTAAGATATGAAAGAAATAGGTACACCCAATTCGGACAAAAGTTTCATGAACGATGGACCTCTAAGATGTCATTTTCGCATCCCCTTAAAACGGTCCATCCCTAGCGATTAAACGCCAGGTATCGTAATGGGACTGTGCAAAAGAATCTCACCTCGCTACATCCTCCCCACTGCCAGTGATTGGGATGTCGAGATCTGACTCGGTTGTCGCAAGAGCAATCCGTAAGCTCGCCTCGCGAGCAAGCCCTTGTCACGCTGTAAGCCACCCCTGCGGCCGAAATGGCGTACACGAAGGCAGCTTCGCGACTGTCTGAAAGCAAACGCTCGTTTTCGACGACCGGCTTAGACGAATGTCCCCGGACTATTCCCCTAATAACCAGGAATTGACGTTTCCAGGAGCGGCCGAGGTTTACTCACTGACTAGCATGACCCCTCCGAAGATGTTCTGCGGATTTTCGGAGTTCACCGAGCAATTCCACCTGGCCGACCTGAACTGGTGTTGGCACTCCTCGATGGCCAGCCTGGCCCCGGCGCTGACGGCCTGAAAAAGGGAAAAGGCATTTAGAAAAATCATTGATTATTAATTCTTCCTTGATAATGATTAACGATTAATGAACGGTAATTGACGGTAATCGCGTCTGCCTCCAGGTACGGCGCATCATCGGGAGCATGGATCGCGACATCTCGGACGGTCTCGGGCCCATTTCTTTTCGGGGCCTTAACGACCTTTCCTCCTAGGCTCCTCGCATTCCTCTTCGGCATCCAAGAGCGGTTCCCGGTCATTTTGGACTAATCCCTTCTTTACGGCCCAGGTTGCCCGTTGACGTATAAATATTCATTCCGACTCCGCGGCCTCGTCAGATCGGTAATGCGTCGACAGGGCCCATCGGGCCCTCTCGGTGGGCCTCAGAGGGGCCGCTCGTTCCTTTTAGAAATTTCTACCGGCCGTTCAAACGCCCTCCGAGGTAATTCCATTAACCTTCCTCTTGCGTTTTTAGAGCGACGCCTTATGGGAGGGTTTCCTGGAGGAGGTGCGATTTGGCGAAGCGAGGGGAAAGCCCTGGAAGGGGTCCAGGACGACGGCAGGATCTTTCGGGCCAACTTGAGTTTCGGCCAGGGGTGCTTCGAGTCTCGAGGAAGGCAAACGAGAAGAGTTCCTCGGGTTTTCAACGATGCCATCCGAGGAAGGGCTTGGACTCGGTCGCCGGGGAGAGCGCGAGCGCGAGGTCGGAACAAAGAGGGGCGAGGGGGCTCGAAGAATGAAAGAACGCCGAGGTTGGGGGCTGGGGGCGTACGCCCCCGGGATTACTTCGAGTATCACCGCAGCGAGCGGAAAATTCGAACGAGAAGGATTCGCGCTAATGAACCGGAGTACATTCCCTCTTAGGAAATACAGGGGAGGGTCCCGGGGAGGCTGCGCTCCCTGGCGGGGCCGCAGACTTCGATTACCAGCCAGTGTAGGGCCCCCCACGAGGAGCGACATGGCGTCCATTCCGACTCGAATTGCCGGCGATTTCGAGGATCTCCGCAAGAAGCCAATTTTTTTTGTTTTTCTTTCACGGTGTCACACTTCCCCGACCCCGGACAAAGGGCCCGATCGCGGATTTCCACGGGGAAATCGGCTGCCAATGCCGGTCCGAATTTATGGGCCCTAGGTACTGCATCGGACGTCGCGTTTTTCAACTCCAGACAATGCCGTCGACGGTCCGTCCAGAACCGATTCGATTTTCCCCGGTCAGGCCCGATCGGGGGTTGCTTCCGTCTTGGGCCCGATTTTGCCGGGCCTCCCTTGACGCGCAAAAAGAAAGGTGGCTTCCCTTGCCGGGCTTCCCAGGGGCGAGGTTTCGCGGGGCCCATCGAGATGGACGGCACGAGTCGAATTCGGAATTTCGGGCCGCCATGGTGGATTCGTAGGGCCCGATTGCTGCCCGGGGAAATCGGGACAATGGTCCCGCCCCGGGGCCCGAACCCTCGCTTTTGTCGGCGCCGTTACGAGGAGGGGGCCCCGGGGAGGGACTTCCGTTTGCTCTGTACACCTCGGTGCGAGGACGCGCAATGGGCCCATATCGGGCCCAATGATGACGAGATGCGCCAAAGGCGCGGCGGCGATTCGATTGCGCGATGGACGCTCGAACAGGGAAGGGCCCTGTATCGATAAACGATTTTGGGCCCGAGATAACTGCCCAGAAGGACCGATAAGACGAATCTCGCTCTCGATGGCGGCCTCGAAGTTCCAGGTTACCCCGCCATGAGAGAAATGGGCCCCCTTCTCGGATCCACCATCTCCTGCCCACCTACGGGCCCTCCTAGGTCGTTTCCAATTTAATTTCCCGAAAACTGGGAGGGTCGACAACAGCTGGCTGGAACGATACGGCCGGAATTAACATACTTAACTGCTTCCCCTGGAACGTAACCATAAACGATCGAGGATTGCTATACCACTGGGAGGAGAAAAAAAAAAAAAGAAAATAAAACGACGAGTACCTTCTTTGGGCCCAATTTCAAGAAATGAAGATTAAGGGGAGATCAGAGGTACATATGCTCACCTGTAAAATCGGCGGGGATCGGGAACAGACCGATTGTTGCTTCGGGGTGAGATGCGGATTTTTGCAGTGCTTTTCCGCACTCGCGGGCCCAATTACGCCAGCTCCGATCTGCGGCTGCCCATCGGGCCCACCCTCGGGCCCGAATCCACCTGCTCTGGGCTCCACGCCTAAGTACCTGTAATCAGAGGAAAGAAAAAACATCCTTATGTAACTTAACACCGCTTGATCTGATTTTCAGGGCCACCTGACAAGGTGGAGGCTGAACTGGCAGGAAATTCTGGGTTTCCCTCTGTCCCGGGTGCCCATTGGTCCTTCCATAAACAATGGGCTCGGTACACGAATTGCCTCATCCCGTAACATGGGCCAAGGATGTTCCAGGAAGAATCCAGGCAGGGAATAATGCCGAACCGCGCGTCTTCCCCACTAATGAGTCGCGAATTTGTTAATTAGGGGCCGCCTACGGCGTATCGTTGTTACAGGGAAACGAAACTGATAGGGTGAGGGTGAAAGCCGAGGTGGATGTCGAAATCCCCTCAAAATGGAGGATTTTACGGAGGGCCCTTATCTGGACGGTCATCCCGGCTTTCGAGAATTCCTCTCCGAAATTTTCTACTCCAATTTTCTGGTAAGACGCTGAGATAAAGAGATGATTTATGGGGGACTGTGTGTGTATATTTTTCAGGAAAAATCTGACATTTGGCCGACTCGATGCCTTTAACGACAGCCGCTCGCTTTCAAACATCAGTGTTGACTTATACATCGCCAGGGCTGTTTACCGTAGGTTGTGGAACCTCCAGGACGAGCGTCCTTTCTTCCCCGCCCTCGCCCTTCCCGCTGGAATATGCAGTGCATATATGCTCATTCGTAGCGGGGAACCGTCGTATTTTCTTTGGGACTTTGAAGAAGACACCGGCGACCTTTCTCTCCGACCCGCGCGCGGATGTGTCGTGTCGATGGGACGAGGTTTCGACGTTTTGTACACGGCATGTGTAAACGGTTTTCGAGCAACGAGACGCGCCCGCCCGGCCCAACGAGTCTTTCCTGCCCGAAGGGGAATAAAAAAGGAACGGAGGAAATAAATGAGCGGAAAGAGCGCCGCCTAATCGGGAAATCAACTCCATCGACTCGCCGATCGGGACCAATTATCATACGGGATAAATTTAGAAATCCGGAGACCCCGAATATCAAGAAGAGGGCTTCACAGAAGTAGCCGTGTGCGCGATGGTTTGCCAGGAATTCGACAACTGGGACTAATTAGTAAATGATGCGAGGTCGTAGCAGCTGTTCTGGTTAGCAGAATCCGGAGCCATGGACCACCGCCTAGTGGACATGGCCAGGGTTAGGTCGAGGAGACCTAGCGAGGTCTCCTATGCGTCCCAGATCATAGATTAGACCCGAAAGGGTATCCTAAAAAATGTGAAATACTCGCCAGACAATTGTTTATACTTTATACGTACATAGATTTTAATAGGGATAACTAAGGGGGAATTAAATGAGTGTGGAAAGTCGAGTCGAGATCGGGAGAGCTCGGTCCTCCGTGTGATTTTTCCATGTCACCCGGGTGCAGGCGCAAAAGGACGAGCGATAATGACCGAGGATTACGGAGGATCGTCGGTACCGCTCGAGATGGTCGCCACCCTGAGATGATTAATCGTCCTACAGGGCAGGGACCACTTCGGGGCGTATTGACCATGAGGTTCATCCTTTGACTAAACAAGGCGATTTCATATATCCGGGGAGCGGGGGGGCGCGATATTGAAATCTTTTGACGGATTCAGGCTCGATGCATCGCCGGTCAGCTATGATCTTGCATCTCCTAGAGGATGCATTTGAAGAGCAGGGCAGAGATAAGGCCCGGTGTCTATTGACACTGTCCGGGTAAATCGATGCATGCAAGGGTCCCTGTTAAACCAGAACAGCCGTGAAGATTTTTTGGAAAATTCCTCGCTCGGATTTAACGAACCAAAAAGCAGGATTTTATGGCCGGTACAGAAAATCCAAAATGGCCGCGCTCGCCATCGGGGCCTCCGCAATGTCTCTCGCGGTACGGCGCGTTAAAGTCCCGCCGAAGGATTCCGCGGGGCAAGGTGCGTTTCATTTTTCAACGGCCTACGCCACCGGTGAATGAAAATATTATTTACGGCCGCGTCTCGTTCGTTATCCGCGGTGGAAATAGCATCTCGAGGCGAGGCGCGTTAAAGAAGAGCATTGGCTACGGTCACGGATCTCCTCGCCTCGCGGCCACGATGGATTATATCGTTTCGACTGCATATAATTACGAGGCCCTAAAGGTCCTGCATTCTGCAGCCCCGCACGACTCGACAAGACAATTACCAATTACTTCGGCCGAGCGAACGATTGTTCCGTCCTCTCTCTCTCTTTCTCTCTTTCTCTCTCCTCTCCTCCGGAGGACGTGACCATACATCACGAACGAGCATCGAAGGAAAGAGTTAAAACATCCCTCGAGAGAGCAATATCGACTGTACGATTCGACATATGCGAATTGAAACCTTAATCGGGCCTAAATCGATCGATCGCCCTATTGACCGTATTGTATCGACATGGAGGCGTCGCGACGTCGATGCATCAACGTAACAAAAATTGGTAATTCTTAAAGAAGAAAAAAAAAAAGCAACATAATGCCAATCCTCGGGAATTTTAAAAGTTCTATCCAAGCCGAAGAAAAAAGAAAAAAGAAAATGTCATTGACCCAAAGAGGCATTTCGTTAATTGAAAGAACTTCACTGAGAAATGAAATTGTGATAATCCCGAAGAAAGCGATGCATCCAATTTGAATTCATTAGAGTCAAATAATTATTCTTCGAATTAACGAAATATCTTTCTCGGTTCGAGGAAATCTCTTTGCTCAGCGTGGGTGGAATTTTGATAAATTCTTACGCATTAACGACATGTATTGTAAGATGTCGTTAATGCGTAAGACGTGCATGTACGCCCGTCCGACATATTACAATACATGTCGTTAATGCGTAAGACCGGACAAATACCCTGGCAAATCGCGGGCGATCGGTCTCGCGTCTCTACAGGGGAGAGTAAGAGGAATGGTCCCGGCGCGATGTTCAAAAGTCCTGGTCAGATGTCAGGGATAATCGGGACGGTCGTCCTCTGAATGTTTGATGCGCCCCGGTCCGGGGCGCGAGGAGTCGAGGGTGCGTCCCGAGCGTAGGGGTGTCCCCGTGAATTTGGCCGCGGTAAAGATTCGCGGCGCCCGGCGCCGTTAATCGGCAGCGTGGCCGCTCCCGGTGGACCTTTAATATTAACGGACGAGTTAGTAGGTGAGCCCCCGACGCGTGGCGTCGGGACGGTTAAATACTGAACGGGCGATGTACCGTGTCGCGGGGGATGGGGTGGAGCGAGCTCGAGGGTATAGCATCGAGGCCGAACATCCCGAACATCCGGAACACCGTGAACATCCCCGAACACGGGATGCGAGGGAGTCGGGGGTCCCAGGGGCCTCTAAAAGCGAAATGGAGGCCACGTCTCTGCGCGGCCTAACCTACAAAACAAAACAAAAAAATCCCAACGAAAGAGGGCCAAAGGAGTATTCGCGACCTCTATATCGACATAGGGAACATAACCTCCCTGGGGCTCTCCTCCGTTTCCAAATCCAGGGTTCGAGTCGGGTCCTCGAGTGTATAAAAAGAGAGAGAAGAAATATCGAGGCGAGCCGCGGAAAACTCGTAGTCGAAGTGGCGGGCGATAACGAGCAGGAGGGGAAACAAGGGGTTCGAGGGTCGCGATGGCGGCGTCGAGTGCCGCGAAGAGGGGCCCTCGATGGGGAGGCAAAGGGGGGTAGGAAGATGGCGAGAGCGCGGCACAAAGAGGCGCAGCTTGCGCAGCCGCCGCGGATGTTGTACCGTAAGAGGTCGCGGCGATCGCGCCCCGGGTTCGAGTGCTCCCTCGGGAGACCGGGGGAGGATTCACCCGCGACCGGAAGCGGTGCCGGGAGGGTCCCACTCCGGATTTGGGGTGATCCCGCGGTACGCTCTCTCTCCCTCTCGAGGGCTCCATCTCGCGCGGGCCGGAGCCAAGAGGAGAGAAAATGGCGCGCGCGCAACGCTCGCTAACGAGCTTTCGAGGCTCTCCTCTCGCTTCCGAAGGGTTAGGCTCTCTCCGAGAGAGAGCCCGAGGAGAGAGGCCCGCCGGCTCGAGGGCATTCGAGGGAAAAACCAAGAAGAGCCCCCGAGAGGGACAGCGGGGCCCGGCGGGACGGCAGGGGTCGAAGCGGCGGATTTATACCACTCGCGCGCTCGCCGCGCTAGCGAGAGCACCCTCGAGCGCTCCTCCCTCCCGCGGTGCCTCCGGGAACCCAGCCCTTCGCGCGCGCCGCCGGCCAATCGGCGCCCCGAGCGAGCGACCCGGGCACCGGCGACGCCGACAGGCCCGTCACACCGAAAGCGGCGCGGCGACGCGTCGGCCATGGAAATACGGTTAGGCAAGATAGACGGAGATAAGTGGAAAGAAAGAGGTTAAGCTAGATTTCGAGAGGATCGGAACATTTGACGCGACGACGCGCCGCGACGAGTGCGACATCCCAGTTTCCAAGGACGTGGGACGGAGCGGCGTCGCATCGACGGGTGGCGGCGGTCGGCTCGGGTTTTCTCTCCCGATATCTCGCTCTCCCTTCCTCCTATCCGCGACCCATTGTCCCGCTACTTATGCCTAAGAGCTTCTTCGCCGCGAGCTTCCATCCGCCGCGAGTAATGCCGGGTACGAAGCCAGGTCGATACCGATAGCGGTGCAGTCGATATGCAGTCGGAGCCCCGTTTCGAGTTCGAGGGCGAAAAGTCATGGCGGAGGCCGCGAGTCTTCCCTTCCGGATTCTCCTAGAAAAGCCTCCCTCTTAAGATTCGGGGTTTCCCTCCTCTACAGTGGCGCCCTCTCTTCCCAATTACAGAAGGTATAAAAACCCCCGGCGCGATTGAATTTGATTTATACATGTCAAAGGTCGCTCCACATCCGCGGGTTCCGCGAGTCCATTCGTCGGGGAGGAGAGAGAGAGAGAGGAAAAACCGAGCCCAAGGCGAAGGGAGGAAAGAGAGAGAGAGCCCTTCTAACGAGCCAAGTGAGGCAACCTTAAAGCAGGTGGCGGTCGAAGAGAGAGAGAGAGAAAGAGAGAGTCGGTTCTCTCGGGACTGGCTTCTCCCGCGACTTCTGCGACGATTTGCCCCTTTATTTCCGCACCCCCTTCCTCACCTGGGCCCCGGGGGCGCGGGGGAGGCAGTGGGTTACGACGGGCAGGGGAAGGCGGAGATTGGGCGCGGGGTGCGTGCATATAGACGAGCCCGGAAACAAGCGGACAAACAAACAGACAAACAGCCAGCATTCACCGGGCCGCGGATTGTCCCGTGAATTTTACAGCGCGCCACATTCATTTCCGAGATTGGCCCCCATCCGCGCCACTTACCCGCGGATGGGACTGCTCCGGGGGTCCGGCGAGGTGTGGACCGGTTCGCCCTATCCGAGCCCTAGATTATTCCTAATATAAAGGAAAAGCTCTAAATCGCGGGTAACGCGGAACCCCCGCCGATCGACGTCGCGGCACCCGGAGGTCTCTGCCTCCTTATTTGACCAGGGAGCAAATGAAAGCCCCTTTCAAGGGACTCCGGAGGGAAACTAACCGCGAGGCGTCATCCGCCGTTTCTAGCCCGTCCGCTTCTTTGCTCTTTAAGCGTTCTTTAACATCCCCCCGACCCGCGCTCCCTGGACGCGTCCTGAGGGACGTCGCGGTCCCGAGGTCGGTTCGCGGGGGGGCCCCTTTAAGGGGTCGCCGATGGCCCGAGACGCCTCGAAATGGGACACCTCCATCTCCTCCTCCTAACACGATGGGTGCATCTCCCCCCTTTTCCACCTCCCTCTGTAATTTTCACCATTACGCCCCATTATCGCTCTTATCCCACCTCCCTCCTCTTTCGGTTTAATTCATTTATCGTATCCACCCCTCTGCATGAATACCGGGATTTTCATGTGTCATTTCTGCAAATCCCTCTGTACGCTTGTACTTTTTTTTTTCTTTTTTTTTTTTTTCTATCGCGAGCGGAATTCATCCGGCTCGATGGAAGTCCTCTTCTATCACCTTTCTTTCAGGTCCTTGTTCCCCTTATCGCGACCCGTGGAAATGGCGACGCCGACTGATCCGACACGGGGGCACGTCGGGGGTGATCCGGGGGCGACCGAGCCACTCCGTCGCGATTGGGCCTCGCAGGTCCCGCCTTTGGTTACCTAACGAGCAGCCCCCTTCGAGCTAATTACCTCGCGGGGTGCACGCGCGCGTGCACGGCGTGCGCTCGCCGGGGGCGACGCGTTCTCGAGAGGACTCCGGGGGGGGGGGGGATGCAGATCGAGGAAGATGGAGGACCGAGGAAGAATGGAAGAAAGCGGCCGGAGGGAAGGAGAGGGCCTAATGGGGCCGGTGGTACGTCCATTGTGTCCCTCTCGCTCGCTCGCCGGATCGGAAGATCCAGGTCTCCGCCGATCCGGGATGAAACCCCCGTCGAGGAGCTCCCGTTCGCCAAGGGCCACCCTATCCGCCCCCCTTATCCATTTCCACCCCTGCCCCCGGGGATAGGGATAATCTCGGCGGGCACCGCGCGAATATCACCGTATCCGCCGCTTTTGCTTTTGCTTGCCCTTTTAGCCCACCTTCGTTTATCCCCCATCCCTCGTCCGACTCTTATCGAGTATCGGCTTTATTTCCCTTTTTCGACCCTTTTTTCGACCCGCTCCCGAAGGACCCCCGATAGGCCCCGCGGTTGACTTTAACCGACTTTAACATAAGCACAGGGCCCAGGGGCCTGATTCCATCCGATCAACTCTCGCGAGCAAAATTCACAGTTTTTTAAAAGATTTTCGAAAGCTGACCAGCGATGGGACTTTGCGGCAATGCAAGATTTTTCATAAAAAAAAAAAATCCGAACGAACTCGAGAATTGGTTCCTGGGGCCCCTCTCTACGTTGAGTTCGCGATGAGTGCCTTTTTTATTCTTAGGTCTCAATTTTTTTCCCCCGATTTTAATCGGCGATCGCTTCGGAGGATCCAGGGCGATTTGCTCCCCGCCATTTCTTTTTACAACGAAACGACGTCGCGGCCCTCTTTATTGGGCCCTATCGCTGTTAGGGTTAGTTTTTACGCGTGTGCGTTAGGGGAGATTACTGGAACAGTCGAGCCGCCGTTTCTGGGCGGGATCGGAGGTTGGAAATTTTTCGGGCCCTAGGACCCCGGCTGTTGGAGTTAAATAGAGTCGGGCCCGGATGACCCAACCTCCGATTACGCCGACCGAAATTCCATCCGATCTCGCCCTCTCGCCGCCATCTTGCCTCGGGCCCGAAACGGGCCGAGCCCCTCATCGGGCCCAAATGGCCAACTTCCTCCTTCGCCGTGTTATTAACGAAAAGAGCCGACTGGATGACACTCTAACAGCTAAAATATCCATTATGACCCGAGCTATCTGAGATATAGCGAGGATTACGCGAGATACCTTATCACCGATTACGACCGCCATCGATGGCTCTTGCGCCACGTGTAGGAGTATTTATTGGACAAGCTAGGGCCCATGGGGGAGGAAAGGGGAGATGGGGGATAAAAAAGGGGCAAAAAGAGAGGAAACTTCTGTTAGCCGTGGCAAACGGTCCTCGGATTAGGCCTTACTTCCGGCCTGCTGTCGGGGATCCGGCCATTGTCACGGCTGCGAGAGTTCGGCCTCGACCTCCTCCTCGTGGAACGGGACGAGGGGGCTCCACGGCTTCGGGATGGGCCCCGTGAAAATTTCCCCACGTATGGACAGACCGGACAAGCGATTTTACGACTGCCGGAAGGGGCGAGACTAACCCCGCAAAACTCGGCCGAGATCGAGGGCGGATGACTAACGCGCACCGTTTTCGCGGGAGATAGTTTCCTCCCTTTTCCCGATATTTCTCTCCCCCTTCTCCGAAATTACTAGGAGAGAGAGAGAGAGAGCCCGGAAGAGCGTCGAGTCGAGGAGGAGAGTCTCCCCTCCCTGTCACTCTCGCTCTTCGCCTCCTCGAAGCTTCTTAAGACGTCAGAGACGTCAGGGCGCATCCTCGAAGGACAATGGCAACGGGGAATAATGAGACGGAGAAAACTGAAAAGAGGAGGACAATGCCGTTGAGCGACTCGGTAGATATTGGGCTACCCACTTAAGTAAGTTGGTAAATAGGTGGGGTGGTAAATAGGCAGGTAGATTAGTGGGTAAATAGGTGGGTACACTGTAGGTACAGCGGGCGAGCGAGTGGAGGGTACCCCCTTTCTCGGTTGCGTTACTACTAATTACCTGGGCAGGTGCGTCCAGAGGTAGACAGGTAATTAAAGACGCCGAGGGAGCGGACGTCCCAGGTGACGAGGTACGTCGGGATAAATCACGGGGAAGGAGCGCCTCCTTCGACCTCGTCCCCGAGCGCGTTCTAGGAGTTTGTCCGAATCTCTCACCGGGAATTCTCTTCTACAGGTGATCGAGATCGATGGCGATTAAGTGGTCGGTGCTGATAACGAGGAACCAGACCGGAACTAGATCAATAGGCGGCCTCGAACGAAACGGGACACTCGGATGACGCGGGACGATCCAGACTGCCGAGTCGGATGGCTCGGATGGAAGTTAAGTAAGAGAGAGACAGTGGAAATAAAGAAGAGGAAGAAGAGAGACCGAGCACCAGGACACCACACGGTACTCTGTTTGATATCCCCCAGGACCTGATCCTGCGCTTTTACCGTCATCTCCTGACGTGGCGCAGCCTCCCAGCGCCCGTTTTTCCCCGCTGCACCCACGCCTATGCGCTTATGCATCTACACGTAAAGCGTAATCGAACACAATGGACTCTCCCGGGGGTACGTAGCTTCCCCTAATTAAGATTGGCCTCAGCTTTAACTATCCCCGTTCGGCCCTCCAGAGACGATCGTGCCTATCGCGTCTATCCGTGTCTAAAAGGGATACGAAAATCCGAGAAAGAGGGGAAGAGGTGAACCGAGGTGCATCCGGCAAATTGCGCCTCCTCGGATATCATCGATGCACCTATAACCTCCCCCTGAATTCCGGGCCAGTCATCTTGGTGCACCGCGTTGCATCGATTACTCCTCGCCGGTGCACCTTTGGCCGCTCCGAGGTGCACATTTCCCGCCCCTGGAAATCATTTCCCCTCCTAGAGACTCGTTTTTCCCGGCGCTTTCTCGCGGGCTGAGATCTACGACATCGGCAATGGGATCAACGTCCCGCAATTGGCAATCGCAACTGTACGCGATCTATACGACCAATTGACCAGCTGGATCGAAACCGAGGTCGATTCGCTGGCACATCTTGATCGTGTCGTTGTGGTCATTTTCTTTTCATTCTCGGGAGAATTTCACTATAAACGAGGTTTCACGACTCTGTATATTATTTTCCGTATATATTCGCTGCATATCTTGATCGTGTCGTTTGGTAATTTTATTCTTTTTTTTTTTATTTCTTGGGAGAAGTTAACTTTTAACCAGGTTTTATATCTCCGTATGTTATTTCCGGTTTTGCATTTGGGAAGTGGCAGATATTTCTGCGATGGTAATCCTCGATGCCGGTGATTAATTCTCCCGATTCGCCGCGGCGGATTACTCCAGGCGAAGAGGCGACGGTCCTCGGTACGCCCTGTACTCGGCACGCACCGCATGCGGACCGCGCGCGGACTGCATCGGCCGCACTATACGTGGCAGTATATATCTCGCGGAGAAGTAACGGGGCACCGACACTCTCGCAGCTTCCCGAATCGAGATGACCCTGAGTAAAAATCTCTCCGAGCCCGACCGCGTCGCCTCGTCGGCTCTCGAAGCGATTCGCATCGTCCGCGCGGCATTGTGCGATCAGCTGACGAGGGCGCCGGGAAATTGACCCCTAAAGTGGCGACTACTCGGATTTTAATAGATATGGAGTAATTCGGATAACTTTTGAGATAACGCACGGCATTCAGTGGCTACAAATAGCGTAAAACTGAGCCTTAATCAAAAAAAAAAAAACATCGTAAGTAGTATCGGGATTACACGATCAGCTGACGAGGGCGCCGGGAAATTGACCCCTAAAGTGGCGACTACTCGGATTTTAATAGATATAGAGTAATTCGGATAACTTTTGAGATAACGCACGGCATTGAGTGGCTACAAATAGTGTAAAACTGAGCCTTAATAAAAAAAAAAAAAACATCGTAAGTGGTATCGGGATTGCGCGATCAGCTGACGAGGGCGACGGGAAATTGACCCCTAAAGTGGCGACTACTCGGATTTTAATAGATATCGAGTCATTCGGATAAGTTTTGAGATTGCGCACGGCATTCAGTGATCAGCTGGTACGAATAGTGTAAAATTGATCCTTAGAAAAAAAAAATATATATATATCTCGTAAGTGGTATCGACATTGCGCGATCAGCTGACGAGAACAATGCGAAGTTGATAATTAAACTGTCGATTACCCCAGGAGTGATTAAGGGCGGATTTGAATTTTGAGCGAGAAAGCAACGATTAGAATAAAAGAAAAATGTGTCGCAGGAGATATCGCGTCAAAGGGAGGAATTTTAAGGTCGGTCCAACCTGACCTCCCGGTTTCCCGAGGTAGCCGGCGCCGTTGGTCCAGCTTCGGCGTTTTCTATTCTTCGGGCATTACGGGACCCCTGAATGGCCCCCTCGCGCGGTAAACGGGCCCTATCACTGTCACAGGCATAAAGCGAGCCCTGACGTGGTTATGACGGCAACGCGATACCCTGAAAATAATAACGATGCCGCGGCCGCTAACGATGATAATGGCCGAGGCGGCCGCGATCCCCCTGAATCGGCTGAATGGTGGTCCCCCTTCTTCTCCGAATGCATCATCGAATCTGAATATGGATTTCTTCCGGCGGGGCCGAGTTATTGTACTCCGCCCCTGGACTTGATCCCACCCCTGGCCGAGCGAGCGCGATCCTTCGTCGTAGGGCCCAGAGAAAAATCCAAGGATCCGCGACCGACTCTTGATTGTCCCGTCATCCGTCACATTAAGGGGATGTGAAAGCGGCATCCGAAACCTCAATCGTCCATAAAACTTTTCCACGAACTGGGTATCTCAAATCGTTTCGTACCTTAAAACGTGAATATGGAGACCCTAAGGTAGGTCCTGAAGCTCGCGAAATTTCATTTTTCATACACTACTTTTGAAATACCTATAAACAAATGTGAAAAGAATTGAAATTTCATGAGTTTCAGGACCTTCCTTATAGTCTCCCCATTCACTTTGTAAAGTTTCAAACTATTCGGTAAATCGAGTTGGGAGAAAAGTCTTCTAAACAAAACCTCTTCGACGCCACTTTCACATCACCTTAAGGGGACGCGAAAGTCTCGTCAAAGATATCTACTTAACGAAATTTCCCCGAGGAAGGTGTACCGAATCGTCTCAAACTGTACAACGCAAATGCGAAAGCTCCACGCCAGGTCCCGACCCCAAATGAAACATGAATTTAAAAAAATCTCTCCATTTCTAAAATTTTCCAGAAAAAAAGAAAAGAAGAAAGTAATGAAATTTCCCGGTCTCGATGCACTCGGTTCGGATAAAAGTGTCATGGGATATCTTACCGTGGGAAACGTCAAAAAAAAAAGAAATCCTATGGAATGAAAGTATATTTCCCGGAGGTGCAGAACTCGGTCAGCAGAGGGGATGTTCCAGGTCGCGTTGAAGCCTGGGGTGGCGGTCGACGTGGTCCCCCCTCGTCTCTCTTGACCACCCTTTGGCAAGCCTACGGCCAGTTTTGCAGGGGTCGGGGGTTGTTGCGGCTACAAGTAGCGATCATCTCGGAATCATTTAGGGGTGCGCACGCGAGGGCCCATTACGCGCCCCCGCGAGCCGGAGGGTGCACTCGGGGGTGCATTCGGGCACGCATCTGCACGGAGTTATTTATGACGGATTAGGTCGGCTTTAGCCGACTGGCCGACTAATTTATACACAGAGAGCCCCGGTCAAGGGGTTGTCGATTCTTTTCGGGGCGCCCACCCCCCCGACAAAGGGATGACGCTCTCGCGGAAAACTCGCCGCTTCCGGCGGGGCCCTCGGAGCGGACGAAAATCCGCCGAAAACGTCGTCCCAGAGATTGGGGATGAATTTAACATGAACCCCGGAGGAGTATCTCGGCAGGGTATAATATTCATTCCCGGCATTATTTATTATAATCGCGCGTCCTCGGACTAGTCGTACCGAGGGGTCAGAGGGCGACTCCTTCGCCGAATTGATTCCAGGGGGAAAAGAAAAAAAGTCGCGTTAAATATTTTTCCGCCGTCCGTTTCTACTTTCCTCTTTGTCGCGGCCCCGGTTCCTCGACAAAGGATCCACCGTTCCCGCCGGTGGATTCACCGGGACGCGCGTACCCCGTGGAGGATCGATTCGCGCCGCATGCGGCGAGCCCGGACCGCTTGCGGCCGCCGCAGGACCTCTCTCCTTCTCCGCTCTCGCAGATGGACGCGCGGTACACCCTTCTAATATGCCCGGGAGAGAGGCTTTTATTTATATACCAGATTTAAGGGATTACACGCACGGGAATGAGTTTCGTATACGAGGGGCGAGGCTTAGCCCCGGTACCTCCAAGTACAGGTTCGACGGTGCCACCTCTTACCCTAATGACTCTTTATTCCCCCCAAGAGTTAAGAATAAATAGAAAAAAATAACATAAAATCTGAAAAATCCCCCATGCCTCCTAGAAGACTTCAGGACCCTCCTTATGAATGACAGAAACTCAGGAAACCGAGAATTATAAAAATTCAGCACATTTGGGAATTAGAAAAAATTCAGAAAATCCAACCCTCCCAAATTTTCCAGTCGAACCAGGACCGTTGAGATGCGACGCCGCGTTCGGGGGACGACGGAGAGGGTGGCGCATTTGGAAATTGGGAAATTGGAGCCTAGCCAGAGAGGCCACTCTCAAAATCGATGTTTCTAGGGGCCGAGGGTGTTTTTTTAATTTTTTTTTCATTTTTCGAAAACTCGACTTTTTACCGAAAAAAAACCCATAGGGAGGAGAGTCGCCCTCGCTCGGGAGGGTAGATCCTTGCACCCTCGGATGTCCAAACGTTAGACCCGAAGCCGTATCCCGATCCAGTTACTTAGGTATCTCATCCGTGCGGTGGCAAGCAAGAGAGCAATACATATGTATGAGACCTCGAGATGAGGATCGACCCGTCGAGAGGATCCAGGGAATCGGCAGAGGGGGGTGAGAGAAGAAAGTATCCAACCGAGGGTGGTTCCGGTGAAATTTCATTCGTCCACCGCATACCGGAGTACGCGAGGCCACCAGTTCGCATGTAAACGCGCACTCGCAATATAGCCCGAAATTCAGGGTAGGGGCCAAAACGGGCCCCTTTGGGGGGGCAGGGGGGCATAGAGGTGTAGGAAGGGTATACCGAGGGTGCAGGAAGAACGCTGACGGGAAGCGTATCAGGGGTGCGGAAGGACCGCGGGGGAATATCGATACCTCGGCTTATTTCATTATACATACGCCGGCCTTATGCGCGCGAGACCCCGGGACACGAGTCGGTGCCCGGGCATAAGGAGCGTTTTCCCATGCCCGGTCACCCCGAAATAATCCTTAAGCCAACCCCATAGAGCCGGGCTCGCTTTGCCCGACTCGCGACTTCTTTCCCCCTCCCCCTCGGTGCCCTCTCGGTGTTTCCCGGAGATTCGGCCCTCGCGAAGTAGAGAAACCCCCGAAACATGGAACGGAGGTGAAAGAAATATCGAAAACTCCGAGAAATTCTTTAATCAGAGGAGACTCCCGCCTACTCCCCGACCAGCTGATCGGCCGATCAGCTGATTCACTCGCGGCCGTTCCATGTGTCTCCTCCGTAAGGATGTCGAAAGAGGCTGCCCCGGTTTCCCCGTCGACTGTGTATCGGCCTCGGGAATATACCGCCCACCGGAATGCCGGGGATTTTCTACCGATCTCCGCGGCGTTCCGCGCGCGCGGAAAGATCCCCGAAGTGGCGCGATACGCTGTGATAAAGTGCCGATATAGGGAGATAGCAAGAGCCGGGATATACGTGGAAGGCCAGTAAACCAAGATACGCGGATGGCGAGGAGGAATAAAGGGAAAGCACCGCTCGCACCTGGCATCTGGCCGAGCCGCGCAGTCCGCACCGCACCGGTGCAGCCGGAGGTGCAA
Organism: Orussus abietinus; assembly: GCF_000612105.2. Lineage (NCBI taxonomy): Eukaryota > Metazoa > Arthropoda > Insecta > Hymenoptera > Orussidae > Orussus > Orussus abietinus. Next base: position 316,277 of record NW_019394276.1, on the reverse strand, counting down.
CGCGATCTCTCTTATATCGGCTTATCGCCTAGGAAATTTGTAAATCTACCACGCCGCGATAAAATCCATACCCGTCAAGGGCCGGTACCCGGTCGATTAATAGCGACGATTTAACGGCGTCGACGTGTGCTAGTTTAATCTTAATAACGCCGCGCAATCAGCTAAACGGCACCGTACGTCCCGCCCGTTTAGATATAAGTGCATTGCAGGAAGTCGGCCTGCACTCGGTGCATTACCCGCACGTTGCGAGAAAGTGACCTTAACTCGTTGAACCCGCGATAGAGCGAGTGCGCCTCGCGTTCCCTCCCCGACAAAGAAAGTCTAAAAGACGCCGAGAGCTCGCTTCGATCTGGAGCTCCGAAATGGCCGCCCCGAGTCCGCAGAGCCGATCGCACTCGTACATAATATACTTTCCGCGGGGGAAAATTTATTTGCCGGGCTGTAAACCCGAGGAGCACCTTTGTCCTTCGATTGATTTATTAAATGGCCCAGGGGCCTAATGGCCGGTAACGGGGTCATAACGCCGACCAAGGATAGGAGCGATATATATATATATCCGGCCGCGAGGAGGTCGTCGAAAATGGACCGCAGGGCCAGGTTGAACGCGAGAGAAAATTTTTCCAAGGGTCTAGGGGCCCTTCAGGAAAATCCCCTAGGGCTCGCCCTCGAGGTGACACCGTGGCGTGCGTTGCCTCGATTATCGGAGCCGAACAAAGAGTTAGCGACCGCGGAGGACAGAGAAGGAGGGACCGGCTTGGCGAACCGGCTCTACTATACACCCTGAGAGTGATCTATGGTCAAAGATAAGCCACGCGTTCAACAAGTGTGCGCCAGGGAGATAGGCGCGGCGACGTGTGAGAACTCGACGCCGATCGTCGCCGTCTCTCCTTCCGTCCAATTTCCGCGAGACTCCCGTGGAAGGGACGCCGATCGATCGGTCGGATCTCCTCGCGTTCTCCAAAATGGCGGCCGCGGCAGATACCCTCCACCGGCGAAGGGGTGTCTCGAAAATGCCCTGTAATTTCTTCCCAAGACGTATCACGATTAATGGGTTGGATATTAATTAGTCCGAGACCTTTTAATGGGGAATTGTAAATCATTTCATGGGTTTACGGTGTATATAGGCGGCCATCTTGTGTCGAATTTCGCGGGACAAGGGGATCTACGTGCGGCTCCTCGGTTCATTGATACGCGGGACGCTACTTGTATGCAAAGTGGAGCTACAAAATGTCTTCTCTCTCCGTCTAAGGAACGCGTGTACGTGCGTGTGCCACCGATGGAAGGCCCCTACGGTGGACGAGTCGGCGCGCACCCGAGAGCGCCGCTCAAAATCGAGAAAATGGAGGAAAGGTGCGTCAACGCGTGCCGCGCCGCGGTTGCGGCCGAGGCGAGACCTGCGGAATGGGTTTCAGAAGGCCGCAACTCCGCGCGTCGAATCGGTGGATGTGTATTACGGGGTCCGAGGCGAAGGTAGAGGATAGGAGGAGAGAGGTGGCCCTCCGCTTCGGGGCCTTCGGGCCTCGGGGGCCTTAATGTCTTCCAGGTGGTTCGCGAGGGCCCCGGCCCGAGGGAACTGAAAATCCCGGATTTCGATCGAACTCCCCTCTAAAAATCCAGATAAACTCATAAGACCCCTGGATTACTCTTTAAACAATGTAAAAAAAAAAAAACCTATTAACAATCTTCTTTGCGTACATTAAATAATTTATAGCGAGTTCCCATGTAGGGGTAAACGTGCAAAAATCCGTCATAAGGCCTCTCGATTTTTTATACAATTTAAATGATTTTTATGAATTTCTTTACGTACGTTAAATAATTTAGAGCGAGTTTCTACGTAGAGGCGGCCCGAGAGATTTCGACGATGGGCCGGGCGGTTCTTGCGGCGGGATTTCCTTTTGGGCCCGACCCGCCGCGGGCCCGTCGGCGGGTCGTCAGAGGATCCCCGGGAATCCTTAGGGATCCTTAGGGATCTTTAGGGATCTTTAGGGATCTTCCGGGATCCGAGGCCGAGCTGTTAGCGCCTCTTTGCGGAGCGCCGCCGCCGGGCCCGGGTAAATTGGGCGTAGGGGGCGAAAAAGGGCCCCGCGGGAAATTCAGGGCCCGAGCCGTCGAGTGCTTTCTTGTGTCCCGAAATGGGGCCCGCGGGGAAATTTACAAGAGCAATTAGTCATGTACCCGTTCCGGAGTTATTCCGAGGTCGACCCCTCGTGGGTGGCGACGAGGAAGGCGTTCGGTAGTCGATAGATTACGCTATCGAGATCTTCCTCCCTTTTTCCCATATTTCCCGCCGGCGCATTCCTCCGAGGGAATTTTTTTTTTTCTTCCCACCATCCCGACTTTTCGAGATCAACCCCCGACGTGTTTCCTCCCTTCATTCTTCTCCTCCCCGTTTCTTTTTTTTTCTTTTTTTTTTTTTCAAGAGACTACCCTATCTTTTTTGCAATAATTCGCAAAACCGCGAATCACGGGGGCGCGCTATTTTTAATAACGTCCCGCTTTTTCTCGAGACCGCGGGCCGCGTTATCGATACCCGTTCGGCTCGCTCGTATATCGACCGCATTCCTCCGGGTCGTTTTATATCCTCGACATTAGCCCGTGGAATTTTTCTCCTCCGAGCGGCCGGACGCTATTTTGTTAATTACGGGCCGTAATAAACGCGCGAGGGCGAGCGGCCCTTTGTGGGCCTCCAGGAAAAGTGGCTGATCCCGGTAAACGCGATTTCACGGACAAGCCCGCTAATTAGCGCCCCGGATGCATATTTCGCATCCCGGACTTTGTTTCTTATTAACTGCGTTATTCACCGAAATCCCGCCGCGAGGTATACCGTTGGCCCCTAATTAATGCTTTGCTCCGAAAAGTAGGAAAACAAATCTGCGGTCATGATCCCGCCCTCTCGATTTATTAAATCCCGAGTAGCGAGTGGTCTATGTCATTTATTCATCTACGTGGAATTATTTATTTCATTTTCATCTCATTCCGCGATCTTAAGCGATTCTTCGGCATTGCTTTTGTCAATCGCCGAGGCACCTCGAATGGCGACTTTGTTTATCAATTCTTTATTTATATATCCCAGGGTCTGCGCTAAGTGGGAATATATCCGGGGGAATACGAGCGCCCCGAGGAAAAGGAGGACCGAGAGATGGGCATACGGCCCACGTCTCGTTTACGAGGCATTTACATATGTACATTTACATAGGCCAGGTGGGGGGAGAATCTCGACTGTGGGTGGCAATGGTATAATGGTAAGGCGAAGGTGTGTGCCGATGCCATCCCGATACGCTATCGATGCTCCAAAGCGATCGGAAGAAAGGAAAGAGGCTCGAAAAAGGATCTTCTCCTTTCACGAGTAGCTTCGCCTATAGCGCTTCAAAAGCGAGGAAAAGAGAAAATATTCCCGAAAAAGTACGAGCACACTTTTTGCGACTGGATATAAATTTCGCGGGTTACCCCGAGAAAAAAAAAAGAAAAAAGAAAAAAGAAACCAAAAAAAGAATTCATCGAACCAAGGAAATATTTCAATCGTCACAATTCCGAATAAATGTCGCGTCTAATTTATTCCAGGTTTATTCGAGTGAGATGAATACTCTGAATTGACAAAATATCTCTTCGGCTTAATGACATTTCTTTTCTACGTGTATTAATATTTATACTTCGTGTCGTCTCGAGGAGAATCTGCCGAATGCTTGAATTGTTAGGAGGGGGTTCGGGGGTCGAAAGCACCTCTCTGTTTTTGCCTGACAATGTCGAATATGTGGGAAATGTGAACAACGCGTAATACCTGTATTTCCTAGGTCAGGTGATAGTAGGACACGAGGGGCACCTACATCCAGGATGTCCAGGATACGCAGGATGTACCGGGGCCGCGGTGTCGGTGGCGCCGTACTCGAGTCCGCTCATTGTTATGACAATATATCTTAAGCTCGAGGGAAACATTGGCCCGAGGAGTCTCGGGACTGCCAAAGCCTGCCGACCGCCTTTGTCGGAGATTTTTCGAGCGAGAGAGCGCGCCGCAGAAGGACGCTCCGAGAAGGGGCCCGGGGGACCGGGGGAGGGCCCACGTAAAATGAGAAGTGCTAAACGAACGAGAGTTCGAAGGATGGCATTAAGTTTTTGCCGTCGTCACTGTGCCGAACGAGAGCAAGCGAGACGGAGATAGGGCGATCCTGGGACCGAAGGATCCTAGTGCTTCTCCTCGTCCCTCTCAATTTCATACGAATTTTTTTCTCACGTACGAATAAATTCGTCCGAAGAGAAAAAAAGACATGCATTCTTGCAAAATCGCGTCATTGGTCAACGTTTGAAAGTCGTACGCGAAACCATCTGTTTCGCCCGGGAAAGTTGATCGGGTGAACTTGAGAATTTCCACGACGGAATATAAATCCCCAGGTGATAAAATCGAGATCGCGTTCAGGAAAAATAGAACAAAAAAAAAAGGAAAGAAATTTAATGAGAGCAAATATAAAATTGGAAAATCGGGGGGAGGGGGCAGACAGGCGATAGGAACATCGGAAAAGATGCTGGGAATTAATCCACCAGTTTTCAGGACGTCTCGATGAAAAACTCCGGGGACTTCGCGACACGCCGAGAGCCCTGGCTCTCCCGCCGCGTTCGAAACTACCAGGACGCCCCGTAATTCGAAATAAACCGACCGACATAAACTTCCGCGAGGAATGAAACGTTAACGGGACGAGGGAGATAAAGGTGCCCGAACGGCTGGCACGTGAAATAAAATCGCCCCCAGGGCCGAAGCACCCCTAGGAGCCGCCCCAGGGCGTGCCCCGCGTAGGACCAGGGTCACGTTTCCTGATAAAATTATACATTTTTCGCGGGCCCGTTGATATTCCTATTTCGAAAATAGAGTTTCACAACAGAGAATAGGAAAAATGTAAGCGAGAGAAACGTCCGAAGAGACCCTGGGACCCCCTAGGAATATGCACGTGGTCGGTTTTAGGTTAGGTTTGCTCAATCTCTGGTATCTTAAATTCTCTCCTGGATTCGGGAAGATGTTAAGAAACTCGGGAGAGTTTCCTGACAAATATATTATACACATATGTATAGAAAGGGGTAGAAGGTAGGGATCGACTTCGACTTGGTACGACGAAATCCTTGCTCGGGGCTCCTAAGGGAGGACCTCGTTATCGGTGAAATTCTAGTATAATACCCCGCGCAGGGTTTATGCCATAAGGTAAAGGTCGCCCTAGAAGGTTTACAAGATTTTAGCCGTAGGGCAAGAGTCGGTTCTCGCAAGATTCTCCGACTTAAGCGCGTTAAGGGTGCGAGGGCTCGCAGGGGCGTAAAGGGCGGGACCCTTCGGTGCGGCAGCAGCCCTTCTCGCTTTTGCTCACTTTTACGAGAGTTCGAGTTAGCGTGACCATATATTACGGGACATTTTATATTGGGCTTATAAAAGACGCCGTTGGGGTCGCTCCGATATCGCGCGCGGCAACGTCCCCATAAAGAAGGCCGTCGGGGTCGAAGCGCCGCGGAAAGCCTGAAGTCGGATCCAGACTCCGTTGTTTCCCTCTTATCCGTTAAAAAGGCCTGAAATGTCTCTACTCCAAGTTCCCAGGTCGCGAAAAACGAGGAATCGGCGCGTTCCAATATGGCCGACCTCGAGGGAGTTCAACGAGAGCCGAGGACCCGTCTACTTGACCTCGCCGAAGGGCCTCGATTTGACATTTTCACGGTAAATGAACTAACGAGTTGACGGGATTAATAAATCAGCAATGAGGACGGATCAACTTGAAATTTTCCGGGAAAATACGGCGCGCGATTAGGATTTCCTTTTTTTTTCTTTTCTGAGAAGAGAGAGGAGTCGATGAACTTTTCAACTCCACCGGGCCGAGACGTTAATGAGACCCGAAGAGGACCGAAGAGTGGGTCACGTAATGGTCCAGGACGCGGCGAGAGGCCGCGTGATTGACGATGTAATCGTGACTCCGACGTCAACGGGGAAAATCATCTCTTAATGGGATTTGGCACCGCGGACGTCCGATGACAATGTCTCGACTCGCCTCGAGAGGTCCCCAAAAAAAAGCTCCAATACCTCCCGGAGGCGTTAGCGAAGTGGTCCAGCGGCTCGAAAAAAAAAAAAAGAGCGTCATTCCAGATCTCGCAATTTCATTTAACAGAAACCGAGAGACAGAAACGTCCATTACGGCGGCTCCTCCGCGTCTCTCGCGTCTCACTTTCCCCGCGACGACGCGCGGCTATAAAATTTCTCCCAGCGGATCGCTATAAAATTATATTGCGAAACGGCCCCGTGTATATTAATGACACCGATACACAAAGAACGGGGATAAATCATTACGTCCGATTACGATCGGCGGGTCTTTAATCTTCCCCGGGTCGGCGATACCGTATATCTCTTCCGCGGTTGTATAATTCCACCGACCGCGGTAACGTATCCCTGTCTATTGACTGTTTTTTTCTTCCCCATCCACAACATGAAGCGGACGATCTAAAATCAATTGGACCTCTTAACACCCGAGATGAATTTATCTCCCCGGGCTTCTGCAATGTAAGTCCGTTCCATATCCGAGGGACGCTTATTACTCGCCGTCGTTAATTCAAGTGCCGGCGATAGTCGCATCTCGAGAATTACAGACGATTGCGTCGCGACGACAATACTTCCTACCACTTAGCGACTCCCTTGCACCGGACTTTTCTCTGTATCTTTGAAAGATATGCTGCCTCCTCGCAAATCCCACGGTGTAATTTTTACGATTTCCCTCCAAAAGATAAAAAAAAAAAAAGAAATCTCAATATTTCATATATCTCAATATCTCATATATTTCGTACACAACACTTCCTACCACTTAGCGACTCCCTTGCACCGGACTTTTCTCTGTATCTTTGAAAGATATGCTGCCTCCTCGCAAAACCCACGGTGTAATTTTTACGATTTACCTCCAAAGGATGAAAGAAAAAGAAAAGAAAAAAAGAAAAAGGAAATCTCAAGACACCTCGAATTTCTTCCCCCGCGAGAAATAACACACCGATAAAGTCGGCCAAAATCTCTAACAGGTGAGACTCTCAGAAAAAGAGCGGCCATCGCCATCCCCGCAAGAACCACGGTTTCCTTATTACCCGCCCACCTCTCGATAAGTTTATTTATTTATTTATCGTCCTCTCCTTAACATCGCCCTCGAATTCCCGCGACGTCGTTTCGCTCCGAGCGAGTGTCTCCGGGTATCCGCGAGTTTACGATTCCCCGAAACGTTTAAATCCCCGAAACCGCCACCTTTTCGGGCAACACCTGGCGAGGTGACGTCACACGAGGGATAAAAAGCGATCCCCAGTGGAAGCAATTGACCGCGATTGCGGTAAGTGCCCCGGCAATCGGCTCTAAATCCTTCGAAGGTCCTAGGACAGAGGAGACAGGGGGTGTACCGTCCCGTCCCGCAAGGAGGCGACAAGTGCACAGTCGAATTACAGTAAAAGTGACCGCACGAAATGGCTGCGGTCACGGCACTACTGTACACGAGCCTGAGGTCTCGGGTGACGGTGGCGAGAACCGCCGTGGTAATTTTCACCCGTGACTTTACGGTGTCATTTTTGCCCTCCCCAGGGCGCAGAAGCATTCCGAGAGGTTCCATCTCGCCAGAAGAACTCGCAAACGGGTCTTTGGTTAAGACTCAAAACAAATCCGTAAAGAACAATAAAAATCATCATTAAAATTAATATGAGCCGAAGAAAACGACGGTATATACGACTGAGTCGAGCTAATAAATAAACGACCGCGATAAGTTACACGAAATATGGGTACACTACGAAAAAGAAATTAAAAAAAAAAAAGAAAAAAGAAAAAAAAATGCATGAAACTGAAATCGTCACAATTCCGAGGAAACGTTGCATTGCATTTATTACAGTTTTCGTTCGAGTCTTTGAATTATCGGAATGTTTCCTCGGTACCGCTCGAATTATCCCAGGTTAGATGAGAATTTCTCCTCTCGGTGGAGTGAACGTAGGTGTCGGAGAGTAGTTTTCCGAGACCTTCCTGGAGGATGTTCGCGTGTCAGGGGTGACCAGGGGGGCGGACACGCGTAGGGGGCGCGCTGGTACTCGGGGCCCCTGGGCCCTATCTTCCGGTCCGAGGCGGGGGCGGAGGAGGTCCCCGGGATGAATGGCTCGCGGAGGCGTTAATGCAATTTTTAATCGCCCTCCCGTAAAGCCGACGAGCCTCGGGAAGTGGCCATCCGCGAGAGAGCCAAGGCGCGGTCCCGCGCCTCAATAAAGGATCGCCTTTATTAAACCCATATAGGGCCCCGGGCAATATACTTTTACAGCCCAGGGGCGGACATGTGAACCCGACAAGGGGGGAGCTCCGTCCGGTGGACAGTCGGAGATGGGTCCAGGTGGTCGCGGTGAGCCCGAAAGACGGACCCTAGCTCCCTATCCCAGCCTCGAGGAGGGCCCTTCCAGGGGTCCGGTAATGGCCGAGCGGCGTATTATCGGCGATCGACTCCGAAAATCGGACACCCGATGGATAGGAGGCATTCGCTCGCAATTAGCTCGCCTCCTCGCGATCCCCGGGGCCAAAACGAAGCCGACGAGGCCCAGGGCCGTAGGGCCCCGGCCCGGGCCCCTCTCCCGCGGCGTATAGTGGGAGCGATTAATCGGCCCCGGGAACCAGTTTGTCGGAAATAAAATCTCGGATGATGGCCCGACCGGGGCCCGTCAGGCCCCGAGCCGATGACCAACTGCCGAGAGATCTCGCGCGCCGACCGACGCCGATATATCGGCGCCTCTGCTCGCCACTAATGGATGACGTCGACGTCTCCCCTCTATTCTTCCCCCGATTCCAGGTTCAACGCCGGTAAAAGTCCCCGGTGTGTCGCGGCGAGGCTTGTTCCCACGCGCGACGCGGAATTCGGCGCGCAATAACCCCCCAAGGAAAAGAAAAATTCGGGAAAAAAAATCATCCCGGACTCTTTCCAACCCTACGATATTACTCATCTATACCATAGACCCGCCGACCACGTGGTACCAGGATTCACGCGTCTCAATTCGCGCGCACCTGTCCTAGGGTACCCGTGCTCTCTAGACGAGTGCGCCCGTAGAAAGCTCCCTATCTCGGATTACTTGTCTCTTGCGCGACAAACGCGACTCCGAGTGTCAAGTCCGGGAATGCCAGGACATCGATACCTGCCGGAACATAATCGAGTCGGGATATCGGGTATCGATCAGGCCAAACAAGAAATGGCATCCCTTAGATTCGCGTCCCGTACCTTACGCCACCCAGGGTCTGGAATTCCCCCCGAGGACCCTCTCTCGTGCCCAAACCAAGGTATTACGAGGATCCCGAGGGGATTACTCGCGAGCCCCTGCCAAGAATACCGACCTCGGGCAAGAATAGCGCAATTAAATCGTCCAGCCACCCGCGAGGGGGGCAACTAATCGCGCCGTTAAGGGGCCCCCCCCCCCAATTAAGAGGCGCGATTGATAAGAGATAAAACGAATGGCCCAGCCACCAGCTGGCCGGGCAACGATCCTCGGGCTTGAAAAAGGAAGGATCGGAGCCGGCAGTTGGCGCGATGGCCGATCTTATAAATCATCTGGGAGGCACTCTTACCACCAGTTGGCGCGGGCTCCTCCGGGTCTGGTGATCAGCATCAGCATCAGCAGGTACATCGGCAGCATCGCCGGCCGGCTCTCGACGACTGCTCCCAACATCTTCCCCGGCATCTCTCCTGTCTCCCTCTTCCTCTTCCTCTCTCTCTTCCTCGGTAGGCTCTCGAACGGGTTCGCCGCTAAGAAGGCTCGTCCTCTAGCTCTGCATTCTCGAGGAGGGCCCCGCGTGCGACTCGCGGCCTGTTCGTCGGTAGTCCTCGCTCGTGTCTCCGCTTCCCATCGGGGATGCGACCGCCTTGGGATTTCCACCCTCGAGTCCTCGACGGATGACCCTCTTCTAAGGAACATTACGACACCTATTGCGATACCTCTCGACCCCGCGACCCGGACCTACCCCAAGAGACGCACCTAGGGTAGGTCCAGCCTTATTTCATGTGAGATTTCCTAGACTCGGGAAATCGGGGGGTGGGGAATATATATAAAAAGGGTGGAAATAAATCTAAGAGATAGTTAATGGCGGATGAACAGGGGTAAACGAGTCGAGTCGGAGTCCCTCGAATCCACGTAACACGTGTTCCCACCTGTGCGAAGGTAATTACCATGACGCGTTGTCTCCTGTTTTTCTTTCGCCCGGGACTCGAGTTAACAAAGTTACTATTTAATTTCAGGGTCCCGTCCGGTCGCTGGGAAAAATTATGCCGGCGATATAAAGGCGGTAAAACCGCAAACGGTACGGCCGAGAGTGCGAACCAAGGAGCGGATCGTAAAGCTCGTTTCTCCTTTTTTTTTCCCCCCCCTCTCCTCCTGCTCTTATTCTTTTCCCTGACATTTCTCTCGGTACGTCGGGAGGAAAAATCGGAGGAAAGCCCGGCCGGGAAATCTATTCCACCTACAGGTACGCGAGGATCACTTTCCCATGTAAATGGCGAACTTCGCGGGAGCCCGTGGACATTTTTCCCCATTTACTTCCCCGGTACGCCCAAACGCGTCGCCTAGGTACTAAGGGTCCCAATAACGTCTCCTAGTTTATGTCCTTAGTCAACCGCGAATGGTCGCGTGGGTATCTTGGAAAGCCCCGATATCTAAGACAACCGCGTATCGCGAGGACGCCTCTTAGATTATTACCCGAGGTATAATATAATCGAGATAACGACCGCTCAGTAAATTTCGCAGGTGTCGTGGGACAGGTAAGAGCGAAAAGTCGGGTCGGATGCAACGTTACCGAGAGAGGCGGTCTTGCGGCGCACGTGTACTCGGGTTTACAGTGCGGCGTATGTAAATGAGATACACACGCGAGACCCCGACGAAAACTGGCCCGCCCCTACGTATTAAATTCACGCCAACCCTATGCACGCCGAAACGTGATTCTTTTCTTTTTTTCTACTCTTTTTAAATCATTCTTCACAATCCCAGGGGAAATTCATCCCCGCCGAAGATACACGCGATACTGGTGCGCTTACAGTGCACCGTATGTAAATGATACACCCCGACCGAATTTACACCGAGCGTGATATCTTCTTTCTTTCTTTTCCTTTTTATTCATTTCTCATTACCGAAGGGAACATTTATCCTCGCTATCGGGATAGGACCCAGATGAATCGCGGTAGCGCAGCCTATCGGCAATTTCAATCCCACCGACCCGGTGATTGTTATCTTTTCCGTTGTGCGGCTGTAACGCGAGAAGTCTTGCCTCCCGACGAGCGACTTCAACAACCTCGGGGCAAGTCGAGCCGAAAACAGCGTCGCAAGCGGCGAGCTGCGAGCTCCTTTGTCGAGGGACAAAAGCCGAACGACTGGACGAAATCGAGGAAATCTCGCATTACGATGCGCTCTCTCATTCCCTGAAACACGTTCGCCAGGTGGAATTAACGCGTCATTAGCAGACCGCCTCTAGCGACGAAACATAGAATCTTTCAGGGGGGCGCGGGGTAAAAAGGAGGAGAAAAAAACGCGACGGGGGATAAAATTCAGCCCGATCGGAGAAACATCCCGAAAGGGGAGAGAAAGGATGGACTGATCGTCCGAGGCCTCCGATTTCCCGGGGCCGACAAAGCGAGCAGCGGGAGGGGAATTCGGGCTCGGCCGGTAATTCTCGGAAATCGAGGGCCGTCCCGTTGGCGGACAAAAAAAAAAGAAAACAAAGCTCGCGAAACCGCGTAGGGCTTCCCCGACTCGACGAAACCATTCATCCGCGTACGGCGAGCCGGGCCGAAGGTCTTATCAGGGAAAAACGTCGTTAAACCGAGGAAACCTCGACCGGGGGGAATTTGACCCGGGGATCTTCCTCGGTAGGGAAAACTCAAGCGAGAGGGGGAGGGCCTCGTGGCCGCGTCCGCGTACCTACGACTAGATCCACTGGCCCCTGGGCGCGATCCGCGCCTCTAGCGGCCGTCTCCTCGCATAAAGAGACTCTCGGGATAATATATCCTGGCACGAGGTTCCGGCTTTCACATGTTTCGGTACCTCCTGGCTGGGTCACGGCTGGCCGACTGTCAAAGCGCGGAAAGCCGCGCGCCAGCGGGGCCGGAGCGACGAGGACGGACCGCGGCCGCGGGCCGCGCGAGCGAGAGAGACGCGGCTCGGTCGGTAACGCCGGCCGCGGGCTTACCGGCGGGAGCGCGTCTCCACCTTCGAGGCCGAGCGGAGGAGAGCCGGAGAGAGCGCGCAACGCGACGCCACGGCGTTCACCTAACAACTGGCCACGAGAGCCGTGGGTGGTCGGCGCCGACGGCCGCCACGAGGAAAAGGGCAAACGGGGCTTCCGGGGGCGGGGCCTCCCCGCCGAGGGCCGCGCCCCATTGGTCCGCCGGGGGTAGGGACGAGGCCGGGTTTTCGGCACCCCCGAGCACCCCTCCGCGAGACCGAGGGGCGCGCTGCCAGCGGGTTGACACCGACACTTGTCGATCCTCGATTTCGACGGTTTCGACCCACTTTTTTTTTTACTCCCTTTCTCGGCAATTCATTCCCAATGCGCTCTCTCATAAATCCGATGAATTTTCCGCCTATACTGCCGTGCCTTCATTTTTTCCCCACAGGGTTGTTTACCTTGTTTATTCAATCGGCCGCCTGTTTTTTTTTTTTTTTTTAGAATGAATTCAGATTTCTGGGAATTCTTTTGGGATTACTTGAGATCCGGTATTAATGTCGACTTCTGGGGAACTTGGGTTAGAGGTTTTTAGATTTGTTCGGTGATGTCCTTTCTTGGACGCGCAATTCATTTCTTTTGGAATGGATATTATAGGACGATGACACTCTCTGATGACATTTAGAACTGGGCTTGACAGGGCGGTAATGTGTCATTTTCAGATGGGGGGGATATTTTCTTTGTCAGATAAAACGTGTTACAACAAAGACCGGTCGAATGGCCGCAAGGTGTGCGGACGCCCGCGAGGCCGCCATTTTTACGGCCTCTCGGGTGCCGGAAATTCCCAATGTTTTTTTCTTAATTAAATTGCTCGTTGCTTCGAGGCGGTAAACTCTCGGGTGGAATGTTTTCCCTTGTTGCTATACACAATTAATGAGGGTTAGTGGAATTCTAATATCCGCGAAAGTGTCCACGTGGCGTCGGCCGAATTAATGTGGGGATCTCATCTGAGATGGTTTTTATTAACCGCGAGATTATTTAATACGCAGGGCTAGAGGCAGATCTGTTTTGTTTATTTTGACTCAACCGATGATCTCTCCTCGGCTGGAATGAAAAAGCCCGAGGACATCTGGAAGCTTTTTAAAGGTCTCTTTATACGTGTAATTATGATGAGTTACACGGTGCAACCTTTGCCTTTACAATCCTGTTACGACCGTTCCCTCGGTGAAGTAGAAAATCCAGGGCAGCTGGACATTATGGGGTGTATACTGTATATTTATAGAAACTTCAAAGAGCACCGAGTTCAGATATAGCCGCCAAGCGCTGCCAGTCTAAAACGTCCTGTTGTCAATCAGCCACACCGATCAAGGATGTCATTTTTCACTGTGATATTCTTTATCGCGAATTACACATTTTTGTTTCCACTTAAAAAATTTGCCCACTTTGTGGAGTGCAAAGGAATTTAAATAATTGTCATCGTCCGGTCTTCTGCCCTTATAATGAAATTAAAAAAATTATCGATCATTTGATTTGAGAATCTCAGCTTTAAAATTGACTGAACAATGTAGGGTAGAAAAGCAGAAATTCACAAACCGAAATTATGTACCTAGAGAGGATTGCGCAGAAATCCTACGTGTTGGTTCGTGGTAACAATGGCATGTATTCGACAGCCTGCTGAAAAGGTATATTTATATTCCTTCGGTGGAATATTAACATTACAAAATCAAGAATTATTAACAGGTTCGTATAACAGTTAGTTTTATTTAGCGCAGCTAGATGTAATTCATCGACGTATTTACACTTGGAACAAACTCGTAGATCCTCCTGGATTCAATGTTGCCAAGAATAACTCCCAATTCAAGTACCAAATTAAATAAAACCATGTTGAAGTCATTCAAGGCAGTCTCGTAGCTTCACCTCGAGGTGAAGTTTATGTTGTTTGAGAAAATCAAAGTATCTGCGATCACTGATCACTAGCGATGAATCTTGGATTCACTTTGGGCACGCTATTCACGATAGACCGTTACGGAGAGGTCTGAATTTTAAGTCCAAGCATAGGCTTGTCGAAGACCAACTGTTAAGATGGATCGTGATACAAACCAGCCATGGCTTCTTGTAACGCTCTTAAGCAAGCAATGTTAGACTTGAACCCTCCTGCTCGCTCTGCTGAATTCTCTGCCCTGATGTGCGAAACGTATCCCTTTGTCTGAAGGTCCCTCCAGCTCGGGGCATCGGGTCCTTCGATTTCTTGTCGAATTGGAGTATACGAATACGTAGGTCCTTCCTCTACCTTTGGTAGCGGAAGGAAGCTTTGGGTACCCTGCTTGCCAAATTTAATTCCGGTGCTGAACTGTGTAGCTTTAACGACTGGCACAGACTTGACTTCTTCTTTTGCAGCTTGCACAGCAGATGCGAAGGTCTGTACGATATCTTTAGCATTTTCTTCAGAGAACATTAATTCGTCAATGAGGGCTTCTTTCTCTCGAATTTTCTTTTTCTTTGTTTCCACTTCGTGCTTAGCTAATTCTAACCGTTTCTCCTCTTCCTGTAACCGTTCTAGTTCCAGAAGCTGCTCCAGCTCGCATTCTTTCCTCCCAATCCTAGATTTATTTTTCATGATTTGTTCTTTATTATCCCTCTTGTACTGCTCTATCCTTTTGTTAGTCTCGATAATATCTATATTATTTGCTAAATTAAATATGATATTCTCAATTTCCTCCAAGTAATCGTTGTACTCTCGCAAAGTAGCAAAATCCTCCTCTTTTTTATTGAAATCTCGTAGTATTCTTTTTCGTATGTCTATTTCCTTCTCTACCATCGAATCTTCGAACATCTGCACCCGGAAGTTTGTCCTGCGCAGTGGTATCTGGCATTCTGGACATGCTCCGCTCCCTGGACACAAACGATTATTTTTACACTTCCTAATTTAATAAATAACCTTGTCATATTCACAGGAGTATCAAATAAGCACAAATACCTTTCAAGAACAACAAGTCGACACAGCTCTCGCACAATGTATGTCCACAAACGTTGACCATCAATTTTAAAGACGGATTCCGATACTTGGTTGTCTTGCACCGAGGACATGCTTGCTCGTCCATGGCGTATCAGGTTCAAATCGACTAAACCTGAAAGCACATTCCTTCAATAACGAAACATTTAATGTAATTATATTCACTCTATAAGTACAAAAAGATTCAGGTATGGAATGACAACTTTTATAGGTTATTCCTTCCTTGTAATACAAAAACGTGTTTCAATGACTGTCCCGAACCGGCGCTGATAATCGAATACTTACTTAAATAATGCCGAAGCGATGACTAGTTGGTGTCGTAAAAGGCGTTGCAAGTTTTACTCGACTTTAAAACTTATTAAGCGTCAATGCACCGGTACACACTAGTTTGACATTTTTCTAAGTGAACTGAACGCGAGATTACAGTTGGCACCACTGATGCGTGACGTTAGCTACGTTAATCGGCCATTTTGAAAAAGCTCAGTTGTGTTCTTGAATTCGCTGTGTACAATCGATCCCCCTTACGGCCAGTTTAGATTTGCCTATCGGCATTCAATCACATCGCGAGTGCGCGAGCTCCTATCAGAAATACGTTGCGCCGCCCTTGGGGGCAAAAAACGGTGAAAGCTAACGTAAGAAACCAGAGGGCAGCACAGGATGCGATCACACGATCCTGCCCGTGAGCAATTTCCCAACTCATGTCTGTGTAGGCTTATATACTTTTACATAAAAATTGGAATGGGATACTCCTTTTTATTAATTGTTCAAGGCAGATGTTCGTTATGTTTTGATATTATTTTTATGTTACTTCGATGAAAGTAAATTGGTTTTTCATTTCAGAATGCCGAATGGAACAAAGGAAGTGGATGAGCCGCAAGAGAGGGAGACAAGATGGCGCGTAAATGTGCGCGGTCGGATAAACTGATTCGAACTTATCTTCGGAGTTCGAATCGAACAGCTGTGTTGCTAAATGAGTAAATAAAGGATAGCAAAGCTGAGTAGTCTGGAGGGAAGCCTGTGAAAGGTTAATCCACGGAAGCTTGGATTTATGAATTCGACTGGGCTCGGTGAGAACGAATGAGCCGTCGACCAACCGAGTAGCATTAGGAAAAATCGGAGCAGTGTAGATAAACGTACCTGTAAGTTTTTCATTCAAGGTTACTCTATCGTAATTACGATTATGAAGGGTGGTTTGCCTTGGTGATATCATGCAATTGAGTAGTCTCGTTAACGCAGTCTCGTTTCGAAGGAGTCAGTAGTTCGGTCTGATCAAGATGGACAGGTCACCGACGTCGGACATAGTTATCATCTCTGGTAACTCTCACATGGAATTGGCGAGGTTAATAGCAGAGTAAGTTTCTGGTAATGCATTGTATTATTGGATTTGTTTGTTAGTAAGTGCCAGTCGTACACGTTTATTTTCACAGTCGCCTCGGAGTGAAGACCGGAGGATGCGCGGTCTACCACAAATCGAATAGGGAAACCATGGTCGAGATTAGCGATTCGGTGCGTGGAAAGGACATCTACATTATACAAACCGGCGCGAAGGATGTTAACAATAATATTATGGAGCTGCTCATCATGGCTTATGCCTGTAAAACTTCTTCGGCTAAGAATATCGTCGGTGTTATACCTTACTTGCCTTACTCGAAGCAGTGCAAGATGCGTAAGCGAGGCTGCATCGTATCGAAGTTGCTTGCAAAGATGATGTGCAAAAGTGGCCTGACGCACATCATTACCATGGATTTGCACCAAAAAGAAATTCAAGGGTTTTTCGATTGTCCTGTGGACAATTTACGAGCTAGCCCATTTTTATTACAGTATATCCAAGAAAGTGTAAGTAAATGTATGTAATCTTAAAAGCAGTGATCTGAACTTACAATCAAGTAACTAGTGCGAGCACTTGGTTCCGACGGCATTTCAATAGGATGGAATGGATGTTCCTCGATAGATTCCAGACTACCGTAACTCAGTGATAGTGGCCCGAAATCCTGGCAGTGCGAAGAAAGCAACCAGCTATGCCGAAAGGTTACGACTTGGAATTGCTGTGATTCACGGAGAACAACGAGAAGCAGAATCTGACATGAACGATGGTCGTTATTCACCACCAGCGTTAGCACCTTCGCGGACTATGGAAGTTGGAGTCGGGGTACCGGTACATCCTGCCAAAGAGAAACCACCTATAAATGTCGTCGGAGATGTTGGCGGTCGTATTGCCATAATGGTGGTTAGTAATTAAAATATGCACTCGATACTTATCGCTAATCTTAAATCTGAATTTATATTAATTTTGTACGTTTTTCTAGGATGACATGGTGGACGACGTTGAAACCTACGTAGCTGCAGCGGAGGTACTAAAAGAAAGAGGCGCTTGTAAAGTATACATACTGGCGACACACGGTTTGCTCAGCTCCGATGCACCTAGATTCATAGAAGAATCACAGATCGACGAGGTAATTTAAAATAATTGATAAACACGTCCCTTTCTTATATTATAGTATTGCAAACAATACAATGTCTTCCAGGTAGTGGTTACCAACACGATTCCTCACGAATTGCAAAAGATGCAGTGTCCAAAAATCAAGACGGTGGACATCAGCATTTTGCTGGCAGAAGCTATTAGACGCATTCACAATAAAGAGTCGATGTCCTACTTGTTTAAAAACGTCACTCTTGAGGACTGAAGAGTCTTTGGGCTGCACTTCAAGGAATCATCCCAAAGCTTCGAAAGGTCAACAGCTTTATGGTGTACAAAAGTACTGTGTGGGGGGAAATTGGAATAAGGAAAGGAATTCTTACTTGTACCGTTCCATGCTGGGGACCACTCCAAGGACACATATCTATTCCTTGATTTTCTACATGATATTTTTATATTTTTCAGAGGACAAATCAACGTGAAACCGCCGTAGCCTTAAGTTTCAACCCTTGACCGGTGATTGAACACCTTGGCCGGTGTGTTACCTATCTCGAAAATACATTTTACTCGCGGATCAGAGTGATTACTCGTTTCGTTACGTCAATTTACACATGACATCACAGCTGGTCATTGTTAGTTCCTCAGATAAATGGTTCAAATAAACACTTCTTTTAAAAAAAAAAAAAAAGAGTGAAAAATATCAATTTTTACTAAGTACATTAATGCAAGGCGGTACGAGTAGTCAGGTGCTGACATTCGAGCCTTGTCAATTTTCCATGACTATTCAATCACAGATCAAGCTCTCCTTTAACTCGTAACGTCGCAAAATATTGCCCAACCAAGGTAACGAAAGGAGTAACCGTTTCAGACTCTGTTTTTGCCGACCCATCCAAAGGTGGTCCATTTGCGTTATTCCAAAGCAATTGTGCACCTCGCACCGAAAATTCCCAGCGTAATTATCATAGAGGTAAATCCATGTTATCGCTGTTTCTAGACGCTACCATGTAAAAGAGAGTAGATTGTTATCGCGAGCAGAGTCGCGGAGTATTGGTCCCGGAATAATCTCGGCGATACGATAGATTTCAGGTATTATATTTAACTGTTTACCTGTATTTTAGCTCGCGAGTCTCAATAAATGCATTTCGAGAAACCCACCAACCAAGAGATCGCCATTCCACTCACCGGTCGTCTAGTTTCGTTTAATCCAAAAATTGGTCTGTTAGCGTTTTAGGACTGTCTACATGGTACGTCAGTCTTAATTTATTATTCCAGCGTTACAAGCTGCGTTATTTTAGGAACTCTGCGAATACAGCCTCTAGAAATTGCAGGTACACATACGCCCCCCATTAGTTCCATCTATCCCGGGAAGAAAGTAATCGAATTGTTCTTATTCAGAGAATCCTAATTACCCGGGGACGAAAAAGTAAAAGAAAAGAAGATCACCAGCCAAAGTCAGACAATTAAGGCAATACCTCGCCCGGTCGTTGACCACAATCAGACCAAGAAAATCGAGAAATCCACAACCGCCGGATTTTCTCCCAACGACCAAGAACGTTACGCTTTCACAACTCCAACTGCGAATGCACGATTCTTGACAACATTTATTTTCCTAATTTATTCTCAGGTAATAATACTATGTACAAACTAATAATAATTCATTGTATCCTGATAAAAATTCTCTCTACACTGCCGTGTCAGGCCGGCTCGCAGGAATTGCAAAGATTATCCTACCGAGGAGGAGAGATAAACGCGTGGAGAGAAAGCGAGTCTTCCTCCGATTGAAGAAAGTATTGCCGCACGATCGGGCCCCTAACGTCTAAGCTTCGTATAAGCTAATTTCATTCCCTGCTTCATTATTTTTTTTTCCCCCTCTTCTTTTCTCGTTATCCTCTGCCGTTATTCCGTTCCGATCAACGACCGATTACCTTGAATCATAAACGCGTGGTTTCGTAATATATATGTATATAAAAAAAAAGAAAAAAAAAGAAAGAAAGAAAACCAAAAACGGCAGAACAATGAGATCAAACGGTTATGTAAAGTAAAATTTGGAACCGCTCAAGCTTAGGTCTTGATGAAAAATGGTCAAACTTGAGACGTCCCTCTCCGCGTAGGGCACAATCGATTACAGACGACGACGTTAGCTCCAAACGAAATCTCAGGCGTTTAGAGTTATCCGAACCTTTAAGGCGAGCTCGAAATCGGAAAACCGAAATTCGAGGATGCTTTAAAAACGCTTTCGCGAAAACCCATCGAGCCCACACCTATGATCATCCTCCAGCGAGCCCGAAATCGATCCGATCGCTCGACGTGACGACTTACGTCCTACGAAAAAAAAAAAAATCTATATATATAATATATATATCTATGTATATAATATTAATGTAAATTAACAAATATATCACCCGAATCGCAACCGCCTTTCTTCTCGACGTCTAGAGCCACCTTATGCGAGATTTCTCCGATTTTTGGGCGTTAACGATCGATATTGACTATCGCGAATCAATGATTCCTCTCCAATTGGCAACGCGGTACGACGCATTTGTGATTCCCCGGATTTTTTTAACCTATTGACACCGATAAAAAGTATGAAATCTCATTTCCAGTACGCCCCACAATTGTCTCGCACAAAATGACCTCGACGTAATTGCTCGCAAGAGATCTAGACCTGCTAGGAAGGACACCGACCGATGGAAGATCGATGTCCACGCGTCCTTATGACTCTTTACGATTAAAAGGAAAAAAAAAAATAGAAATTAAAAAAAATAAAAGAAAGAAAAATCAAAAGGACTCTCTTGGATATATTGTTAGCGGCGAGAGCTCGCCGAGGAGACTCGCACCTGACGTGCCAACTCTGGAGCGGCAGTTGGTCGCAAGTTATGCTACCGGCATCGTTCACGTGAAATTCATAAAAATTAACGAGAATTAATCCAAACAATGTACCTCCTCGTGATACGATTAGCACACGCAGCCTGCTCGGTTGTAAAATTGATTTGAAATAGTCGGTAGTACAGCCTAATCCTAAATACAAAATTTGATTTTCCGTGGATTAAAACTGACCGGAGAAAAAAAAACCAGATCGACCTGCGTCGCGTACCGCCTTCTCGGCTCCCATTCGTTCTTCAACGTTCCCCTCGCTACAAAGCAGTCTTTTTGGTGCACCTTGGAGCAGTCCAAGCATAAGGGAAGCATCTTTAGGGTTCGAAGTTGTAAAGAGAAGAGAAAAAAAAAAAAGGTTCCAGTGGTATAGAAACGGCGAGTTGTCCCAGAGCTGTGCATCAGAAAAATATTTCGATTACCCGATTGCTTTCAAGTCATTCACACTCGGACGTTCCTACAAAAATGGCTGATGACAAACTTCCCGACGTCCTTCGACTCGAAGGAACTCCTATCCTCGAGGGAGAAGAAGAAATCAGTCGTAGAAACTTCCCTCGAGTGGTTGACGCGTTAAAAAGTCATGCCTAATTTTAGAGAATGATCGATGTTACCGACTGTACCCTGCCGACGATTCGTCCTTGAGATACCTCATAAATGCCAGTTACTATCAGTCACTGGACTCGTCGTCGGTACCGAGCTATCTGGCCGTTGGTACTCGTCCTCGATGGACGACGCGCTGAACGAATGAAGGGCCAAATTCCGACCCTTATTCACAATCGGTCGCGAGAGACGAAAGACTTCAGGATCTGACGAACCCTGGAAAGAAGCTACTGATTCTGAGTACGACGTTCCCCCATAATGTTCTCCAGCTTCCTGGCGACGAAGGTCGTGACCGTCTTCTTAGCGGGGGACTGCTCCTCGGATGACATCTCCACGTCGGTGTCGTCCGACAGTAAACGCTTGCCAACGGATTTCCGGGCGTCTACGGAGATCATCATCTTGTTGATGGCTTCTAGGTCCTGAAACGAGAGAAATATCGTCTCAATGGGTTTTCATTAACCCAAACGTTAATTGGGGTATTTACCTTGGCAGGACTGCGACTGAAACAATAACTAAGCTGAGGTGCCGGCGAGGCAGTGAACGCCTTCGGGTCCAAGGCCCGGGTCATCACGCTGCTGGTCACTCGCCTGACCGGCGAATTGGTTGCAGGCTTGCTTCTTGGCAACGGACTAAGCGTCAAATTGGCTACCCCTCCGCGAGACCAGCCGAGTCTGTTTGCCACCTCTTTGACCTGAGGTACGTATACCGTGTTGTAGAACTTTATGAGATCCCCTCGCGTCATGGTGCCGAAATTCTGCGAGGTCCCCGCCATGTTGGTAGGTGTCAGCGGAGCTACGTTTTTCCCACGACCTTCGAAGGACTCGGCATAATTTCCAGCCTCGACGTCCTCGTAGTTGCCGTTGGCTTCGTTTCGCTGACCTCTCGTGATTAACACAGACCTGTGGAGACGCAATCGATATCGATATCGTTGTTGAGTTTAGAAGAGCAAGGTGCGGAAGGGAACCAAACCTGTAGATATGAGATTCAGCCTGAGGCTGAAGCCGATAGCAGCGCATGATCTCCGTGAAGGAGTGCTTCTCCATTTTGGCCAGCTTGCAGATCACGTAAACGGCGCACATCAGGATCTGGTCGAGATGGCGATCCTTCATGAGGTCGGTGCGCTCCTTGATCGAGTACTCGAAAATCGTCCAGATTTTCTTCTTCAGGTCGACGTCGGTGATCTCGAGAGAAGTGCAAAGAGCTTGCATACGAATGCCACCGAGGGCGTAGAACTTCCTGAAGAAGAGGGCTACCGAGCCGGTCCTGCGAGGTTTGGCTGGTTCCCGGCTTACTAAAGAAGATTGCACCGGAGTGCTAGTAACTGCCGACGCTGTCGTCTTTGGAATTATTTGTTCTGGCATGGCAACGAGTATCTTCGAAGAAGGATCTAAAGTTAGAACTTTTGGAGATAGGACGCTCTGCCCAACCCGAAGGACACTTTGGCCTCCCGTTAGTCGGTTCTCGGGGAAGAGTCGCTTTTTTGCTATACCCGATGCTACGACTGGAGATTGGAATCTAAAAAGAGATTTGGATTTGTAAATAATGAAGGAAAAGCGAATCAGACCAAGGATGGACAATGAATGTAATGACGAACCTTTCTGAAGCAGAAGAAATAGGACTTTGCATCACGTCATGATGATTGCCTCGGTCCAAAGCTATTCTTCGCAAGACTGGTTGACCAGGAGTATTTGGATCTACCGTGTCCAAAGTACCTGGTAGAGAGGCCTCTTCGCAGCTGGGTACTCCACCTTCGGTGTTTTCAATTGCAGTCCAAAGAACGCTATCCCCTTGCCAAGCTAGAGACTCCAGGATTTTCTCTTCGCTGTGATTCAAATGTTTTACTATATCTCGTGGCAACTGGTCTTCTACTCGGACAATTACTTCTATCACTTTGTAGAAATAATAGGCCTCTAAGTTCAACGTTTTCAAGATCCAGGGGAACGTGCGATCTTTGTTCTTGTAGGAGTAGATCACTATTTCCAGACAACATGCCATCAGACACTGCAGGAATACTTCGTTCGATAGCAAATTCTGTAAAGAAATAAAATCGTAACGATGTAAAAATGAATGCTATTGTTGAACCGTTAATCTGTTCCTCCAGCACTGGCTATTTTACACTTACCACGATGTCATAATTAGGTTTTATTCGTTTCTCATCAATTAATATCATTTCTAGTAGCTTGTAGAAAAGTGTTTGAGCTAAGAAGAGACGTTTCTTGCCAAAGTCCAAAGTAGAAGAATCATTGTCTTCCACGTTCTGCGTATAATTGGCATAAAATCTTTCTCCGATCTCTTTTACTTTCGCTTCAACGAGTGACTTAACATCCTGGGTACATCCATTAAACATCTCCAGTAAACTTTCACTCGGTGCTGGTTGACGTCCAGCAAGCAGTGCTTGAAGTCTAATCACACTTTGCGTAGCTGTCGATACCACCGTAACATTGGACAAATCTTTCGTTCTGAGGTACTTGCGGCCCGTTAATGGAGTTGGCGGAGCCAAATGCTGCATTTGCTGCAACGGCAAAGTGTACAAAGTTAAAAATATAAGAAACAGAAAATCGATTAAAAAGAATGGACAATATAAACATACTCCTCCGTACTGTTCCCTCTTTAATTGAAATTGCTCGTGCAAGTCACCGACATTGACCATTTTCGTTGGTGAACCAATATTGTCACTGGCATCAGCACCTGAAATCAAATTTCAAATTTTATACACATTACTACTGCTATACCCTTGTATCGACATTACTAGATCACAAAACATTTCCAACTTTAAGATTATTATTGATCACCACACATTAATCTCCACTCATTCTTTCCTTTTACATTAAAAACATTTTACTGACTAGGTTGCGGAACTAAATAATTTCTATGATACAATGCACTACCATGCAGTGCGTTAAAAACATGTATATACTAGATGTGTTATATTACAAAGGAAATAGACACATAATGTATTGGAAAACAATTTGATATCAATTGCCAAATTTTAATTCCTGTTTTTCAAAGTCTTTCCAAGTTCGGAACGGAGACTTTATTTTCAGATTTTGCTGGATTACTGTAGACCCACCTTTTTGAAAATTGTTCCTTGGAAGCACAGAAGCATAATATGTGAAATCTCCTCCAACTATTTCCAAGCATGTTAAGGCATTCAGTCTGACGCGCCTCCACTCAGCTGCAAAGCACAGCCACGAAGAAGCAGACACAAATCGGTTATCAGGCAGAAATGAACACGATTAAAAAGGAAACAAAAAGTGGGCGCAGCTAAAGCATGTAGCACAGGCAGTAAAAAAGGTAACAAATGCTAATACTAAAAGCTGGAAATACATGATCATATGAGCACAAAATAAATAGGCAGAGTAAAATTGCTTTGATACTGATTGTGCAAACCTGAAATCCTGGCGTGTTTATTAAAAATAAAGGACGATCTTTCTCGTGAGGAAAAAAAACAATGAAGAAAATACGTTTGTCTTTTGTTTTTATGGCACATGCACGCTGTGGTGTGGGCAACTACAGATTTGCACATAGGAAATAATATTCTTTAAACTATTTTACATTCAAATCTTATGCATTCAGTCAGAAATTTTAAATATACATACTCGCCGTTAAACATTCATTCTCATTCTCTGAGCATTCCAAGATTGATCTTCAGAAAATTAGTTCAGCGGCATGTACTTCATTTTAACATGGTATTTCTTCAGAAATTTAAGTAATAGCCGAGCAAAGGAATAATTTTCGGCACAAGGAGAAAGTGAAGCTGCTTACCTAGGAATATTCTTTCATCGAAGTCACCGACATTCAAGACGTGCTGTTCGTAGGTTTTATTGATAGCTTTGTTATTGCCATCAAAATTTAAAGCTTCAAGAATCCCTGAAAAATTTGATGGGTCCCCACGCAGAATCTTCTCATTGAATAATTTATTTATGTGATTCTTCAGAGAA
This sequence comes from Orussus abietinus, assembly GCF_000612105.2. NCBI lineage: Eukaryota > Metazoa > Arthropoda > Insecta > Hymenoptera > Orussidae > Orussus > Orussus abietinus. The sequence goes on along the minus strand of NW_019394276.1, from coordinate 291,276 downwards.
TACTCTTTGATAACTTTAGCTTCCACAGCAATAGCTTCATGGCGATCGCAGAGTAAACCGACAATACAGTTTGCAGTCTTTGGTGGGATGTAGTCCTCGTCGCTAAAGTTAGGTGGTAATCCTAAATTTATAAAGAAAAATGTAGATTACAATTTCTATTAGAGAACCTACGGTCATAAGTCATTAGTTACATGGATAACGCACCAGAGAAATTTGCATTAAGAAGATCTTTCCTATTAGCCAATACGGCATTGCTGTATATGAGATCGCAGCATGCCAATAATAAATGGTAGGAGTTGACAAGATCATCAGAGATGTCTGGAAAGGCACCCTTTACACAGACAAAAAGGGTCCAGCAAAACTCAAAGACTCTAGCTGGAGTGCAAGGCATCGCCTTGTGCCTTCTGGATCTTGGTGGTCGTGAGACATCTTCTCCTGGATTTTTAAAAATGTCTGTAAAAATAGGCTGGTATTTCTTGAAGATCACCATAGAAACAGCAAAGTTCCGCTCCAACTTCTCAATTTTAGAGCGAAAGTCTTGCGGCATATTTGCCATATCTGCCCAAGATTTGCTTTTTGAAAAAAACTGGATCAAGGAAAGATTGCACAGTCGGAGTAATCGAGTCAAAGAAACACAGTTGCCCTCTACGTTTGCCCCTGTCTTTCCAACGGTTGGCGTCGATGACTTCCGACATGCGACATAAAGCGCACATCCTATCCAATGTAATTGATCTCCCTGAAAATCATTATTTTCGTTATATTCAATACCAAGATATTTATTGATTTAATTAAGTATAAGCAAACACAGTGAGCACAGGAAAAAGCAAGACTTCCGAAGGATAAAAAAAGAAATCATATAATAATCACTATTTTCACTAGTAAAAATCTGTAAAAACCCTTGCTTTTCAATGCTTTTAACATTAGGCTAAACAGTAATAATCGAGAAATATATTTAGGGTCCCAAATGCAGCAGAAAAGTGTTTTCTATAAACACGTAATTTCAGACACAAAATTTTACGGTTCAATAAATAGTTTTTAGAAATAAATATCAAGAGTCTCGTTAAACATGCAAATATCTTTCTGCAGATGCAAAGACTAGCATAACTAATTTTATCAAAGCTAAATAATAAATTGCCAGAGTAGGATCCCATTCAAAGCACCCTCGCGGCCGTGCGAAGCGAGGAATTAGGCTTTCGAGCAATCTCGGTGAAGAATGTGGAGATAAAAAAAAAAGTGTAGTATCGCGAGGCGAAATTATTGGTGCACTGAGGCGACAATTGAGATAAGGCGCGAGAATGCCGAGCAAAACAGTGGACACGAATCGAACGTCGTGGGAGGAACGGAAAGAGGGTTTTATCGAGAAAAGCGAGGGACTTATCGGGGCTCGTTGGAAAGCGTACACATCGGGGAAGACGAAGGGTTCGTTAAGGGCAAAGCAGACCGCAGAATGCGAGATCGAACGGTGAAATACCTCAAGGGTGTAGTTCTGTCGGATAGTTTCGTAAGACTTCCAGGCCTCGGAGGCCGCTGTCGCGTCCATATTAAGCTTTTGGCACAAATCCTGATGCCTGCTGTAGGTCGAGTCTTCTATATCGTCCGACTGGCCCATCTTGGACGTGCGATTCGCGATTTGTATCACTTAGAATCACAGAAACGTTCTCACCGCTCCTCGATCGGGGTGCGCCATACGAGGACCCCGTAACGCTTTGGCGGGAAACGACCGAACGCCGCCATCTTGGACTACTTAGCGGGAACTTTAAAGAATCTAATTTCGCGGGAAAAAAGCACCCCCTAAAGATCCCCGTGAGAGTCGTGGTCGTAACTTGTCCACCCCTCGTTTCCGCGATACTTGACGCCTTTTTAAAGTAATTTCGGGATTCACCGAAGAAAATATAGGAGTTTTTAGAAAAGTTAACAGTGGTACTATTTCCTTCCACCACCATCGACGAAGCGGGAGGGGCGAAGTTCAGGGAACACGTTCGGGGAAAGCTAAGGGCTAACGAAATGGTTACGTTACACCGTAATGCCACTGGAAGGGAGTGATTATTCCTAAATAATTATTCGGAATAATTTATTGGTCTATCAAAAGTTTATAAAAGGAGAGCGTTGAAACTAAATAAAGACTTGCGCATGATTTCCCGCTTCGTGGATCGGATGTTGCCACGATTCTGCCATATTGGATAAAGGACCAATCAGCAATCGACAAGGACTCACGTGCTCCCGCGCGCGGCACATTCAAGACTTCGATGCATGGAAAAAATAAATTCAGAGAAGGTTGAACTTGTTTAAACTAAGGGTAACACCGTTCCGCAAGCTAGCTGCGGAGTAAAATTGAATTAAAATTAAGTTTCTCTTTCGACCTCTGTGCCATTTCGTTGTAACTATTATGATATCTTGCACGTTGAAAATCTTAGGTTATGGACACTCGGTACTCGCTACACTCTCCAACATTATGTTTTTAGGTTTATGGTTGTTTAAGGTCGGTTTGTTCATTGCTTCCACGTGGTATTTAATGACGACACCAGTGTCAACAATTACAATGACAATAGTACATTGATTTTGGCGAGAGAATTAAAGTCTGTATTGTTTGCTCTGGTGCAGTCGACATGGCAATTTTATTTGTCTCTGTGTAATTTTCAAATAAGTTTCCTAACCCTACTTTCTTTTAGGTGGCAGAAAAGTAAAAAAACGAATGATTGCTAAAGTACCGTTCCTATTAGGAAAATCCTTTAATGCTGGAGGTTATTGCGTGACCAGATTCTACGGCAAGTGGCCAGGGGAGTTGCGAGAAGCATTAAGATCACCACGGTATAACCCCATGTCAAAGGACACTCGTATAATAAATATGCAAAGAATCAGAGAAAAACTAAAGAGAAAGATTTCAAAACTATCTCCTGATGTATTTTCGCTGCAGGTAATACAATTATTCACGTATGATTGAAATTTTATATGTAAAGTTTATATCAGTGGTCTTTTAGGTTTTGGGATGTGGAGCTCCAGGAGCAGCAAGAGCATTATACGTAACGACATCTCATACTAAATACCTTTTTAACTGTAGCGAAGGCACTCAAAGACTAGCTTATGAGCATCGGTGTAGGCTGACAAAATTGGAACACGTTTTTGTAACGACACCAACATGGAGTAATTTTGGTGGACTCCCAGGTGTAGCTCTAACCATTCAAGCCAATGGCGTTCCTGAATTAACGATACATGGGCCAAAAGGAACTGCGGACATACTGAAAGCCATTAAAAAATTTGTTTCATTAGGCGATTTGTCTGTGATTGCAGCTACTTGCGATGAACTTGAGCCTTATGTAGATAATGCAATGACAGTGCGTTATGTGTTATTAAAGAAATCTGGAAATGAATTAAATGAACCAGCTCCAATAAGGGTATTGTCAGTAGACGATACAGATTACTATGCTCATGAGGTGAACGTTTACAAGAAAGCTCGTTTAGAAAAGAAAGGTAACAGGAAGTGTGAACAAGTAGTTCCTGTTTCAATTCTTGGAGGACGTATTGTTGACTCCATGGCATACATTTGCAAATTGCATCCCAGGTCTGGAAAGCTCTCCTTAGAAAAATGCGTAGAAAAAGGTGTGACACCGGGACCATTATTCGGAATGCTAAAAGCTGGCAAAGACATTACACTTCCTGATGGTACTTTAGTGAAGAGCGAAGATGTATGCTCACCCTCCTTGCCAGGATCAGTATTTATTGGTAAGACAAGGTCATTAATTCAAAGTTTATGAAGAAGATTTAAATACTTATCAATAAAATAATTTTATTCCAGAGCCTTGAAACATGTAATTTTTTGTTTTAGTGGTTGAATGTCCATCGGAGGAATATCTTCCTTCTTTATTGAATAATTCAGAGTTCAAAGGATACCAAGTAGGTGCCAACGAAGAAGATGTGGCCTGTTGTGTTGTACATTTTACACCATCTGCAGTGATCAACACACCTGAATACAAAAGTTGGATGGAAAAATTCCCACCAATCACAAAGCATTTATTAATTAACGAAGACAACGATGGCATAGGTAGTGAAGCAGTTCACAGGCAACAGCATAAATTGCATTTAATCCATCCAGAACTGTTTCCTTTAATCGATGACACTGGGTTTAAGATCGAGGAACCTGAGGACTCAACTGAAAATGCTGAAAATGACGGAAAAAGTGTCACTGTCAAGAAGGACGAGAAAGCCGAAACCCTTCCGAGTACTGAAAAAGAAAACCAACTCGTAAGAATTTTTATGAAGCAACCATCGAAACGCATGATAGATATAATCTTGGGCAAGCTCTTTAAAAACAAAGCGAATAATCACCAAAAATTATTAAATACAGGTAAAAATTGGAGAAGCATCATCAATTCATTGTGCAAAAACATTGCACACTTTTCACTTGCTTCCACCGGACGGTTTAAATACAGAGCTTGAACCAGTTCTCCAACCGAAGGCTTACATTCAGGAGGCTCTCGAGAGCAACGAGTTCTGCGACGCTCTAGCGGAGTTACAAACCAACATCGGAGCTATGACTAAGTCACTGGGAACAATGGAGCCCTTTCCTATGGTCGTTGTACTAGGTACTGGGTCTTGTATACCTAATAAGACCAGAAATACTAGTGCTATTTTACTCAGGATTGATGAGGATAGAAGTATATTATTGGATTGTGGAGAAGGTACGATAGGACAGCTCTTCAGGTTTTATGGAAGATCCAAAGTGAATCACATTCTCTTAACTATCAAGGTTCGATCCCCAATTTTATGAGCTCAAATATTACATGATTTAAATTTCATGTCCGAACCATGACTATTAAGATATTATTCGCAGGCCGTGTATGTGTCCCATTTACACGCGGATCATCACATTGGATTAATTGGATTCTTGAAGGAAAGAGAGAAGCTAACCAAAGAACCTGTTTTTCTGCTGGCCCCGCAACAAATCTCTGCATGGTTGCCATACTATCACGCGAGGTTTGAATTAATCCTGAACAACTTTCAACTGATTCACAATGCAGATCTTACGCTGAATTACCACAACGTTAGTGCAAAAACCAAGATGAGTCTCTACGAAAGCCTCGGTGTACAGAACATAAATACAGTTCCAGTAAAGCACTGTCCATTTTCCTTCGGCATTAGCTTGACTCTGGGAAATGGTCAAAAAATCGTGTACAGGTATAATTATACATTATTCACAATTTGACATATTATTAATTCAAAGCTGTAGAATAGATATTTGGTGGTAACGTGAATTCATTTTTTTTCAGTGGCGACACGATGCCCTGTGAGGATCTGGTCCATTTAGGTCAGGATTGCAGTTTGCTCATCCACGAGGCGACCATGGAAGACGATTTAGAGAAAGAGGCCTTATTGAAATTGCATTCCACCACTTCTCAGGCAATTAATATGGGGCACCGAATGAATGCGAAATTCACCCTCTTGACGCACTTCAGTCAACGATACTCAAAGATGCCTCGTTTAACAGGACCAGAGGGCGATCTTGACCTATCCAATGTTGGAATTGCCTTCGATTACATGCAAATTAGCCTCTCGCAGTTGCCTCTCCTTCCACTGTTCTATCCCAGCTTGAAATCGCTCTTCTCGGAGTATACCGAATTACTGGAGGAACGCGCCAAGAAACGGCAATACAGGAATAATCACGAGAATTTTTTGGGTCAGCGATTAGAGGAAACGCACTGACCGGTGTAAACAATGGATATGTAAAAATCAGATCACGTGTAAAAACGAAGCAAGACTAAGTCGGACGTGAATTGACAAAATAGAGTACGATGAGAATCCACGCTTCAACGACTACAAACCCGTGTTAATTGCAATACGATCATCGATTGTAAATAGACTGGGATGTACTGTAACATAGTAACTTGCCCTTCCAAGGACGCGAATCGCAGGACGACCTCGAAGGGATGTGGACAAGGCTTGGCAGGGCGAGAAACACACCGAGGGTCGCCAAGCAGTTTGATCGATTAGAAACTCTGTTTTATTACTTCTTGTCGATTTTCAAACCGATTACGAATTTTCTTTGCCACTCGAAAGTGACCAAGGTTTTGCCCGAGGGTCCTGCAAGCAGGTTTATTCTGCCTCTCTACTTACCGAGGCATTCGCGATAGGTAAAACTTGCCGAAGCATCGTATGGGAACTTGGTACTTGTCCGACGTGGTGCGTAGAGTTTACAGAGTCCTTACGAGAATTCCACGGGTTTGCGCTTCACTCTCCCTGTGGTTCTCTCCTAGGATTACACCGTCGCGTACCTACCACGTGTAATTATTAACGACGCTAGAAAATAAAAATATTCTATGTACTACTTCCTCCTATTACTCGTTACTAATACGTGGCGAGCTGTCAGCGCGTTCCAGTGTCGTTCAGGTGATACGAAAGGGTCATTCTATACATATGAAACGTCAAAATGTACCAAATTTTCCCCAAACTGGATGCACCGAGTCATTTGAATCTTCGTCATATGATCATGGAGGTCCAAAGGAAGAACGCGGTGCTCATGAAATTTCATTAAAAAAAAAAAAAAAAAGTATTCTTTGTTCTAGTCTAGGCTAAATAAAAGATATTTTTTTTTTTATAAATAAAATATCACGGGCATCGCGTTCTTCCTTAGGGCCTCCATCATCACGTGTTGAAGTTACCAACGATTTGGTGCATCCAGTTTGGAGAAAAGTTTTATAAATTTTATTGCATTTCATAAATATAAATATATATAGAATGACCCTTTCATATCACCTTAAAGGTGCGATACGAGGCCGCACGACCCATTGGCAGGACTGTTGGACCAAAAATCGGGATGTTATATATATTTACACAAAAGTGCGAGACCAGGTCTCATATAAAAGACGAGGCGCGTGGCCTCTCGTAGAAGACGCCGCCAAAGTATAAAAGGTACAAAAATTCCTTAACGCTCAACAAACGCGTCAGAAGTCCCGGGTAACTCCAAAGACATGATATACGAGTGCGTTGGCCTTTGAATCCTCGGCGACGTTTTTTTCTCTCGGGGTTTGCGAGACACGACACAACGAAACGCTAAAGCTTCTCCTCGGTTATTCAAATCTTTCTCTCCTTCGATAGGTAGACTCCTGCTCGAGCCCTAACGAGACCATCACCGACAGACTTGCGCGAAGCGACGATTATGCGAACGTTCACCCTGAAGTGCGTATAAAAGAGTACATACATACATATATATATAATATATATATATCTATATATATATAAATATATCAAAAAGAGAAGTTGCATCGAAACTGGAATGGATCAGGTCGAATTCCGAGGCTCTCGACGAGAAGGTGCCTAGGGGTTCTCGAGGAGTCTGACCCAGGGACGAGCCAACTTCTACGAATTAATAATAATACTTCGACAATCCAGACAATTCCTCCCCCAGGGATAATTCATGAATATCAACCCAGCAAACTCCTCGCCATCGCGCCAGACAATTCAAGGAGGTCCAACCGCAGAACTGACCACTGAATATCGCAAACAGAGTTCTCTGAGTTTACCACCCTTTAGGACGTACTTAATATATTTAAGAGACGTGAAAACAATATATAAAATTAAGCTTTCGATATTTTACTCTGTTTTTTTTTCTCTCTTCAGACGAGAACCTATTAGCAACATTCAATGGGTCAGCACTCGTCGTCGGACACCTCCGCCAGGAATTGATCAACCAATCGACGATTCGTTGCAATTGAAAGTCCCTACTGCTGCGATATTAATGAGGGGGAAAAAAAAATGAAAACAAGCAGGCTTAGCCCCTGGGCCCGGGGATGCAGGGAAGGTGCTAAAAGAAGCCTTTAGAAAAATCCTGGATCCGACCCCGAGGACGTCTTTGTATGCTGTCCCGGGAGAATCCGCGACTTAAGGGCGACTCAATGGCTTAAGTACGAATCGATACGGAGATAGGCGATTCTCCCGAAGGTCGCCAGGTGACTCCGCCGCGGTAGGAGGCAGGGGAGCTTAAACGGGCCGTCGTCAAAATGGAAATGGCCCTGTTAGAACTCCCACTTTGTGGCGGTGTCATAGTCGGTCTCCCCGAGGCGAAGGGCGCCGTTCTTCCCGGCCGTCAAGTAGCGTCCATCGGTCGACTTGATGCAGATCCTGGAGGGCTCCCGGAGCTCCAGATAGAACCCTTCGGAAGGTACGTCCGAGTCCACGGTGACGCCTTCGCCATCGGCATGCCAGTACTTCCCGTTTTGTCCTAATGGTGACGGTCGATAATAAGTATATCTCCAGTTGGTGATATCTCCAGCATTACCATCAAGAGGGAAGATACGAACCTTTGAATCTGACGATCCCGCGTTCGCAACGCTCGACGCGAATGGTCTCGTATCGAGCCTTGTTGCACTCGAGTTTAGGACTCGAGGCACTCTTGGGCCCCACGAAGCCTTGCTCGCAACGAAGGACCAGCACGGGTCTGTTCATCAAGTAGAAATAATACTTGGAAGCGTCGGAGTCGCCGCCAGAAGGTGAGTCCGCGTTGGCGTAGAGGTGTCCGGAGCGTTTGGTGGCGAGGAACTTGCCATTATTGGCCCGAAGGGCGACGGTTCCGTCCGGTTGCCATACCAGGTCGAAGAGGGCATTCGAGGAGCGCTTGTGCTCCGATGCTTGGATACCTCCACCTGCTTCCAGGCTCCAATAACGATCCTGCATGGTGCGCACGTACCATCTCTTCGTCGCCCGATCGAACTCCAGCTGGAAGGTCTCGTGGCCTGATATCTCATCCTGATTCGCGGTGACATCGACGCCTGCAAAGAACGCACCGCAGATTTCTGCCGTTTAGTCGTTATCAATAGATTGCGGTAGCTAGGCCTATCTCTTTCCGCGCAATGTAACGAACGGCCATCGCTGCGACTAAATTGTAGCAAGTATAAGAACAAATACCGAACCCAGCAATTTCAGTCCAGCCGGCGATCCGGCTCGGATTTCTCCCGACGTTTGACACGAGCGAAACGACTTTTGTCGCCGCCGCAAAGGTCCGTTCTATTCGCGGCAAGTCAAAATGGAAGCGAAGAAAAAGGGAAGGGTAGAAAACGAGGGTCGGGGTGGGAAGGAGAGGGAAAGAAAGAGGGAGGCCAAGAGCCTTCCCTTCCCACGTGGCGGGACGTAAACACAGCCCTAAAGGAGGAATGCCGATTAATATGCCAAACGGACCGACAGAGACAGAAAGGCGAGGCCCTGGGAATTTATAATGCGCCGCGTTTCCGGTGGTGACACGCCGCCGGATTTGTCCGATTTTTCCTGCACGTCCGAGAGAGCCATACAAAGGGAACGAGAGGAAGAAACTAAGAGGGAGAGGAACGGCGAGCTTAAACCAGAGAGAATTTAAGACCTTGCTTGACAGAGACGTAACGCTGGTTCAGAGCGGCCACGAAGGAAGCCTGCGGCAGGGATTCCTCTAAGGAGAACAGCTCGTCTCTCGTCACCGTGGTCGATCTCGACTTCAGCACAGCCTTGCTCCCGATCGGCGCCAAATAAGCTCCGTGGATGTCCCTGAAAAAGTCGACGTCAATTAAAAAGAATCCTTGCAAGCCTAGTTAAAGAAGTCCGAGCGGACTGGGGGATGCACCCGAAGAGGCAACAAATATTTCTCGAAGAAGGAGCCGAAGAAATTTCAGCTCCTCCTTTTTAAACGGAAATCCTCCCCCCGCCGGTTGGCCCGCAAACTATCGCGCCGACTCCACGAATCGGCGCCCGAAATAGCTGGCCTTCTCTCGGTCGGTCCCTCTTCGGCATCCGTGTCACGAGAGAATAGAACCAGTGATAATGCACGGGGCAATGTCGAACCGTTCCAGGGCCTAGGCAGCGAGGGTTCCCGCCATCTTGTCGAGTCGTAAACCCGTCACTCGGAACGATCTATAAATCCTGAGGAATCCCACGGGCCTCGGCAACGGAGCGTGCTCTCTTTTTCGAGGCCCCATCCCAGATTTCGTGTAAAATATACCGTCCAAACCCTTCACGGAAGACGTAACGGAGGTACCCTCCTACATGCGTATCAAAAAGAGAGAATATCCAGAGGAAGAACCTGATTTTTTCTTCCTTTCCTCGGTAAATCAGAAATCGGTAGAAATTACCGAAGAGCAAGGAGACCGGCGTGGAACTCGGCAGCGTAGAGGCAGTCGCGAGTACAAGTATCCAGGAGCTTTCCATCTCGTGCCAGATACTTATTGTTGCAGGTGTGAAGAGCATAGTGTCCGCCTTCGGTCCTGGCTTGATCCCCGTGGCCATCGTCGTCAGAGGAAGACCCCGGTCGGAATTCCAGGGTAAAAAGCGTGTCCTCGCCCCAAGGAACGGGAGCATCCACGTGGATCTCGTCTTGCGTCGCGCTCAGATGAGCGAATCGCTTGCGACCAGCTGATCGCAGATTCACCTGGAAATCAATTCCGGAACGTCTCTAACGACTCCTGGAGAAGGCCCGTTTTAACGTCCGGTTCTCATGGCTCGGCCACCTCATGCATTATTTACAAGCTCTCTCTCTCTCTCTCCGTCTCTCCCGGTTCTCTAGGAGTGTCGTCTACTCGTAGACATTAGGGATAATTACCTGGGGCCTCGCAGCCAGGTGAACGAGCCAGTACTCGGCCTCCCCAGGAACCTTTGCGGTGCACTTCAGCTCGTCCTGACTGGACCCTAGGAAGTAGCCCCTCTCGATGTTCCTCAAGGCCCATCTCCCACTCCCTGGGGTAGTTCCAAAGAGCAGGAAAAAAGTAAAGATATCCGTCCTCCAGGAATAATTGCATTACCATAGGTTAACCGATTCTTTTCCCAGGAACCTACCGTCTGAGGCGAGCTGTATCTGGAAAGAGCATCCATGAGGTAGCTGGTCCTCGGTCTCGCAGGTGACGTTCCCAAACTGGTCGACGGCCAGATATCGGTCCAGGTGAGACCGCAGGTAGACCTGTTGCTCGGAGCCCTCCAAGGTCCAGAGCTGCTTCTTCTTCAGGCTCGCCCCGTTGGCGTTGATTTTGAAGCCGAAGGTCTCGGCGGTGAGGTACTTGAATTTACCGTTTATGAGACCGACCTACGAGCAAGGATACTTAGAAAATCAGGACACCGAGGTCTAAGAGACTATGTCAGGTCGCATACCGTCCACCCTGGCCTGCACATATCGGCCTCGGCGGGGACAGGTTCGGAGCCGTTGCTCTGCATCCTGACAACTCGTAGATGAGCCTTCGGGTCTGGACCTCCGTCCACGGTGGAAGGACTCCGCGAAGCCGGGGATTTCGGCGTTTGATCCTGGGCTTCTCGTCGCTCACGGGAAATATCTGTGGGCAAAATTTCACATTAGTCTCCTCTACGTGTACCTCGACTTAGACATGGTGGAGCGCCGCCCGACCGGGAGAACAGGGAGGCAATATATTCCCGGTGTGGCAGGGAGTCGCCGGGAAAGGGAGGTGTCCAGGTCTTGCCTCTCTTTCGCCGTACGCACGTACAGATTGGTAGGAATTATCGATCCCCTCGGGTTCCGAGGGAAGCCCGAAAATTCACCGAGGGAGGGCTCGTCCCGAATTTCTGGTGACCCTCCACCGGCTTCGTCGTTCCGCCCGAGAAATCCTGCCAATATACAGGCTGATACAAACCGTGCCCGACAAAGCGACTTAAAAAAGACATTCGTTTAAAAATAAAGGGACAGAGGTAAAGGTCGCCCGGAAATTCTTTACAAGCTCCGGAATTAAATCCGGACCGCACCCGATTGTCCTCCCCAGGGGCAGAAATCCTGCAGCGAGGTCCACCGATCGAGGGATAACCTCTCGGAGGGATCTCCGGAGGAGGAAAACCGGAGTAACGAAACGATAAATCTAAAATAAAAGGCGGAAGAGGCGGATCGTCGGTGTCCCTAGGAAATGGTCGGAGAGCCTCTCGGCAGGAAGTGGTCGAGACTCGTCGGACTGCAAGGCTCGGAGAGCTAACGGTTCCGACATCCTCTCCTTCCCTCCCGCAGGAGGGAACGAGAGGGAACGCATGTCCCGCGGTTTAATTCGCAACGATCGGAGCCGAGGACCGAATCGGCCGACCGCTTCTTCCTCCTGGCGGATCCAGTCGGGACGTTCCGCTTCATGAGTCTTGGATCTCATTCCAAAAGGCGATCCGACGTCGACCTCCAGCCAGGATTTCCTCGCGTCGATCTACCATCGACATCCCAGGAGGAGTCGACCCTCCAGGACCTTCGGAACTGACCTACGAGGCTCGGGAAAATCCATGACGTCTTCCGGACTTCGTCAGCTCCTGGGACACCTCGACGACCTCCGTCTTCTCTTCGGCTTCTGCTCGACGTCTCCTAACTATGTATTCCTCTCGCGGGCGCACATCCTCGCGGCTCCTCGCAGGGCCCCGCAGTTGCACGTTGCACTTCCCGAATGCGCCTCCTCTCCAAGGAGGGAAAGAGAGAGGGAGAAAAAAGGAGCGGAAAGTCGAGAGCCGGATTTCTGAGCCGCGTCGAGGAGGCTTCGACGACTCGACCAGTCTAGACGCTCGCCGACGTCTCTCGAGCGGTCCACCTTTCTCTCCCTTTCTCTCTCCCATCGCCTTTTCTCGGTTTCTCTCCACCTAGCGATCTTCCCTTACGAATCTCCTGGTGGCAGGACCTCTCTAAAATAAAGATTCCCACATTGAGGGAAAAATTTCACCCCCTTCGCCGGCAAGTCTGCCGACGAAACGTTCCCTCTCTGGAGCGAGGCCCGCGTTATCAAGCTTTTCTCTCCCACCTGTCGCGCTTTCATGATACGCACTCTTTCCTCGTGTTCATGTCCTCGGGAAATTCCACCGCCCCACTGTCTGCGGCATTCCATTTAATTCCATTTAATTCCATTAAACCTCCCTTTGAGCTCGATAAAAACCGGCGGGACTCGGTGATATCAGATAGAACTCCTCTCTGGAGGCAGTTCCACTCGTTCTTCAGGGTATTACGTAGAAATCGCGGACTAAAGGCGTAAAAGGTAAAAGGTACGCCCTGGAAAAAGGAGACAAGGCGAGAGAAATGATAAAAAAGTCATCAATTAACCTCCCGGTTTCCGGGATCTCGGCTTTCCGCTCGCTAGAACTGTCGGTCTTTCTTCGGCAAACCCGTTAAGGGGATGTGAAAGTGGCATCCGAAAGCTCAGTCGTTCATAAAACTTTTCAACGAACTGGTTGTCTCAAATCGTTTCATGCCTTAAACCGTGAATATGGAGACCCTAATATAGGTCCTGAAACTCGTGAAATTTCATTTTTTATAAACAATTTTTAAAATACCTATAAATAAATTTGAAAAGACTTGAAATCTCATGAGTTACAGGACCTTCCTTATAGTCTCCCTATTCACGTAGTGAAGTTTCAAGCTATTCGGTAAACCGCGTTGGCAGATAATTTTTATAAACGAAACCTCTTCGGTGCCACTTTCACATCACCTTAAGCGTCTCTCCCTCTCTCTCTCTTTTTCGGGCTCACGAGAGCCACTTCGATGAGCGCTCATTATTCACCCTCGAGTTCCACGAGTTTCTCGGCATTCCAGAAGCCCCAGAGCGTAGATGCGCATCTCCCTCTCTTCCTCACTTTTAAGATTAATGGCAGCGACGTGGCTCTCTTCCTCCTCGAAATTGTACGAAAGGGAGGAAATCTCTCCCGCGTACATCATTAACGTATCTTAATCGCAAACGCGATTTCCTCTCTGCGAAAGGTCCTGCGCCATATCAGCGCAGCTTCCTTCCTGTTTCCACGTTCACGTGGATCTCGAGAACCGCGCTCCCCGTTCTCCGAATCCTCGGCGTGACGTCAAGGACTCATTTCGAAGTCTCGAACGGTATAACCAGGCCCGAGCGAACGGTCGATTAACCTGGCGGTAGTTTTCGAGAAATCCCAAAGTAGAGTCGGAATCGCCATTCCGCGGTTTACGGCCCGATTGGAAGTCCCCCCAATCAGGAGAGGTCGTTTCCAGGATCGAGGCTAGAGACCGGGGCAAATTTCCTGCCGCATATCGGCGAGGCACACTCGCTAATTCCCCGACCGTTAAGGCGATGTGAAAGTGGCGTCGAGGAGATTTTGTTTATAGAACTTTTCCCCCAGCTCAATTTACCGAACGGTCTGAAATTCTACAACATTAAGGCGATGCGAAAGTGGCGTCGAGGAGATTTTGTTTATAGAACTTTTCCCCCAGCTCAATTTACCGAAAACATTAAGGCGATGTGAAAGTGGCGTCGAGGAGATTTTGTTTGTAAAACTTTTCCCCCAGCTCAATTTACCGAACAGTCTGAAACTTTACAACGTGAATAGGGAGACTATTAGGAAGATCCTGAAACACATGAAATTTCAATTCTTTTCAAATTTCTTTATAGGTACTTTAAAAATTATTTATAATAAATTAAATTTCACCAGTTTCAGGACCTACCTTGGGTCTCCATATTCACGTTTTAAACTATGAAACGATTTGAGACACCCAGTTCGTAGGAAAGCTTTATTAACGATTGAACTTTCGGATGCCACTTTAACATCCCCTTAAAGGCCGCCGACCCATATCCACTTTCGGCCAAAACGGTCGAGCTTCTTGCTCCAGACACCGTCCGTCCCTTTCCCCCGTTGACTTACACAACCTGGGATAAAAAAAGGTAAACCAGAGGTAACGCCGGCTAAATGCCTGCTCTTGCTTCTAACCGAGCGTCCGCGGTAATAACTACAATTATCAGGAAACTCGGTAGAGTTTCGCACGCCAAGTACATTTAAAAAGCATGCGCGAAGCGGCATCGGATACTTAACGCCAAAGTTCGGCCCGTCGATTCGATAATTATTTCTTCCCTCCTGAACAAGAGAACTCATTATGGAGACTCATGTTTGGCACAATGAAAGTACGTTCCGTTTTGTAGAGCCTGTAATTTTTCTTTTTTTCTTTTTTTTTTTTTCCTTCAGATCTTTTAGAGCCATCCGCTATATGCTACGTATTATGCTACCCGAATTGTATCCGGACTCAACCGAATACATTTCCGCTCGCCATTCTGCCGTTCCCCCTATTCTCTCCTGAAAGAGGGAACGAATCCTTTTTTAAGCCCCTCGCCTTCGATTTCGTACCCCGGAACCTGTGACCGCTTCGAACGTCGCCGTTTAGGGTAGTTTCCGGTCGTTTTCCGCGGCCTTCCCCCTCGATAAAATCGTCCCGCCAAGTCTTCACGCCCTCCCCCGGCCACCCCCAGCAGTGCGTCGATAGGGCCGGGCAGAGGCGCGTCTAGGTGTGCGTCGAAGTCCGTGGCCGGCGAGTGGCGTCGGTGCGCGTCCCTCGGCCCCACCCAAGGGCTGCGCCGTGAGTCAGCTCGCGTGCGCGAAAAAACCCACCCCCGGCTCGTGCCACGGGGGAAGAGGGAGGGAGGGAGGGAGGGGGGGGGGCTGGGCTCGCGTACCGGCCGATCTCCCGGCGCGTCGATCCGTGGCCGGCCGTGACCCTAGGCCGGCGTAGCTCCGAGACGCGCCGGTGCTCGAGAAATAACTCATTCCTCGCGACGGCCGATCCGGAAAGAGAAAAATAGAGAAAGACAAAATCCCCAGGGGACGGGAATTACGAAAATAAGCGAGCCGAGAGAAAAGGAGAGCCTTGAATTTACGCGATATAATAGAGGTGCGACGTGGGAACGTCTTTTCCGGGGAACGGTTGGACATCGAATTACAAGGTTTATCGGTATACCGACATTTGTGGTGTCGGGGGTTAATTCGGTGATTATTTACGATTATTACTCCATTTATAGACGGTACAGAGAAGTCGCGCGGTTTTGGACCAGTTCACTCTCTGCAGGGAACGGTTTGTAATCGATGCCAATGTCAAGCCGAGCTCCCGTGCGGACTCGGAGGTTCTCGAAAGTGACTAACCTATCCCGAGGGACCCCTGCCGTCGACTCGCTCGAGCCGTCCCAGGGTCTCGGCTTGACGTACGCACGTAAATACACGCCCAGCTGAACAGCTTCCCTTCCCATTCACAAGTGCGCCCCTTGGCGAGTCTTCGTGCTCCCTCTCTCTCTCTCCTCGCTCTTACGCTCGCGTATGCGTCTAGCACCGCGCATGGAGCGACGTCCGGATAAGGGTGAAAATGGAATCCCGGGTGCTATCTCTCCCTCGCCACCGAAACGCCCTCGACTTCCTCCCGGGCGGATAAGGCAGGTCGTCGCCGTGCCAGCCGAGCAAGGGATGGGTCGGTTTCGATCGGTCTCCGACCCGCGCCGGTCGTGAACGCGGGGCAACCGCGTCCTGGAGCCTAGGGAAAAAATCTGGACTAAGATTTTAGGATTAAAAAAAATATTATATCCGACGATCTCACGTCTCGGTTCCTCCTCCAAGGTAACGCAGGTCGCTGCAGGGTCGATTGGACTAGGGATGGGTCAGGGTAGGTAGATCTCCGATCGGAACCGACCCTGACCCCTGCTGCGAAACGGACTCCTAGGTCTCTATACAGCATCCTCTATACAAGTCCTGGATTCCTGGAGGAGAGGAATTTCAGGGACCCTTCCAGGAGCGGATTTTTAGTACAGATAGGAATACAATGATAATCGACTGAACTTCGAGCGACGCGTCACCAGGAGTCGGACCTACGATGCCGTCCCTCGCCCTTGTCGCTGACGAGGCTCTCGTCCGGCCTGGCATCGCCGAGGACACCACCCCGTCCCTCTCCTCCGCCTCTCTCTATTGTTCTCCCGAGGGCGACGACCGCGACGGCGCAGCAGCTTGGACCAGGATTGGCACTCACCTGTGCACCGCAAGGACGATCGTCCTCGGGACGACGAGGCGCGTCAGGAAGTCGTCGTCCTCCGACCCGACCTCGAGCAGCCACACAAAGAGGGTATACGTCGGTGGAGAGATTGAGGGATCCTCAACGTACTCCGCTTGACGTCTCTCGCACTACTGCGCCCCGCAGCGGCGCGCCGGGGTCGCAACGCGCCCGGCCCTGCGCGCGCATCCCGCCTTGTGGTGGGGGTAGATGCGCATCGATTGGAGGAGAGGGGAAGCCGGCCGGCGCGCCGTCGACGCCGACGACGCCCGGCGTCGCCGGGCCGGCTGCTCCTCACATCAGAGAATCGAACGTTTCATCGATATTCCGATATAAAAAAATATTCGAGCGAAGGAGAAAGGCAAAGTTTGGGAAACTAGGAGGGAATACATGGAACTTCGTCGCAACCTTTACGTTAATTTCTTTAAAAGAGAAGAAGAAAAAAAATTCACTCGCCTTTTTATACCCACATCGATCGGTCAACGATCGATCAAACGTCTCCCTCTTGATAAGGCGAATTAGCCCGCCTCGGATCGGATATCGAGTCCCGGTCTTTGGAAAACATTTGAAGGAATGCCGGCCGGTTCAGGTGCTTTCCGGTTGCCGATTATGAATTAATCGCAGGTGGAAGGACGAATCGGAATGGGACGCAGAGGACACGTGGACGTTATCATTGAAGAAGGATACCTGGTAACGGTACGGCGGACTCGTTGCTAGATGACAAGGCGATTGTACCGTTTCGTCTGCCTAGGCGAGGATTTTCAATTTCACAGTATCGCCGGTAAGAGCGGGGAAAAAGCCAGCGGTCGATTCCGGAAAGCGACCGGTATTTGTTCGCCCCTTGTGCAAGTAGCAGTTCCCCGAGTCACGGTTTTCGTTACAGCGGTACCGGAGGTTGTACTTCGGCGTACGGATTCGTTTCCTCTGCACGAACCTCCGTGCCGTTAGGAGGGCTCAAAACCGATCTTCTTCCCGAGGTAATCCGCGACCGTTCCTCGAGGTCGGCGCAAAAAGACCGGCTTGAACTTCGACGGATCCAGCCTCGCTCCGGGATGGCTCCGAGGATTTCCATAACGAAGTCTCGGGTTGCCCCACAAAGGTGTGAAGCACTTTCCGGCACGCCAAAAACACGTGTCCCAAGGTGGAAACATTATTCCCGCGAATAGAAGCAACAATGGAGGGCCTCGAGCGTGGCCGAGGGAGAGGAAGAGGGACCCCGTCGCCATTCCGCGTAATGGGATATTTTACGTGTCGGAACTCTACCATTTTACATGTCCAAGAGGACACCGGATCGAACGGTCCCGTAATTCTTGAAATACTAATTAAACCTGCCAAGTATATGGCTAATTGGGTGGACGTCCAGAATTTAATGTTATCCCATCAGACACGAGTCGACTCGAAGCGTGTCTAATTGGGACTTCCTGTTCCAGAGGCATCTAAGCGTGCCTCTCTTCCGCCGTCTTCCGAAGCGAGAAGGAAACGTAAAATGCGAACTCGAAACCATCCAAACCGTCTATTGCGCAAATTTTCTCTAACCGTTAAAATAGAATAAGCAAGGGAACGCATTGACCTCTCCTCCCGGCGCATTTCGGTGAAAATGTACAATAGAGCTAGGAGCAAAAATGCTTTTTATGTCGCGTGCCGATGTCCAAGCGAGTTTCGAAATGAAGCATCGCAAGGTGTCGCAACCAGCTCGTTAGAGAGCTGTGCAAGGTGCGATTGTTACAACCTGTCCGGCAGCGAAATCCGAGTCGATTCGGCCAATGGGAAGAGGGCCACTCCACGAGAACCGCCGAGCATTCCGCGAACCGGAAGAAGAAGGAGAAATGTCGCAACAGCCAAATGTCGGCCAATTTATCCGGCAAGTCCTTAAGAACGTCCTCTCCATTGGTCTATTTACCGCCGTACTCCTTCCCAATAGGTCGTTTCTTCCTCCAGGAGGTCCTCGGCGGAGCGTCGCAGCCTTTTCGAAACAAAGCCAGCGCCTTTGCGTAACTCGGCACCTGTTGGAAAGAAATCGACGGATATGGAGACGTGAGATGCAATGACTCGTTACGAAATACCTTGAGAAGAGGAAGTCGAGGATATGTACCAAGGTCTCCGGTTCACGCTCCGCCTGGACCGCCCCGACGCGTGGCGTATCGTCTTCCTCAAGGGTCCTTCCTTGCGTTTCTGCGGCGGGAAGAACGGTTCTTGTTCAGCTGAAAGATCAACGGAAGCACGAAAGCATCGGAGCCCATCTTGCGGAAGCATAACCTGTTTGATTTCCGGGCTCCTCCAGGTTCTCCTTCGACCGCGCGCAGGAGGAATTCCTGGTTTCCTTTGGAAGAGTGACCCTGGCCCTGGGAAACGTCTCCTCGGCTGGCTGACTCCAGTCCTGGGAACTCACGGACACCTTGGACTGCTCTTTGGCGATGTCGCAGGGTCTCCTCTCGTCGCATCCGTCCTTTCTTTCGAGAGATGCTCCCAAGATGTCTTGGTGCTTGTCCACGATTTCTCGGCAGAACGTCACCCTGCCGCTCTTGGTGCACTGATCAGGACGCTCGGTGTTTCTATAGGCGTGTCTCAAGGGTGTTCCAGAGCTCTCCTCCTTGAAACGAGTCCTTTGACACGAGGGTCGAGTCACAGGATGAGGGACGTCCTCCTCGAGCGCCCTCTTTCCTTCCGGAAGGACGCCTTCCTTCTTCTTGTCGCGTTCCCAGGACTCTCCTACGGCTAAATTCATGCACGGATTGCTATTTAATCACCAAGTCGCGTTCTTCCTTTTTGTACTCTTTAACCTATCCAGACCTCGTTCTTGAGGAGGGTGACTCGAACGACAACAGGAATTCCTTGCTCCACTGGGCTGGACGTTGCGATGATAAAAATTCGCTCTTGCAGGGCTCGGTGTCGATTTATTTTTGCAGCAACGGCACACACTTCTACATTCATTTCTGGAAAGAACTTCGTGGTTCTGGAAGGTCTGCCGAGGTTGACGTTCTCCAAAATGGCCGCGGTTCCGTGGGTCCTCTCGATGGCCACCGCCAGCAAGTCTTTGACCGTGACCGGCTATATTCTGCGGTATCTGAGTAAAGTAATTTCTTCAGAAAGAAGAAAGATCATCTGAAGAATCGAGGAAAAAAATTTACCATGCTTTGATTTCCAGGAATCTTCGGATCCTGAGGACAACAGGAGGGTCGCCGTCGTTCCTGGAGGTTTTGGGCACCGTGGCATCCTTGAAGACGATAAATCCCGCAAGGACTTTGATGGCCTTGGGAATCCTGAAGAGCTTGATCTCCGTGAAGAACCTCCGGGCCTTGAAGAGTCACTTGAGGAGCCTGGAATCCCTGAGGGCCTTGAAAACTTTGAGATACATCCAGCATACATTTTCCAAAACCTCCTGCCTGGATGGCCACGGTTCTTACGGACGGTCTTTTGCAAGTTTTTGACGTGGGAAAACGGTCCCTTAGCTTCCAAGGGGGCTGCAGGACTTTGGCCACGTCTTCCTGGGCTCTAATAAATGCAGATTTTCCGAGGAACCTGTCCTGGTGCACGAAAATCGTTGCAAGCTCTTCGGTGCATCCGGTGCTTTGTACCGCAATGTTGCACGTTCTAGACTCCTCGTGATTTTTTAACCTGAAATAAACAACTATCAGACTGAGATTACTATTTTTTTTTTTCTTTTTTAAGGAAGGAAGAGTCAACCCTATTTGAAGGATCTTCTTTGAATCCTGCAGGATGGGTACTTCCTTGTCATTGAATCCGGGTAAAATGTTGGTGTCTTCTTCTTCCTCGACCCTGGGGAGAGTAGTAAGAATCCTTTGAAGAAGATACGTTTCTTCTAGGACCCCGATCCTCATCTCCCCTTCTGGAGGCTCTGGAAGATCGTTCGAATTCGCAGGAACTGAATCGGCAACTCTAGAACGTACTGAAAGTTAATTAAAACGCTCAGATAATTATCTCGGAGAACCTTTCATGTTCACCTATCCTTCTCTGTGACGTTCTCCAGGATTTCTCGAGATACCTCGGGACCAGGGTGTTGAATTACACTAGGTTCGTCTTCAAGTTTAAAAGAGCTGCTTTGACAATTGGAAGATCTGCACTGTTTTTCCAAAATGGTCTCCCATTTAAAGGACCGAGTCTTCAAGGTCTTCTTCGGTGCTTCTATATCCGACTTCGAATTATCATCACCCTGATTTAATTCCTTCCTTTCCGAAGCACGATCGTCGTCATCCTCCTGAGAAAAACCAGCAGAATTTTCCGAAGTTCTTTGGACCTCTTCAGCATCCTCATCTAAAACTGGAGTTTCATTTTCCGTCGAAATTTTGGATTCCATATTTTTTAGGACCGCCCTGGTCCCATTATCAAGTTCCTGGTCATATTGTTTGGACGTCACAACGTCTTCCGTATCTTCAGAATTTTCTAAAAGGATTTTCGTAGTCCGCAAGGGTTCCTCGTCTCGTGTTAATGTTGGCTCTTCCGGATTCTTGAAACCGTCCCAGGACTCGTCAAGGTCTCGACTGTTATGTAATTTCAGGGACTCCGATACGCGCGACAATCTTGGACTCGACAACATCCTCAAGGTGACCAAGTTCTGGGCCTGCCTTGGAGTCTTCAAGACTACCAAGGTTTGTCTTGATCTTGGACTCTTCAAGATCTCCTCTTCTTTAACCGGTAGCTAGCAGAGGTAGGTCCATACAAGTTAAAAAATCACGGCAAGGAGAATGAAAAATAAATACCGTCTACAAAAGCATACAAGGAGCGGTTTCTTTTATTCGTATAATAATTAATTCCCACCCCTAAACACTTAACATAGCATATATCATGATAAATATAAATAAGAAAATATAAACATATGAAAATCTGCCGTACTCGCAAACCCGTGTAAATTTCGTCGCCGTGTTCTTCGAGGCTTAATGGACATTCCCCGAAGAGGATACCTTTTCCAAAGCCCTGTCTTCTACCGGGACGTCGCCGCAAGATTGAGCCTTGAAGAACGGCGAGCAAGGAGCACTTCGAGGCCTCTGAGAGTCGCCGGAACTAAGAGGACCAAGTTCGTTCTCCAGCTTGGAAGTCGCCTCTTCCGGGTGCTTCTTCATCGTTGGATTTGAATCCAAGCCCACCTCGGAGGTCTGCTCCAGAAGATCCACCTGTTGCTTACTGGTCCCCGGTCTGGGAGAGTCCCCTGCGAGGCTAGACCCTGCAGAGCTGGACTCTTCAAGGCTGGAGCTCTCCTTCGAAGAAGGATCTTCCTTCTGCATAGCCGCCGATCCTTGTCGTCGAGATTCCAGGCGCTTTCGAAGTTTCGCCTCGATTTTCGTGCAGGGCCAGCTCGAATAGTCCCCAGGTTTGTGGCGGCCTGACATCAATTCGTTGAACCAGGTGTTCTTCATGATTGCGGCGTTTATTTCAGAACCGCAGGATTTCACGGAGCCGCTATCTCAGGATGGTGATCAGGTCGAGAGTGATTAGGTCGGTTGACAGGATGACACGTCCGAATGTGGTGTGATGGAACATGAAGGACTCCTTTTCTTTCCCCCAACATAGACGGTCGACTATTTCTTGTCGATAACGCGAACAGCGGTATCGATCGACTCGGTACTTTGAATTTCAGCCAATGATATCTCAGTGAGAGAATTTGGGAGACATTCGTTGATTTCGAAATCCCTTCAAGCTTGAGGTGAAACCTCCGATTGATTAGAATTGCAGATTGCACGGTATTACCGGTAATCGACAATTTCCAACGAGGGGCTAGAAATTGCTCCGTGTACACCTAACGATCGTCCGGATAGATTTTCACGGTCTCGACGCCCGAGAGGTGTTACATGCGTAAGAGTAAATAGCCTTCGCACACACGCACCGAGTAAAACCACGGTAAAACCGGTGAGCATCGAGACGTGAGTTCGCTGACCGGTGAGATACATTAAGCAGAGTGGTACCGGGGGGAAGGAGCATGACCGTGACCGAGTTGCACCTTAAGAAGAAAACGCAATTCGCTCCGACCCGAAAACCTATTTATCGAGTATATAGGGTCTTAATCCCCACTGACCGCCAAATCCGTATTACTTTAGCTCATTAGGTAGTTAACTAATAAAACGGACGTTGCTCGCCAAGAAAGTCCTCGCGGTTGATTACCCAGTCGCTGGGTTATCCTATCTTATAAAAATTATAATCAATCGCGTGATTCTTTTTTACCTAGCGGAAATTTATTTCACAAACTCTCTTATTTTATTCGGGTCGGTTGAATGTAACTTATGCGTGTACCACGAGAACGTGAAGCGTCGTTGCCAGACATTAGATTTGCCCCAATAAATCCTTAATGTGCTCCTCGATGCAGTCTAAGATCCAGTCCCGTTCAGGATAGCGGCGAGATTAACGGTCCATCCGTGTATCTTCCAATCGGCCAGCATTCCTAGAAACCGCATCCAAAGAATCTTTCCTCCAGTCTGGACGTCGTGCGTATCTTTGCTCCTCAGCTAGACGGTCGGTGAAATTACCCCCCTTCGTAACAATGACTTCACGAGACTTACAGCTGTGCATTAATTTGTTTTCTAGCGTTTCGAAAGGGCTGAATTTTGCTGGCCAGAATTAGAATCTTAGGATTATTTTCTAGGACTAGGAAAAATTGTAGGAAAGAAGATACTTGACCTGGGATATGACATGAGAAAATACGAGGTTTAAATTAATTTTCTAATTGGTATACAATTAAAAAATCCAATGTGTTTAAGATCTCATCGGTACTGTTGGCAATGTTGTTTCACTATCGATCTTGAAATGTCCGCATGGCCTGGAAAACAATGCTTACAATGCAATACAAGCTTAGAATGCAATAAAATATTTATAAAGCTCCCAATACTTACCCAGTTGTAGTTCTATGTACAAAGCCAACATTATCACATGTATCGGTACATCACAGTCTGGACCCTTCGACATCCAGACCTGAAGAAGAGAATCAGTGTTAAGAGTTACAGGAATATTGTATAAAAATAATTTATGACGTTTGTTTAAAAATTCTCATCTACCTGTTTCAATGTCTCGCTCGATTTATCGAGTTCTCCACGTACTGCATAGGCAACTGCTAAATTATATCGAAGGATCGCTTTGCCAGTATGAAGGCTGGTCGGATACCAACCTGTCAAAATAAATGGAGATAAAGAACGTTCAATGGCATTGTCTTAATGAAATAAAAATATTGAGATATACTCTATGTACTTCTAACTGGTTTCGCTGTGTTGTCTTCGGTTCTGTCTTTATCCTTATCCAGCGTCTCAGGGATTGGAATAAATGTATAGAGATCTTGTATATTATCAGGTTTAAGATATTCGATAGCTTCACTGATCTTATTCAAGAAAATTAAACTCTCTGCAGCATATAAATGTCCTAACAATTTATATGCTCCAGGCAATTTGTTAAGACTAAGCAAAGACTTAGCATGTTCAAGAGCGATCACGTAGTCTCCAAGACATAATGATATGTAAGCACTTGTTGCCAAGACACTGATTTTTAAGTTCAATGCTTCCACGGTTGTTGCTTGGGACACTTGAGTTGCGTGTTGACCACCTAAGGGAACTTATAATTAAAATAGACTGTTATAGTATTTGTGCAGCGATGGAAAGATTCCTATTTGAATAGTTACATTGCACTATAGTAGCCTAACTCTCTAGTAATCGCTAAATAACCGCTTACCTAAAGAATGTCCTGGTGTAAGAGACATCGATACTGTCTGAGGACCTGCCACTGGCGTCATCGGCAAATTTAATTCATTGTTACTTGGTAGTAAGAGAAGAGCGTTTTTTAAACAAAGCATTCCGAATTCCAGGGTAGGCTGTGGAATTGCGTAGGATAACCCTTCGGGATGATACTTTGTTTCTTTAGAAAGGGACGACGCTAGGATGATTTTTCTGTATAACCCTGTACCAATTACTTTTTGAACCAGATCCTTACGACGCTTAGGTATATTGAAATCTACCTCATTCGTCTAAAAAAATTTAGCAAACTTAGAATTCTGCATTTTACCTTATCGAAAAAATATGAAACTTACAGGTTTGTAACAGCTAACACAGCATTCGGCCATTCTTAGCCAGAGTTTAGCACTATTATGCATGCTTTGAGCTGCTTCCGTGAAGCAATCAAAAGCTTTGGTTGGCTGACCAGCATGAAGAAGAGAAACTCCTAAACTGTACATTAATTCGTGATATCTATTTCCACCCAAGGTATACAATAGCTGAGAAGACAACGGATCTAGAAGGTTTGATAAATGTAATCAGTTGGACCTGTGTAGAAAACGCAATTTCAGAAAATAAAATATTGAATATGAAAGTACCAGTATCCTTAACTTGTACACTTTCAACGGCATTCTTATTTTCTTGTAGTGCTTTTCGCAGATAAAAACAAGCCAGATTAAGTTTACCCATTGCATGATGAAGACATGCCATATTATTATAATATAAAACAGCTGCAGACTCTCCTTGAATTCTATAAAAATCACAGCATTAAAAGAAACAATAAAATTGATTCCTTATATTATAAAAAATAATTATACTCAAATTGAGAAAGTCACAGAAAATTATTATACCTGTACTCTAGGTTTTCATTTGTGATGGAATTTAAAATTTTAACAGCTTTCCGGTAATTCCCTCTTAAATACTCAAGGTTTGCTTTCAGGAAGACAGTCGAAATATCCTAGACAAATAATAGTAGGTTAAAACTAAATTCAAGGAGCTACCCAAAAGGACTTCGGATATGCAATAATACTCACAACAGGAGTACCCAAGGAAACCAATGTTTTCCATTCCCTTTTGCACAGCTTTAACCGATGCGTTATAAGATATATTCTAGCTTTGTACTTTAGAAGTTTTATTCTAAACGCATCAGTAGCTGCATCAATGCTATCTTTCTTTTGTTCCTTTTGTTCTTTTATAGGTTTTATAGCACCTTCTTTTTCCGATGTAATTTTAGACATATCAGTAGATATAAATTGACTCTCGATATAGTTTAATAAGGCCAAAGCGGCATCTGGCTGTTCAGTCATCAAATGTAATTCAATTAGTAGCAAACAAACCTTGTGAGCCAAACATTCCTCTAAAAAAACATAACGGTATAATTGAAAATTCAGCACAGCTCAATTGTGTAAATAAAAATTATAAAAATCATATTTTAAACTCTAATTTGGAATAATTTTCTACATCGTTAGCAGACATACCCATTGGTTCGATGAAGTTGAAAAGTCTATTAACAATTTGCAGAGCAGCATCATATTGTTTGGTATGATACAGTAAGACTGCTTGATTATATCTCATGTAGCATTTCTCTACGTAATCGACGGCATCTGCAGCATCTGTACTGGATACTTGACCGCATATTGCATTCAAACTCTTCCGGGTCAACTCTGTTTTCTTTAAATCACTTTTATAGTATTCTACTATAACTTTATTATGCATTACCTTAAGATCTTTCGGTCTCAAAGCCTCTAACTTATTCAAGTAGGATAAGCACATTGTGTAGGATCCCTTTTGAAATTCTGCAAAGGCATTCTGAGATAACTCTCGTTCCTGCTCTGTAATAACCATCGCTCCTGAATCTTTATTTAATGTTTCCGGCGAGTCACCCATTCTTTACAGTTATGAGTTAGAGGTTAGAAAAACAAATTTTTAAGGTTAAAAGTTACATTTTTTCAAACCCTCTCTAGATTTTCATGCGTGCTGTACGCATTTAGCATTCATCACATTTTTCATAGACGCCTTATGAAAATCATTTGGATACGTATTTGCTTTCTTTCTGAATAATATATTCACACTCATTTGACAGTTGATGACTGACCAGAGAAAATCAGTAAATTACCAGAGATGAGTTGGGAGATTGCTCACGGGCAGGATCGTGTGATCGCATCCTGTGCTGCCCTCTGGTTTCGTACGTTAGCTTTCACCGTTTTTTGCCCCCAAGGGCGGCGCAACGAATTTCTGATAGGAGCTCGCGCACTCGCGATGGCGGTACCATCTATCAGTCGGCGTTGGCGGCTCACGTACTCGTGATGGTAATACCATGCGGCAGTTGACGGTGGTGGCTTACCTACGCTTAACGATACTGCTCGCTTTTGATAGTAAGAGAAGAACACTCGTGACGCTCCATTTGATTTTATCTACTTATCTACTACTATTAAGTACACTGTTGCCTCGAAATCGACGTGATGCGGAGCTTTGGGGCACGCGTACGAAACCAGAGGGCAGCACAGGATGCGATCACACGATCCTGCCCGTGAGCAATATCCCAACTCATCTCTGGTTCGACTCCCTAGCGTCATCTTCCTCAGCCGGGGTGGCCCCTGATTGGTCGCGCCCCTTGCAGCTTGCGCGAACCGACCAATAACGGCCAAATCGGGGGACAAAACTCAGGTTCCCCTGCAATATGGCTGTCAGTATAAATTTGATGCTTGTACCATGCGTTTCTCTCCGAAAAATTTCAGAAAATGCCTCTGTTCTCGTCGACTATTCCGCAAGCTCCGGCGTGATGTGATTTTTGGAGAATCGATACGGTGGGAAACGGCAATGCGGGCTGGCTGAACGATCCAGGACCAGCAAAATTGCATTTATTTGATCAGGGGTAAGCTGCGGGCGTTACTTCCGAAAGGTTTGTTGTTATTATGTCCATATTGTGTCGTTCCCTCCCGAATTTCACCCTCTTACGAACCCCCAAAAACCAGCAGTTCCTTAGACCCCTTCGCGGCTTTTTTCTTATGGCTCCTCGCTTTTTGACCTACATTCTCGTTTTGGAAGTAACACCTCTAAATAAGATACTTATTGGTATTTTTTATTGGGTTTGTCGATTTTTCCTGGAGAAATTCGTGCTATTTAATAGTCAGACTTCTTGCGTCTATGTTAGGGGTTCGGCGATGCCTGAAATAGTTCCCGAAATGTAGTAAATGATAACGTGAAATACGTCTTTATGCCTATGCCAGATGCTCGCTTCTTAGTATCTCTTTTACCAGGAAAACGCAGACGTACTTTATTACGTCAGGGTTTGATATTCTCTCTGTTCAATCTTTAATACGCGGATAATTTTTTTATGTTTAATGCTTAATTTCAGGTAGTAGAAGCCAGGAGAATAAAATCGATTCATCATGACGTCACGGTAATTCCTTAATGTTATTTACCTAGTGGTATCTGATACAAGGAGATATAATCAATTATGGCGTTTACAGATTGGACAGACTCT
This sequence comes from Orussus abietinus, assembly GCF_000612105.2. NCBI lineage: Eukaryota > Metazoa > Arthropoda > Insecta > Hymenoptera > Orussidae > Orussus > Orussus abietinus. The sequence continues at coordinate 263,360 of NW_019394276.1, read as the reverse complement.
TCATATTACTTGAGACGGGAACTAATGCCGTGACCAAGCGTGCCGCGGCGCAGCAACTGGGGGAGGCACAACGATTACATCCTCACGAGTTGCACCATTTATTAGCAAGGGTGTCGACTCTTTTAAAATCGCCACAATGGGACACGAGAGTATCGGCTGCTCATGCTGTCCAGGCTATTCTTACTCAAGTACCGCCTTGGGATCCGCAACCTATTAAAAGTAACTTTTCTAAAAGTAAGATTATTTTGCTGTAATGACCGAGCCTCTGTTTTGACTCTGTAATTTAAAATTAATTCATTGTAGATGAGAAATCGATGACGCAAAGGAGATCAAGTATTGCAAATAATAAGTTGAGCTTGGAGGATTTTGACATGGGGAGAATATTAGCACGGAGTTCACATCTTACCGGGTCGGAGGGTAGTGAATACGATCTGGTGGTTGTCGAAGGAGACCAGAATGTGCAACCTCCTCAGGAGGACAAAATTCTTACTGCTAATTTTGGCATCGATCCGCGATTAATGGGCGTGGATACTTCAGAATTATTTACTGCAGAAGATCTGTTACCCACGCCACCGACACCTACCTCCAACGTACCCACAAAAATGAGCATTGATGAAGCTCTTCGTCAGAATAGTGGTCTGAGCAGACGAGAAATGAACAGAGCGAGGCGTAAGGTAAATGTTCGTTTGAAATTTTAAATTAGTGAGAACATTTTCCAAATCGTAAGTAATATTAAACAACCCATAGGCTCGTCAGTCGGTATCAAAACAGCGCTCTCGCGATCCAGATGAACCTCAAGAACATTCTGTCCCAACGAAAACTCACTCGTTAGTAACTGGTGAACCATTGAGCAAAAAGATCAAACTGGAAGAAGTTGTGTCATCGGAACTGGGAACAAACAATGTAGTCACCTCAGAACCGGGAAACGGAGTGCCAGATGTAACTGGATGTTGGTCAGAGTCTACGATAGACTGGCCACTGGAGTCATTTGCCGAGGGTCTTTCTCAAGACTTATTCAGTCAGAAATGGGAGGTGCGCCATGGAGCTGCAACTGCACTGCGTGAGCTCATTCGACTTCATGGAAAAGGTTTGTATAAATTAGTAATTCCTTGATGATTAATGTCACGGTCATTAAATTACCAGAAATGTATCAATGGAGAATTTTCCTGTTATTTCCAGGTGCAGGGAAATCAAAAGATCAAACAGCCGAAGAAATGGAGGAGAGTAACCGTAGATGGGTGATCGACGTAGTGCTTCGATTGCTTTGTGTGTTAGGATTAGACCGGTTTGGAGACTTTGTGTCGGACCAGGTGGTTGCCCCAGTTCGTGAGACCTGTGCACAGGCTTTGGGTTCTTTAGTTTTACTGATTCCAAACACTGAGGAAAACAAAGTAAAAAACCAGGGCGTCATGGCAGTGCTCTCCATTATGTTGAAACTTCTGGAATACGATGAATGGGAGGCTAGACACGGTGCATTATTAGCATTGAAGTACCTGCTGGCTGTGAGAGATGACTTGTTGGATGATCTCCTGCCAAAGGCATTTCCCGCAGTGATGAAAGGCCTAGCAGACCCTGTAGATGACGTAGGAGCTGCAGCAGCTAGTGCTCTTATACCCGTTGCCTCTGCGCTACCTCGTCTCCTGGAGCCTTCGCAACTCGAAGCAATAGTAGTGAGATTGTGGGAACTACTACGAGAACAAGATGATTTGGCAGCAGCGTGTAACAGTTTCATGGGGCTTCTAGCTGCAATACTGTCACTGCCTGCTGCAAGAGCTTGCCTTGCTCCGCAACCACTATCACAGGTAGTTATTAAATTTTTAACATTATCTTAATCAATTTTATCTGACTCGATTAATCAATCAATTTCTATCATGCCCAGGTGTTACCGAGGCTATGGCCCTTTCTCAGTCACTCGAGTTCAAGCGTCAGGAAGGCTACGCTGCAGACTCTACAGACTCTCACTGGTGACGACGGAGACTGCAACGAAGACAGAAAGAAGAGATGGGGCGAAGGTGGAGGGCTAGTGCTTCAGGAAGCTCTTCGTCATGTTTTCCAACGCGTTTTGATAGAGCACGTGCCCACTATTCAAGAAGTAGCCGAGCGAGTATGGGAGAATCTCGTGACTCGCAGTGACCTGGAGATGCTTCTCCACGCAGCCTGTCCCTTGGTCAGCACGTGGCTCTGCCTCGCCATGCAACCGGAGCATGTGCCCTTTAACCCTGCACTGTTGACCACCGTAGTAGTCCAACCAAGAGGACCAAAAGGCATTCAGATAATTGGGCATGGCGAGACTCAGTCCGATTCCAGCAATAGTGGAGCCAACAGCAATCTCAGCGGTACTGGCAAACCCACATCGGAGCTAAAAGTCTACATCGGTGGCATAGAGACCGTAGCCCAAAGTACTCGCCGTTCCAACGTGGTGCCGGCTCGATGCATGGCAGCCAGGATGCTAGGACTTTTATCTCGCTACGTGGTGCAGTTCGCACCTGGTGTCGTCTATACTCCAGATATTCCCAGTCCTGCGCTCTGCTATGCTAAGGTCTTGCTGGCTCACTTGACTTCCCGATCCGCGCTCCAGAGGACCGTAGCTGGACTCACCATGGCGCACTGGGCTTTCCTGGAGCATCCAAACCCACCAGAGATACCTTCGATACTCCGGTAAAGATAATATTTTAAAATGTATTTCCATATACGATCATTTATAGGTCCAATTAAAAAAGTTCACTCGAGTGATTAGCAATGAGCAAGTGTGACGAGCAATATCTAATGCCATTTAATTTTTTCCAGGGATAAGTTGATCAGTTGTTTGAACGAATGCGTCTACTACGATGAGATTGCTGCTGGGTTTACGAGACTGCTGCATGAGAGTCGTGATTACATAGCTACGCTGAAACATTACAAGCTTCCTCTTCCTGTAGAAGTCGACTCCACTGCGGCAGGGATTATGACCCTGGAACAAATTGCCACTCTTGCCAGTAAACCCTTGGGAGCGATGTCAGTTTATAGCAGTGGCTCTGCTGCGGTCACTGGAGCACCTGGATCCTGTGGAGGTGGTGTCAGCGGAGGTGTCAGTCCAGTGATTGTCAAGTTGAAGCCGAAGCTGTTGGAAAGCTTGGAGGAACGGAGACGAGCTTTGGAAGTGGGTGCAGCTGCCACTGCAGCGCAGCAACAATCCTTGAACATCATGTCAATGGCTGCACTAGCTGGAGCTGCTACGATGCTCCACTGTCTGCCAGAAGCTCCGCAACCTTTGAACCCCCTGGTGAAACCTTTAATGGAAGCTGTCAAGCGCGAGGAGGACGAGGAGCTGCAAAAATTGGCTGCGAGACATCTGGCTCATCTTGTTGACCTCTGCGTTACCAGAAAACCATCACCCAATTCTAAGGTAATTGGCTTGATGGCCATTAATCCTTCGCAGTCCTTGACACATTAATGCAGATCTTAATTAAGTGTTTCGTCTACAGATAGCTACAAATTTGTGCACCTTCCTCTGCTCCGATATGGAATTTACTCCACGAGTGACTGGCACCCCGGATGCCCAGTGGTTCGATGGGATTCTTACTCTGAGTAACAGACAGAGGCATGCCGAGAGAGTTGCCTACACCAGAGGAACCGGCAGCGGAATGGGAGGTGGCAGAGGACCAGGTAGACCTCCAACTACGGAAATCCCTCTGGAAGAGCTCTTAGCTTGCGAAGAACCTGAAGCCAAAGCTGCCAGGACGAGACGTCGAGGAGCAACGTTTGCCCTCACCTCCATAGGTAATGCAATTGTTCGTGAACAGTACGTAGTGGAAATATTTTTTTAGTAACGAATTGCTTTAGAATAAAAAAAAATGTAATTACAACTCTGCGATACAGCTTCTCTCCTTGGATCGGGACTGCCAAATCGTCTACCTCATCTCTGGGAGCTGATGCTACCGGCGATTTTACAGAAGTCGGATTCACTGCTTCCGGAGACTCATCCACAGGAATGGCAGGAAGAAGCCAATCAGCTGGTCTTCGGACTTCAGGTGTTAGAAATTATGGCACCTAGTTTGGACCGATCTCTGCTGCCTCCGGTGCTGGAATGTCTGCCGAGGCTCTGTTCGCTTCTGGCCCATCCTTACAAAGTTGTCAGGCACATGTCTGCTCGCTGCATAGCGGCGCTGGCTACTTTAGACACCGAAAAGGTAGAATTCTATAATTTAGTATCCTCCCTCTTTCATCGCGTCAAATGCAATTATTTTAAACGAACGATTCCCTTCCAGACAATGGATCACGTAGTGCACACAGTGATCCCTCTACTCGAGACCAACAACGTGGAGACCGGAGACCCGAACACGATAGCGGCACCAAACGAGTTGGATTCTAGACGTCAGGGTGCCGCAGAAGCGTTCACCTGCCTCGTGGAAAGTCTCAGTGTCGGGGTCGTACCTTATGCAGTACTCTTCATGGTTCCCCTACTCGGGAGGATGAGTGACCAGAATCAAGCGGTACGCCTTGCGTGTAGCGCAACCTTCGCCACGCTCGTGCAGCTCTTGCCCCTTGATCCTGGAGCGATCGCCGATCCGCCCCACCTTGTGTAAAGATTCTCTGAATATTTTTTAATCGCTAGGTATACGACTAGCCAATGCTTCGTCGCTGAGTCGAGGATGCATATCATTTCAGAGAGGCCAAAGCGCAGGAACGACGCTTCCTGGAGCAACTTCTAAACCCGCGCAGCATCCCCGACACCCAGCTTCCCATCCACGTGGCAGCGGAGTTGCGAGCTTATCAGCAACAGGGTCTCAACTGGCTGAACTTCCTGAACAGATATCGCCTTCACGGAGTCCTCTGCGACGACATGGGTCTAGGCAAGACCCTGCAGACCCTCTGCATCCTGGCCCTCGACCACCACCGTAACCAGAATGCTCCTCCGAGCCTCGTGGTTTGTCCTCCGACCTTGACCGGTCACTGGGTCTACGAAGCCGAGAAGTTCCTGAGAAACGACGACCTGTCGGTCCTCCAATACGCGGGAACTCCTCCGGAGAGGGAGAGACTGAGGCCCAGGGTACCTCGGTATCGACTCGTCGTCGCCAGCTACGACATCGTCCGCAAGGACATCGAGTTCTTCGAGGCGGTACAGTGGAACTACTGCGTTCTTGACGAGGGTCACGTCATCAAGAACGGGAAAACCAAAAGCGCGAAGGCCGCGAAGAGGCTGCACGCTCATCACCGGTTGATTCTCTCCGGCACTCCCGTGCAGAACGACGTCCTGGAGCTTTGGTCTCTCTTCGACTTCCTCATGCCTGGGTTCCTGGGGAGCGAGAAACAATTCGCCGCCAGGTACTCGAGACCGATTCTGGCTTGTAGAGAGCCGAAAGCTGGACCTAAGGAGCAGGAGGCCGGGGCGCTCGCCATGGAGGCACTTCATCGTCAGGTACTAAGATATCCATGGGGTCGTTCACTGGGAGTCCTAGGCAGTTGTTCTCAATGGCGGGGATTTTCCTAGGTGCTCCCCTTCCTGCTGCGCAGGAACAAGGAGGACGTTCTTCAGGATCTACCGCCTAAGATCACGCAGGACTATTACTGCGACCTCTCGCCGCTCCAGCGAACGCTTTACGAGGATTTCCGGACTCGTCACTCGGCTACTCTGTCATCGGCGGCTTGCTCTTCCTCGGCCAGCAAGCCTCACGGTGGACACGTCTTCGAGGCCCTGCGGTACCTGAGGAATGTCTGCAACCACCCGAAACTAGTGCTCAATCCTCGACACCCTCAATATCAAGCGGTTCGTGGAAGCTATATTGCCGTCACGGTTATTAGAAGAACATTAGAATTTATTTTATATTCGTCGCCTAGGTTTCCGGGATGCTGAAGCAGCAGCAGAGCACCTTGGCGGACATCGAGCACGGCGCCAAACTCCCGGCTTTGAAGCAGCTCCTGCTGGACTGTGGCATCGGTCAGCCTCAGCAACAGCGAAACCCCACCCTGGTGGTGAACCCGGCGGAGGGCCAGCAGCATCAGCAGCAGCTGGTTAGCCAGCACCGAGCCCTGATCTTCTGCCAGCTGAAGGCCATGCTGGACATCGTCGAGAAGGATCTGCTGCGCACCCATTTGCCCACGGTGACGTATCTCCGACTAGATGGAAGCGTCCCGGCCACCCAGCGTCACTCGGTAGTCGCCAGGTTCAACGCGGACCCGTCCATCGACGTGCTCCTCCTGACCACCCAGGTCGGCGGCCTAGGTCTTAACCTGACCGGAGCAGACACCGTCATCTTCGTCGAGCACGACTGGAACCCCATGAAGGACCTGCAAGCCATGGACCGAGCCCATCGGATAGGTCAGAAGAAGGTGGTCAACGTCTACCGACTCATCACCAGGTCCACCGTCGAGGAGAAGATCATGGGCCTGCAGAAGTTCAAGCTGATGACGGCGAACACCGTCATCTCTACCGAGAACGCCTCGCTGGAAACCATGGGCACCGATCAGGTAACATGCTGAAGATCTTCATAACTTAGGGAGAATTTCGTTTTTTTTTTTTATTTCCTTCCTGGTAATTAATTGGACGTCCCCTCGCGCAGTTGTTGGACCTCTTCTCCCTGGACAACGGAAAGGAAAAAAAGGGGGAGCCTCCCGGGGATGGAACCACGTCGACCGTGGGAGGTATGCCTGGATTTGGGCGTTCCGTCCTGGAGATCCTACCGGAACTCTGGGAGCAACAGCAGTACGACGACGAGTACGACTTGGACTCTTTCCTGTCGACCCTGAAACCCGAGGCCCAGTGATGGCACACCGTGCGAACGATCAGCTGATCGGTCTTCTAGCTTTAGACTTCCTTTTGTAGCACCTCGACGAAAGGGAGGCCCTACGTTTGACAAGCAATTACATCGATGCAGCCTTTTTCGTAGCGTGTCTCGAGCGCCGGCTGTGTCGGTTGGGGAGTAGAAAAGCGAATCACTTCCTCCACCTTTTCTTTTTTTTTTTCCCTCCTTTTTCTTTTCATTTCTACGCTCGGTTACGACGTGTAGGATAATTTTAAGACGCTCCGGGATCGCGGCAAGGTGTCGGTGGTGTTGAGGAAAAAAAAAAAGAAAAAAAATAAGATATGGCGAGTGGGATCAGGAGCCCGGCAAACCTCGACGTCCGACGAGAGTGAAAGGCAGTGCCTTTGCTTTTTTGCGGGGAGGACGAATGCTCTCGTCGAGTTTAAAACCGCACGGGTTCTTAGCGACTCTTCCGTACGCCGCAAATGTTTGCTCGCGAATGTCCTCGTGTGTTTAACGCGTGCCAGGAGTACGCGGTAATCGTTGGGAAATGTTTTATTGACACCGGTGGGTCGTTCGGCGCGCCAGGCGAATGGAGGAATAATAACCGAATGAGATGCAAACTTCACGGCGCATGGTCATACTTTTGTAGGTCAAGTCTCGTCGGTAATTGTTCCGCATCGCGATTGGCATCCGTATGCAAGCGAGGAATCTCGGGGCTTTAACAGTTTACACGGTACGCGATGAAATCCTGGATTTAGCAATAATAAGGCAATAACGAAGCTGGCCATTTTACGAGCCAAGTAATTGTCGGTCGTTTTGCGCGACGACTCGTTGATTTTAACGTCTCATTTTATTAATCCCTGATTTTTCTTCCCACCGATTAGGTCAATTTATTCGGAGGGTCCTGCGAGACATCCTTCGAGCAAACATTTTCGCCGATGCACCTTGACATTCCCAGGGCGTATTATTAATTCTAGGATCGAACAAAACTCCGTCAGAGTGACACACAACGAAGGCGGCGATGCATCCGGGAAAACGAGGCCGGGCGAGGTAGAATTAAATGGCCATCGATTGTGTACGTACAATTGCGAATGAAAGATGCGGAAAGTGCGTAGTCCCTTTTGCATCGTCTACTTCCTCATTGATTGTCGAGCAAAAAGACATGTACACAATGTTATGTAATAGCCGATCGTCGATCTAGCCGAAGACTCGAACAAAATGCGATTAAGCTTAAGGATACCTAGGAGGTAAATCACCCGCGTAAATCGAGTCCTCTTCTCTTTATTTATAATAACTTATAAAATGAACCGTCGATACAATTACAAGTACACGTATTTGTACCAAGAGAGAAAGAGCCTTTCCCCTCGTTATTTCCTTAACGCTAGCCATACTTAGCTCCAGGGTCCGCCTTGAGAAATTTCCTATGATTTCCTTCTTCCTTTACCTTCATTGAGTATCGCCATCTTCGCTGGGAGAACCCTCTTCATGGGTTGCTCTTCGGGTTCAGAGCTTGGCCGTGCACCTGGGGTCAAGGTTCCCGGCTGCGAAGATATTCCTGGGGTCGAGGTATTTTTTAGTCGCTCGGTACAGGTCAACCCCGACTGGTCCCACGGCGAGGGGATAGAAACGTGCCCTGATCTTGCCGATTCCGTGGTGATGGGACAGGGAGCCCCCACTGGCGAGGATCTCCTCCCTAGCCGCCTCCTCTATGGCCTCGTAGGTTCCCACGGGGTCTGCGAGACCCTGATGATTAAACGCCATGTAGAAGTAGATGCAACACCCCGCGTCATAGGTCTGGGTGACTCTGCAGGATATCAGCTGTTTCCCGATGCCGCGACTCGCGCATTCCCTGGCCACCTTCGACTTGACGTTCCTGCACAAGGACAGAGCCCGGTTCCAGGACACGGAGGTCTCGAAGGACTCCGCCAGGATGCCGAATTCCAGGGCGAGGTCTCGGATGTAGGCGATTACGAAGGTCAAGGTGTAGCCTCGCTGGCCGTTCGTTTCACCGGCTGGGAGGCCGCTGAACTCCTTCGCTATCGAGTACACTCGACGCTCCTGGGACGCCACCTCGGTCGCGGACTCGCTCTCGAAGAGGAGAGTAGCCACGCATATGCTGTTCCAATCGTAGCCCTTGATCTTCGCCACGTACGCGTGCTTCAGACCCTGAAGAAGCATCCCTACCCAGCCGGTCTCCGGGCGCAAGGCTTGCCCGAACTTGAATTGCTCGTTGTCCATCAACCGGATACTCGCCGGCTGGCATCGATGCCTCGCTATCTGCGAATGAGTTCATTCAGCTCTTATCTAATTATGAATGAAGACTTGGAATATCTTGGTATAGTAATCGGAAATTCCTTTAGGATTCCAGCAGGAACCTTGGCTCGCTCACCTCTCGCAGGGCTCGCACGCCGCTCTGGAAATCCGGGAAGACGATGCTCCCGTATTTCACGATCTTCGGCATCGGCCGGACCTTGATGACCACCTCGGTGACCACGCCGAGGGTGCCCTCGCTGCCGAGGATCAGCTGATCGAAGTCCGGACCGCAGGAGCAACGGGGTACCTGGGCTCCTCGTTCCAACGTCAGCACTGGTTCTTCCGTCCTTCCCGTGACCATCCTCACTCGGACCACCAGGTCCTCTATGTTCCCGTAAGTGTTCTTCTTCATGCCGCTCGCCCTCGTCGCCACCCAGCCTCCCAGGCTGCTCTTTTATCAAAGAATCGGTTAATAAAAGGGAACCTGTGTTCCGGGGTTTTCTTATTTAATCGATAATTCTCTACCGCGGTTACTTTAAGATGAACTTATTTTTAGGTGATCCGGAGAACCGAAGAGGATTACCTGGAGAACTCGTGGGAGTCCGGCTCGTGGCCGGAAGTGAGGCCGCGAGCTTGCAGCTCCCGCTCCAGGTCTTGTCCCACGATCCCGGCCTCGCAGCAGGCGAGGAGGTTTTCCTTATCTATCCACAATATTCGATTCATCTGGGACGTGTCCAAGGAGACTATCGTCCTCCTCTCCTGCGGGGGGCAGGTCGCTGCACCGCTCACGCTGGTGCCTCCTCCGAAAGGAATACAAGCCACGTCGTGCTCGGAGCACGCCTTTACTATTCTCTCGACGTCCTGGTGGCATTCTGAAAGATTTCCACGGTAAGAATTAGGTAAACGATCGCCCGACTACTTGCGCAAAAAAAGAAAAAAAAAAAAGAAAAGAATTAAGAATCGCAAAAATCGACCTGCAACCGACGCGGAATATCCTGATATATTTTAAAGCGATGGAAGGTATTTCAGGACATATTCCCTGGAATATAATAATGTAATAATTTAATAAGGCAGCATTAGTCCGGTGCGTAATTAACGTTACACCCTAGGGCAGAATCGTGCACCGTAAATAAATAAATGCCTTCTCCGGGGAAGATCATTATTTTTCCCGCGACCGAGAGAGACGTACTCGGCCAGAGGACGATGTCCGGTATCCTCTGGAAGGTCCCGTGCTGCAGGACGAAAATTTCCCTCAGGGTGTGTCCGTGAGACCTGATGAGTCGATCGATTCCTTCGGTCGAATGGTCGACTCCCAGGTTCTTTACGGCCTCCAGGAACTCTGGGGAGATGATCGGCTCGGGATACGTCGAAGGAGCCACCTGGGCCTGGTGCCTCTTCTCGAAGTCGACGGCGAAGGTGTCGTTCACCCATTCGACGAAGTAGGGTAACTCCTTCCCACCGATCGGGTACCTGCAACATCGTAAACGATCACGCCCTGTTCTCATCTCTCCTCGACTTGGCCTTATCGAACTATCTTATCTACGCACTTTATGGTAGCGCGTGCCGCACTAATCCTCGGCCGGAAATAACGAGTGACAAGGTAGTCGATAGATTACGATTTCAAAGAATTACCCTAAATAACATGTCACGCCTCAAGTGAATAATTACTCATCATTCACATACTTATTATACTCTAACGCCATCTCAGCCGCATTTCCATAAGTCGGTATTAATTTTCATAAACCAACCAGGAACTGTTTCACTTATTCCGCGCATTGCGCCAGGTACCGAGTGGCCTTGGAATTGAGCAATAACTTTTTCTAGTTTTCAGGAGAGTCCAGGAGGCAGGATTTGTCCAGCTGAGGCAACAGCTTGCGGAACCAGGGGACAAACGATCGAGAACCAGGGCCCTGGAAACTCTTAAAATCGTAATGGCTCTTTATTATGCTAACCAGCTAACCGCCAGCCGATGGAAATAACGTTAAGCTAAATTGCGACCGAGCCATAACGAGGACGTGCTCCATGCGTGGATTACTCAGCCTCTCCGAGGCTTCTTTAATTTTCTCTTAGATCATTTCCCCAGGAATTCCGTAGAAAGGATCTTGTCGCCGATGTACACGTGTACTGGGTTTTAAAAAAATAAGAATATGTGCTCTCGAATGTGCCCTCCACTAGTCGAAGGTATTGATTCGTCGGGTGATATCCGTGGACGTCGGATAATCGCGTACATACTTCAATGCCGCAAATCCCTCGCGCGTGGCATACTTTATTCCTGGCAATGACCAGCGTGATCGGCGCTTTCAACGTAAATCGCGTCCTCATAACCGGCAGATTTCCTAATCGCCTTTTTCCCGTCTCCGCCATGAATCGTTCTCACGGGTTTCTCTTAGTGACATCGACCGGCAAGTTCTTTCTCTGGCGGTTCTCGTAATGCTGACATTGTCAGTTGGCGCCGATACGGGCGCATAAAGTGCGTAACATCAGCTCATTGACGGTGCGAATGGGAAATATTTCTCGATGCGTAATCCCGCCTGTGGTCGTTCTCTTGTCCTTCCTCTTCCCTCGTGTTGCAAAACGAGGAGGACGCGTTAAAAGACGAGGGGGACGCGTTAAATGGGCCGCTCCAAAAGAGATCCCGGGACGTTTTCCCGTTCACAATCGGCCGCGAAACAAAAGTCTTGGTCTTCTAAGCCTGCTAGTGGCCGGTTGGGAAAGCATCTCCGAGGAGGCGGTCTTATTGACCGAACGATTCTCGGTATGTCTTTGAAAAATGCTAATTCTCCTTCAGTCGTGTAAACAGGGGTGGGAGCTCGTGTTTGCTCGAGGCTTACGGTCCGCCCTCGTCCTCGTCTCCATCTCCGGCTCTGCAAGTAAATTCAAATCGACGCCTCCATTGAATCTCGCTACTTCGCCTTCTACGAGACGCTTTTTAATATTTACCACCGACGGAGTCGAAAGTCAAAGTCTGCTCGCATACGTACCCCTATTTGCGTAGTACTAATGGCAAGAACAAATCCGGCAAAACTACGTTTCGTTACCTGGAGCCCAGAAACTCGATGATGCCCTTCTCGTTCATCAGGAACCGCGAATCCTTGTATCCCCAGCCGTTCCATTTCAGCAGCTCTTGCCTAAAGTGTACAAGCGATCGTTAGTGAGATACATGGACGAGAGTGTTTGCGTCCTCCATGATTTTCTTAATATTACATTAAAAGAAAATATCGGAGCGAGACAAACGTCGCAATAAAATGCTTTCTTATTCCACGGGAGGAGGAAAATCCAGGAGTTTTTTTAAACGTCGTGGTAGATCGTCGGAGAATTTATCCGCTCTATATCGCGCCTAGTTGAGGGTTGAGCCAGGCGAGTCGATAGTCGCACGAGGCGCGACGGCGTGGAGGTGTTAATTTGATAAAATAAATTGCGAGTTATTTAATAGTAATTCAGTGGCAGACTCGGTCGCTTCGGCGTCGCTCGGTCGATAAGTCTCGCGTTTAATAATAAAAGGCGTACTCCCCCACGCTCCCCTTCCGAGTGAACAGGCGCGGCGAATACGCCGGCTGCGCGAGGGAGTGCGAGTGAGAGGAGACGATGCGCGCCGCCGCGAGAGCGAGAGAGACGCTGATAGGCGAGAGGGCGACTGACCTGGATCGAGGCACGGCGCTTTTCACGAGGGTGACGCCGTCGAGGGAGGGCTCTTTCCGGGAGGTCTTCATACTTCTCGGTAGGGTAGACTGCAACTCTGCAGTTATGTACACGAGGAGATGAACAGACTGGGCCGATCAACGTCAATCGCGCCCCGCGAGTTCGCGGTCTCGACTGCCGGCACGCGACCCGGCAAACCAAATTTAAATCGATAGGACCCCCGCCCAACCACGCTTCGCCTGGCGCCGATCGAACGGAAAGTGCAGGGGGCCGCCCGCCAATGGCGGGCTCGCTCTCTCGTGCATGCATCCTCCGTGACGTAATCGACAGGCGGAGCCGCGTGAGCGAGAAATCTCACGGATCTTAGATCGCAGTCCCACCGAGCGCGTCGAGGGTCGCACGGAGTGCGGCGCGCCGCCGCGTCAGGGATCGACCAATCAGGATTGCGCGTCAGCTCGAACGCCCTTCTGATTGGCTCTTCGTTTGACGCGGCCTAGGACGTCCCACTCCGCAGGACACTCGACGCGACTTCGGCCTTGCGACCGATGTGGGCCAATGGGGGCTCGCTTTTTGTTGGAACCATGTCGGGGTCGACTCAGCAGGATGTAATTGACGTCCGGGGCGTGAACTTCAGATGTATATTTATGCTCATGTATGTTTTAACTAGTTTTAATTAAATAGGTAGTGGGATGGATATTAATTGCCCCGAGATGTCTTCATGACACGTGGATAAACATGGATTTACTTTAGAGCGAGCTGAAGACGTAACACTTGTACAATAAATAATATGATTATTCTCCTTACTTCTGCTCGAGACGTTTACTCCGGAAATCGGTGAAGGCACCACATGTCGGATAGCCTAACCTGTATTGTAACAGAATTAATGGTAAATGAACATTTGCTATCTCATTTAGCAAGCATTGCATGTTTCGGGTCGTAACAATGTGCGGTATCTAGGTGACAAGGGAGGCAATGGTTTGACTGCATTTTGGAGACACGTTACTGTAATAAACTCGGAATTTCTAACACCATAACAACATTTCAAACTTGCATGGCACTTACTCGACCTATTTTACATGTTCAGTCTAGATTTATTCCCAGTCGGCGGATATTCCTAACCTTACCACTTAATGGTACATTATGGTTTTCAACAATCATGCAAAATTCACAACTTTTCAGAGTTTTGTGGAATTCTCGGATGTAGTATTAATAAATGAAGGGTTATGCTTTGGTCAATTCAGGAGGAATTAATGGTTTATGGTAGTAGTCAGTTCATATTTTTATGACTTAAAAGTATCGTCAATAGGAGATTTAAATATGTTTGGTTACAGGGCGTTAACGACTGTAGTAGGTTATAAATGTTGTTGAACTCGAAGAGCGAAGGAATATTGCTGCACCATGAAGACCCCAACAGACAAGCAGTTGCAGAGGATAGAGAAGAAACGTAGGAAAATGGAAGCTCTTCTGGAAATAACTAAGCTGAACGACAAGGACCGAGAGGCAAGAGCCCTTGCTGAAAAACAAGCGGTAAATAACTGCATTTTTTTTATGAGATATTGTACAGCAGTCTCATTACGTTTCTATAAATTATGCGTATCAAGCAAAAATTTCTGTTATCACAGAACATGGAAGTTGAGCAGCCTGAGGAGCTGGCTAATGTTAGCAGCAGCAATGGTGTATCCAGTAGTGATAATCCGAATCGAAAACGACCATGCAGCACGACAGAAGATGTGAATGCAGAAAATGTCAATCATGAAAAAAACCTCCAGGACAGTCAGCAATCCGATCCACTTAGCAATAAGAAACCTAGGTACACGTTTGTATGTTTATCAATTAAAATGTTCAAGAAATATAAATACATTTATATTTTCCAGATTGAGTGGTGAAGAATTTCTAAAATTGAAACAGGAGTTAAAGCTACGGAAAGCCAAACTACAGGCAATACCACGTTTTCATTTAAGAACCGTTGGTGAGAATGCTAGTTTGAATGCTAATGTCAAAACTGATGACAGGATACCAATTTTCCTAAGTGATGTGCAGCATCTATTACTGTATTCCCTGCTTGGCCATCATTCTCCATACTTGCCAGCAAGGTGGTGTGTGTTAGAAAAATTTAACAAGGTAAGAATATTTATTAAAACGTTATTACAGTGATTTATTAAATTGCCGAATTCTTTTATAGGTCACGCACACAGTGGTCCTAGTCATAGAAGGTCTGTCATTGTATCACTTTCTGGCTTACGAGTCAATGTTTTCTAATATTACTGCTAAATTGGACTTTCGATTAGAATTGGTAACGCCAGCAGCTTATGGTGGCTCGATAGTAGAAGAGCTTTCTGCGGTCCCGCTCACAGGAACGCAGAGTCGCAGGCTAATTGCCCGTAATCACTGTTTCTTATATTGACAATAATGTACATTTGTATTCTTATTATAATTTTGATTAATTATAGTTTCTTAATTTTAGAATTTGGCTCTCTTGAATCTGCGTTGCAGAGTACTGGAGATTTGGTTAAACTCCTGAAAGTCGTCTTTCCAATGCATTCTACAGCTATGAATGATAAGGAAAAAGCAAGGGAAAAAATGCAATTACCACCAAACGACAAGTTTCCTAGAACACAGCTACTATTATCTCCATGGCAGCTCGTTGAAGAGAATTATCCTTTACCACTGAAAGGTGAACTGGCCAAAAGGTACAGCAAGTACATTTTAACAAAGGACATGTACGATGAAGCTACACCAAAGTCTCCGATGTTTGGTCTGGATTGTGAGATGTGTCGAACAACTACGGGTCTATTAGAGCTGACGAGAATATCAATAGTTGACGAGAGCTTGAATGTAAGAAAATATAATGTCATGATAAAAATTACTCTGGAGGTTGTAAAAATTTTGAATTTTGAAACGCGTCATATTTTTTCTGACTATAGGTAATTTTTGATCGTCTCGTAAAACCGGATAACGATATCACCGACTATTTGACGCGTTACAGCGGCATCACCAAAGAGATGCTTGATGGTGTTACGACGACTTTGTCGGATATCCAACAATCCTTACGAGATTTACTTCCAGCAGATGCTATTTTGGTCGGTCAGAGTCTCAACTCCGATCTCCACACTCTGAAGATGATGCATCCATACATAATTGATACATCGGTCATATTTAATATGACTGGAGACAGGTCTGCTAATATTTCCATTATATTTTTTTCCTCTGATTTTGAGCTGAATAGAAATTTTCAAATAATTATTTCTTCTGCAATAGATACAGGAAAACTAAGCTGCAAATCCTGGCGAGAGAGTTTCTGAGCGAGCAGATTCAACATAGCAAAAATGGTCACTGCTCTATGGAGGACTCGAGAGCTTCGTTAAGACTGGCTCAGCTAAAACTCTCGCAGAGCATACATTTTGGGGACGCAGTATTACTTGGCCAACAAGAACTGGAGTCACGCCAGAAACAAAAAAAGGACCAGGTGAAAGCCGAAGCTCAGAAATATGGAACTTCGATATTCTCCCACGTAGCAAAGAACAAGAGAACCGCAGCCATTATTGGCAGGGAGGATGTCCTGAACGAGTACTCCAAGTACCTGCAAAACTCTTCGCTTAGCATCATGGATGACAAACACTTCAACCAAGACGATCAAGTATTTATAATAGTCCTATATTATTCTTCAACTCAAATTTAATATTTCATTGGAAGTATTAAGTTGTTAATTATTAATTAATTTTTAAGGTACGTCTTGTGATGGCGGATAGCAACAAGCACGCGGTATCCAGAGCCTCGCAAATCGCCCTGGAACATGCATTCACTCTTTCTCACGTGCGAGTAGAAGAGGAAAAGCTGAAGGAGGAGCATTTGGAAAAGACCTTCCGGTCTGTCAACAAATGGGTGTCAAAAGTCTGGCAGCACTCCGCCGTCAATGGCTTGGTCTGCGTAATTTTCGGCGGACAGGATAACGCCGCTAATGGCGCCTGCTTTTTGAACATTAAAAAAGAAGCGGTCCCATTGCGCACCATGCTGAAGACAGAAGCGCAGTCGTAGCTAAATGATGCTGGAACGTCACGAAAGATATCAACTGTATTTTGAAAAGTGATTACAGGCAAGGTACAAAGACCTTCGGAGAGCATTGCTTGAAGCAGAGACAGAGGCCCGCCTCTGAGACTATCTTTGTTAGCAGTGTACAAACCATTGTGTCGTTAATAAACTTTTAATATTTCATTTATCTTGAAATTCGCGCTCTACTTTCTAGATTTAGAACGGAGTATGATCTCCCGCATGTACGAATATAGCACGAAGAACTGAGAATACAAAATGTGTAAAAAGACTTCTCACATTTTGTTGTCTGACATCATAAAAAAATTCAGAGTTCTTTAGAAATGCTTAAAAATAGAGAAAAAGTATTTCTAAAAATAATTTTTGGAAACAGGACGTTAAGTACGAATTTTGAGAAGCCCATATCAAGTAGCCCGGCTAGCTCAGTCGGTAGAGCATGAGACTCTTAATCTCAGGGTCGTGGGTTCGAGCCCCACGTTGGGCGAAACTTATTTTTTCTACAATTTACGACATTACCGTATTTAATATTCATCAATGAGTTTATAAAATGTTTTAATTATTTACAGACGAGGAGAGTACAATAATAAGCGAAAAAGATTTTTAGACGTCGAATCGTTCGTTCAACCACGGAATACATACCAACGGTTATTCTGTCAGGAGCAGCTGGCGTCTGTAAGTAGTCCGCACCAATCAGAGAGCCGGATGAGGCTGAGCAGCGAACGGAGCGCTCCCATTGGTGTGCTGCTCATCCCCGCAAAGGTATAAATACGGATGCAGCCGAATGCATCGAGTCAATTTCAAGTCCAAGAGTCAAGAGTCAAGAGTCAAGAGCATCGAGTCAATCTGCCACAGAGGATTGGAACGTGAACGTCTCGCTTGCTCTTCGAATACCAAAAAATGTCAGGACGCGGAAAGGGTGGAAAAGTTAAGGGGAAGGCAAAGTCCCGCTCCAACAGAGCAGGTCTCCAGTTCCCCGTTGGAAGGATTCACAGACTGCTCAGAAAAGGAAACTACGCGGAACGCGTTGGCGCAGGTGCTCCGGTTTACCTGGCGGCTGTAATGGAGTATCTGGCCGCAGAAGTTCTCGAGTTGGCCGGCAACGCTGCCCGTGACAACAAGAAGACGAGGATCATCCCGCGTCACCTCCAACTCGCCATCCGCAATGACGAGGAACTGAACAAATTATTATCCGGAGTAACCATTGCTCAAGGCGGAGTACTGCCGAACATCCAAGCCGTCCTGCTGCCGAAGAAGACCGAGAAGAAAGCTTAAAACCTTGACTTTCAATCCTGCATTCAACTGGCCCTTTTCAGGGCCCCAATCGAATTTTTCGAAGGTCCACTCCATCCTTCGTCATTCATTTTTTTTTAACAATCCTCTATTCCTACAAGAAACACTTAATAATCAAATCGGCGGATATTTAAACGGTTTTTTTTTCTCTGCCTATACTAAGGCGTCTCGATTGCCTCTGAGGAAAGAATTTCGATTAAAAAAGACCATCGATCGCGATCGCGCGTAAGTTACGAGAGCGAAAGGCCGACCCTGGTCACGCATTGCTTGCGCCAGTCTCGACGGTTTTTGTCGGGCGTTTAGCGCGATTTTTCAATTTTTCTGTCCCCGGTTTTTTTCCTCCCTTTTCATTTTTTTTTACCCTCCTTTTATTTCCCTTCCTGCCTAGGTATCTACGCACAAGAGGGGCGCCTTTTTACGGGACAGAGGTCAATCCTTGGCTCGAAGGACCACGCCGGGAGAATGTGATTCCATGGGCGAAAACGCGTTCCCTGGAACTGGAATTATGGATCGCCGGTATTCAAATGTCGCTCGGATACCTGAAAAAGAAAGTATCGTTAACTGGAAGACGACTACTAAACTTTTATTGATTAATGTTACAGCGAGGCCAGTGAGGCGAGGCTTACATAACCTCCAATTCACGGATAGGCTGGACCTGGCGAGACCTACCGACATAACCTCTAAACTGATCGTTACCTTTTTCTTTTCGGTTCATCCGTACAATTCTATCTACGATGCATTCTTGTGAAGAAAAGTCGCAGAAGGCCCTCGATACGTGATTCGAGTACCAATATTCAAGCTTATTCCGGAGGAAATGTGACGCTGCTTTCTATATGGGAGCCCGTGAATCACGGTTCCTAGTAAACGATCGCTTTATCGTTTTCGGCTAACAACTAAAATCTACCGTCGCAGGAGGTTATAAGAGCGAATAATCTCCTTGTTCTTTTCGGATATCAGGTCGAAAATCGGTCACCAGTCCTTACCACTTAAAATCTTGATAGGAAATTATTACAGAAAATTTAATGTATTCCCAAAATGCTCGCAGAAGCGACGAGATCAAATCATAGAATTCAAGGAAATGAAAAAAATTGGAGGAAAACGCGACGCGCCCAGTTGAGGGCAAAATGTTGGAATTAATAGAGACCCCTCGGGGCACCGATGACGAGATAAATCGGCGTTAACACTAATTGACTGTCTGTCGGTAATCGAGCTGTACTTCGATTAACGAGCCGGCTACTGTTCGTCTCAATTAAAGATCGTCAAAGATGCCCCGTTGGGAGTAATTCCGCGATCTCGTCCCGTAACGCGCAATTACAAGGGTCTACGACGTGTCTGCCTCTCCGATTTTTAATCGCTAATTAAATCCGCACTTAACATTACCTCCGAATAAAGAAAGTACGGCTGAACATAAGGGAGGTTTTCGGTGTTAATAAAAAGGAAAAAAAAAAGAAACGGTGCCTTATACATATCTAACGCCGTTATCGGTCCCCTTTTCGCCCGATCGAGTTATTAATACGGGAAAAAAACGGAACGAGATTCCGAGACCTTCGTTCTATTATTAGTCCGTTTATGGAATGCATCGCAAATCGTGACGTTTCCTCGTGCCCTTTCTGCGTCGCGTTCCGTCCTCGATTTTTCGTTTTATTCTGGAGAAATGTAAGGGCAGGCGTTTCGGTTGGGTCGGATTCGAAGTTCGAAGGTCGAAGTCTCCCCTCGGGTCAGGATGGGTTCTTCGAGTGCCCAAACGAGGTGAGACGAAAATACGCCGGCGACTCTTGACACGGTCATCGATGACTGACGCTCTTGTAAACAGAGAAGCTCGGATGTACACAAAGAGCTCATCAGTTGCCTTTTATCTATCGACAACGTTCCCTCGTGTTCGCCTCGTTTACGTGTAGATTATCAACGGTCGGGTCACGTTAGAATTTGAAGACATCTCTCGTTGCAGCCGATGATTAACGCAGACGGGAAGGAGGGTGTGTGCAGTTTCCACATCGGCATTTAACTGGAAACCGATGCTTGTGGCTGGACGTTGTTTCACAAACAAAGAAGTCAACCCCGAGCCTCCGGATCGCCGAGGGGAACGTCATGGCTGGTACATCTAAAATGATTTAATTTTCAATTTAAAGTATACTCCAATAAATTCGTCTTCCCTGGGAGGGTTCAAGAGCCGTAATTAAACCTGCCGTGGCGATGGACCTCGTTTCGTTAGGCAATGAGAAATAAAATTGAAAGTGGAATTAAGAAGTAAAATTAGAAGTATAACGAAAACGTTCATTTTGTCCCTTGGTCTTATGCCAAGTACCTCTTCGCCACGGCTTTGGATGCCTCCCCGGGAACTCGGTCACTGGGTCCGGATACTGACCTACGAGAGATCGCGTTTCACGGGACGTCCCCGAGAACGCCGAGATATTTTCGAGCCGAGATTTCGGTGGGTTCGCTTTTCGCTTTTCCGAGCAGAGCTCCCCATGACCCAGTTAGCCTCGATATCCAGGAGAAGCGTTATCGACCATCGCCGGGTGCGGACCAACCCCAAAGAGCTCCTATCCAGCACCATGACCCAATTTCACCCCCGAGCTGCGTTACGCCTGCGTGATCCGAAATCGAGGAATTGGGTCACTCGTGGAGGAAATGGAACGACCTGTCGTAAGAACGTCCAATCAATAAGTGTCGCTTTGATAAATGGAGAGCATGGGAAGGCGGTGTTCCACAAGGTCGCCTCCACCTGAGAACGCTTCCCAGGTGCGAGGAGTTAAGGATAGGGGAAAACGAGAAATGAGGATTTACACTTCCCTTGTCACTTGTAAAGCGATCCTCTTCGGCAGGTGTTTCCATGGGGTGGGGTGTCGGCGATGGAATTCGTAAGCATCGGCGACTCCGCGACTCCGCGATCCTGTCGCCTTCCCTCCGTAACCGGATCGAAGGTGATCGATCGCATCGCCTCGTTGCATATTCACGGTGTCACGGGCAGTCGTGAGAATCACTGAAATCGAGATTACGCGTTATCTAGGCCACCTTCATATAGGCGGTGCAACGCCTTTCTCAAGACTCGCTACAGCCACCCTTAATCTAATGTACGTCTACGGTCGTTGTTGATCCTTTACCGTGGAGAATAAAAGAAAAAAAAAATAATTAATGTTTTGAACGCATTTCTCATGACTCGGTGTAGGCACCCTTAATCTAATTTACGGTACGGTCGATGTTGATGCTCTCCCGTGGAGAATAAAAACATATCAATGTTTCCTGACGACGAGTCGATGAATCACGGATTTACAGGACTCCGCCTTATCGGTGAGTTCCCGAGAAGGTATGCGTCCTTTGACCCAGTCGACCTCGCCCCTGGGTTATCGCGTTACATTCGAGCGAACCTCCCGCACAAATGCCTCCGTGTGAACGTACTCCGGCCTCTGAAATAATGATTTCGTAATTAGAATAATCGCGCTTAATTATACATGGGAAAACTATTTACAATGGGAAGTAACCGGCTGACGAACCGGTCCATCGGACCGAACTTACGCGCTCCTCTCTACCCGGACCTAACCTAACTTCGCGGAGCATCGACATGACCCAAGGCCATAAGTCTATCGAGAAATTGTTTCGATGCAAATCGACGCCCCTTACGCGTCCGACAATGCCACTAGGCGTCGTCGATGGGTGCCGTTTCCATGCCAGCAGGTGCCTACGGGAATTTGAGGTTAGGATTTTCCCCGTGCATATTCTCCTCTCGCATTTTCACCCTTCCGTTGTACCGGCCGAGCTTCGTGCCGTACAACGGAAATTCGGTTGTCGGGTTGTTCTTTACCGGAAATGCCTTTCTTTGCGGTTAAAATTCGGAATTTCGTGCCGAACTACCCGGCTACTTTCGCGCTAGAGGGGGGTTATTTTCCTGGGGACATTTCCCGGGCGACTCGCGGCTTCCCGCGGGGTATCCGCGAGGGTCGCCGGCGCCGCGACGCCGGCGTCTGCGCCGGCGTCGCCACGCGAGCTATGTATAGCCGGTGCTCCTGGGTCGTTTTAGTGCGAATTATGTTCACTGCAGGCCCGGTCATCGGCCAGTGCGGACCGGCCGTAACGCCGCGGCGACCCTGCCGGGGAAAACAACGATCGAGCGGGACAAAAATCGCGTAATCGCCGCTTCTCTAATCACCCCCTCGACCGTTACTAGAGAACATTCCCGGGGGAGAAATGAAATTCATCGTTACCGGGTCGTGGAGCAGCCCTGGCTCTCGGGTGGCGATTTAAATCGGCAGGTCGCGAGTGGTCGCGAGTTTTTTCACCCGTTTTTCTCGTTTAATCGTTACGGAGCCGCGAAAGGGTTCGCCGGGGGATGCGCGATGACGTAAGTGGACTTCCAAGATGGCGGCGCTCTAACTGACGAGTGACACCCCGCGAGAGGCAAGAGTGCCACCTCCGACTGCTATCTCGCTCCCAGGTAATTGATTAAGCCCGAAATATCAAGAAACTGGGAGGGAACGTCGAATAATAAGGAATTCTTGCCTCGAACTACCCGAGAATCCCCGCTAATCCGTGGTTATTCGGCGTTTCGTCCCCAGAGTGCATTGCGGTAGGTCTCTCGGTAGCAGGTAATTATTTAATTTCGACGGTTAACTTCGACGATTAATCTCGAAGATTAAGGTCGAAAGGTGGGAGAAAATCATTTAATTCCCGAGAATCCCCGCTAATCCGTGTTTATTCGGCGTTTCCTCCCCAGAATTCGTTGCGGTAGGTCTCTCGGTAGCAGGTTACTAATGAATTACCACGGTTAACTTCGACGATTAAATTCGACGAAGAGTGGAGGCAAATCATTTGTTTCACTCCAAGGTGATGACGCCAGACAATTACTCGTCGTCTTAACCCTAGGGTATTGCGGTAGGTCCCTCGGTCAATTTTTTTATCTAATTACTCCGATATGCATATATTTTTCTATTTTGGATGTGGCACATTGAAATTATGTTAATCCAATTTTGATCGTGGAGGACCCGACCTTCCAAACAGGCGTTCCGGGGCGGAGCCGCTGCGAAAATACCTCGCGGTCAGAAATATTTTTAGAATATCGAGAAATCGTCCGACCATCTTGACAAGGCACGCAGAAATTCTCGATCGAGTGCACTCGGCTGCAAAGGAAGGAAAAGGAAAGGACGAATTCAGAGATGCGAAGGACTCTCATTGGACCGTAAATTTCGGCGTGCGTTAAAGAACTTCCCGGCCGTTAATCTGCCGCGATATGTGAATATTATCCTAATATCGAGATTATCTCGGATATCAGCTCCCGTTTGTCTGTTTGATAGTTAATAAATTCTCAAGTGCGGCTGTCGCGGTTCGCGAGGTAATTCTATTTAAATGCGGAGTCTTACAAACTCCACGCTTTTTTACACTCCTCTCAATTATCTACAGCTATTGTCTTCACCTTCGGAAGTATTAATAAGAGCGGTTGAAATGTCTCTAAGAAAAGAAAAAAAAATTAAAATGATAACTTGACGACCTCTGTTTACTTTCGCCGTTTCTTTTTTTCGACGCGCGCGGAGGTCGAAACCGAAGTCTTACATTTCCGTTCCCCGGAACTCCTTGTTCGCGAAGAGGATCCTCCGCAAGTCCCGGGAACAATTGTCGTAACCCTATCATGGAGAATGGCAACGATTAACTTTCCAGTTCTCGGCAATAACGTCCGATCGGTCTCGAGTTTCCATGTCGGCGCAACGCGGATGGAGAAACGCCGTCAGGCGGGTGAAAAGGCGTGGTCTAAATTCTAATTTCCACGAGATTAAGTCAAACTATGTCTAGAAAAGATTATTATTATTTATTATACCAGGTACGATTATACTAGGAGTCATGTATCGCTCGAACGGCCTCGTTTACTTCGCCGCGACCGTCGACGTCTCTCCGATGCGGGGAAAAGGGAAAGAAAGAGAGAAAGGGGATTTTTGGACCTCGCAAGATCTCAAAAGGACTTCCGATCGAAGGAAGAAAAGTGAGGAAAGCGAACTCGAGGCGGGCTTTCGACAGAAACTGTAGATTCCTCCGGTATTGATCACTCCTCGCTTCGGGTGGAAGAGATTCAAATGGCGGCCATCTTGGATTATAGAGCCCCAATTTATCGCCGGCCAATTCGCGAGGATCTTCGCTTTAGACGTCCCTTCGAACCTAGTTTGTTCTAACAAAACGAGACATGGATTCTCTATTTTCACGTTCGAAGAAACAAGCTGGAGGGAATTTACGGAAAAATTATGCGCCGGTAATTATTTGCGACCTAGCCCGGAGGAGATAATTCCGGTTGGTCGTAGCCTTATCAACGGCTCGTGATAACGATGCACGAGGCGTAATTGCAGCGACCCGAAAAAACGCTTCGAAGGTGCACGCGAGGAATAACGGAGAGTCCACCCGAAATCACCCTTTCCTTTTTTTTTTTTAATTGTTTTCAAGGATTTTCGAAGGAATCTCGCGATAACTTTAGAGAAAATGCCGTCGCGAATCCCGGTGGCCATTTTCCACCTCTCTTTTCCTCCAGCTCCACGTGTCGGAATTTGAGTTCGAAGTTTCGCTTAACGAGCTCGGAGATGAGACTACAAAGGCCAGCGAGGACTCGCCTCTTAACTTAGCCAAGAAACAATTATCGTCGCCATGATTCAATCGGGACACTCGTCCTTACGGCCGGTCGCGTAATTTTCTCCCGGCTAGTCGGAAATCCATTAATTCGGAGCGGCGTTACGAGATCCCTCGTTTTACCCAAATCGATGCTCCTTTTTTTCCCTCCCGTTTTATCTCACCATAAAAAGAAAAAAGGGAGAACCTCAGAATGAGCGAAAATGAAAAAGACTCATGAGTTAATTGGAGGGGATTAAAAGCAGAACGAGAAGGATCGAAGATATCCACCCAGGGTGCCAAGGTCCCGCGGGCATTCCGCAAGGTTTTTCCGCGGTGCCATTCCGCCGGTGACTAATTTTCGCACGTTTTCTCGTTGTCAGGCGCATCTTGGCGCTCGATTTACACTTAGTCCATTGACGAGGCACATGTGCGGCTCCTCTGGTGCGACAATTAGACCATTGTCGAACAGCCGCGTGGAGGATCGCTCGAGAATGGTAATTAAGTGTGGCGGGAGATCGGCTCGTTATCGGCGGTCGGTTGTTCTAATCGCCGGAAACGATGCCCCCGTCCAATCCTCAATAATTTTTGTCTTCGGTCTCCGAATTACTGGAGCTTGACGGGGGGTAAAAAACTGATCAATCGGCGGCCGCGATCGGAGTAAAAGAGAAAGAGAGGCCGTTGGCGTTAACCGATCGAACCTATCGATCCTTTTTGCCGACTTTCGACACTATTAGGGGCGACCTTGCGATCGGAAGTGGCCTCCGGAAGCTCAAAAAACCTCGAGAAACCTCCAAAAACCGCAGAATGTGCTCCGATTGTAATTAACTCTCGATTAATGGCCCACCTGTATGCTCGAGATACAATGATCGAGTTTCGATTCGATCGCTCCGCCCTTAATTTCATTAACTCGGGAGCCTTGACACTGCTCGGGTTCTTTGGATCCCTTTTTTACGCCGGCTTTTTTCCCCAAGTCACAAGAAGTCGAGTTGGAGCTCGCGTGGACTCAACCCAGACCCAGTGACACTGAAATGTCTATGGTCACTCATTAGAGACACTCTCGATCTCGTGCGAAGTGACCTTTAACGATCGTCGAGGCTTTCTCACCTGCGCGCGGGCCTTAAAGTCGTCTCTCTTAATTTCCGGTGTCGTAAGAGTGTAAATGAAAAATTGCACGACCACGCGTCGCCAAGTTGGATGACCGAATCGTCATGTTTTCGATTTTTTCAATGTATTAATTTTTTCTACATATATATATTTTTTTTTAAGCCACAGGAAAATCGATCCCTTTATCGATTGAGGCATGCGCCGTTCCGATACGGCTGGTTTACCTCGAAGGCAAGAAAACGCGTAAGAAAATTGTCCCGAGCATTGTCGTCAGGGTTCGTGCACTTTCCGAGCACATTGACCTACCCCAAGCCCTGCCTTCCATTGACAAATAATTGGAAACACGGGAAAAATTCAACTCGCGCCTTTCGTTCATTAGCTGACACGTCACCGGCTGTGCATTTCGTACTCGGAAAAAAGTAAAAAAAAAAAGAAAGAGAAAAAATTAAATTTCCGTGCCGTTCGATATTAGCTGAGCTCACGTTTTGTTTAATACCGAGGACTCGCTTGTTTAATACCAGAGGGACAATTTCACACGCGACCCAATTGCACTCGAGTGCAATTGGCGCGGCCGAATTGCTCCCTTAATCCAATTGAATTTAATTTCGCGAATTCGCAGCCCGCATTTCGGAATTGCACGTCCGCTCGCAATTACGGCTCTTTTCTGAAAGGGGAGCGCATTTAATTCGCGGCGAGGTGTTAGGCATTCTTCTTTTTTAATTAAAAATAAAATAGATTTCGACGGTTAGTTTCCCATCGAGACCCGATAGATGCAGACGAAGTGTACGTTAATTGCAACGCTACTTGCGTATGACTCGTCTGAGTCATGAGATACCGTGGTACTTTAAGTACGTACACCTATGCACCTGTGCACACGATGCAACAATGAGCTCGCGACTGCACTTGTTGATAGCTGGCATTAATCGAGGGGGGGAATTAATTATCGTGACCGAGGTCGGTGAAACCTGAGCGAGTTTTCGTTTAGTGGGCCCGTTTCCTCTGTGTACTCTTTTTCTCACTTTTTTCTCTCCCCCTCTCTTTCTCGACGTGATCAAAGCCGAGTAAAAACAGGATTTTGCAATGCCTACGAGGCCTGCACTATCCTGCACCTGGAATCGAGATAATTGACAATAGGTGATCGCTATGCGAGGGAAAGAAGTTCTCTTCCAGGACCGCGGGAGTGCAAGACCACGAGGGAAGGAAATTCAGGGTGGAAAGTGAAATCGAAGATCTCGATTCACGGTCACACTCTAGGAAAAGTCGATACGCGAGCTCATTGCCGATCCTCGATATCCGGTCGATCGTTCGCTCCGTTTACGATAAATTCGATCGCTCGGAAATTCGATCGGCGCCTCTTTGGACGATCCGCGACTTCCGGTTGCTCCGCGACCCTCGAGAAATAAAAAAAAAAAAAGCAACCTAATCGCGTAATTTCGATTTTAATTGATACATGCATTTTCTTGTATTTCAATTTTTTTTCTCTCTCCTTTTTAAGGGACTACCGTATGTACACTTTACATCCGAAATCGAAACTTAACGAACGCAAATCAACGCTGAAACGCGTCCGCATGCGGCGTTCTTTGGCGTGGATTTACGGGCCGGCGTTTCTTCGCTCGTTTCCGGTAAGTGGTCATAAAATGGGAACAATCATTCACGTGCCGATGTCACCGCTCACTGATGTCATCGCGAATATCGTGCCAGGCGACGAAAAGGGACGGGCCGTCTGTACAAGTCCTATCGAGCCTACTTATTCCTGCTCGAATTTCTCTTCCTCGGTTTTCTACATCCTTGCGTCTCTTCTTGCACCTCTTTGCGTACCTCTTCATCTCTGCATCAAGATGCGCAGCGGTTCGCCCTGCATCGTGGAGTCGTACGCCGCGCCTCTTCCGGCGCGGTGTTCCCGCAATTGTTTATAAACATCGTCGATAAGAGATAGGGACATGACATTCTCCCGATCCCCCGATTCTTCTCGGCATCCTCGCGGTTTCTGACTCACCGATATCTGCCGGAGTATCTCTGCAGCCACGATCTCGGGTCCTGGTAAGAGAGCCGCCTCGTGGAGGCGTTCAGTCAGCCGCGAGCGCTCGACCGAGCAGGACCTCCTCTCCTCTCGGCGTCCGGTGGCTCAACGTTCCTGGACCGTCCACGTCGCGTTAAAAATCAGGGTCAAACTCTAAACCGGCCCTAAAACTCCGTTTATCAATATACGGGACCGTGTACCGCTTCCTACCCGAAAATTTCACTGAAGATGTGACCGCTCCTTGGCGGTAGGATTTTCGGCCACCCCGTCACCGGATCCCGCGCGCTCTTGGAGGTTAATTTCCTCGAACATGTCGCTTGGCATCGACGAGGAGAGATCCCCGAGTTTCCGTGATTTTCATTCATGAATTTCCTGTCAAAGTCGGGGGTCGAGCGCACCGCGCCCACGTGGAGGGGTGCAGTCAAAGGGCAGGATTTCGCCCCGGTTTGACATAGACTGACGGGACGACCGATCCTGCAACATGATTCTGGCAGTTGGCGTCGGTAGGTTACGAGATGGCTGCAACTTACGAGACTCGATAGTCTATAGACATTTGGCTGGTCATCGGTTATCTCACGAGAAGCGATCCGAGACGGTCTCCCTCGTGCGCGCGCGGGTCACGTGGGTCGGTCATTCCCCATGGACTGTATAAATAGTCCATCTGTATAGTTTCACTGATAATGTGGTAGCAATTACGAGGGCTGAATTACTCGACCTGCCGAGAGTTCTGGTCACCTATTGTTAGATTATGACTGACGAGAGGTTAATCGCGCGGGACCTTCTTTGAACTCTTCCTCGGGTCCTTTTCAAAGTTTCCACGGTAACGATATCTCCCGGGAAAGCTATGTAAATTTCTCAGCAATTTCCAGACCAATCGGGTCGATCTTAGGACCCACGAGGCGCTATCGCGCGTGGCGATTGAAAATCAATACAGTTAACGCGCTATCTGCGGCCAAACATTGCCAAACCCTTGTATGATTTAGATACTTCGGTGTTGACTCGGCGACCGATGCAGTGGCCGGGTCGTCGCGACGCCGAAAAATTAACGTCAGTCCTCCCCTGGAGGGAAGTAGCTCTTCCGCTCGTAAGACCACCCCGAACGGTGTTAAAAAAGTATACACCCTCGGTTACACGTCGCATGTATTCATTTAGTATAATAAACTGTATAATATAACTTCCGGGGTCGATAACAATTAATTCGTTAATTCTTGCCAGGTGACAAAAAGCACAGCTTCTTGACGAGTGAACAACCCTCGGGCAGAGATAGAGTGCCGGACGAGAGAGAGGTCCTCGAGATATTCGAAGAGGTGTCGCACAATCTACGATTGGCCCGGATTTACCTCGAGTATCTCAGATATGTCCGAAATGTCCGACCATCCGCTGCTGCCAGCCAATCAGAGGATACCGAGCAACGACCCAGCGAACATGGTGATAATTGAGGTAGGTCGCGGTTAATTATTGTAAATGTACGGTTACGGGGGTAATAATATATCATTTTATATCGATATCGATGCAATGAGCCTCATAGACGTATATCGAAAATTCTCTTATTTTATTTATTTCTTTTCGTTTTAGGTCGGTCTCCCTGGCGATACCTGGAGGTACTGCATCGAGCGACACAGACTGGCAGAAAAGTCGGAGTGGTTTCGCGCGATGTTGCTGGGACAACTCGCCCCGGAGGCCAGCAACCCCCCGCCGACGTTGCAGCTGCAGTACGTCGAGAAACGGGCCTTCGACCACTTGCTGAGGTGAACACTGTGTACACCGAGTTCAGGGTGCCTGTACCTAGGTATCATGGCCGTGGTCTCGCGAAGAGCACCCTGAAGTCGGGCCTCGGTGCGCCTCCGTATGTATCACTTCTCATTTCGCGGTCATGTGTCAAAATCTCGACCAGACCTCTCGATTCGCCGTCGTCGGCGTCCTGGGGGTCGTCGCGTACCTCTGGATCGTTCTCTTGGTCACGGTCTTGTCGATCGTCGTCAACAGTAAATCTTGCTCTCGGTGCACCTGCACATCATCTGCGTCGCTCGGCCCCCCTGAAGGCGAGCGACGTCACACCGGTGATATATATCATTTTTTTTTTCTTAGGTCGATGAGACTTTCGAAGAGCCACGTAATGATTTCTCCGTCTCTCCAGGTATCTCCACGACGAGCCGGTCAACTTCCAGTCGGTGAGCACTGCCAGGGCAACCCTGGACGCGGCGCACCAGTACCTCTGGCCCGAGCTCGCCCGCCTTTCCGTCGAGTTCCTCGAAAGGAACCTGAACCCTGGCACGGTGCTGAAGGTATTTCGAGGCCTGAATTACTACGCCGAGGAGGGGGGCTCCAGGGTCCTCGACGAGCCCTCCGCTCCGCCGTCTCCTGGAGACGATGCCGGGGAAATAGGTAAATTCGAGGTCCACTCGAGACACCCGGGTTATGTCCCGAGTTTCGATAAACCGACGGCTGCCCTTTCGTTTTTAAGCGCGCCTGTGCACGAGGTTGCTGTTGTCCTGCCTGGCGGTCATCGACCAGGACCCGGAAGCCATCCTCGGCCAGGAGCGGTTCGAGGAGCTGACCGCTCTAGAAGTCGAAGAGATCGCCAGGCGAGACAGTCTGCGACTGCCGCGGGAAAACCTCCTCTTCGCCGCCCTGGAGAGATGGGCTGCCGCGGAGTGTCGCAGGCAAGGGCGGGACCCCACGGCGGCTAACAAGCGGGCCGCTCTTCAGGATGAGGTCTGCTTCGTTACCTGGAGAGACGAGGAGATTACGTCGAGATCTGTCCCGTCGGTTTTGCCTTGGAAAGACTGAAGAGAGAGATGGTACTTTCCGTAGGTCTGGTTCAGCGTGAGGTACCCTCTCATGACCGACAAGGAGTTCGTCGAGGGTCCCATGGCGAGCGGGATCCTGACAATCGAGGAGTCGACCTACATCGTCGCCAAGATCCTCGGCCACCGTCGCGACGGCGGTGCCGACTTGGTGAGTGCCTCTTGTCATTAAAATAATTAGATAATTTAATAATCGAATAATCGTACAAGTGATAAATGCCGCCTACGCATCTCGCGTTCCGGGTACTCGGTGTCGGTAATGAGACGCGGAATAATTGCAGTAACCGCGGTAGTCGGGGTGTTCGGGAATATTTTCAGTGCCGGTGCACCTGGCACTTGGAACCAGCCGAGGAGGTTGGTGCAATCGGTCCACCTCCGCTGATAAGGTTTTCGAGCCTTCCAAGAGGCACATCTGGTGATTTCGAAACGGGGTCAAAAAGGAAATAATTCCTATGGAGTCGACGGAGCGGTAACATCCCTCGATCAATCATTAACGCCTTATCGATCTTCCGGTCTGACCCAGCCCGATATCGGCCGCTTATCGGCGAGCCCCGGCGTATCTTCTCGCTGTCAGAGTAGTCGAAGACCTCTTCGAGGCTGGCGGTGGTTCCGTTTCTCGCTTATTGGGCACGTAGAGCTGCATTTACAGGCTGCTTATTTGCTTTCCAGCTGCGGAGTCCCGATGCGAGGGCACTGTCCAGGCTGTCCAGCGTCGCCAGGGCAGGTGTCGCGAACGCCGTCGACCTCCAGGACCCCAGGATGTCCAAGCCGGGGAAACGGGAGCGGGAGGACAACAAGAGGAACCGCAGGAAGGAGTGCGCCAATCAGGGACACAGAGCCTGCGCCAGGATCGGGGATTGCCTGATAAGAGTCCTCGCTTGCGTCTTCGACTGAAGAGCTTCGGCCTCGAAGAATCGACCAAGACACTTGGAAGTGACCTCTCCAGCTGGATGTCGAAGGAAGAACCCTCGAGAATTACGGTTTATTCCTGGCCTCGAAGAAGTCCTTGAGAAACGGCATGACGTTCCGTAGACGGAGCCCGTCAGCTGGTCCTGGTGAAACTCACGGAAGCCCAAGAACCGAGGAACCGGCGCAGGACTCGCACTCTTCGGGGAACTCTTCTAGGCTCCTGTCGAAGGTCCTAGATCCAAAGATCCGTGGCATCCAAAGATTATCCTCGCGGTGAACACCGCAAGAAGTGAACGTCGATCTTGTTACATCGAATATACGGATATTGTCCAGACTCTCGGGAACGAGGGCCCTCGAAGAGACGTTTTACAGCTTTCGTATTGTTGTTTTAGTATTATCTAGGGCGTAAGATCTCCGTAATGATTTATCCGGGAATTTCCCCAGCGGTCGCACGACCGGATCTCATTTATCTACGAAATTGGCGTAATCGGCACGTGGCATACCGGGGTGTATCGCACTCCGTCCGAAATTGCCATTTCGTGACTGCGAGCTAATGGAGGGAACGCGTTTCTTTTTTTCTTTTCCTTTCCCCATTTTTATCAACCCCTGACATATTGTTAATCGATGGTGCTTCGATAGGTCCCTTCTATTTCCGAGGTTTCCCCCGTACGGTTATAAAAGATGGCATTTTGTTGGTCCTTTTCTTTTTTTCTTTTCTTTCGGTTCGACCGGAATGTCTTATTTTATTCCGATTAACTGGCAGAATTTCTTGACAAAGTGCGATCGCGCGAAGTGCAATGTCTTCGGGGATCGAGTCAACCTTGCGAACGATAGGTCTCGCCGAGGACACTTTTTTGGGCCGAAACGCTTTTGTGTGTTTTTTTTTTTTCATCTTTTTCGCTCCGGATCGATAAAGTCGATTGGCCAATATTTTGCCACTAGTCGAAGGATACTTCGCCTAAGTGTGATTTAACGCCTCACGGTGAAGTGGGATGGAAACCTCGGAATTTTAGAATATCGTTATTCATCTCGTTTAGGATCGTACTCTCGACTTTTTGGAACGGTAGCGCGATAGACTAGGCGGTTATTTACGATTGATCATTAACGTTTAGTTTTTACATATTGCGCATACGTGTGTACAGTGCTCGGAACGTTCCGTTGCGTTCACCATTATTCAGAGTATATGGCGTTTGAATTAATTTATAGTAGAATTTTATGTGCCACCATGGCTGGTCCGTGTGAATGGGAGTCACGGGAGCGTTCTCGAGGCCGCGGACGGGGGCCGGTGATATTTTCAAATGCTTAAATTCGATCCTAAGAGAAATCCTTCCGCGGCCTCGAGAGCCCTTGACGCGTCGTCCGCCATCTTGGAGGACGATCGAACGTGCTCGTTGCTGTGATCGATAGGCGAAAATGAGGGTACAACTCGATGTGCTCCGGCTCTTCCGATGCGAGGATCGGGAAAACCTGATCGCCCTCCTTTTTCCTCGGATTAGATGCCACCGAGAGGAATGCACACAATTCGGGAAATGTGCAATCGAAGCGCGTCGATACCGGCGCACGAGGAGGCTGCAAGGAAATCAGAAGAAAAGGAATATAAAATTACGGGAGGGATATTATTTACACAAAACGTTTAACGTGGATATTTTCTTACGCGGTATAGGGTCAGGTGGAAATTTATATACGATGCGTTTTCTCGGCCGATCGATGCCTAGGCTTCGGAAGAGTTTGTACGTTCGGTTGCGTCGAGTCCTCGGGTGTTCCTGAAACTTTCGTACACGTGCATCTCTCGCTCTGGTTTAATGTCCTGGTATGTTTAACTATGTTATCTCTTTACTTTTCATTTTTTACCCACTGTACGTCCACGCGATCTGCAGGTACTGATCTCGGCGAGGCTCGGGAGCATTTTTACAGAATAAAAACAACGAGTTGCACTCCAGTCGAGGGAGGATCGCCGGTTCATTTATCCTACGTCAGAGCCGGGATTTAATTTCACAGGTCCTCGAGGGCGACGCAAGAGGGCACCCGTCGGAGAAACAAAATCAAATGTCGAGGCGTCCAGGTTAGGGGCCCGCCCTCGTCGAAATCGCGAAATCCGCGTCCTACGTGCCCGCGATGCTGTAGATCCCGCGGAAGATGCATCACCGGGTACTCGAAATTGCAAGTGCGCCTCGTTACACCTACGTCCATAGGATCTCTTTTGAAGACTCGAGCTAGCCGGCGGAAAACGTCCAGTGAAAGATGTCAAAGGGGAGAGGAGGCCCCCGGTGCCCAGGGAACAAGGAGGAACCTGCGTAAATTACGGAATTTTAGAATATTACATCTAGACCTAGGAATAGATCCATGCATTATTTGTTAAGCTTACTAAGGCCCCTTGTTGATACATTTCCTCGACGCAGCGTCTCGCCGGGACGATCGCGAGCCACCGTCACGTAAAGATGACCAAACGATGCAGAGACCCACAGTGTCCGGCAAATAAAAATCGGTGCACGTGAGTGAAGAGACCCTTCATTTATGTATATTCCCCGGATGATCCTGAAAGTCTTGGAAATATATAGCGGATTAAATATGGAGGCGATTTAGAGGGCTGCGCTTTTTGCAGGAGAGACAAGAGCCCCGCGAAGGAGCCGAAGAGACGGCAGGATTGCCCCTGTTCCTCGCAGGGGGAACATTGCACGAACGAGCCGATCGGCAATCCCAAGACTACGCGTCCTAAGAGATCAAGGAAAGCCCTTTGCCAAATTCCGGAAGCTAGACCCGCGAGCCTGACCTCCTGTCCCTGCGCGAAGACCTCCTCGAAGGCCCGGAAAAGGT
This sequence comes from Orussus abietinus, assembly GCF_000612105.2. Lineage (NCBI taxonomy): Eukaryota > Metazoa > Arthropoda > Insecta > Hymenoptera > Orussidae > Orussus > Orussus abietinus. The sequence goes on along the minus strand of NW_019394276.1, from coordinate 229,170 downwards.
GCGTCCTCTTCCCACGGGATAAGATCAAAATTCAACGACACGCGAAACCGAGTCCTGTCCTCTTCTTTCGAGTTTCAGGAAAGTCAAGCAAGCCGACCTCGAGAGGACGATAACGATTTGCACGAGCCATAAGCAGAAGCGATCGAAGAAGAGGGAAGAGCGGTAGGCTCGATATGTCGACTTTGTGAATACCGCTCGAATTAATTATTCAGCCTCGAAGAGACGAGCTTAATCTTATGAGTCTTAGCCTTTACGGGTCTCTTCGTCTTCCTCTCCCGTGATATTAATCATTCCCTGATAAGACGGTCGGTTGAAAGATCTCGTCCGATTCGCAGCTGCATCGTCGAGGAGAAGCCGAAGAAGGCGAAGGTCGGGCAGGGTCGATGTTGCTGCCAGGGGAATTCCCCGGTCTCCCCGTGTCCTTGCAGACCGACCATGTCGACTTGCGAGACCCCGAAAACGAAGTCGAGGTCGAGGAGGTACAGAGGAGACGAGGCCTTGAAGAAGAAGCGGAAGGGTGAACGGCCGGCCAAGTCGAAGGGCATCCTGTGGAAGCTGAGCTGCTGCAGGAAGGCTCCCAGGTCGAAGGATAGCGAGGCTCCTTGTGGCCGGTACCTGTGCAGGTACAACCCCTGCCGGAAGGTCTGCGACGAGCCCGTACCTTGCGAAGACTGCTCCTACAACTGTCGTGACTTGGCCTCAGGGTGTGAATGCACCTGCGGCGATCGGCAGGTACTTCGTTCCTGCGAAGTCTATCATTTCTGAAGGAACCGATGAACGGCATACCTTAAACTCGAAGGAGGTAATAATTACGCTTCCTGAAGGGCTCTTCGGTTCCGTAGGTGAGGACCAAGCTGCCAAAGGAGTGCGCCAAACCGAAGGAAAAAAAGAAGCCGAAGGGCCCGAAGGAGGTGGCTTGTCCAGGAAAATCGGAGAAGAAGGAGAGGGCCTCGAAGAAGCCGGACTCACCCCAGTGCACCTGCAGTCAACCTAAGGACATCGAGCAAGTTTTAATTTTCAGTCTGACCAGTTGTCCCAACTCAATGGCTATGACTATTTAATATTGACTATTTAATATTCAACGTCGTTACCTTTTAGCGTTTGCGGCGGGACCGAAGAGAGGACCGAGGGAGTAACGGGCGAGAACGTGAAGGGCGCCATCTTGAAGGGACTGGTGAACGCGAAGAAGGAGCTGGAGAAACTCTTCACCACCGTTGCGACTCAACTTTTCCCTGGAAAGTGAGACTTTTAATAAAGTACCCATAGTCCAGGATTAATTCTTCGCGGGATTTTAATAAGCAAATGTCATTCCTTTGAGAAGGTCCACGGTGAAGGAAGAACATCCATGTTATCCCTCGACGTGTCCTAACAGTGCTATCATTTCGGAACCCCCGCCGCAACAGCGATGTCGCCCGAAAAGGGTGAGCTTCGTCTCCGTATAAATTATTCATTCTACCCAAGTGAGACCCAATAGAGATCTTTCCGTACCTTCCAGACGAGGCAGAAGGTAAAGAGACGCAAATCAAGGTAACGACGTATTACCGTATAAACCGGCGTACAGAATAAAGGAGCCTCGGTGCCAAAATGGCCATTCCACCGAAGAGAGGCATCGCAATGTCGACATTTGCGTACGTAATTTCTTGAATTCTCATAAAAAAAAAGAAAGAAAAAAAAAACCGATGAACTCGACCCACAAAGGTACGTCCCCTTCCTGTCCTCGATTTTCCCGGAAAGGAATCTCAAGGAAGAGAGTCGCGTGATTCCCTCATCGCCTGCGCATTATCTCGAGTCCTTCAATTTCTGGCAAAGCCACTTTTTGGGGAGCTTTTGACTAAAATTTCCAGACCATCTGGACCGAGGCTAGATTTCCCACTCTATTTAATGCTTCCAGAGCGAGAACCTGAAGCCGTGTCTGAAGTGCTCCAAAACGAGTCCTGCTAGCGATCCGTGCTCAAGGAGCATGGATTTCTGTACGAATAAAAGGCCAGAAAGCTCCTGCAAAAAGCTGAGCTTTGTCTGCGGGGAGGTAACGGAGGAGACATCGAGCATGTCCGACAAGGAAGTCGACAAGAGAAAGGCTCTGGGTCTCGTCTTCGACGTCGTTTTCTGGCCCTACGCCTTCTGGCCGCGCCGCGATCGCTCCTAATAGTCCTCTGACAATAAACAACGGGGCCTCCGGTATCGCTTGTTTTCCAAAACGTATCATTCAATCGTCGCAATAATGGAACAGCTTTCATTATGATTTTCGACACTTTTATTAGCGCAATATTCTAGACCGTTCACAGAGGTAAACGACACTTCGTTGAATTAGGATACACTAGCTAATCGTCACCTGAGCCGCGTTAAGTTACATGTTAAGTTGCACACCGAGTATATCGTAGGTAAAGTATTTTGCGTTAAAATGTACAGACAGCGATGGCAGGATTGAAAAGTTAAGAAAAATGTGCTCTCACACTGACCGCGTTGGAAACACCTTGGAAATCTTAATTTCTTTTTTTTTTCTTATTTCTTCAATCCTTAGATAGACCTTAATGTCGATTCGGCGTAAGCCTTACAGTCTGAGGAAACTATTAATATATCTAGTTGTCCTCCTTTACGCTCTCGTTCCTGGCGATATATTCTTAACTACGATCAGGATCCTTCTTGCGACGAACGGAAAAGTTATATAAAAGAGAAACGCGTCAACGGCGATGAATAAATATGTCGTATACTGTTACATCCATCGCGTTTCCTCTGAGGCAGTGATTTCTAGTATCGCTCCGGCAGCGAAACCAATGGACGATTTAATTAATTAGAAAATTCCCTACGTTCTGCTAAAAGAAGTATGTTTGCACAACTCAATCGGTGCAACGTATTCCTAATCGTCGTTTGTTACAAAACCAGAATTCAAGCTATCTCATGTAGTCCACTATGCACTTTGATAAGCTATTCGGAACTGCGAGTAGTTAACGTAGCCAGTATCTAAAACATGACAGGTCTGCCGTATCGTCTTGAAACTCTGCAGATAATCGCGATACCTCGCCTAGGTACTAACGTTACGTACAGGAATACTCTTGACACACTAGAATAATAAATGAGGACTCTAGATGTTTGCTCACGTCGCGTGACGATGATCATGCGGACATTCGTTGCAGATCCCTAAGAACGTCATCTTGTTTTTGACTCGCGCAGGCACAGTTCACTAAAGAACCTCGTACCTTCACTCCACGATTTTTAGTTGCATTCTGAAAGAGGACTCGTAAGAGAGGGTTGTTCGTCATTCATCGAGCACTGCGTCTGTTAGTGTTCCTTAGTTGCTTCTCGATCTCAAACTGTCGCAGATCGGCTCTCTGGAGGAAGTCCTGACGTTCTAGGTATCCATCCTTCCCCTTGTTGTGAGTACTAATCTCTTCTTCTAGGTTCTCTGCCTTTTTGAAATTATCCCAATCCAGCTTGGACTTCTCCAGAGTACTGATCTTTGCTTTTTTCCCCAGCTGTCCGAGGACCGAGGATATTCCACTCAGACTACCTCGCTTAGCTCCACGACCTCGGGAAGAACCGTTCGAGGATGTAGAAAGGGGGTTTGACTTTCTTGCTGGATTCTCCGTTGTAGGCAGTGAAAGTCGCGCCTCTGCGGAGTCCAATGGAATTTCCTTTTCTACTCGAACTTCTTCTCCGGCAAACTCGAAAACTTTCGTGATCTTCACCTTATCTTCCTTCTTTGGCCTCACTGTTGGGAAAGACTCCTCTTTTGATCCATTGGATGTATTCTGGGGTTTTGGTTTTGGTACCACTGCTACAATATTAATTTTAAAAAATTTGTTATATACTTGTGTACTGCTCTAGATTTTAAATTATGATGAAGTTCAATTTATGATTACCTGTATCTTTCATAAAATCAGCCCAGAGGGAATCTGCTCTCTTTTTTTCTTCTTCCTCGGTAAGTGCCTTTTTGTCGTCACTTTTTACTTCTTCTTCGTCCTCCTCTACAGTCTTTTTGACCTCATCTTTCCTTCTTCGGTTTTTGCCTGCTACAGCACCCTTGCGCCTCTTCCTTCCTTTCTTATTTGAAACCTTTTCGTTCTCGTTATTTTCATCTTCTGGACCGCTTTCTGCTTCTCCTTCTGACTCAGCTTCGGACACTGGTTCATCCTCTGCATTTTCAGGAACGTAGTCTTCGTCGTCTTCATCAGAATCCGAAGGCAAATCATGTTCCTTGGACATATTTAACTCTGTGATTCATGGAGAATTTCATTAGTGAAATTAATATCTTTAATTTACAAAATTCTACAATGCACTTGTATACCCCCGGTAACTATAATTTCCAGAAATGATGATGATATTAATCAATACTAAATCACCATGGATCGTTATCTTTCTAAGGAATGATTTACTCTTACTATTGCCATACTTTTCCCACGGAATCATTATTTATTTTTCACTTATAACATGAAAATTTAAAATATTCAAAATGAAACACTCCAAAATGTACCTATACACAGAGCAAGAAATAAATTACTTCCGACGCATAGAAAAGGTTTTGGGAAAAATCCTACAACTTTTTAAAATATTCCTAACCTAAAGTGTAATTTTCAATTGAATGGACTCATGTCCTTTTTGATGCAAAAAAATAAAACTTCGCCAGCGTCCAGCCCAACGACCTCACAACGGGAGCCCAAATTTTCCGACGCTCTTTGTACTCTTACAGATCTAACCTCTTTTGCGAATAAGTTGTAAGGCTGACATTTTAATGCTCATATATACTAACCACTTATTGGCCGTTAAAAAATTGGGACCTCGTTGCGAATTTTCAGAGGAACTTGAAAGAACGCAGACGCACACGAGAAATGTGCAAGGATCGAATTGACACGAACTCCGCGCATATTGGGCAACGACGCCTGGCCCGCTCCCGACAGTGTTGCCATTCCGCACGATCTTGTGAGTAGATAAATACATCAGAGAGTACACTCGACGCTGCGCAATGGCCCCAGCAACTGGTGAGAAAAATCCGTACTAAGTTCATAATGTCTCCAGTTTTTCTCCGCATTTAATTTTAGACCATAGTTTATTAAAGTCTTTCTTAATTATATTAAACACTAGTCGATTAAAAATCATCTTTAGAGAAAACTCGATGGAAAACCACGGGAATGTTATTTGCTCGTTCCTTTCCAGTGAAATATTTAAAGGGCGTTTATATCCCACGCATTGATTACATATTTTCGCATATCAAAATTAAATTATGGAATATTTAAAGGGCGTTTATATACCTCGCCTCGAGTACATATTTTCGCATGACAAAATGAAATCCCGTGCAGGATTAGTAACAACATTCGGACGTTGTCAAACACGTTGCGACAATTGTAAAACGTGGAATGGCGTGTCAGGAACATCTGGAGATACTTGTGGGCAATTGTTGGAGACTAGGAAGGTTCGTTCGAGAAGTCTTTCGGCAGTCATTAAGACATCCGAGCATTGGTTCGGTGGTTCCTTTCATTCCGCGTTGGGTTGGGCGAGGAGAATTTCTCTTTGGAAGGCCTGGGGTATTTTTTTTCTTTTTTTCTTCTTTTCGAACCCAAGTATACACCCACGAGCGTAGGGTCTGCACGTATTGTCGGTACTCGGAGGTCTCATTGAAAAATGGGCACACAACAGTCGCGACCGTGAAAACCCGAGGGACAAGGCCGATATTAAGGGGTGGTCCTTCCTGGAAAAAGCAACTAATGCCTCGAATGCTCTGCAGGGCACGTAATGCCCTCCTTCTTACGGCCTTTATTTATCGCTTTATTGCCAACCGAAGAGTGTTTCCCTTCGGGATGCGTGGAAACTGGCTAAAAGAGAGAAAATACGCATACGCCTTCTGTTAGGAAAGAAAGGTATTAAAATATTCTGGAGAATTATCCTGGTTTCATTTTTATCCAGTCTAGTCGTTTAGCGGGTACCAGTTTAAAAATTCTGACGAAGATACAAAGAATGGGGGCGAAGAGATGTTTTTGTTAGTACTGGCAATCGATGTTTATGGGCGATTCTTTTTTCATATTTTAAATGTCCAGCAAAAGTACAGGTCGCAGGGAATCCCTTGGAAGACTCAAGGGACCTGGACATTGCAGGAAGACCCGGAACGCCTGTTATGTCGTAAATCAGCGGACAATTCCTTTGGAGGAAAGTGACCGTTCCCGGGGCTGGGCAGAGGCGACTCGAATTACGGTTTCCTTCGCGAAGGACGCGTATCCGCCTGGCGAGGTCCAAGGAGCCCTTTTGGGAACGACTTTACGAGTTTTCACTTTTACCAGTTTTCAAACGAAAGAAGGGACTCACCCTGGGAGGTAGCATCGCAGAAATTCACCGGTCTACCCTGGGGATATTTTAGCCATGCCATGTCGTGAGCTAACAATTCAGGATAGGACACTCAGGACACCGACCGTTGAATATACAGGCCGAACGATGTTAATCCCGCGTATGAACCATAACATATGGCCGATGAGGCTGGAAAATATTCTCTTTAAGGGTGGCCAAGCTCAAAGGGACTACGGTAATTTTTGGAGCCCGAATTTATCAGGCATCGGAAATGTAAATACCTACAGCTGCGAGGGAGGGGCCCGAAATCCTTTCGAGAGCCCCGGCATCTTGACTCGTGCATTTTGTTCTGTCCTGCGGGCCACTCATCCACCCCTAACGTCAAACCTCAGCATATCGATTTTGCGAAACCTTTTACCACCCCTAAAAGGGTCTCGTCCGATGGCCGGGCCTCCTGAAACTTCGCACCTGGAAGCGAGAAGAAACTTCTTCGCCGCCGTGTCCGCCATCTTGCGATTCCCTCCTCTCCTCCGAGATCGCGATAAGCACGAGGCCGCTGCAAACGATTTCCACCCATTTCCCTGCGATTACAAGAACGGAAGGTTAACATTAAGGGTAGATTATCGGTTAAACTACGAGACACACCTGAGAACATTCCTCGTCAACAATGATCGGTGTCAATACCTCCGAAGAAGGTGCAGCGCCGTTAGGAGGGTCTTGTCATTTTCTCACTTGTCTTGAAACCTTGCAGGCCGACTTTTATCGACCTACCTGGTTTGCCCATACCTGCAAGGCGTCAATTGTAAAGCCGAGAAGCGTTCACGGATATTTCCAAAAAATGACTCACGTCTCTGGACTCGGTTAGGAGTTTTCCTATTGTCTTTCGCCCCGGTTTCCTCGCGCATTCAGGATCGCCGATTCGCAGCGCCCAAAACGGGGCTCCAAGTCCTTCGAGATTATGCCGGATGGTGCGGGTTTATCGGACCCATTTCGAAGACTCGCAAGGCCTGAAAAGGATCAATGGTGCGTATCGATCTTACGGACAGATGGATCCAGGGTGGACGGGTTCTCGAAACTCGACCATCCCATTGTGAGCGGATCGGGAAACATTCGAAAGTATCGTAGGTCTTGGTACAGCTCTTTACGAATTCGACGGGTAGGCAGGTCCTGCAGGTCGGTCGGGCAGGTAGGCCGGCTTACCTCGGCCAGGCAGGTAAGCCCCTGGCCTGCGTTTCCGCCGGGATTTCCCCTGGTAAATCCCTCCAAGCTTTTCTTTCGATATTTTCGCCTGAACAACCGCCCCGGGTCCCCTTTTATTCCGGTCTCCAATGCACAGTACGCCTACCTGCAAAGATACACGAAGTACATGAACTTAGCGCCGTTCAAAAATAGATTAACCACATTTTAACGACCTGGTTGATAAGACGAGTTTCACAGAGCGCGGCGAGGATGAAAATTAAATAACCTCGCGCGTTACTTCCGGTACCGCTTGGCTTTTCATCCTGGACGCGTTGCCGCGCCCTGTATGACATCCGGCGCGCTGAGTCTGAACATGTATGCGAAATTAACGTAGCTGGGTTTATGAATGGACTCGCAGCGTGGGCGTGAGGTGCGTTTCAATGCGTTTTAACGCGTTTCAACGCTTTTTTAACGACGCGATAAGAGGTTCTGGATTAATCGCGGGGTATTTCCGTATCTGCGGTGGAGGTCGGCGTTCGGTGAAGATCGGCGAAGATCGGTGGAGATCGGCGGAGCTCGATGGAACTGGCGTAGACAGTAGGTGGCGCTCGGCGGAATTCGGTAGAACTCGGTGGAACTCGGCGGAAGCTGGTCACCCCCGTGGCGTCCGGGCCGACGACGCGCGTGCTCGCCGGGGCCGACGTCCGGCTGGAGGGGAAGGCAAACCGGGGTGCGGGGGGGTCGGGCGTCGATGAACGAACCCCCCGCCCCACCCTCGCGCCGCCGGGCGACGCCGCGTGGGTGGTTTCAAGGTCACCCCAAGAGCGAACGACGTAGTACGACGCCTCCGTCGCGACGCCCTCGCATAAACCGCCGCGCGATATAGCCGAGCCTACGGAGCGTTTCACCCGCCCGTTCTGTTCGCGATGCCGGGAAGAGACTTAAAACCCTTACACCTCAACCCTAACCCCAAATCCTTCCTCCTTCCGACATAACCTAAAAGCCTTTCCTCGTTTCACCCCTTTCCAACGTGCAATGCCGATTTTCAGGTTAGGCGCACCCCGGCTGAAAGGTCCTGTAATGGCGGATTGCACGAACCGCAGAGTCGATCCAGAATTCCGGGAGTTTTTCAGGAACGAAGTGCGCCCTTCCGAGAACCCTGGAATTTCGATACCGTTCCCGTTTACGAGTTACTTCGCCATTGAGGGTTAGGAATCCCGCTGGATTCTAATTCGAGTCGGGACGCCATTATTCTTGCGTGCAAACGGACTCGAAAAGGTCGTTTCTCGAAGGTTCCGCAAGAGGGTTATTCCAGGTGTATAGGTTAGATGCGCTACTCCGTAAATCTTTTAATTTCAAGGCCCCGTGTTTCTGGCAGAACCCTTCACCTAATGTGTCGCTAAAGATACAGGGCGTAGCCATTATATTCACCCTCTATGGGAGAAGATAGCTCGCTATTCATTTGCGGGTTCGTCTGCGCATTATTTCACCCCGTGCGATTTTGAAGGTCGCCATCGTAGGGCGGCTCTGACGTAGGCGCGCGCGGGGGTGTTCCGCGAGCGACACGCGTACATGCAGGCACCTACACAACGACGCGGCGGCGCCTGTAAGTACATAGGAGAGCGCCGGCAGTAAAGGCGCAATATACCCGTGCACATATAGCGGCGTCGCATTGACCGGCGGCTCCATTCATACTTTGCGCGCGCATGCGCGTCGCGAAGTAACCGCATGGCTTTGCCGTTAGCGGGCCGAGTGGGTGGCGCGTGGGCGGGGGGTGGCGGGCGGCTCTCGGGGTGGCGTGTGGGCGACGGCTTGACGCGTTCCTGGAACACGGGGAACTGCGTAGAAACGCTCCGCGTACCCTGAAAGGAAATTGAAAAGACCGTGAAACGTCATCAAGGGTCCCGCGATGCCCGAAGAGAAATCTCTTTTCTTCCCGAAAGGCGTCGTATCTCTCGTATCGCCCGATAGCGATTAGGGCCCGTTGGCGCTCGAACGCATTTTTTCGACTCCAATCGATATAATACCGAATTCCAACTGGTTCCATGACATTATTTTCAATTAAGTCATTCAATATCTGAGCAATTTAGCGTCGCAACTGAGAATTCACTTGTTAATCGAGCTTTAGGTTTAGTACAGACCTAACCTCGAAATGAACGGGAATAATTCCGGTGGAGGATTCTGGGACTGTATGAAATTCCAATTAATGCTGGGAGGGGTACTCGTCATTAATTTGAATTAACCGAATTTTATCGCTCCTTTGATCTGTTAATTTAATTAACACGGTTTGTCTAATTTAATCGAGAAGCTACATCTGTAGGGAGCGGAGATCGCATCATCCCCGGGCCGGTGCGTGGGCCGTGCGCCCCCAGGAGCGACTGGAGGGGGAAGCGAGCTCCGCGAGTGTCGTCACTCGCGTAGGCCGGCGAGGGGTGGGGGGTGCCGGCCGGCGGCCGAATGGAGCACTGAACACGCTCGACGCTCAGTGCGAAGTCAGTGCTCGAAGCGTGAGGTTCGAGCCCGTCCCTTCCCGCTTCCGGCACGGTGTATACTGCGTCGTCCATACAGTGCGCGCGCCAGAGGAAGAGAGTCTCCAAGTTTCACGTGACGCATCGCGACGCCAGGCTGCCGGCACGAGGAGCACCCATCGGCACCGACAAGGTTAGGAGAAATTATCGTTAGAACGATCTTCTCCATATTATTCGCTATATATTCGATGGCGCGGTCAAACCTCGACAGGACAAATATGACTTCCAAGCGAGACGGAGTATCGGAGATTTCGACGGTGTACGCGTTTCTTCTGGCCTTTTTTATTTTTATTTTCTTTACTTTCTTTTAACGCGGGGATTTAGTCGACACCCAAACTATGCGATCATTTTTCTGGAACGAGTAACACGGTTAGAGTCGGAATTGAAATACCGAGGGTGACCGAAAATTAGATCTCGCCTCGGTGGTTATAACCGGCTGCCGCCGATGTTTATCGCCTCGAATTTTCAGGGCTGGCTCTACGTCGACGGTACGTTGTTTATGACCCGTTGTTCGCGACTCGCTCTTGTACGGCGATAATTTTGCCCGGCGATTACGGATTCGTCGAAGGAACGATCATGCCGGTCCGAGCAGCTCCGCGTGATGTAATTACCGCCTCGGTATTCGCGAAACGCTTGACGAAATTTTCCTTCTCTATTTCATGAGCCAATGCGTTGCCAATTAGTAATATGGCGAGTACTATCGACGATTATATTGCCGATTATACTGAACTCGTTTCGGAGTAATCCACCTATTATATGTTTAGCTTACTCTTGGAAAACATATTTGTTGTATCTCTATGGAGCATTTATTTTATGGTTATGTGTACCCTTTTGAAGAACAGGTAGTTGGTCCGATATGGAGCACGGGTATATACATGCGTATATGGATATACGCGTGAACTTGGCGTGGAACTCGCATCTTGTAAATTAAATACTCCGATCAAAATGCAACTCTTGAGTCTTGGTTTAACCCTTCCATCTGGAGTTTTGGTGGAGGGGGCAGATCGAGCAGATCGAAAAGTCGAGATTTAATGGAAGCGTTTACCCTTTCGCGACGTTTGAAATCGTTTCTCGGTGTCACCGGTATATCGCCACTTTCCTCTCAGCTGGAGAGTTTCATATTATCGGTATTTCTCTCACTCTCTCTCGTCATTCCCTCAAATTGATGTCCTTCAAACCGCTTGTCTCGTATCGACACCTCTCGAATAAAATGCGTCTACCCGTCGAGAAAATTCAAAGGCTACATAACATCGACTTAATGACGTGGAAAATATCGACTTCGAGATTTTTTACATGTGTTTCGATTAATTCAAAATGTCGGGCGCCGAGAATCGGGTTAAAATCCTGGGGGAGTTGAAATTTATTCGTTCGTTTATAGTAGCCTCAGGAAATGTTCCCCAACTCTAAATTCCGAATGGAACTGGGAAAATAGGAATTCGGCGGTTTCAGGGCTTGTATGTGTTTTGTTTTTTTCTGTTTCTTTAAATGGTACACGGGAATGACGACTGTCTGTCACGGAGGTACCGATTGAAGATGCGCCACTCGACTCTCGTGCCCCGGGAGTGTCGCACCGGGCCGCGCCACGCCGCGCCGCCGCGAGGGGCGCTGCGGTCGCGGGGAGGATCGATTCGCCGGCAATCGCGGATCGGATCTGCGAAAACGCGAGTGGCCGCCCACGAGGCTCGCCGCCTCCGCGATTAATCCCCCTGGAACGTCTACCGGTAACTCCCGGGATTCGTCGGGACGCCGAGATACGCGTCCAGGATCCCGGCGAGTCGAGGAAGATGCCGCCTTTAAGGACGGATTATCACCGCGAGTCGACGTTTCGATCGCGTCCTCCGTACCGTATCCTTTCCTTTCGCGACGTCGGGAAGACGTTGATCGACGTACCGACCGAAATAGCTCGCGAAATGAGCCATTGTGCGTCTGTTAGGTAACCGCAGGCCGCCCTCGAAATCCCGCAAACACGATTTACGGTAGGCTCTTCCGGCGCGGTTCTGAAAATCTCGACTCGCCGGCTCTAAACCTCCGTGTACAGTTTTTACGGAGTCGAGGATCTCCGGTATGACCTCTGCCTCTTTCTTTCTCTCTCTCCCCTCTCTATTCGGTGTTTCTCTCGTGGGTCGTGTCGGGGAAGTCAGGCCGGCCCGAACGGAGGCTTAACGCGATCGATACCATTTTCGAGGATTTAATTTGCTGGAGATAACGCGCTTTCTCCCTCGCGCTTTTCGGACGGGCCTCGGGACGACGGAGGGATGCTTACGCGCGGATGTCTTTCGGTCGTTTTTTCTTTTTTTTCCTTGGGCCCTAGTCTACGGGAGGGAACTATTGAACCCTCGAAAAATGGCCCCTCCTCTCTCAAAACCGACCGATAAGATCTCGGATACATTCCGGAACGTTACTCTGGTATTTCGGGTATATCTGCCCGCCCCTGATAGGGACTCGATAAACGTCGGGGGGAGGACTCCTGCATTCATTTTCACAAATTAAACCAAACTACTTCTTTTGGTATTTTTAGGTATTTTTATCTTTTTTTTTTTATACCTCGGAGTTTCGAGGGGATAATTCTCATCTTCGGGGAGAGGAGGAATAATTCGAACGCCATGGTCAACGAGAGGACTAATCGCCCCCTGGGTAATCCTCGGGGTGGATATTCCGGTAAAACGAGCACGTCAAGTGCGCCACGTGTCCACTTTCTCCGGGGGGAGAGGAAAACCTGTACAGGGGGTTGGGAAGACGCGGATATATAACCTGTTCCTTGTGTCCGGGTAGCGTTGCTTTGCAGCTTCGACGAGGAATGCCGAGAGCCGGCCGTTGGGGTTGTTCGAAGTACCACGGGCAGGACGGTTTATTATTTAATTATATGCACACGTGTATATACATGATATACGGAATTGTTCACCGCTTTCGGCTCAGAAGCGGTCCAAAGTCTGCACGAATGCATTCGACCCGACCTCCGCGCAAATGGCGATTAATTCGTGGGATCTCCCGCAAGCACGTGGGCCTATTTTTGGAGAAGAATTTAGAACGCGCTTTTTTTTTTGTGCCCAAGAGAGGTTGTCTGGATTTTCGGGGGACATATGCCAAGACCTGCAACCTCGTAAACGTTAATATCTACATTATCAAGATTTTCTTTCTTTTTATTTCTACCACTTAAAAGATATATTTTTACTTGAGAGCCTACGATTTTCTGATCTGCAAAATCTGCAAAAGGCATTAACGATCAGTTTCAACTCCGGAATAACTATTTGCGCCACTGTTCAGTACTTCATTCCTAATCCAGCGGGTCAATGTACCCGGGCATACGAAGTTTGAAATTAATCGGGGGCATGCGCTTTTCGGAACTTTATCCGAGATTGAATGATGGTGGGCTTGCCTCGTCATTGGCGAGGGCCGATCGTCGAGGTCTTTTCTCTCTTTTATGGGAGGGATGAAAATCGACCTCCTCGCCCCCTTTCTCGGAATCTAGGGCGGTAATGAAAGTTTTTCCCCGGGCCCGGGGTGCGGGCTTTCACTTTCGCCTTCCGCGTCCCAACGGCTTCCCTTTCGCTGGGGCGATCGGCTCCCCAAACCTCGGATCCCTCGGGAGGGGCGACAAGGGGAGACACGCGGAGAGAGGAACCCCTCGAACTGCGGACCGAGACCCAACTCGGATCGCATTTATACGACGGAGTCGTCGATATATATTATGCGAATGCGAATAGTCGTCTCAAATTACCTGAAATTATTTACGACGCGCTCGGATACGACCATTTACCTATTTAAGGTTGCTCAGAGTTAAATTTTTTTTTTCCTAATCATTTTTATTCCCAAAAATGAGAAACGGCCCTTTCTTAATATTAGAGAAAATGGTCCCTTCATCCTACCTCTCGCTTAATTTTACTATCGCCATGGACAGTTCGGTATGGAGGAGGCCATGCACCCCACCTCCAAGAGGGGTGCGTCACCTCCCCCCTCGCGCCTCTCCATACGACGAGGCCGCTCGTCTCCGACTGGTTGCCCATTCATCGTTTGCGCTCTTTTTACGGCGCGCTTTCCCAATTACGATAAAGAGACAGAGAAAGAGAGAGAGTTAGAGAGAGAGAGTGGGTGGAGGGAGGAGAAGGTCGCCGGAGGACGGCGCGAGAGCGAAAGTGCGGGGCGAAGGGGAAAGGGTTGCGCGCGCAGCCGGATCTAGTCGCGTGCTGTCGCGGTGGGCGCGGGGTTGCGCGGCATAGATCGACGCCGGCCGCCGGCGGGGTCGGATCGCTCAGAGATTGATGAGGGTCGGCGGCGCGCGCAGCCTCCCCTCCCTCATCCCTCCTCCATCGTCGATTCATTGAGGAGACCGCGGGGGACAGGACCGACCTTTGGTCTTCGACCCGCATGCAGGCGCCATCTTGGAATTCACACAGCACTCGACGTGATCAATCGGGAAATTGTGAGAGAGAGACCCCTCTCTATATTTTCACGGTCGATCTGCTCGACATGGATGTTGTGTACGTCATGTCCTTTCGTTTCCTTTTTTTAATTTTATATCTGCCATTTTCTCAGGCTTTTATGGGCTTTTTTCTCTCTCTCTCTCTTTCCCTTGTGCTCTTAATTTTTATTTTTCTCGCGTAGCCCGTCGCACGGGGAGACCGGGAGCGATTAGGGCGCCGAGGTAAAAGGAGACGGAAAGAGAGCGCTATGGGGAGGGTTTTCTGGATACGGTAAGGCTCGTGATGGATGCGTATTTTTCGGAGCGGGCAAAAGGGCCCCGACGAGGTCGGCTCGGGTCGGCCGAGAGGAGCGCGGGTGGCCCTTGCGGTGCCCTGGTGCTTCCTTCCTGGAAATCTCTGGCCCTCCTCCCTCCTCGGGCCCTGAAACGAGGAATGGCAGCCGGCCTCCAATAATACACGGAGATACCCGACCGACAAATGTTTCGGGAGGGCCGACGAGTGTCCCGGAAAATGGAGGAGTCCCCCCTTCGGCGGGAACTGGTCGAGGGGGCTGCTCTCTGCCCCCTTGGGCCTGGGAAATTTCCTCCAATGTGCCTCGCCCACGGGAAGAACCGGGCGGTTCGATTCTCTACGAGCTCTGTTTCATGTTAGGAATATTTAGAAATAAGCGGACGGAATGTAGCTTCGGACGGAGGTCATTCATATTTTGTTTATTCTTTGATTACAGGGAGATACGTCCTCGTTCCGTGAGGCAGCTAGGAGAGACTTTCGACTCTTCTCGAGGAATCACACGCCTCACGATGAGTCATGGCACAAGCTATAATCGTGGGGTAGGTTGGCGGTCTGCCTTCTATTTGAGTATACGTGTATATATACATAAGGGCTGCGATGAACGTAAAAAAAATCTTTCTAGAGTAATAAAATATTTCCTACGTTAAGACGCGTTTTAGGAGTTATCACGGTTCCTTCTTCGCAGATGGTGAACAATTCGCCCTGGCAGAACATAGGATCCGGCTATTCCAGTGCCAGTCCTCCTGGCACCGCTTCTTCCGGGAGTAGCACGAATTCCCAGTGCTATGGGAAATCCCCCGACGAGCTCAGCGTCGACTCCCTGATCAGCAGCCTCCTGCAGGTCGTCAACAGCGAGAACTTTGGCACCTGCGGTCCCTGCTTCCCATCGAACGGAAACTTTGGCGGGATCCGCAGCCACGAGTGCAATGATCCTTTCTGCGACACGTGCTTATCGAAGAGCCACGTGGTAAGCGAGAATCGCGTTCGCCCGCTTACCGGTGGATGGGTTAGTCAAAATTGGATTTATACCCCTCGACGTCTCTTGATGTTTTTCTATACCCTACCTCTCCGGGTAGCTCCCGGATTACGGTGGAAACGGAAGAGACGAGGGAAATTTCATTTTAATTTTTTTTTTTATTTCTTGTTTTGTCGTAGATATTAGGTTTTTATTAATTTTCTCCGTCCCTTCAGGGTCGACCCACCGGGAACCGCATGTACGAGCACCCGCCGAAGAGCTCGCCGATCGAGATCCCGAGTCCTCCTGCGGCTCCTCTCTCCAGCTCTCCGCCGGCCTCTGTCAGCCTCTTCTGCGACGTTCATCGAGACGCTCAGAGATTTTATTGTCAAACCTGTAGCCGACCTCTGTGCGGAGAATGCGGCATCAATCACCATCAGGGCCACCTTACGGTCCACCTCATGGAGGCCGTCGAGAGTGCCGGGGTCCAGGCGAACCAGGTCATGAACGACGCCAGGGTGGGCATCAACGTCCTCAGGGAGGACCTCGACGCGGTACAGGTGCGGTGAAGTTTTGTATTCGGCGGATCGGGCGAAATTTTCCGGGTGTTTTAATTAATCGTTGATCGTTACCCGTAGATGGCCGCAGATGCTCTCGAACAGAAGGCTCGCCAAGCCAGGGCGGACGTTATGCTGTGCATCAGAAGGGTCGCTTCCGCATTGGACGCTAGGGAGAAGGAACTCCTGGGCAGAATCGAGAAGGCCAGGGTCATCAAGTACACCGCCCTGAAGGCGAGGGACGAGGGCCTCAGGAGTGGGATCGCGCGTCTATCGAGGACCGTTGATAAACTCACCGACGCCATGGAAACGTCCACCCTGGCCGGAAATCCGATGGATCTCTTGGTTACCAAGGATCTGGCATCTGCCGAGGTGAGGAATCTTCTACCGAGGTCTCTTCGAGGCACTTGAGTTTTCTCCTATATTTATAAGGATCTTCACTGAGGCAAGGGTTAATTAACACGCGTTCTCGTTATCAAGACGCGGGAATGCTTCCAGGTCTTTCAAATCCGCCAGTCCCGGCAGGGGTTGCCTCCTCCGGAGGAGAACTGGATCTCGTTCACCGAGCCCGAGGGTAACGTGCTCCACGCGATCGCTAATCTGGGATCGATCGTCGTCAACAACCCTGGACCCATTGGAGATCGACGCACCGTGAGAGGACAGCAAAATGCTGCCTCCCCACAGAGGTATCAGGTGCACCAGGGCCAAGGACAGACGATTCCCCTGGGACCCGTGCCCAGAGGTCGGCCGATCCCGTCCAGCACGTTCCCGGTGACCGTCAGGGCCTGCAGGAGCGCCCATCCTTGCATCGTTAAGCCTCTCAACATCGGGAACAACGGAAACGACCGCGACAACCTCTGCAGACCCTGGGGCGTGGCCTGCGACAAGGAGGGCCACATAGTCGTCGCCGACAGGTCGAACAATCGCATTCAGATTTACCGCCAGGATGGCACGTTCGTCAGGAGGTTCGGCACACATGGCACGGCCCCCTGTCAGTTTGACAGACCCGCCGGGGTCGCCGTTGATGCCAGACGACGCATCGTCGTCGCGGATAAGGACAACCATCGTATTCAGGTACTTGATACTGGAAAATAGACTGAGAGGAATCGGTCGCGTCGGTTATCACGATGTAGGGTAACGTATCCCATTTCTTCTTCAAGATCCTAACCATGGAGGGACTCTTCCTCCTGAGCTTCGGCGAGAAAGGCAGCCGATGCGGCCAATTCAACTACCCTTGGGACGTGGCAGTGAACTCGGAGTGCCAGATCGCCGTCTCGGACACGAGGAACCATCGCGTGCAGCTCTTCAGCCCGGAGGGGATCTTCCTGAGAAAATACGGCTACGAGACCACTCCCAGCATGTGGAAGCACTTCGACTCGCCGCGTGGAGTCGCCTTCAACCCGGAGGGCAACGTCGTAACCACCGATTTCAACAACCATCGCGTGGTAGTCATCGACTCGGACTTCCTCAACGCCAGGATCCTCGGATGCGAGGGCGGAAACGGGACCAAGCAGTTCCTCCGACCCCAGGGCCTGGTCATCGACGACGAGGGCAACATCGTCGTCGCCGACTCGAGGAATCACAGGATTCAGGTATTCGACTCGGCCGGCACCCTGAAGTGGAAATTCGGCAGCTACGGGAAAGGACCCGACGAGATGGACCGACCTTCCGGCATCGCTCTGAGCCCCGATGGCAGAATCGCCGTCGTCGATTTCGGCAACAATCGCGTCCTACTCCTGTGAAGAAGCATCGGTTACGCCCTTCGTGGGACTCTTCACCTGGTGGAGATCCCCTCCTCGACTTCTCAACGCTCATTTTCTCACGACTATCATCGACCACGCACGCACGACTTGCGCGTGCACGCAGTGCACTGCTCCCCTTCAAGGTATGACGTTTGTTTACAAACGTAACTTAACATTTAAGTTGCATACTAACCGGTTGCCCGGCGACATTCGGTATTAACGTAACACGATGTCTGAATAAGCATGAAGGGTGATCCGGGTATTGGGCGAAGGCTGTTCTATTTTTATTTCTTTTACTCTTGATCTTTCTTTTTATCTTCTTTTATGTGATGCCACGAGATTTTTTCGAGTTTCAAAATTCGTTAATTTGTAAATTCGGCGGTAAGCCGCGAGGAGTAGCTCTTTCGATCAACGACATTCGGACTCGACGATGATTGACCGTTTCGAGAGAATAAATCCTCTGAGATTATTATTCGACACGTTTACGCGGCGATACTTTCTTCGGTCGCTTAGCGATATCCTGTGGGAATATGGTCGACACTTCGATGTTGTTTCGGTGAGCACTCTATAGGCACTTTCGATACGCAGGAGCACATGATTCCTGTAGACTAATTCGGCAGAAAAAAAAAAATTAAGTCTTTCGATTTAAGTGTAAATTCGTGGAATTCATTAAATGGTATTTTCGTTGCTCCCCGTACGTGAGGGGAATAAAACACGCGTGATAAGTTGAGGGGGAATAGGACAAAAGGGAAAAAAAAAGATGCATTAATTCAGAAGAGAAACTTCTTCGCACTTTGACACCATGGGTCAATCGGGAGATCTTGTACCGAGGCTGAGACTCTGTAACTGGTTCTTTTTAGAGAAAACTTCGAATCATCGTTCACACTGTCTATTCGGTTTCTTATCGGTACACGGATATACATTGGACGTTTTCAAAGAAGTTAAAATAAGTACAGGCTTGATTTTTATCGAAATGCTATACAGAGGGATATCTGCTCCATTGACTTTTTTTCCTTTCCTTTGATCGAGGTAAAGAGACGAATATCAATTGCATCCGCACAGTAAGACTGAACCAAGACTGAATACGAATGTCAAGTTTCTGTTGTACGTCCGTTCAACATTAAAACTGATCAAAGATGTACCCCTAATTAAGGAACTTTATTATTAGTCGTAGTGGTAGCGATCGGGTTGCGTTAGAATCTAATGCCTATGGTTTCTTTTCTCGGTCCTCCTATATAGATTATGTTAAACGCCCTTTGCGAAAGACGTCTAGAGGTAGTGTTGTATTCGTAAGTCACTTAATCGATTCTTATTGTAAACGTTTTAGATTTCACACGCTATTACGTTCCTCTTAAGTTTTAGTAAGTCCGCCCTATGGCTTCGCCGGTTCAAACGTAGAATCGGTGCGTTCTAAGAACGCGTTAGATGAGCACCTCTGCGCGCGCGTCACGTGGAACACTAAAGTTTTGTGTATAACCTCAAATGTGAAGTTTCACCGGCTTGTGGCCGCCATTTTTAGGCAGGTAGCAGGGAAACGCGTCGCGGTTGAAACGGATAATGGACCTACGATCGTTCGATTTAACTGGGAAATCGAGAATTAATCTTTTTCGGGTCCAACTAAAAATGGCGACTTCGTGGCTGTTCCGAGGTATAGAACGTTGTAGTTCAGAGTGTTCCGAGTCGAATCTCTCAGCCAAAGTGAAGTTGCTCAGCAAGCCTGTCGTTTGGCAGATTAAAAGACGTTGGTCTTTGTCATGATATATACATATATATATATATATTATAGCCTAGTCACGTATCCAAATCTGACGTTATTAATCCGCCGCTTAACGGCGGACGTTAAATAGACTTCGCGCTTCGGTGCCGTGGGGACGCCATTGTCCATGCAATGTCGACGAGCCGAGGCAATGGCGGAGACTCGGTTATATTATTGGTGTTAATGTTTATACGTAGTTGCTCGCTTTCTCGCCCGTTTAAAAGAAATCACCTTTTTGCAACATCTAATCGTATAGCGGCGTTTAGCGATGCCTTGTGTTAATCGAGAAATTATATATATTCGGGAATGTTCGACTGCGAAGCTGTCGAGGTTAGGGTTGAGCACCCGGGGAGTTCGCCTAATTTCAGCCGGTGGACGAGCGTTGTTTGACGAATTGCATTTCGAATGCTGGGGGAATACGCAGAAATCATGACATATTTAAGGTGTCGAACTTTTGGACGAGTCTCATGGACTATAAACGCTATTTTCTGCGTGTTCCTTCGAACGTTGCTGTGCTCAACCGTCGTTTCGTCCTCGGCAACTTCGCACGGGACGTTTCCAACGATCGCGGGTCGACAAAGAATAGTATCGTTGTGATCATAGTTCCATTGATCGATTGAGTGACTAAATCGGCTGTATCGACGAGGAATGCGATAACAAGTTGCAATTTTAGTTCCTTCGATGTGTCCCACTCCGAGTTGAAGTTAAATCTCTTTATGCTTTTTTCCTTTTATAATGACTGTATCAAGAGGGGATAACTTGTATCCGATTGTTTTATACAATGACCGACACCGTGCATAGTTTGTTAGATACCTTTTTTTTATTTACGGTCTCGACAAGTCTATAATGTTTACTTTCAATTTTAGGCTATACCGTGTTCCGCAGTATGGCTTAGAATTGTGATACGATACGATCTGTTACGATCTGTTGCGGTCTGTTACAGCAGAGGCACGCGAAATTTAAACGTTATTTTATATTTATTTACAAGCAAGGGACTGGTATGTTTTTAATTAAAATCGTGTCAACCGCCATGATCTTTCGTAACTTCTGTCAATGACTATGCCGATATTCCGAAAGGCCATACGTGGGTGCATTCGAGTGCATTTCATGATTTTACTCATAAGATTACGATGTCATATATAGGGCTGGCCTCGGCTATCGTCTTCCGCAGCAGATACTTTATAGTTACCAATTACACGTGACATTTAATGTCTCCGTTACACTTCAACAGTGTCATGTCCGATACCGTCAGGCTATGATTAACTTTAATCGTTATCGTTGTACAAAGCTCATTTTTGCTATGACCTCGAGAAACCGATGTGTCGGCGCGAGGGAAGTCACTTTCCATATAATTTTAAACGTGGAGAAACAATCTAGGGTGCCCGATCGGACAAAAAGGCGTTTCGAATGCGATAGTACTCCAGTATTCGGATTGTGATTTCACTGTTTGCTTCCGATGGAATAACAATTATTTTCTTACTCTACACGTGGTGCTCGTCAGCCATTAAATGATGTCGTATTACCTGATATGATTTACGTGAGAATATTTATAACATGAATCGTTAAGGTTCAGACGTTGGTGCTCTTATATCGTGCTTTAGGGATTACATTATTGTATCGGTTCGCTCAGCCATTGTAACTACATCCGACTTGCTGTATATTCATACTACGCTCAGCACCTACATCGAAGTTGACAATTCATTTGCCCGTGTCGCTCAATATTAGTTGTAACGACCACTTGGTGTCCGAGTCCGCTTATAGTGTCAGATGATGCTTCCGATTAATCCTGTAAGCCATACACCGTGTGATGAGCATTTGATGTTACGAAGTGCACGGCTGTCTTGTAAAAAACAATATATATAAAATAACCGCCGAGCTTGCAAGGGAAGAACGATCCGAGTCGCGTTTGTGCAATTTTGAGATAATTATGCAGATCAGCTTGGAATTAAATCGGAGTAATTTCCCCTGAAGAAGTTACAGGTGCTACGTAAACTTTACTCGCTCTCTACTTAAAATCTTGTATACATGTTTTCTTTTTCCTGAAGGTTGGATCGTTTTTCCCGTGTAATCTTCGCATGTCCAGCGAGGGGATGTACCTTTAAAGACGCGCGTATGTGTGTGTGTGTGTACATGTACGCCGAAAAATCAATTTTAACGCGCGGTGAGATAATTCATTCCGAACATTCTGATGGGTACACTGTGGAAAATCTCGTTTTGCGAGAGGTTGCAATGTTAAAGCCCCACGTGGGACGGTGCCAATGTACAAAGCTAACTTCCGGTTAGCATTAATAGCACGTCGGGGGAAGAATCTCCGGTCGAGCGGTCTCGGTGAAAAATCGAGATAATGCGATCGGTTTCGATTTTTTTTTCTCTTTTTTTTTTTTTTATCAACCGAACTACTCGACCGGGGATACTTTTTCAGCGTATGGAAGAGATTTAGATGACGCGTTTTCGATGTGACGGGTATAAATACAGAGGTGCAAGACGCGTTTGCGAGTGCACGCGAATACGTATGAGTGGATCGTCCTCAGTAGAGATAGGAAAAAGAACGTTGAGATTTCAGGTCTTAAGCTAGAGGTTATCGAGAAAATGGCTCGCTCTATGTCGGTGCTAGAATTCCTCCGTAGTCCGGTCTGGTCCACTGGTCTGTATGCAATCGATACGGAAGAAATATATAAAGGCGTATATTGATAAGAGTACTGTGCCAATTAGAAGGGATAGAGTAGTTCCTTAGTACGGAGGGAAGTCGAGGTGAAATTCGAGAAAGGATGTGGACTCTCTTGTACGTAATCGATGTTGGAACGGTTGTCGATGATCTTTTCACCGATTTTTCAACATTTGTGATTTTAGTTCCGACTCGATTGTAAAACGGATCTGCACGAATTGGGCCCAATAACGGATGTGCATTATCTTGGGGGGGGTTGACTCACCTCGTGTCAATGAAAATTTGCATAAAGGGCGATTATTTGAACGCTATCAAACGTTTACGTGCAGTTCTGCCTGTGATACTCTATTGGGGCGCAAATGACAACCGACATTGTACGATGCATTGTATCGTTGCATCATCGGGGATCCTTCGTAAAGAGGAATTGTTGGCCGTGGGTAATGTTAGTGCTTTCAAAGTAATAAGGCGGCTCGAATTAGGATATGTCGCTGCGAGTATACAGATATTAGAGGTACGCCCGACTATTTATGAGGAGGTATCGCGATTACTGTGCAAAGTTAAAATCAGTTGACGAGAGATCCTAATGCCGATTTAAGCGAGCAATTCTCATTAGCGTTAATAGATAAGAGAATGAGAGAGGGGAAATATTCGAGTAGCCTTTAAGCGAGAGTGTCGGAAAATTCTCAGATGAAAAATCAAACGGATTCTCGCGGGTCCCTTAACGCCACTTGAAACCCTTTACATTGCGGTGTTTTATTTCTTACTTAACACTGAATTTCTTTTTCTTTTTTTTTTTTAACTCGGAGTTCCACCTTCGGGATCAAATAAATTTAATATGAAACTCGTCTTATCGAGGAGCGATCGATCTACGGTGACGCTATTGGACAATTCTGCGAGAATCCTCCGGAATGTACAACTCTTTTTCCGCTACCGGAATTTACGTAAACAGGGAGAAAATAAAGAAAGGGGGAGAAAAGGAAACTTTGTAGTACAACGATCGGCACCTCGGCGGATAATGTTAACTGGATATTTTTTAATAACTCTTGTATACCCGAGAACAGAGGATAGGTTACTCAACGCGGCGATGTTAACGATGCTATATTCCGAGTATTGTAGAGTTTTAGTTGGTAAACATATCTGGCTACTTTCTTGTAGAGTGTGTCGAGTGTCGACTGGACGACAGACCAGGGTAGAGGAAAGGACACCGACAACAAAAGCGACGTTGTTAAATGTGTGGCCTTGCGAGAATCGCCGGTTTTGTTTGGGAGGTATTTCGTTTCCTAACGAGGACGGAAGACGCTGAAAGCAAGGAGAAAGAGAGAGAGAGAGAGTATTATTTATGGATTACGGCTGTGGAGGTGCGATTCGACGAGCAATATTATACCCTCTCCGCTGCGTGGGTGTCTAGGAAAGGCGAATTACGGTTTTTGACGAGGAATCGGGAAGGCGTGATCTTCAAAAAAAAAAAAGAAAAATCTTTATACGGTTCCATCCGACGATTCCTGCTCTCGGAAACGCGAGATCCTTGATCGACGCCGACGAATATTCCTCGTTGTACAAATCCTGCATTTTCTAGTTGATTTATTGTTCGCCCTCCGGAGCCTGGGATGGTGTTAAAGATATATCTATCGCGGGCATTATTTCCTAAGCTTTTCCATGATTCTGGGTGATTTTGTCTATCCAAGATGTGTTTTTTACGGGGTCGGGGCGGATTTAGGGGAGACATCGCGACGGTCGACGTCGGGTCGCTGCGAAGATTATTCTCCGCTCCTATTAGCGATATACATATATATATTTTTTTCTCTTTTCTTATGGTCCTTATCGATAGTATTATTGTTATCGCCAGTATCGTAAATTTTAAAGTCGGCCATGCACTGGGATACGTCATCGTAAGCGAGCGGGACGCGGGATTCATTTTCTACGGTTAATTGTCGCGGGAAATTTTCGGCGAACTGTAACTAGATAAAGAAAGGAACGAGGGGAAAAGAGGAAAGAAAAGAAAACGCCTATCTGGAACACGTGGCATTTTATGTATGTCGCGGGCGAAACTCGGTTAACCGGAATTCTTGCAAGCAGAAAAGGGCTGTCTGCAATACGAGCATTTTTAAAGCTCATACGATTAAAAACTGATACGCAGTTCCATTTAAACGCTAAACGGAGTTTCCAGTCATTGTGGATAGTTTTGTATTATTTTATATTTTCCTGTATATCGGCCCGCCGAGCTGCGATTTAATTTGCCGCGTCCGTCCCTTGGCTTATCGTGGCGTATCACACTTGAGGCAAAGAAAGTTCCTAATAATTGTTTCGGTGTCATATGGGATTATTTATTCGCTAAAACGAGAGACACGGGATGCTGCGGGGAGTGTGGGATACGTGGAGACACGGTAAAGTGTGCACGGAAAGCCAAATAAAGCACGACAAAAAGAGGGAAGATTAACGAGAGGAATATATGACGAGGAGAAATATCATTTTTCCGTATTTTCGACCTAGCTATACAGATGCACAAATGTAAGCAGATACGTATAATGGTTGTCATAGAGTTAAAGCAGTAATAAATAATGTGAAAAAGACACTCGCCATTATTTATTCGTAGGATGTCCTCCTGTTGTAGTAGATGGTTGACAACGATTTTACTAAGAAGACGCAACGGGCTGGTAACGGGCGTGAAATTATCTTTATTTACAAAGTTCAGCTCTGTTTAGACATTTTCTGGGGCCACTGCGGTTAATCAAACACTTGCACAAATCATTGAAGTTTGCCGCCTTATGTCGAATCGTTTTTCTTTTTTTTTTTCCCCCCCTTAAAAAATGACTAATTCGTGGCTCACGCTGTGCACGTTAAGGGAGTCGTATTTACAAGTGCATCGGTTATGACGGTGGGTTTAAAGTATGAATACAAGTCAGATCTAATGGTGACTGTAAAAATGAATAAATATATATACACGTAAAAGCATGTACACGATACACTTTCTTCTTCTTCTTCTTTTTTTTTGTTCTTTTTATATAAAATATTCTCTAAGATTAAAGGTCCCAGCTAAATAGATGGTGCTTAACCAGCATGTCTCGTACTCCGTCTTTCAGAGGCTGCGACTGTTCCTTCCTCGGAGGTAATTCCCAGTCGGGGTTCAAGTTAAATGCAAACTGGCTAAGTATCCTTAATTCGCACTTTATCTGCACCCACCCGGGGCTGTTTATAAAGCTCCAAGGATGATACCTAGAGTTGAATGGTTCTCGTAAAGTCAATTAGACCGTTGTGATATACTTATCGGGTTTACAGTGGCGCGTACCATTTTTGGACAACTTCGACGCAGGAACAGAGAACCTCCAGCCAGAGGTGCAGAACTTGTTCGTTGAGTCCTAGGCATATTAAGGATCGTAGTTTCACGTCCATTTGGGCGTGGGCATTATCGTGCGTCAAATTCACCGATTGAACGCAACGGTACAGGAGCTGGAACGCAAATGAAAATTGTTGGTAGGGATTGGCATACCGGGCCGAACTATTTATCCGTATATGCCGCACCTCCTCGGGCATGAGAACCTTCCCGTCCTCGTCTAGCCGATACGTCTTACACAGTACAAGGCGGCTGTAGACGGAGTTGAAGTCCTTCTCCACTTCTCGGTTGGACGCTTCCTCGATAAAGAGCCACGGATGGCACGGGCCTCCTAAAAAGGACGGCCGGCGCATTCCGTGTTCCAGGACGGCTTTTACTGCTGGACAAAGACTGCCTCGGACTAGGTCGGTCACTGCTTCGCTGACGGCGTCGTCCCCTGCACACGTGTACTGCTTACTTCGTTCGTCTAGTAACTCGACGAACTTTGCAGGAAACCAACCTGGGAAGAAAAACAAAATGACCATCGTTTAGTTTGCCTTCCGGAGGACGAAGCATCTCGCTTTACTCCACGTGCACTTTATTTTAATTCATTATCTGGGGATCCTTGTAACGTCCAGGCTTTACCTCGGAGTCCGTTGAGTTCCCCGACCCAACAGTGTTCGTCCTTTTGACTGATTATCGTAATTATATCGTTTTTTCTAAAGCCCAGTTCTACGTCATCGTGCCTCTCGAAATCTAAAATTGAATGTCGTTATAGGAACGGTCGCGAGATTATTTACTTCGCGTAGATGATTTTGCACACCTAACAATGCTTTCGCTCTTCTCTTTCGAGTTCGCGACACGTTCACGTAATTGTCGTGGTCTTTGGCATGACTCTCCATGTTGTAATCGGCGACCAACGTGACGTTCCTTAATTTCGGGTCTACGTTTATAAAGTGCCGGGCTACTTGAAGAACCGCTTCCCTCAGGTCGACGAGGATTTCTGTAATGGGAAAGTAAAAGCAGCCTTCATAGAAATGCTCACGAATATAAGTGATCGAACTTACCTGTTTGACGAATGTTTTTACATTTTGCATTATCTTCTTTACTGTCTTCCCCGAATAAAAAGGTTTGCAGCGCGGATTTATTTCGCTTCATTTGACGTCTGGAAAAATTCGATCGTCTTGTTGTTATTCTGGTGAATAATTATACTTTTTGTTTGCTTACCTGTTTAAATGCTGTTTCGGTAAATTTGGCGCAGCGTCTGGATTGCCGACCAAAACTCCTTGATCGGCCATCAAGAAGGCCAAGTGACGCCTTCTGTGGGTTTCGATAAGGACATCCGATAAGGAACCACCCACTTCTAAGGATATCTGAAATTTAATCAGTTTAGTCCTGTCATTTGTAATAATGATCAGATGAAGCGCTTACTTTGAATAATTGATCTACGTCGTCTATGTCTCCTGGTATACCAGAGAGGGCATTAAATATCTGGGCCGAATTTTCTAGTTGTTTGAGCTCCTCCTCTGTAAAATAATTCCACAGACTAATAATTCCCATATAGAGAAGGTATAAACCACCGATGATTTTCTTATATTTTATAATTGCTCACCTTTCATTTTCAACATTCCGAGGGTTATTTGAAATAAAACTTTTGAACCATCAAAGAGGAAAAGATCCCAGATGCGTAAAAGAATCTTCATATGAACTACCGATGCGAATAAAGTCAAAAACCAATGCAACGATATGAGACTTAATTCGATGTCATGCTGAACTAATACGTGATCTATGTCTGGTAAATAATTGGCTATAAGTGTTCGGAGCACCCGTTGATCTGCTTGTATTCCTAGAAATAACGTCATGTTTCAGTAATTTATTATAAATGTAGCAACATTGTGTGCAATATATTACGATACCTAATAATGTTGAAGAATAATATGAGGCAGGTAACAAATCTTCGACTACAGTAGCCATCATCCAGAACGCGTCTTCTTCTTCTAATAACAGTAAGAAGGATGCGGCCATTGTTCCAGTTCCTTGACAGTACCTGAAAAAGCAAAGAGATTAAAAAATGATTCATCCACTTTTGTTTAAAAATCCATTTAATAGTTCAGTAATGTATTAGATTTTGATAAAAATAGCAAGCATATTTACCCAATGTCAGGGTACAGCCAAGCTAGACCTCGCATAACTCGACGTAAGCGAGGAATTCCAGTGCTATTATAATGACTAAAACATGCGTTAGCTGGCATGGTACGAAGCAAATCCTTCTCTATTTGTTTGCTTGTCATTAACGCATCGTTACTCGATACCTTTACTATATCTTTGTACGTCAATTCAGATGCAGTTTTCTTTTCCAATGCACCTACAAATGTGTTCACGTTCTTTGAAAGAGTTCTCTAAATTGTACAATATAAACTGCACCATGCTACAGAGTTTACATACCAGACATTCGCAACCAGATTTGAGGTCTAAGCGAATGTGGTATCCCTTGTCGAACCATCTCACGTAATTTATCTGTGCGGGGTAAGTGTCGATCCACATTTTGCCAAGTAAGTTCTGCCACTTCTCTGTTATGGCTAAATTCCAAAAGGGCGATCCACTGTAATCTAAAATGGGATGATTGATCTATATTTAATTCCAGACCACTTCAAATATGTAGCATATATTATTGCATTTTTACGAATGCATACCTATGCTGTGGATCTTCGACGAACGGGACTCCCAATAACTTTTTAGAACTTTGCTCTGGTCCATCTTCTTCTTCTACGCGAAAACCAAACTCATCAAACCTAAATAATAATGATAGAAATAAATTATTCTTACACTTGTTTGTTAGAAAATTTATCTATAGATTGTCTATTAAGTACCTATATTCAGGTTGTGAATTTGGATCATCTGGTTGATTTAATTTTGCCAAAATATCTTGGGGCCACATTGACGCGGTTAAGGCAGAGAATGGTCCACCGGGTGCTGGAGACAAGATTTCTTTTGATAAACCTGCATCTTCTGCCTCATATTCTTCATCGGATGTAGGAGCTTCCATCTTTTTCTGTAGTCATAAATATTCCTTTTATTTAAATTCAAATCGAGGTGCTTTCTCGTGAAGTCACTTATAGTCTTAAAACCGAGAAAGGGTCCATATGGTATCTTTGCATATCTAGCGTGAAAAATCGACATTCTTCGAAACAAATCGTATCACCTATTCCATCAACAAATTCTAAACTGTCATCGATGAGTACTATTTCTCATTAAAGTGACATATAATTTCAGTCACGTAGCTTACATCCTCAATGGTCCTAACTCCAAATATGGGCTACTCTATTTTACAGCAATAACATTTATCATACTCACATCATGATCTTCTTTCCCGACATAACCTTCATGATCACGAACATTAAAAAGTGACATCGCAATGTCCATTCTTGAGGAGTGGTTTCTTAAGGACGGAAATTAACCTTAATGCATAAGAGACCTTATAAGAAATATTATTAACAGGTCATGTTAAGTCACCTGCAATGAAATGTCATTACCTTACATTACAACTACGTGCGACCTGATATAGAGCTGGTGCAGCATTATTATTATTATATAGCTAAGAATTTTCTGTGTCGATAAAAAAGAGCGATTTACTAAATTTAGGTAAATTACATTATCAAAGTAGTCATGGAAACTAATATTAAGTTCTCTTCCACTTGGGGTTTTTCGTAGATGGCGCCGTATCGTCTTATGACGCGATCCAGCTCCCGGATTGGGGGAGGCCGGGCCCAATCCGAGAGCCAGATCTGGCCAGTGGTCGCGGCCCGGACCGATGGATCGGCAGTTACCCCGGATAAGCCGCCGTCAGAGACTTCCGCAGTGAGTGTTTCAACATGGCGGACGCAAACGAGAAGATTCTGGCAGAATTGGTGAAATTACCGGGAAATAACACTTGTGCTGACTGCGGAGCGAAGAGTAAGTCTCATTTTCTGATAATACTCGCAAATTTTCTCCTCGAAGTGGCCCGTTGGTTACTCCATAACCTTTCTAACATAAGCAAACGTTCACCAAATGATATGCGCTGTTCGGGCGCGGGTCAACGTAATGTTTGCGATCGCTCCCAAGCGAGTCAGCGCGCTAGCTATTTTCGATCGATCGCTTTCTTTTGTCAAACTAGTACGATCGTTTCTTAAATTCATGGCATTTTCCTTATGGGTATCGTCACTAATTTTGCACTTCTCGTCCTTTAGTCTTATGACGCTCCCGATTCGATACGAATATTTCTGTTTTGTTTACACGTAATGACGCGCCGTCTTTTTACCAACATCCACCCGAGCTTATTGTAACGATGTTTGGATTAAAAATGTTCTTTATTGGAAAAATCCTATGGTAATGAATTTATTAATGTATAAATATACAATTTATACCAATTGATTTTATCTTGATACTGTTTTTTTTACATTAAATATGAAAAATTATATTCTGTGCTATACAGTTAACCTATGAAGGTGTGAACGCCATAAGATTTTATTCATCCCAGAAAGTTTTCCTTAAGATACTTATCAGTGGAAGTGGTGGGAATTGTGGTTTTGCGTCTGATGCTTGTATTAATATTAAGGGCTGCAGTTTTTTTTTAACTTCCTTGCCCAATTACGATATTCGTTATTAATTTAGGAGTTAATAGCATTGTGACGACTGAATACTTGCAGATCCAGAATGGGCATCGTACAACATAGGTATATTTGTGTGCACGCGATGTGCAGGTGTACATCGTTCGATGGGGGCTCATATTTCCAAGGTGAAACACTTGAAGTTAGATAGGTGGGAGGATTCACAGGTAAATCGAGTACGCGAAGTTGGCAACATTGCGGCACGACTCTACTACGAGGAGCGAGTACCTTCCTGTTATCGAAAGCCGAATCAAGACGCTCCTCAGTAAGTTATTGTTGCAAAATGGGACATAGAATGCTGCTATTTTAGCGATATGAACTATACTTGATATCTCATATGATGGACTACGAGCAATAATATTATTTTCGTATTCATTATCAGAGTATTAGTAGAGCAGTGGATAAGAGCAAAGTACCAGAGAGAAGAGTTTTGTTATCCCGAGCGGCAAAACCATTATGTATCAGGATACATGGAAGGATTTCTTATGAAAAGGGGCAAAGAAGATCCCCGCTATCAACCTCGAAAATTTGTCCTATGCGAAGCCGATGACACGCTTAAGTACCACGTTAAGGAAAATAAGGTGATAGTTTAATCAGAATATATTGCACCGATACGTCATATGGTTGTCACGTGTAATTGTTAAATAATAAGATATCTTATCCGTTCGAAGGAACCTAAAGCGATATTGAGGATATCTGAGATAAATGTGGCATTTGCACCGGCGAAAACTGGCAATCAGAACAGTTTACAAATTTCCTTCGTAAAGGATGGCTCGACAAGGCACATCTACGTTTACCACGAAGATCCAGAAGTAATAACAAATTGGTACCTAGCAATAAGATGCGCCAAACTGCACAGACTCCAAGTAGCTTATCCAGGAGCAACCGAGTCGGAGTTGTTGTCACAACTTACGATAGACTTTCCTCGGGAGGGATTCTTATGGAAAACTGGACCAAGGCATTCCGACGCATATAAGAAGAGATGGTTTACTTTGGACGGACGAAAGCTCATGTACCATGATGATCCTATGGTGAGTCGAATCATTGTGACGTGTTTAGAATTCACCGACAGACTATATCCCATAATCTGTTTCGCCCCCGATAAAGGACGCTCATCCAAAGGGAGAAATCTTCTTGGGATACAGCTACGAGGGTTTCGCGGTGAAACTTGGAGTCCCACCCGGGGCGAGGGATCAGGGTTTCTCCTTTACCTTGGAAACCCCTGAGAGAAATTTCCTTCTCTCGGCGCAAAGTGACGACGACAGGGCTCAATGGATGAACGTCATCCAGAAAGTAATAGACAGACCTCTCACGCCGCAGGACATTTCTGGTAAGCCGGAGTGCTCACTCATCACATATCCCCAATTTCAAGTGAATCGCTTATTCCGCATGAATAACTGGTGGTAGGATGGGTCGAATGAAACTAAACGATAACTTTTAATTTTCTCGCCGTTCGTAACGTCAGATAACTAATTAGCTCATTGCATACTGGATGCCCTAGTATTTTCAAGCCTGAATAGACGCCAAAGGACTGTCATTTTATTCAGCTGGAATTGTCTCGAGAAAAATTTAAGTTGGTATCATTTCTGTCTACATCCCGCCTATCGTAGCAACGTCGTAGGCTGAGTGTCGTTAACTGAAGTAGATATTTTTGCAGTAGCTGCGAGACTCGTCAGGAAACGCACAGCAAGCGGAACCATGAACATATTCTCATCGGCGAGGTAGGGCTGGATTCCCCTTAGGCGCCTATCGTGATTTCTGTCGATGTTCGTCGATTAGACGAATGGAATCGAGAACACCGACGTGGGAAGTAACATCGACGGGATCGGAAGTCGGTCCCGTCAACAGTGCTGGACACTGAGAGTCGGCCCACCTTGCCAAAGGCCCAAGTGATGGATCTTCTAGGTAAGTACGGACGTTACCCTCGACCCGTACCTAATAATGTCTCGAAGCCGAGCCACGTCGCGCTGAATCCTGCGTCCCAAGATGGCGCAGCTTGACTTCTCTCTTCGGAAGAGATCGACGCAAATTCAAGCGAGCTCCATCGGTACGACTTCCTCTCCAAAGATATTATCAACTCGATGAGCCGTTTCCTCGAGACGGGGGAACGCGTCCATGCCAACGAAGTCAGTGGTACATACAAGAAACGATTCCCGATTGTTTCGGAGATGCGAGTCGCGAAGACACGAACTCGAGCAAGACTGGCAGCCGTTTGAGACTCAACGGAAATCTGTGCAGAAATCGCTAGATCGAAAGATGGCTTTATGGGACTCTGTCTTTGCGAGGAACATTCAGAAATACTATCTCTACGCTTATCAAATCGCTATCCCGAAGTCTTGCCTCGAAGCGCCGCCCCACAGTGATTTGGGAACGGGGAAACGATACTTTTCTAGCCGAGAGATTGAGAAGAACTATTTTTATATCTACATCTGACTTCGTTGCTTAAACCCGAGCCGATGGAGAATACTTTCGTGTAAGCAATAAGCATAGCTGGCGCGCTAGCGGGACGAGACATATCACGAGATGGCGAGCCGGGAGGATTTAGGCGGTACTTCCTTGATAGACGTTGAAACGAGTGCTCGACGAGGGGCTCAGTTTGCTTCGAGGGCGCGGGTCCTCGAGATACTTTTCACCGGTCTCCACCAAACCTGATGCCATCCATCATAAAGTTTCACCGCGTCTCGAGGCGTGCCAACGAGTGGTCGGCCAGCAATCTCTGCTTCTAATCCTCGAGGTAGCTTTGGCCGGTATCTACCGACACATGTAACACGCGCTCCCGTTATACAGAAGCACAGTGGTGACGTTTGTATTTATGTATATAATTATGCGGATATATATATATTATATATACATATGTATGAATATATATAGAGAGAGAGAGAGATTTTTAAACGAGGCCTACGGACACGCCGGCCGATCCGGCCGACGTGGTCGAATATTATAAATGCTAGTAATGAAACGAGCCCTGGCGTTGGCGATTGCTTACCGCGCAGTTTCAGATTACTCGACTGATCTATTCTAAAGATATGTACAATCGAGTGTACACGTTACTATATATATTACTACTATTAATAATTATTCATTACGGTAAGGATCATTGTTTTGTATAACGCTGTCGGTCAGTTTCGCGCGGACGTCTTGTCCGCGAGAGGAGCGAGGGCGGACGGTGCTCTCGTCGCCGTTTCGCGAGGATCGATTACGCCACTCCCTCCTCGTGGTAGGGATCGATTAAATTATTTCTATGGACCCTTGTACAAAGCGGAGGAATAGTAGTTTCGAGGGCCGCGGGGATCCTGCGGCCGTTTTCAAGTATTTCCCCGGACGACTGAGAAATGCTTAGCGATCGGTTATAAGGACAGTTTAGCGTAGGGGGCGAATCGAGAGACTTACTTTTCTCGGCCGTATTTTAGCAGATTTCAACCTGGGATCGAATAGCGTTTTTAAACTTTAGGGCCGATGCACGCTCCGATGTTGATGGTCAGGTCTATACATCTGGCGATCGATGCGCTCTGCACTGGGAAATGTCCGATCACCTACTTAGATTATTGCGTTCGAATTGTACTCTAAGGGCCCCGACTCAATTGTATCGTTTCTTCTATTTTTTTTTTCTTCTTGCTTCTCTTTTGTTCTCTCGGATTGACGATCGCTTAGGGAAAGAGTTTTCCAAATGACCGCGTTTCTTGCGATTTTTCTTTTTTGTTTTTATTCCCTGAGAAGTCGAGTTTGGCGGCTCCGGTTTCGGTCGCCGGTCGATTTTATCCTCGACAAGGCTTTGGAAGAAGAAGATATGATTGCTTAATGTTTACGACGGTTTGGAACTTTCTTTTTCTTTTTCGAGGAGTCTCAAGCGTTACCGTGCAATCCGATTCCATGATGTAGAACGAACGATGCGATTTCTTGGGATGTTCGAGCTCGATCGTCCGACCCTTTGCCTTGAGATTCCTTTTTATTCGCGATGAACTTTCTAACGTTTAACGGGCAAAGGGTTATTGGTGGATCTCGAATGAGTTAAGACTGCATGCTCTTTCGGTAGACGTGGAGGTTGGTTCGTCGATTCTTTGTAAGCGGACGACTTCGTCGTTTACTGGCGTCCGGGAAGAATCCAGTACATGATCTACAAAGTGTATGTATCGACTTTTATATGAATATAGCGCAGTAGATTTATTACTACCACTTGGACGCTTTTCAGTGTCTTCGGGAATCCTGCTTCGAGCGATCGCCCTTTTCCCCGGCCCCGACGATTCACGTCTTCAATGGCAGTGCTTATTCTTATCTCACGTTCCGTTTTTCGATAACGTTTAGAGCCGTGATCTAAAAGAATGTTTCAAGAGCTCGACATCGTTATCGCATGTATGTCTTTTCACTTTAATCTGGGCTTACATTCTGTATTATTTAATAACGGTGCCAGGACAAGGTTTGTCGAAGTCCAATACGGGCATTTAAATGCGTATCTTGTGGGCCCTCGACGGTCGATTTGTCAGGGTCTTCTCGATGATGTCGCTCATCTCGGGATTTTCTAAAATGTCGGCCCCTCATGTCGATGATCCTTGCATCGGCTCGTCGCGATTGGCAGGTAGACTCTTCAGGTAACACAAAATGTTGACCCAACAAAACGAGGCCACGCTCACGTAGAGAACTCGGAAACTCGGCGGCACCAGGAGGAAGTTCATGAACTGCACGGGGATCCAGTAAAGGCACGAGGTCTAAAAGAAATATATTCGGTCGTGTAGACTGTTTAGATTTTTGTTTAACAAGTGTTACTTTTCCAGTTGAACACTGGGCATGTTGAGGAACGCTCACCCGGAAGGTTTTCACGAATTTTGACTTGCACTCTTCGAGGACGCTCGCTCTACCTTCCATCAAGCTCATGCCTGCAATGCGCGGAAGTAAGTGATTAAAATTAAAACGCGGTAGTTGAAGGGGCATTAGGGGAATGCATTTGTTGACACTAACTGACGAAGAAGAGCATTATCAATGGCGGGGTCAGGATGAACTGGTCCACGAAGAGCTTCTTCAGGACGATCTTCGTCGACGTGCCGGTGTACGTTGCGTCCAGCCATCTGTACCTGGGGAGAAAGAGCGAATGTGGTTTTAAGAAGTTACTCCAAGGTAGATTTAAGGAATGCATGGTATTGGTAGATATGACTTATTCTCTGTTAAAAAAAAATACAAAAGTTGTGATAGGTTTTGTATACCATCCGTAGAGAAGTGGACCCGCTAGAGCGCACCCGTAGATGGTGTATCTTCTTAGTTGGGACCAGTTGTAATCTTCAGGGGAACACTGGGAGTCCTGGTCCAGACCCAAGGTCCTGTTGAATTTTTCCATCCACCTAAACACGCCCTTGGAGTCGACCGGTTCCTTGAAGGAGCTTCTCTGCATATGCCTTGACACTTCTGGATCCCCTCGAACGACCTCGGGGAAACAAACGATGGATGAATATCTTGTCACGTAAGCCTCGCGGATGATGACACTTTTTAGTGGATGCGAAGGGGCGCGATTATTCTCCAGAGCTTGAGTTTACCTTCCGTCTAGGCAAAAAGGTTTAGATCTTCTATTCGATCCTTTTAATGGACATTCGTTAGGTTCGTATGCGAAAGTGTATGCTTACATTTGAGCTTTTTGAGAAGGTTTGTCTCGCAAATTCTGCGCTGGTGTAAAAAGTCCCGTACACCAAAGAGTTGAAGATCAAGGGCTTCCTCTTGACGAAGTTGCCAAACCCTCGAATCGTTTTGGATATCGACATGATCCTATATTTCCGCCTTTGTTTAAATGCTTAGGGAATTTTTCCTGTACAGAACATATGACGATTTTGGATACGTGGAATTTTCGCTGTTTGATGATCGAATTTATTTATCGTTATGATTGTCTTGGAAGTATTTTATTAGTTAACGTAACATGCCGGTTTTTGTAGTGGGTATTGTAACGCTTAGGAGGGGATTTAATGCCAACCAATGTACCGCGTAAGTAGACGATAATTCGTAAGATTTCACAAATGCACTTGTCACTCTCCGACTACCTAGGCCTTAACCGATGTGTTCGAGACAACTGAGGGGACATTGCGCCCGTGACTTCTCGTAATGTTCAGCACCGACCTAGTTAAGCCAATCAAGTTCAATCTCAAACTATCTCGTTGCGGGATACTGATAAGCAACAAGTCATCACACCTAAGTCAAAGCCAGATATCGCGTAATCTTTTGCAAGGTTTGCAGCACTACGAAGGAGTGCTTCTTCGCAGGCATCCTGTCAAAATTAATACTAGATAAAAAAATTATCGCAAGATATATAAGTCTTTATTTATAAATAAAACATTACGCGTTGGAATTACTGATAATCATTCATAGTCGTCACTGATCGACGTGCCTTTTGTTTCTGCCATCAGCCAGTGGATCCAATCTTCTTCCACTTTCTTCTCCATGGTTATTTCTTGGAACACTTTGCATCTTTGAACCTTTAAACACACAAGTGGACATTAAATAATTTGTGTGCTACAGTTCGTCGTTGTTAATCTAATTTTTTTAGTCCGTTAGATGTATCACCTCTGCGAACTGCAATTTGGTGAACAGTTTTATGCTCTTTACGTTGTCCAAGGAAATCTTTGCTCGAAACTTCTTTACATTCAGCATTTCGATACCTATAAAGAGGAGGAAGAGAAATGAGAATATGTTGTTGGTAGTATTTAGTGAGCGTTAGATTATGCTTGAGTTACCGTATCGCAGCATGTGTATAACGGATTCCCAGCCATGTCCTTTCCCTCTGTTTTTTGTCACTGCGATCATGATCTCAACCTCTGCAGTCGAAGGTTCTTCTGGATCATTGAGATATAGATTTGTATCTCCAATCATGGCTTCTGAAATTCAGTATCTCGTGTCAATGAAGGACCTCGGTATAATTTGTTCTCTGACATCACCTATCTCGTTTCTTGTCTCTTCCAACTGGTGCTTGTCCAAAATGATGAAGGTACATTCTGAAAATAAATTACTATTTTTCTTGCACAATATACATTTTCTAAGGATGACTACGATGAATGCAAAAATCACCCTTTTTACGTACTGTCAGCATCTTCGTGCCAGCTTCTCTGCATACTGTATTCTTGTTCTAAGGTTAGCGGTTCCGATGCTGTGAGGCGTTGAAGTTCTGGTGATTTCATCCATTCGTGGTATCTGTAAAAGGGCCCGTAATTGTAGAACTACCTTGAATATTTATAAATGTACCAATTCAGTCTTCATAAATCTATGGCACTTGACTTATGAATTATAGGTAGCAAAAATCTTGGCTGTAATATGATTAACATAAACCAACCTTAAGACATGTTTTTCCTTGTAAGGCACCAATACTACGTTTTTCCCAGTAATTCGTGTCGACTTGTTGATCTTCATCTTCAATTAGTTGTTTTGACAGGAATATGTCAAGCCAATCGATTATCAACAGAGATGAGTTGGGAGAACGCTTTTTAAAATTCGACTAAAACAGGAACGAAGGAATTCACGAATCGTCGGTAAGCTAACGTACGAAACGAGAGGGCAGCACAAGATCGATCGCGGGATCCTGCCCGTGAGCAATTTCCCAACTCATTTCTGGTTTATAACACTACCTCTCTATGTCATTTAGTCTCTATGACTGATTCGGTTTGAAAATGTCACAAGTTTAGAAAATTTTGTTGCTAATTCTTTAGAAATTGGAACAGCATTTTAAAATATATTCGAACGGTATGTTACTAGCATTATATATTTCTGTACTAGTAGCGATTGAATATGTGTACCGTCTTTTACAGCAGGTGTTTAGAAGACAATATTCTAACCTAAAATGTAACAACTTTCTAGATAACGGATTTTATTAAGGGTAAAAGAAGTTCTTATTGTTTATTTTCATAGATGACGAAATTAATGGAATGGTTGTTCGTTGCGACTTTTTTTCTGGCTATTTGGATAGCGGCTCTAACAGGAAAAGTTCATCCGTCGCTTGCGGATGATTATCATCATATCGTTCAAGTGTTTCCAGCATTAGTCATTCTTTCTTTGGGGTTATATGCTGCTATTGTCGTTTTGTACAGAACGTTCACTTTTAACACTTGTGAGAGCGCTGCGAAGGAATTGCAACAGGTGACTTTTAATTGAAAACTAAGTTTTATGTAATTGTAATTAAATTATTTAAAAAAAGAAAGACATCAGGAATCTTGGTTTCCGTTGCAGCAAATAAAAGAGGCAAAGATGGACTTGAAGAGTAAGGGATTCGTGTTTAATGATGATTAAGTAAAAAAAGCTTGTATGTATCAAGTACTTATAAATATATAAGTTTTACCTAAAATAACACTTTATCAAACATTTTATATTTTATTGCATGTCTTTTAACGAGTTTAGAAAACTCTTGGTATGTGCTGAGTGGCTGCAAGGTTTGCACTCTGCCTTTTAATGCTAGCACGGTCTTTTTTTCAGTTCAGTGTTATTTACAGTGCAAAATATATAACTGAAAACCTTCAACTTATGGGAGTCATTTTAACACCCATCTTACATTAAGTAAGCAATTGTAATTAATTTACAGTTTAAAATGTATATCACAGGTGACAAATTTTTCTGCAAAGTCCCGTTGGCCCTCTATTCGAAAATTAAGCGAGTGAACTCCTAAGAAGTGCAACTTGCTCAGTCGGAAAAGAAGTAAACGCTTGTACCATGTCCTACCTTGATTTTGGTATGCAGTGCATGTTTTACAGAAATATAAATATTTGTTTCTGAGTAACTCCAGGATATTTAGAAAGATCCGCTATTATCAACATACTGGAGAGTTCGGTTGTAAGAAAGTTAGTGTTTTTATGTATCTGTTGGAAGAAATGTCATCGATAACGAACTTTACACCAGAGTCAGCAAAAGGTTATTACAGTATGATTATAAATACAAATACAGTACTCTTAAGATTGTTCACATTAAGTGAAAAAATTAAGAATAGTATAGTACATAGTTCCAGTTACACATTGTTTAAAATAAATCTCATAAATCTCATGAATCTCACAGCTGCCTTAACGGATGTTCTGACCGCACTGAATTCTCCTGAGAATATTCAGAAACTTGCCGAAGCTAAAGAAAATTCAGGAAATGAAATGCTAAAGATGATGCAGTTTGTATTTCCCATAGTGGTACAAATTCAAATGGATGTCATAAAGAATTATGGGTTTCCAGAAGGAAGGGATGGTACGTTCTTGTAATTATTAGTTCTTTATCTCTCGCGTGTGTTATTCATGAGAATATATAAATATATAATTAATACTTCATCGATTGAAGGAACTATTCAATTTGCACAACTGATCAGGGCTCTGGAGCGCGATGACCCTGAAATTGCTCAACTTCATGGACAAGTAAGATCTTATTTTCTTCCACCGCTCGAAGCCAATTCATTAGCAGAGGCATCTCTTTAAAATTGTAGGATTGTGTAAATATTTTATGCAAAACGTTAATTTTAAACAGAGCTAGAGTACATCTTAATCTACAATAGATTGTCATCGACCATACCGATAGAATATTTTATAATACATGTTGTATTTAATGCCTAGGTAAAATACAAAGTATACATTTATTAGGAGCATTATTTATTGTTTATAAATTAAGTTTTCTCTTTTTATAATATAGTTTACATCGATGTAGATTTAAATCTCAGACTCGGATTTCATTTCGTCAGAATTTCAGCTCAGCACTTCTCATTTCTTTCTTGGAAGCACATATCTTACCTTGTCGAATCTTAAAGCAGACTCGAAGTCCTATAATTTTTCAACCTGAAAAACATCAAATTAATGATCTAATAATCTAAAATGGAGTAATTTTTTCAAGTTGTAACCTTTCGGTTCAAACATGCTCTTCGATATGATACATTTAATCCTTTCAACGTCAATTCCGACTATACTTTATTATTATTATTATCATAAAAATATGTATAAATACATGATAAATAAACCGGTTTCATTTAGTTTTTACTCTCATATTTCATACTGTACTCGATGAAACCTACTTGAGAGTACTTGCTCAATTGTCTTGAATCGCACATTCATTCGGACACAATTTATTCTTGCATATTTCACGCTTGAACATCGGTGTGGTTAAAAAGTCATGTATATACCTTAACAAAGCGTACAATTAAAATACTCAAAAGTGTTCAAGGATCATTCTGCCGAGGAATCTCCACTAAAATTGAATTCCTCCTTGAGATTACACTTTACTCGATTTTCAAGCTTGCAATGTACAGTGCTCCACAGACTAAAATTAGAAAACAACAGGGAAAGGTGGAACTAACAATTAAATGTCTGATATATAACTGACATTAAGTACTCATGCTCAAACACACCGTTACGTCTCCAGAGAGTATCTTTACATCTCGCCATATGCTGGAACCTTGGCCCCAATCGAAACAGAAACAGATACAACTGTTTGACTATAAGTATAATAATAGTTTTATTTTATTCAATTATTGCATACATTAAATTATTCTAAAATAGTATATATCTGATTCTTTTGGAAAATAAGTAATTGCACATATTCTTACTTAATTATTTAAGCACTGGATCGCGAGTAAATGAGTGATTTAATAAGAATAGAAAGAATCGAATGATTAGCGATTAAATAAAAATTAGCTTACTTCGGGCACAGGTTTAGGAATCCGGAACACAGATTTCTATCTGCATCGGATGGTTAGTTCGAACCTTCGAACATTAAATAGAAGCGAAGGCATCGAAGGTCCAGTTAATTCATGACCGTTTAACGGGCACATTTTGTATGTTATTAAATCTTGATGGGAATACCAAGACTCCTTGTTTTAAATTCATATGAGAAATCCCAAAGTGACGGAGAACATAGTATAGACATCTGTAATTCAGGATTCCTAATTGAACCACGATTCAATTAGTCGTACCACTACAGAGCAGATAGTAACGGTGTATTTGAGGAGTATTTTCTAATGGAAACGCATCTCATATCAATGTACTTAATTTGAAAATTGTTTAAGAACTGGTCATTCCTACTGAGAAGTGGCATGCACATTTAGAAACCTCGACGGACGAGTTGTGATGAAAAAAACGTGCAACTAAGGGTACCTTGTACGCTAATTCGTCGGCAAGAATGCATCCCGTGCGAAGCAACTTAACGCCCAACAATTGTTCGATATTTAGTATCGCTTCGCCCAATTAACGCCGATCGGAGATGTATCTGTAAAAAGCGGCGATTCTTTGCCGACTGACGTACGTGTATTTGAGACGACTTTAGAAACTATCGACGACGACATTCCTTGACATAAATTGAGTACAAAATGACGCTACTTAATGCCACGAATTGTCTAAATATTATTATAAACAAACAGGCCAGATCACCGGCGATTTTTGGCGACGCCCGGTAAAGGGGAACGATCAATGGTAAATACCAAAAATAAGGTGTCTGAAAGCCTAAATTTACCTTCCAACGTTAACAAGAAAGTGCTCACACTGACGGCAAGGGGTGCCATTTAGACATGATTAAAGTGATCGCCCTATCCAAGAAATTGATCTACGATAATACAGAGGGGATACCGAAATTGTCGCCAAAAATCGCAACCACTAGTAGAACGGATCGGTAGAATTGCGGTACTCTGTACGTATAATGAGGAACGTGACGATGATTTTCTAGCAAAACCTTAGCCGCCGCGCGTGAAATACGTGCAAGGTAATTCACGTACGTGTAAAGAGCGTCTAGTAAACATATATCCGTACCTTCCCAAGATGACTTCGAACCTATGTATATATATATATATATATTTTACTGTTTACAAAAAGTCGCATATCAAAATGCATATATTTAATCTGTATTCTTTCCTTTTTTTTTTTCCACGTATTCCAGTCATGGCGGGAAGCTGACATCCTGCTAGAGCGTTCAAGTTCTTAATCGATATTTGTAGCCGATGTTGAAGAAATTTCGCACATCCATGCTAGTTCCTGGTTTGATAAATTAGAATTTTGGATGTTTAACCGAAGAGGATCCCTTGTTGCAACCCAGTGATAAATTCCTCTAAACAAAGACCTTTCGACCGTCGACTATGATTTTCGATTTCACTCCCTTGACAGAGAGGCGGGTAACTGTCGTAAGTTAGATACTTTTGAAATCAAATACAGCGCCACTTCTTGTGAATAACGTGTCGCAGGGTCCTCGTGTTAGTACGTTTTATGAGGGTAAAAGTTATGTTTTACGATGAGCGTACGTCATTCTTTCAGCGATATCCTCAAATAATCTTGAAACCACTATTATCTGCCTGGTAGCAGCGCTAGTGATAAACTGCCAGTATTTACAGAGCAGAAGGAGAATGTTCTTGAAATGCATCACTGATAATTCCCTTTGTGATAGCGATATCGGTACACTGCTGTCATCTGCAGAACAGGTAGCAGTGGCGCGAGAGTATGGACATCGACGTTGTACTGTAACAGTATATTTGGTTTCAAAAGTATTTAACAATAGTTCGTCAGGCCTGTGCAAATATTTCGACGCGCCGTCAAAGCATTTATCGCAAAGCTTAATTCTGACCGATTTATAAATTAATCATTGGACTCGAACGTCAAATTGGACGAAGCGGTCACGCATCGATTCGCACAGGCCTATTAATTACGTCTCCATTTCTCGGTACGCACCGAAAAGAAATCTATAAAAGTCGGCAACACTCAATCTCTATCAAACTCGATTAAAGGAAGACAACAGTGAAATATATTATCAAAATAGATCAAAAATAAATTTTCTTTACAAAAGAATCCCGACTCTCGAAAGGCGTCCTCACCACCGACATACTATTAACATCAGGAACGTTTCTAAAGACTGTATTAAATATCTCCCCCTCCGAATTTTCCAACGCCCCCTTCACGTTCCTAATGTTAAATGACGAATACATCCACAATCGTACTCAGAGTAGATTCCATCGTACATTGAATTTTGTACCCGACCCAACCTAGCGCTTAACAAATTTCACCGACGTCTCCCCATAATTCAACTGAAACTGAATCAAGTGTCACTCGGTTACTTAAAGCAGCGATTCTACGAGCTCCAGTCAATCGAATTCCGTCCGATTTCTCTGAGAACCACGTAGCCAAGCCATCAAACGCGATCAGACGATTTCAAAGGCATGATATCTTCGGTCCAGCGTGCGTACACCCGAGCAATGAAACATTAAATCCGATCGATTACTTTAGATATCGCACATGTATCGGCTCCTGCAAGACTCGTGGAAGGCCTAGGAAGAGCCTAGCTCCAAGTTGCCTCTAGCATCTGCCCCGCCACGAGATTTGAGGTGGCATGATCTTGGACAACAAACGGTCTTAAATATTGAATTCCGTTGCGGAGTAAATTCGTCCAGGTCTCCCGGCGAGTCTTGCAACGAGTCTCGATACGAAACCACGTCGACTCGACAATTGTCGTCCAGCGAATGTCCCAAACATGGCGAAGTTTGTACTCGGTCCATTTCTATCGCCCTCCACAGCCA
Organism: Orussus abietinus; assembly: GCF_000612105.2. Taxonomy (NCBI): domain Eukaryota; kingdom Metazoa; phylum Arthropoda; class Insecta; order Hymenoptera; family Orussidae; genus Orussus; species Orussus abietinus. Next base: position 185,373 of record NW_019394276.1, on the reverse strand, counting down.
CGTGGACGGGAAGGCATTCTGAGTTGAGGCGCGCCCTCGGGATCCTCGAAGCTCCGTCATAGTTTGCGGGATGGCTGAACTGTGATCTCTCGATATGACCTTCCTTTATCGTAATTGCAATCCTCGGGAATTTGAGGCCAAGGCCAAGACCGGATAGGTCTTCTCAGTGCTGGGCCAGGCTACGAGAGGAATGGATTGGCCGCCGTGCTGGGACTGGCCGTCCATGGGTCTTGTCTGATCTGGTTGATGCTCGGACGCGCTGGGGGCGCCACGCTCGCGAACGGGTTCGCCGAAAATGATGTGCTTGCTGGAAATAGAGTTAATTTACCTCAATAATTGCTATCACTTGGCATTATCAACCACGTGTTACGTGAGAACAATAATACAGCTCTTCGAAATAGGCCTAAGAGTTCGGCATTCAAGAAACCAGATCAACCGTTCGCATATTTTATCAACCGCGCAGGATTCATATCTAGTGACCGAAGACAGACATGCTTTACCGAAAGCGGTTGAAAAACCATGCTCGCATGCGGTATCGTCAGTGGGTGCATGCCGTACTCACGCATTTATTTCCAATGAAATGCTGTTTTATAAAGAAAATAAGCGCATTAAGTCGTTGGGTTGGTGACCTTTGACGTAAGCTGTACGTGTAAAAGGCCCACCGAGGACCGTGTAAAATTCGTGGCGGCGATGAGCAGTTTCTTACGTGGAGTTTGTGTCGACATAATTTTAAGGGGGGGAACCACATTAGGATGTTAAAAACAAACGGATTTTCTTTTTTATTATATAAATTGTTAGTATAACTATTCAAGAATACGTTGCCAAAATTTCAAAGCGATATTCGGTTAATAATAAATAGTAATAATTAAATTAATTATTCACCATAAAAAAAATGCATAAAGAACGGCTGAAAATCAGCCTCCTAATGTGGTTTCCCCCCTTAGCAGGTATTTTTCGTAGGCGGCCGAGATACCAACCTGCAGGTGCAGGAGCAGCGGGCTTGACCGTGGAGGTATTCACAAGATTGTCCAAATTGACGAGCGCCGAGTTTTCCCCGAGGAATGATTGCGGCGTCTTCTTGATGGCTCCGGTGCTAACCAACAGGCTGTCCCCAACTCCTGTCAAGTCGAATGGATCCGCCGTTGTCGTACCTCCTTTAATGATAATTAAAGAGAATCCTATTATCTCCTTATCCTGAATTCTTAAAGGTTAATTCACGGGTACTTCAGAAAAAGGTATCAAGGTCTCACCATTGTTTACAAGCTGCGGACTTGTGCCAACCTTGTTCCTATTGCTGATCACGTCGAACTCGTCTAGATCCCCAAAAGAGGGGCTTGCGACATTGCCTTGGTTCTGAGCAGAGAAATGGTTAAAGCTGGTCATGGATCCATTGAACCCGTTACTGGCAGTACCGAAATTAGCACCGGTCGACGGTGGCAAGTTGAAGCCGATGTTCTGCGGCGATTGCGCCGCGAACCCGATATTCTGAGTTAGGCTGGAATTGCTGTTAAATGATGGCGATGTCGACGTAATGCCGGAGGTCTCGGTCGTTGTAGAGGGCGACGGAGACCACGGATCTACGGTGCGAGGTGACGCCACCGTGGCCGGCGAGGGTGCAGGTGCAGGTGCTGGCGCCGGCGCCCGCCACGGGTCAACCGCGGCTGCTGAAAATAATTTATAATATAATTATAAATTACATCTCTAATTCGAGACACGCACCCTACGATTATGTGAAATCAATCACCGGGGCATTATAGAAAATATAAGTCACCGAGAAAGGCACGACGAGGGCAGCGGAACAAGAAAGGAAGGCGCGTTACCTGAGACAGATCCTGATACCAGAAATCAAGAAGGATGCGAGAACATGAAAAAGATAAATAAAATACACCGAGCTTAAAAACAAACGTAAATCAGCACAAGGGATCATTAGGAATAACCACTCTTTTGGAATTTATTCGACGGACTACTCTATACCACGATATACTCACTTGGTCGTTGAGAAGGTGCCGGGGTCCAGGGGTCTATCTGTGGCGAAGCGGTACTCGTTGGAACGCTCCATGAATCGTTCTGCTGCTTGAAAGAAAACGCACAAAAATACTGATGTATCTTGAAATGAGCTCGGGTCACGTACATTTACGGGTCTCGGGGTATGATCTCACAGAGGGGAAAATAAAATTACAACTCGGATAAATAACTAGCTTAATAGCCTATGAGGGTAAGGACAGGACAGCCATCACTATTCATCTAACGAATAGCGTAGAGTGTCTATGTACAGCAAACAACCATGAATCTCTTTTTACTAACGTAAATTGACATACCTGAGACCTATACAACACGGATAAATCCAGTGACTATCGATCGACATGCAAACATTATTTAACTTTGTATAAAACATGCAATTCCACGCGTGTCTCGGATTGATAATTTATTAACGCGTTAATTATTGTCGATTTCTCTTACCTGTGGTCTAGGAGGAGGCGCAGTAACGGGAACTCCCCATGGATCGGTTTGAACGGATCCGCTGGCTTCTCCCAAATTGACGTCAAGTAAGTCGAGCATGTGACTTTGCTTCTCCGTTATGGGTGCTCTGGAATTATAAGGTACTCGATATAACTTCAATATTTCCCTTGGATGTATGCGTTGTACTTTGCATGGACAATTCCGAGTCTTACTTGAAGTCTTGTTGGCTTTGACTTAGCGCCAGCTGTAATCTAACGTCATCACTGCGCCTTCTCTGTTCCTCTTGCTCAGCTTCCTCCCTGGACATGGCGAGTGCAAGTTGCAGCTGCAATTCTTCCTCCCCGACAGTTTGGGGCCGCGCGGCTTCAAGTTCGGCTGCTTGAAATTCCAAAGTGATATTTTTTTTATTTACAAAACGGTACGTTTCCTCTTAAATTTAATCGAAACAAGAAAAAAAAAAAGGGAGCATTCAGGGGATCGCGACATAAATTATAATACCGGTTGTCTTTAAATACGAACACGGATCCTCGTGAATTTGCATTTCGAGCTGAAGTTAATTTCACGAATTCAGGGTTTGTCTACGGACTGCAAAAAAATTGGGAAAAAAGGAAAGTGAAAATATACTCGTACGTCTCGACGTCGACTCCGCTAAACGGCAAGGTTCCCAATCTGGAAACTGGAAGAAAACAAAGAAGACATTACAATTTTGTCCGACCACGAAGAATCTCTATAAATTTCTGGCAAGGTTCTCAATTCCGAGATACACGGATCCGACTTGTTACGCCACTTCTGAATATATTTCTTTCTCTTTGATATGTTAGTAGGGGAAGGACATTCTTACGATGACAATCTACCGGGCTTACATCGCTACTAATTGGCGATACCGTTTCTATTCCATCGCTGCCAAAGCCACTCGGCGATTGGGCACACTTTTCTTTGGCCTTCAATGATTTTGCTCTCTCATTCCTTAATCTTTCGTCATCTTTTAATAAGGCCACTATTTGCTTTGCTTTCTCCCGTACGTTGATCCCCTGGTCCTTATGCCCCTCCATGTATTGAAAATCTGAAGAGGAATAAACGCGTTTATTTTGTTATTCACTAATGACGCCGCGATCTCCATCATCTAAAATATCCAGCAAAGCCTATCCATACCTTTCAGCGTCTGGATAGCAAAGATATTCTCCTTGCATTGCTGGGCTACCTTTTCTGACCCGGTTTTGATAAGGCAGTCGAGAAGAAGTAAGGCTTTGTAGACGTGCCGCCAATTTTTCCCGTGGTCGTTTAAGCGTTTCCAAAGCATCTGCATGATCTCCGTGAAAGCAACGACGTTGTAGGTCAAGTCGGCGATCTCCGCCATGAGGGTGCTACTAGGACCCCAGGGATCATTGCTGGTAGCTTTTCGCACAGCTTTCTGCAAAAGGGAAAATAAAATAGGTGCACCTTGTCCAGTGGCGATCCAGTCTTCGAACAATTTTTATAGTCCATCGGACTGGCATGACCTGTACCAGTTAATTAAACTCAATCCAGATGATAACCGGCAGGGTCTTAAAAAATTTATTCTAATTAATTCAGGCTAATTACCTGAGCATTACTGTAGTTGTGAGCGAGGTTAACGATATCTCGCCTGATACCCGCTAAATTCACTTGCATGACGTCCTGGCCTTGTCTTCTCATCTGTAACGTAATACAGCAAGGGATGAAATTACGTCGCAACATGAGTAGAGAATCGATAATTAAGGCGCGACTCATTAAACCGTTGCGCAAATTTTCTCTCCTAGACAAAACTTATTACCAGTAAAGGCGGTACACATCGTGCCGCTACGGAACTATCCAGTAAATCCATCAAATATCGGACAAACGCATCGCATGCTCGTCGTCCCAGGGGTTTCAATTATTTGTCACGTTAGCACAGCTATTTTCGCAACCCGTTTAATTGCCTCGGTACAGTTAATTGTCACCTCGATTACGTGCTCTCCAATTGCCCTGTACAACACGTCGTGTCGTTTTTCTCTGCATTAGGTCGACCCCGGACGGTGCACCACCAACGCAAACCACATTTACGCACGACGTTGCGTACCTTATCAGCCCATTAGCATGCTTATCAATTCAAGCGAACTTATAGTTATTGTCGACCCTCCACAGACGGACGCGATCGATCGAGGAGACCAATCGGCATCGATCTAGGCAGTAAAGCGGCATTCTAAAAACGCTATTCCCAACGTCCGACGTCTTACTAAACGACCTTCCTCGTAATTGCGGTGGGACGTGAATCATGAAGATCACGTTGAAGAAGTTGGAAATGCAGAATAACAAGGTACACGAGGCAAGTCTACGAATAAAACGCATCTATTATATAGGAAAAGTGAACCAACGAATCCCTGGAAATGCATCCAAGGTCCAAAGGAGAGAGAAAAAAAAAACTAGAAAAATATCCGCAGAACCCAATTGCACCGTTTACTCCGAAACGGGAGAAAAAAAAGACGCATCTTGGAAATCCATCCCTGATGTTGGGAAAAATTAGAAGAACAAATTGGTCGTAAAAAATTCCTCGGAAACCAATTGCAGCGTTTACTCCGAAACAAGATAAAACGATCTCAATTAACCCCAGGCGGGAAATAAATCTGTCGGGAGTCGGCCTATATACTCGGCGTTTAACGAGACCAGATTTCGCGTCCAGGTTTTTCGTTATCTCTCTTACGTACTCTTTGTACGATTTTCCCAGAGCCGGGGCCGCGAATCTCGTCCTTCGCGTTCATCGCTCTCGACGCGATCATGATGCGATCCATGCAAGCGATGTTCATCACGTCGAAGGCATGAGTGTTTAAAGAATTGGCAAAGACGATCGTTAAGATATTGATTCGACGATTGATTCCCTGTCGATGCACTTGTCTCGAGGGCAAACACTCAACTGTTGAGCGCCGTTGCATCCGCGTAGTGCGAACCGCCAACATGGAGGGGAAAACTGCGTGCAATTTTCAATTACGGGTTGCATCGTACCCTGTAATTGCAGCGTATCGAGAGAGCCCGATTTAAATCTCTCCGACAAAGCGCGTCTTGAAGAAGGCGTCGTCGAGGATTAACGACTCCGTTATCCGCCGATAACGCGCCGAAACCCGCTACCTCAGCATACGCATGGTATAAGTACAATATAAGTACAGTTTACGCAGGTTGCGTGACGCATGACTGTCGGCGTCTCAAAAGTTAGAATTTTCTGGAACAATTTCTTCATGCACCGATTGTCACCATAGATGCATCGGTACTGGGAATAAAAATTGAGTAGAAAAGGAAGAAAAATTTAGAGATATTACGGTGTAAGATGAACCTGACCCAGAGCCTTGTCGTTGATGACTGTTCTCTGTTCGACGAACGGAATCCTGACAAGAATCGGTCAATGGATACAATTGCATAACGGATAAGGAACTCCTTAAATCCAGCTAATGTGCTCCGGAACAATTGCAGGAAAAACACCGTAGAGGTGTTTTCTTCTGGCGAAAGGGAAGGAAATTATGGAAGCATGGAAGTTCAAACTTTCTCCTTGAGTAATTGATCGTTCACCTAAAATGATACGAAGCGTTGAATTAATAGTTGAGTTAAGGAGCTTCCGGGAAATGTTAGCTGTTTAGAGGATTCTCACCGTTAGTAATTGTTCATTGGTATAGACGTTCGAGAAACTCTCAGGGTTAATAGGCTTCGTGAATGCTGGAAATTTAGGTCATTGCTATCGAGATGTCGACGAAACGAGCGGAAAATGAAGGTGTTTCCATGAAGACAAGAAAACCTTTATACTAAAGGAGAGCCCACTCGATTCCAGCGAAATCTCATGAAAGAGGAGGTAATCAAAATAATTAGCAACGCTGCGGAATGGAACTTCGAAGCAACGTCTTTATTAGGAATAGAGAGCCAAAATAAGAAAATGCATTCGGCGAGATACCTCTTTAAACGTGTCCTCCATCGTTTGAAAACACTTGCACACTGTTAGTTTATCTTGAATGTGAAAGATTGATGTTAAACTGTACAAAAATGGGATTATATACCCTCGACTAACGATATATACACGGGCTGGAAACTATTATAGGGCTTCTAGCATCGATGTAATAGACTTAAATATACCATTGACCATGAACGTATTGATCCTTTCACAAATTAACAGTTTTTGACAAGACCAATAAGTTTTCTACTCCTATGTATAAAAAAAAAGGAAATGAGACTGGTTCAATAATAAAAATAAAAATATATAACACAGTAAACACAAAACTCTTGCAAACGTAGAAAATGACCCATGGTCATAACATTTACGATGCTGTCAATAATTTTCAGGGGAAGTAAAACAAATTGGTAGATCGAAAACAAAGGTTACGTTGTTTATTATCTCGTCAACGCCCTTCCTGTATGGAAAAATAAATAATAATAAGAAACTGTTCTCTGCCAATCTCTTCAGCCATGCTCCAACAACCCGGAAGAGTGTGATAAAAGAGTGATTCGACAATTGGTCATCCAGTCACGATCACTGGATTTCGGAGTAACGTGCACACACAAAGTCAATCCGATACCAGGATGTACTTATGTACGGTTAGGTGCATAATGGAAAGTGCGCTTACATGGCCTAGCCTGGGGAAAGAGTGAGACTGATCAAAACGTGATACGTCAATTTTGTTGAGTGACGTCTCTCGTGTTCTCGCACTCGAGATTCACGTCGCGACGCCGTCACTCGACGGTCACGAACGGCACATTAATTTGGAGTACTGTCCTGGAGACGACCAGGGCGAGAACAAACGCGAGAACTCGTAGAAAAAGCACTCCATGGAGCGCTAGTTTTTCCCGTACTCCGGTACACCTATTGTGCACATAGTGACCGACTTAACGCCGCTAACCGTTAAATAACCTCGCTGGAATCGCACAATAAGAGTCGGAGCTCACCTTATCGTAAACTTGAAAATTGACACAAGAGCTGCGACCGAAACGAAGAACGAAGGAACATAGGAAAATTATGACAAGTCCGTTCACAGGCACAGACGAAATAGCTGCGACAATATCCAAGATGGCGGCCGAGAGTATTCCCGTTCCAGTGGTTTATGCTCTAGCGGGAACACGAGAGAACGTTCGGACGGAGTTTCTCATTCTGTCCGATACGCGACGCCACTGCGAAGTGGCATGAGCGTCGATAAGTTAATAATGCCGAAACTAACAGGAAAGGGAAGCAAGAGGCGGTAATTAAAGAAATTCGTTTATAAAATTCACGGCATGCACCATTAATGCCGTCTTGAAGAACTTCAAGTACAGTTACAAAATTTCCAAGGAAAACTGATAAAACCATGGTAGCCGCCATTACTAGAAGTCAGATGGCGCATTCGAGGATGCGAGATTTCCTACTTTCTCCACCGAGCGCTGCACAAATGAAACCACGAAAACGGAGCGAGAGCTCCCTACTCATCTTTATCCGTGACTATTCGTCGAAATCGAGTCGAGATGAAACTTGGTAGAGTTTTGCTGCAAGTACATATGTACACGTTTGCATACGCTTAGAAATAAAGAACCTGTGAACATGGGTCGAACGGGCGATTTTCCGGTACCGGGAGACGGAGACTATAAAAGCCTGAGCGCACGCCCGCACGTCATTTACTCTCGGTCCGCCGAAGGGTGAGGGTCGATCCGGACGCTTCTACCTTCGTTCTCAACTTCCATATCAAATATTTAAACATTCGGTAGTTTTCAAAACTACTATTTAAACTAATATGTTAGCCCGACAGGTGGATCATTTAATCGAATCCCTGAAATTATGAATGTTTGAAGTTCGTTGAATATTCTCTCGGTCTTTTCGACGGCTTTACTTTTATCGGTACATACTCAGCATTAACGTGATAGCTGACGATGCTCTCTCTCCCACCGCTTTTAAAAAGGTCCGCGAATGGCCTGCGGCGAAATGCATTTTCCTTGCGCCGTCTAGTCGCCCCTCTACGTACCTCCGTGTCCCGCGGCGACTCGCGCATACCCGAGGCCGGGCCGAGCGGGCCCGTACCTGACGCACGACGAGGCACTCGCGCACGCGCAGAACAAGTGCGGGCCTCGCGCGCGCAACAGGTCGCGACTGGTTGCGCGTCACTGTCGGAATTCGAGTCGCGATCGGAGAGTCGTCGAGGGCGGAGCGCGCGTCCACGTGTCTGGCCCTGTCACGCGGTCGCGAGTGACCGGGAGGCATCAAAAAGCTGATCCTACGTACATTGCGTCAATAAGAAGTGCCTATATCGAGTACCTTGAATACTTCGAGTGGACATCTAGACGCGACTTCATCCAGGCCAAGAAAGCACCGGCAAATTCCTGGGAATTCTGACAAACTCGAGAGGTGCGCGCTGTCCGGCGGTACCTGCGAGTACCTGCGCTCGTCCGACCGGCGCGAAGGCGTAGCCTTGACGGGCGCCAGTCAGTCCGCCGCGCGCATACCGGTGCGGAGGTGCGCGCGCAAGCTTTCCGCTAGATCGAATTCTCCGCCGATCCGCGCCCGGATCCTCGAAGAGTCCGCGCGCCCACGCGCTCAGCGTCATTCGGCTGCTCACCTGCTCCCGTGAGTCCCTTCACCCTGTGCCGGTGGGCCGATCAGACCCGATCAGGCCCGACCGAACCCGATCGGCCCGGTCGAATTCTCCCGACCGGAATCGCCCAAGCGCCGGAGGACCGGCCTCGCCTCGCCTCCCATTGGCCAATCCAGCGGCCGGCGACGCATGCGCACCCCGGCACCCTCGCCGCTGTCGCACGAGACTTCGGATCGCGAGGATCGAGGGAACCGTGCTCCTGCCAGGACTACTCTGGCATTCCGCTGCGCGAAACCGTAAACACCGTGAGTTCGCCTCCATTCTTTGTTTACGCGGCCGAGTTTAACCCCTTCGAGACTCGCTCGGCGTCGGTTTTTATATAATCCAGTTCGTTGAATTTTAGCGTCGCGTCGTTCGTTCCGCCAAGGAAGACGGTGAGAGTGCAAAGGATCGCCGCAGACGCAGGTGGTTTTTCGTCGAGGTGCATGCCGCGGCGGAACAGACGTCGCGGTTGAACGCCCGATGGGGCACTCCGCTAAGCATCGCGCGGTACCATGTCTACGACGGACGTGGCTCGCATCGCGACGCCTCAGCTCACCGCCACCGATCTGGAACCGGGGTGAGTGTGTAAATCCGAGCCAGCTGATTACAGCCGTCTTAACACTTTGCAGAGCGGTGCCGAGGATGAAAGTTGCGGCCCTATTTCGGAGATTCTTTCATTTTCCAAAAGTTAACTCTGGCCAGGCTGGCGCGCTACTCGGTATGGGGAATTTTATATCAAGATTTTAAACAGGATTAATTTTTTTTTTTTTTAGTCAATCAGGGATACGTGGATTTTTGCCCCTGGTGGTAGGGTTTCTTGAGAATTGTATTTACTTTCTTATTTTTTATTTATAGTGTACCATTAACGGGCTCAAGCTCGGGTCGTTATATTAACGGTTATAACGGGGATCGCGGAAGCTACTTTTCGGCATTCCTGGGGAACATTTATTTCCTCCTGAAGAGTCCGCTAGGAACAGAGGAGAAACCTAGGGAAACCATTTGCAGCCCGCTAGGGGGAATCGACGACGACCGTCTACGCTTCTCCGTGAACGGAATACGTAAACGGGGACCATCTTGGAAAATCCCTCATCGATACTTCCCGGCATGGGTTGTGCCTCATAAAGGACTCGTACGTTTGCGTACTCGGTGACTACTCGCGTACACAATGTTAAGATACTCGGCTCGTCATAGAGATCGCGTCGGCTTAAAGTCTGGTCTACGGCGATCCGTTCATTCTTAAATCGGATCGTAAACAGACGGTTGGTGTACGCGGAATTGTTACGTATTTACCTTCTTTCAATGCCGGCAATCTGGGCACTGATCATTACCACCGTAAATATTTTATGAATTCGATATTTCATTCCATGTATTAAAATTCATACATGTTCTATGTCGAGGTTCAACGGTGATGATTTTTTTTTTTTTCTCTTATGACGTGTTCGTCTTGCTTTACTTTAGAAAAGTCGATATCGCCTATCGGACGGGATTAATCAAACTTTCTCCTTTGGCTATTTCCCGCTATATCATTAAATGCCCGTCGTACGAGGAGCTTTTTCTCCCTCGCGCCATTACGATCTCGAATACTTTTGATAACGAGCCAAAAGTGCTCCACCTATGACTTAGATTTAATTTTCTAGCCGCGACCCAGGACGGGTTTTCCCTCGGGTTTATTTGTGATCCGAAAGCAAGCGAGCTGGATCGAACGGATCTATTCGATCCTTCAGGATGGACTTTCTTGAAATGAATTCTTTTATATTATTCTCTGTTCAGGTTATCTTGTCACGAGGAGCGCATTTTGAACGTGGAGAAGTCAGGAATCGGCGACCGGAGGTCGATCGAGGGTGGAAATATTCCCAAATTCCGGGGATCCCTCTTCTCTCCGGGTCTTGGTCTTAATCCCCGGTTAATCGGGATTTTCATCATCCGCGTACGGAATGACTGCGGTTAATCCAGATGCAGGGCTCCCTCGAGCAACGCGGAAGAAGTGAAAACGCAGGACGCGTGCAGCCAATCGTTGCAGTTAACCGCTGCCGGATCTGGCCTGTGATTAGCTGATAACCACCTGCAGCGTTTTCACTTGTTCCTGGCCTCGTACTCCCCGATTAAGAAAATCCACCGGGGAAGGACATTACGTCGAGCGTAATTCAGAACGCAGTCGGCTCGCGGTTTCTCCTTATCGGATTTGCACCTCGCGCGATAGGTACTCCATTAATGGAGGTTCTCCTATTTTTTCCTAATTATTTCACGCGTGATAATTAATCGTAGGAAGGATATCCTGGAGAACGCGAGTAGAATTATGGATCACGCTGTACGGCCGGCTCGTTTCTTTTCATCCCGTCGAGGAAACCGGACGAAAAGCGTGTCGAAATCCCTAGCCAAACCGAGCCCAATGACCGGGGCTGACTCTTGACTCTCGGTGGTCTTTCTCAATGTCAATGCGCGAACACGCGTCGACTGACTTCCTCGGAAAGGACGTTGAACGAAGGCGCGCTACGCGGATGTACATACGGCGGCGATAATGCTCGTGATGCCGTACGCGTATGTATATTTCTTTCTAATTCCGGTTTTGTACTCTTATAGGAGAGTCGAGGGGAAATGGAGTCTTCCAGGTGACCCGACAGGATTGGGAAATCATTTTTTATCCTCGACTTTGTCGGATTCCTTCTTCGGTCCCAGGCGAGGCTGCGACGTGTTCCCTTGATCTTCTATTTATGTGAGACCCTGCAGGACCGTTTTACTATGCGCTCGACACGTCTCGTCGTATGGGAACGGAAACCGGTCTCTCGACTCGGATTCGAGAACCTCGCGCCGACGATCGACCCCAATTTTCGGCCTCTATCACCACGTGGTCCACGCCGAGCCGCTTATCAGTCGGCTGGCCGATTCTTTGGCCTCTAGAGAAATTTCCACCTCGCTCGGAACGCCCAGGAATCGAGGAGGATCGATATTTTTTAATGCTTTCTGCCGTGGAGGTCTTCCACGGTGTCCGATTCCTGAAATATTACACCCGCGCCTCCTCGTCCTCTTGCGCGAAGTTAACAGAAAAGAATTATGCATTCTTGTATTTGTGACACATGTATACGCGGTTAGTGTACGTGCATTGCGAAACGTGGATTTCGTCGGTATCGACCCTCGCTCGTGTTTCTTTTTACCTCGTTACCTCCGGGAAGTGATTAATTAGAATTTAAATATAATTTTGTCATGTCCGGCCGGGGGGGCGTGGATTAATAAGAAAGGCGATCGGGGTCTGAAGTCAATTTCCGGGTGGTCGATTTTAATCGGATCGATATAACCTTGTAAAGCGGAGTTATCTCGATTTTCTTTCACTCCGAGGATTATTCTTGTAGAAAGCGAGGCGGGAAGCGGTCGTTAATGTCATTGCCTGTACACACGTGGGGAGCGCGCACACGAGTGCAGGTTCAGGCTCCTCGAGAGTCGAACCTTAAACCCTAAGGTTGAAATAACGGTTCCCTCCGCGTGTACGTACACCCGTGTATAGAACCCCGTACGTGTAGGTGCATACCTACCTACGGGGAATCGCCGTTGCGATTCCTGCCAGCTGCAGCGGCTGGATGCAACGTCGCTCCTCTCGCGGTGCATCCTGCAGGACTCCCTCCGACCAGTCGCATTAATCCTTTCCGCTCGTAGAAAGGCGAACCAACTCGATTGGGATTTATTATACTCGATTGTGAATTTTTATTATTCCTTTTAAACGAATTTTTGGTTAAGCTACTCGTGGAACTAACGTGGAACTCGCTCGATTGCAGGACCGAGAAAAATGCCGGAGGACAAGAAGCGGAAAAGTCACGCCCAGGTTGCGACGCACGATTAGCGCGATTGCCCGTCGAGAAGGTGATCGAAGGAACGGGCAAATCGCCGGATGTTGGAGTTCCGCCTACGCGGTCGGGCCGCGGAATCCGCGACGGCCGGGACCACGCGGATTCCGTCGGCGAGCGTCCGAGACGCGTTCGGCACGACCGGGATGCGTAAAGAAGCGGGGCATATGCGATTCCGTTAGTCTCGAAGTGCAGGACGCACTTAGGCCGTGAGCCCCGGGTTAGGTCGAGCGGAAATCCCGCGCGTTTTCGCCCCGCGTAGACGGAGGCATTCGTGCGTCACCGTCGCCGGGGCCTCTCGGCCTTGGCTCCTCCGAGGTCCCCGCGGGTGTCTCTCTTTGTCGCGTAGGTGCCTGCGGGGAGGCGCGGAAAAGTTGGTCACGAGATGGGAAAATGTGGGAGAGGCCGCGGAAAGAGAAGGAGGACGGAAATTAGAGCGGGAGGCAGGGAGGTACGTCCTGTGCGAGCGTCGAAGTCTCCGAGAGCCTCCTCCCGTTTTTCGACATTTCTCGGGGAGGACGGCTTATATTTACGATTTCCCTAAATTTCACCACGGACGAAATAGAGAGGAAAAGGGGGAAAACATGAGGGGGGTTTCCTTCTAGCGCTTGCAATTTTATTTTTTCTTTTAAACGAACCGGCCCATCTCGTCTTCCTAACTCCTCTCCGCGGAGACCTCGAGATCTCTTTCTCTCTCTTTGACGTCCTCCGGCCCTGCGGACGGCCACCCACTCGGCCACTTTCTAGAATCCAATTTATATATCGCCGAGAGAACTGCCCTCGATACTCTCGTATATAAGAGAGCATCCGGCAAAAACGAGGGCCGCTCGTTACAACGGGACGCGCAATGCGCGACCCTCTTTGTCTCGTGACTGGCGAAAGACCGCGGCCGGATCTTCTCCCCGGTCGCGTGCATCCGCCATGGCGGAGCCCTACTACGGGGCGAACGGGTCACGCGAATACTTTTATGCGTTACGCGGAACCCCGAGAAAGGTGCGACGAGGTGCGAGAGAGGAGTCTCCGTTGCGGGAACCGTTCCGACTCGCGGGGTGAAAAAATGAGGCGGTCGCCGTCCAGCCGAGTGACGTCGCGGTTGCCCGCGTGGGACGCCGTCTCTCCCTCTCTCTTTCTCTCGCGGATCTTCTCGGATGGCGCGTAGGCCGAGAGGAGGAGAGACCAAAGAGGTCTCCCGAGGGGACCTTACGAAACTCACGAGATATCCCGCTTTACGGCGTTGCGTGGCGTTAGAGCCGGTATCGGACGGCGTCGCACCTCTTATACTCGACGTTCCTTCATGTTGCACGATTTTTTACGATATCCCATTACGTCGACCCGGCATGACAATGGCATTTCGAGGGTCCGTCATCTACGAAGCTTTACTTTCGAGCCAGGTGCACCGAATCATCTTAAGAATCCACGTGGGGGTCGTGGAATTTCATTTTTATTAGAGACACTGGTGAAATGGAAATTATTGACGCGCCGCGCCCGTGTGCGACACTCGGCGAGCTTTGTGTGACGCCCGACGCGCTCTGTGCGACTCGTTTTACCTGGCGCCCCTCGGAGAGGTAGGGGGAGCACCTAGGTCGACTCGGTGCACCTCGGTTCGGCTCGGAACGCCCCCGCTATCCGAGCCGGACCGAGTGGTCTCGGGTTCGAGAGATCGAGCGGGGAACCGAACTCGCTCGGCTCGGCTCGCGATCGGCCAGACCGAGCCGCGCCGCGCGCCGCAGACGAGCCGAGACGAGCTCTTCTCCCCGAGTAAGAGTTGCGCCATTAAACGCCGATCGGAGTGATCGACCGATCGATCGACTTATCGAGCCCTTCGAGTAGTGACGTCGACAGTGCCGAATCTCAAGCCTGAGAGAATTGTGCCGAATCGTAGCGAGATATCGCAGTGACTTTTCCCTCGATTTTTATCGATCTCCACCGATAAGAGATTACTCGATGAATCTCGAGAGCGAGCCCGCGGACGTCCACCCAGAAATGTAGAAACGTCACAAGCCGAATTCGATTCGATGATCGATAGTCGCCTCAGCTATTGATCTTTCGAATCCCCCCCTCCCGGTATTATGCAAATTCGTTGCATATAGATATTTTTAGCCCGGTTTATTTATTTCCTCGCAGAAGTCCTTCGTCGAAGTGTCGGCATGAAAATGAGAGATGGCTCGTAAAGGTGACCGTTTTCGACCCTGAGGTGACGTTTATCATTCATGGAGAGGATTATTTATTTATTTATTTTTTTTTTTATCGATAGTGTTCTCATCGAGACCTTTTAAACGGGTATCTTCGATTTCATCGAGATCTCTATCGAGGAACTCTGCAGGGGCGCATCGCTCGAGGAGATCTCTCGTTGGGGAACGTCTTCGGCGAGAAAGAGGAAGCGTGTCAGAGTGTGGCGTGTCGGGCATGACCACACGGGCGTAGTTTTTTGCGGGGTGAATCACACCGAGATATTGCGGTTGAACGGGATCTTCTGATAGGCCGCGATGCATCGCCGGTGATGCAGCGGAGATGTCCGACCGAAGTGGCCCGCAAAATAGCGCCGCTCCCTTCCTGTGCTCGGCGGATAAATAGATAGATAGATCCTCGTTTGTAAGTTTAATCCCGTCGCCTGCACCTTCGGCACCTGCGAAGTGAGCGCAGGTTCCGGTCGGTCGGCTGCACCGCAGGGACTCGATTTAGACATTTAATTTGAAAAATACCAACGTCAGTTTCCAGCCGAGCATTAGATCGATCTCTGCGGAAAATTCAATCGATCCCCAATGCAAATACTCCCCCAAAAATGACACGTGGTCGAGTTTTTCCCCATTTCACTCGCCGACCGGTGAACAATTATCTATGTTTCTTTTTCTCTCCCAAGGGATGTAACTTATTTCTTTCTGCGATACAAAATTGCGGTATGAAAGTGTCGTCTCTGTCTCAATTTTTCTAAGACTCTTTTTTTTCTGTTGTTTCTTATTTATTTATTTTTTTTCTTATCATTTTCAGGAGGCTGAAGTCGGATCCCACGTGGTCGCGGCGCCGAGGCACGGCGAAGCCGGAGGACCCGAGCCTGGCCAGGACGGGCAGGTGCTCGAGATGCGGCCAGACGACGGCCTACCTGGCCGGTAGGCAGAGGACGTCCTGTCCCAGGTGCCGGTCCAAGGTGTGCAGACAGTGCCAGAGCTGCAGGCCGCCCGATGAGGGCGAGGGCGTCGGGCCCGAGGGGCTGTGCACCGTGTGTCGGAAACTCGCGTGAGTGCATCTCCGTATCCTCGGAACGGCGAAATTCGGATCAGTATGCCTGATCGTAATTCTCGCCTCCTCTTTCTGCAGGGAACTGCGCGCCGTGACCGGCGACGAGTGGACCTTCGAGGGCTCGAACCTCGGGAGAGCATCCGGGCGGAGGAGCTCGCCGTTGGACGTCTTCCGACGCAGCATCCGGCGATCCTGGACCATTAACGGTACCCGTGAGGCACCTTTCCCTTCTCTTAAACCCTCGGACGGAAATCCGATCGATTTGACCCGAATATCTAAAGCCGTCCTGAATATGCGCGATAAGAAAAAATTAACATCATTCTTGAAAAAAAAAAAAGAGAGAGATTCAGTTTATAATTTAAAAAATTTATTTAGAGAGTACGGTCAAAAGACATTGCTTATGCAGGGTGGATGTTTTGGGCGCGATGATCTTGGGGTGGAATAGCCCGATTTCTGATCGTGGAGTTGATGTTGGATCTAATAGCTAAGGATACGTTATGGATATTAGTCGTTCTCCGAGAGAGGCAAGAGTCGAATTTATCTCCCTGTCCGCGGGCGTCGAGAAGTAGATCGCATATTAATAGTTTCTCCGTATTACCGGGTTCTTAACTCGTGACCCGATCCGGGGTTTTCGAGAGCCCAGGTAGCGATTCTATCGACACGGTGATTTACTTCGAGGTCTGGTGTAGCGGCCATTGCGTAAGAACGCAAAGGCCACTGGAGCAGAGTCGCGGTTACGCGGCTCCGGTGTCCCAGAAACTGGGATCTAAGAGTTCGGCGTGGACCGATCGATCTGATTTCGCGCTCGAAGTATTACCGGATAATGGATTTACCTTCGTTAAGGATTTTTGACTAAAGGTTTCCGTTTGCAGGCCCACCTACGCGCTGGTCGTCCAAGAGGAGATCGCCAGAGCTCAGGGCGTACCGAAGCTTGCCGACTCGACATCGAGATTACCGGCGACTCTTCGACGTGTTGTCCTTCCCTAGGATCTCGAGCACCCTCTCCGACGAGGAGAAGGACGAGACAGCCGTTGACAGCCTCAACGTCGACGCGGGCGTCCCACTAGTCGCCGAGAAGACGAAGTCGCGAAAAGAGAACGGCAAGCCCTCGGTCCCGAAGAAGAACGAGAAGATCGTCGTCAAGGAGCAGAAGGAGCCACTCGAGACGGGGAAAATTAAGAGGAGCGACGCCGCATCCACGAGCACCGGGAAAAAGGAGAAGGAGAGCCCGGAGAACCAGACGGAGGCGACCCCTCCCAGGGTCTCGCTGATCAAGCCACCGAGGGTCCTTCCGAAATTCACGTCCCCGGAACCGAAGCCCACCCTCAAGCATGGCGAGAGAAAGTCCAGCATCCCGATTTTCCGACGTAGTTCCAGGGAGTTCGAGGATATCAGGAGTCCCCAGGAGTCGCCTAAGCGCTCGCTCATCCCTCAAAGGTATCCCTTCTTCACGGTGACTTGTTGAACATCTTCACCCGTTACTGGATCCTGAAAATATATATATATTTTTTTTTTCAGGTACAGAGGAAGTACCGACGATCTGAGGCGAAGTCGCGAGGACATCAGCGTGCCGAGTCTGATACCGAAGCTGTTCTCCCCGAGGAGCAAGGAGGACCGACTCAAGCGGCAGGACAGCAAGGACGAGATCCCGAGGGGTAAGGACGAGAGACTGAAGCGGCAGGACAGCAAGGACGACATTCGTTACCCGAGGTCGGGTCGGGCGGCGGCGAAGGATTCGAAGGAGTCGAAGGAGTCGAAGGAGTCGAAGGATACCAGGGACGAGGCGAAAATTGCGACGGGTCCGCCTGGCCGGGACGATGGCAAGTCCGGGATAAGGATCTCGCGGCGGGACAGCAGGGAGGACGTGGGTAGAGAAAGTACGAACGCGAGTGTAAGCGCGTGTTGTACCGGCAGAGCGAAACATCCCGCTAGAGAGGAGAGACAAGAATGGACGGACGGATGCGTGGGAGAGGGCTCGAGATCGAGGCCCGGAACGGCCGAGCAAGGTAAGACCGGCTCGAAGGCGTCGAGAAGAGAGAGCAGGGAGGACGTAGAGGCGAGACCGGCCGAGGGCAAGTCGGCAAAGAACGAGGAGCGCGCCTCTCGGGAGGAAGCTGCCGGCAGAACGGAGGAAAGAAAGCCCACACAGCCGCTCGCGATGGTGAACGATCACGCGAAGGTTAGAGGAGAGGTCCCTGGAAATGAAGGTACCCAGCGAGTCCTGACCGAGGTGGACCGAGAGGACGACGTCCGCCCCATCGGTGCCCATACCGGGAACAAGATCAGACACAAGGACGAGGAGGAACGGGACCAGAAATCCAAGGAAAACGTCCAGGACGTTCTGGCCGATTACCAGTACGAGGTGGACAACACGTATTCCAGCGTCAAGGAGAGGAGAGCGACTTTGGACGCAAACCACAGAAGGGCGGAGGACTTGCAAGTGGTACGAGGATTTTGGTAGCCATTTCGAGTAAGGGGGGATTCTAGTTGATTTTTTATTTCGTTTCTTTCGAACAGGTGCGGAGGAAGTTCTCCAAGGAGGAGCTGTCGAACCCTGACGACACCGACGACACGCCCAACCGGCGATGTTCCAGCGTAAGTTCTGGATTCATGTCGAGTTATCGTCTAGGTTGTTAATTGGAGGTGATTAAAGGCCCTTGTTACGCGTTCTCAGCATCTGTCGCCGGAAGCGAGCCCGCTGAGCACCAGGTCTTCGAGGTACAGTCCCCGGGAGAGCGAGAGCGAACCCACCCCTGCACTCCCACGGAAGACTGGAGGCGGGGAGTCGTGCGGAGCCTCTCAGCGGATACGAGACGCTATCACGAGAACCCGAAGAGAGTCCAACAGCAGCGCGAGATACGAGAGCAGCGGCAGCGAGAGTGTCAGGTACTTTGTCCGCGTTCCCACGTATTCACCCGGACTATGTCTTCTAATCGAGGCCCTCTGGTTCCTTCTCAAGGTTGAGCGAGCCTGGGTTGCATGGATACGCGGCGGACCTGACGAGGAGGGTGAAGTTCCTCGGCGGTGGCGGAAGCGGAAGTCCCGGCGGATGTGGAATA
The DNA here is from genome assembly GCF_000612105.2 of Orussus abietinus. Lineage (NCBI taxonomy): Eukaryota > Metazoa > Arthropoda > Insecta > Hymenoptera > Orussidae > Orussus > Orussus abietinus. The sequence continues at coordinate 166,212 of NW_019394276.1, read as the reverse complement.
GGCCCCTCGATGGGATGCGACGAGGTCGTGCAACGAGACAGCGCAACCAGCGCCGGCGAGGACGACCACCACGAAGACGGCCATGGTCGAGATCCCGGCAGAGGAGGGCCAGGGTCGTCCCAGAGTAGAACTATGCTGCGACGTCGACGGCAGTTCGATGCGCAAGGTCAGTTCACAAGGCTCAAACTCATGCACACGCGGTAATGGCATATAGACGAGTCTCTTCCTAATTATCTATCGTATCAATTATCATCATAATTAATGGGATATATTCTAAACGACAGGTAAATTAGCTTTATACCTCCCGTTCCCGACAGTCAGGTGTACGTCTTCGGGGAGGTAGGGGGACCTTCCTGACGATCGCAGAAAAAAATATTTTGACGCCGCTCGCACGGTTGCCTGATATCGGCTGTCATTATCAGTGCGCGTGACTGAACTCGGAGGATCTGGAAAAATATATCATCTCCTAATTTCTCTTCTTTTTTAATGTAGTTGGGGGGGGGGGGCATATTAATTGGTACTACATGATCAAGATCTAGGGACGTTTTGAGCGATCTAGGCTCTCGAGGGTGCCAATCGCAGCCCTTTAACCGTGTCCGTAATCGGGTCGGTTATAAAAGTTCTCGAAGCAAAGCCTTTCGCAATGTGCCCACGTATACCCGGCTCTTTCTCCCTCTCTCACACTCTGGCATTGTCCACCGCCACATGGCACTTGCCGATAATAGTCCGTGGCTCATCGATTATCGAAACCTCCCGATACGGCGCGCCGCGGTCGGTAGAATCCCCGAGAGGTCTGGCCAGTCTCTGGAGTGAGTCCGGTTTCGTTATCACGCGGAGTACCCGTCCATCCTATTCCTCGTGCTTCCCACGTCTCTTTCGGGATTTTCCCCCGCTCTGAATCACAAGGAAAAAGAAAAAAAATTAAACCGTAAGAAAATCCCGCAAAGTGTCTCCGAGAACTCGCCTCAGCGTAAGGGCCCGATACCGATCGTCTCTTCCAAAGATTTCGTCTAAAAAAAAAATAGATATATATAAAAAAAATTGGTTAAACTATCGTAGATAATAGAAAAACCTCGCGAAGCGTTCCCGAGGTCTGGGGTTGATGAGAGGGAAGGTGTAGCGTTTATTTTTATTTTTTTTTTATTTTTTTTTTTTTCAATGAACCGAAAATCATGTCCCTCGTCAGGGTGCTCGGCCTGGTCGCGACCGTCCTCTTGTCGATGTACTTCCTGGTGTTCTACGCCGCGGCCGCCTTCGTTCTCTTCCTCTTCTGGACCACCCAGTGAAACCGCGTCCCGATGTCCTCGCGGCTAGTCGGAAGGGACTCCCTTTTCCCCTCTTTTCCTCGGACGGGCGTAAAAAACGGAGCGAGAACCGGAAAGGGCCCACGGCGCGCATTATACACCTCGGCCGGGAGTTAAATATTCGCCACGCGGCGGAATATCGCGGGCCGCAGTTATCGTCGGTCACTTCGTATCGCGTGTGTATATATGTATATATACGTGCGCCCAGGGGGGTAAACCGAGAGGAACGGAGGTGAGGGGCAGGCCGAGGAGCGGCGAGGCGCGGCGGGGCCGCTCTAGGTATATATAATGGCACACCGACGTCCTGTCTTCCACTGTACAGTGCGCTCACCTGCTCGTCTAACGGGTGGCCAGGAAAAGAAAAAGCAATTAACCGGCGATCGTGTCGCAGAATTAAGAAAAAAAAGATCCTTCCCCTCGACAGGCCGCAACATTACGTTCGCAACTCGTATTACGAATATCCATGTTCACAATGAAAATGATTTTACACCATGTCGAACGATTTTAAGTGTACAGGTGCACGCCCTGGTTCCTGTGGATTTCAGAAGATATTTTATTATGTATGCATTTTCGATCTTTTGCCCTGGGTTATATTCAAGTATATATGTTTATATGCTCTGGCGTCACGTAACATTTTTTTTAATACCGTCACTTGGAACGATGAATTAGTACAGAGGATTTTGTTTTGAGATAGGTTATGGTCGCCCGAGCGGAGGCGACGGTTTTGGGGTGGGTTTGCTTTGCGTGGTTTTTTTTTTCTTTTTTTCATATCTTTTTTATGGGATCAACCGTTTCTGGGGGACACCCGGTGTGCGGGAAATGCACTGTAGCATCGCACGACTATAGTCGCCGTGTTCCGCCGTCCGTAGTAACGTGCTTCCCTGCCTCGACGGAGTCAGGTGCGCCCCGTGGCGTAGTCGGTCAGTTCGGCGGTGCAACCCACGCGGAATCGGTCGTTCTCCGGTCCGCGTCCCGAGGCGAGACTGCGAGATTCGCGAGGGTCGTGCCCGGATAAAAAGGATCTCAAGGAAATACCGAACCCGGCCATTGACGTCCAGACCTCGAGACGGTCCCCCGGTAAACACCGTTTAGTCGACCTGGCAGCGACTTCGAAGCCCCTCGTATATTCGACTGCAAGGGCGAATTAAGTGATCACCGCCGGACTCATTAATTAATATCGATAGTTTCAGCCGTGGATCTTTAACGGGGTGCTGGCGTCTCGACGGCAGACAACGGTGATCTATACTCCCGGGAGGAAGATGCGCTCTCGACCCAGGAGGCGGAACCACGACCTCGTCCTCGCGGGTCTCTTCGCCTCGAAATCGACATTGTCATCCGTCGGACTGTATTTTAACAAAGGCCGCGAGGCCTCCTCGAGCGATACCGGGATTTTTTATGCCGATCGGACGGCTTGATAGGGAGATAACGAGCCGCGCTATCAGGGACGTCCGACACGCGGGCGGAAAATCGGGAAGGGCGACGGCGGAATCTTTTTTCCCGGGTCTGCGGTGATGGCTGAATTGTCTTTTTTATTTTTTTTTTTATTATTTATTGTGGGCTGCTGGGCGATTTGTTATCATTTTTTATTTCTCGTGGAAACGCGTGATCGCCCTCGAGGTCGCAGGATGCACTTCACCGTGGGGATCTGCTACTACGGGGGGGACGCGTCGTTCAGCGGGTTATCCGTTGGCCAGGACCCTCGGCACACCCGGTAGGGCGAGGATGCGCTTGTATTTTTGAGAGCGCTCCTCGCATTTCCCTCTTTTCTACCTTGACGGGCCCCGGGACTAACGCGGGAAAAAGCTCGCACGGCGGTTTACGCCGGGAACGGGTTGCCTTTAACCGCCGGCGCGCTAAATTCCGCGGCGGAGTAGCGCCGATAAAGCGGCCGCCCTTTTCGTAAACAATCGCATTTCGAGAACGAGTCCAGATAAGGAAACGTCCACAGGCTCCTGGAGAAACATTGACTTTCACCTACCCTGGAGTAACGACGATACGTTGGATTGAGAATACTAGCCCTTTTTAATATCCCCTACAATTTTCTGCCATTTAAAAATAGGAAAACTTAAGGAACGTTGGAAAATATTTCTCACGTCGGTATTATTGTTTATGAAATTTTTATCGATTTTTTTTTAGACACGCTCGGCATTTTCGGACGGGATTCTATTTACTGTAGTTTTGTTGGGGAGGGAAATTAAGGTTAATCAATTTTCTTTTTAATTTCAGGTTCCCGCAGGAGAGGCAGGTCGCACGCCAGGACCTGCTGCGGGGATGATCTGCAGAGTCTGCAAGCCCTGCACGTCCTTGGCCGAGGAGGGGGGCGACAGGAAAGTCCTCCGGGAGTTCAGATTCAGGGTCAGGAGCGATCGATCGTCGACTACAGGAGGCTCGTCTTCATCAGCTCGGACTCCTCCTCGGGGCGCGAGGAGGACGACGCCGACAGCAGCTGCTCGGGGTCCTCGTATCTGAACGGCATCCCCCGGGGTGGACACGCCCAAGGCCTCGAGGACTGCGACTGGGACTACTTCGAGAGCGGGACTACCAGCTCCGTTCCTCTGCCGAGTCTTCCGGTCTCCGTCAATACCAGCAACGTGGGGACCGACACCGACGTCGGCCAGGACTGGAGTTGTTGTCCAGGCAGAGGAGCCTCCAGTTGCCAGGTACGTCTTTCGATAAGTTTAATGAAAAAAAATATTTATTTGTTAATACTTATTTATTATGAATGGAGTATATTTTGAGATTTATCGATCGGTTTAAATTCACCTTGTCGACAGGCTTGCGGAGGTTCCCGGGGGGCGAACGTGCTCCCGGTTCCGGTACCGATCCCGGTGCCCGTGCCGTATCCGGTTCCGGTCCCGGCAGCCCTCTGGACCGGCGACCTCGCGGCCGCGGCGGCAGCCGCGACGAACTCCTCGTCCTCGTCGATGATCAGCTGTAGCGCCGCCCCGGACGGGACCCTGAGGCTGAGGGGCGACCCCGCGACGTCCTGGTTCGCCTGGCATCCGCGATTCCATCAGAGCCTGCACGGAAGCAGAATCGATCCCCGGCTGACGACTGCGGGCTTCGACCCGACCGCCTTCACCTTCCGGCCCGAAACCACGCCGCGGCTCTACGGCGCGGTGGGGATTCCGCAGGAAGCGCCGACCTCGACGGAGTCGACGCGGACGAGCGCGTCGATCCTGCACTTCGAGAATGCCCCGAAGCTGGACCAGACCTCGACAGAGGGGGACCCCTCGACGGTGAGCGGCGACCAGAGGTCGTCCCTGACCTCGAAAGAAGCAGAGGAGCCAGGCGAGGACGAGGCCGAGGGGGGTGCGAGGACGTCGGTGGACCAGGAGGCGGAAACGGCAGAGGAGGACCTGGGAAGGGAGCCCTTGTCGTCCTTCCGTCGAGAGGTCAGGGGCTCGAAGATGTATAGGCCCTCCAGAGGGGATTCAGGGAGTTCCTCGGGGAGGTCTTCGGCGGACAGCAGCGACCTCGAGGACTCGGCCTCCCACAGATTCTCCAGGGTTTTTGTGGTGAACGACGACTCTCTTACCAGCGACAACGACGTGGAGGACAACGAGGACTCCGACTCCGCCCGGGAGGGCGGCATCACCCTGAAGAGGGTCAGCGCCTTGCCCGAGGACGAGCCCGTGATCCTCAGGCACGTGCGACTGCTCGACGAGGACGACAACGTGGAGAAGCCGGAGGTCCCCAGCGACTCGGGGGAGTCGGAACCCGAGGAGCCGAAGAAGCGAGCCAGGACGTCATCCGGAGACTCCGCTGCTGCCATCGACAGAGGCGATCCCTTCGAGGTCGCCCAGGGCGGCAGATGCCGCGGTAGGGCCGAAGACTCGGAACGGTCGAGGAAGATCCTGGCCAAGATGGAGAAAAGCGAGATCTACCTCGCCGACTCCAAGGACTGCTCCGACAGCCACATTGAGCTGATGTCCGTCAAGAGCCTGGACCCCGACGACCTCGAGTCGTCCAGCGTCTCTGCCGGCAGTCCAGTCGCGGCGAAACTTCCGTCCTTGAGGAACGAGGGCGAAACGGACTCGAGGAGGTACCCGAAGAGCGACTTGTCGGAGTCGAGCGCCGACTCGGTGTTCTCGGAACACGAGACCAAGGACTCCGGGGTACCTCTGTCGTCCTCCAGCGACCTGGACACCACCGTAACCCCCGATTCCCTGGAAGCCGCCTCGATGCGGTCGATCCTGCCGATTCCTTGCGACCCCGACGAAGACGGAACGTCTCTCGATCCTCGATTTCGCCGTCAAGAGATCGAATTCGATCTGCCACCGGTCTCTGATAAGACGGTAACTCGAGAAGACAATGCCGGCACGATATCGACGCCGGTGCCCGGTGAACTCCCCGACGCCGACGTCACGGGTTGCAACGATCGCCAGCACAAGTTGACCGAATACAGTTCGCACGTTAATCCTGGAGAGGTTTCCAACGCGAGCCTCACCACCGACAGCACCACCAGCGAGACCAACACCGGAAGCGAGGTGAGCAGCGACGAGCTGCACGAGTACGAGGTCGTCACTCCCGTGGGAAGGTTCCACCAGGGCGCGGAGGAAGAGCCCCTGTGCGAGGTCGACAAAGACCACCTCCACCCTTCCCCGGAAAATACCAAAACTGTCGAGTACGACCTGGAGACGATCTCTAAACCTCTTTCAACCCACCTCCTGAAACCGGAAGATCCGGACCAGATCCTCCCCCTCACCGATATAAACCCCAGTACCCTGAAGACGAGTACCCCGGTAAAGAACTCGACCCTCGCCCTCGACACCTCTCTCCAAGATCCCCAAGAGTCCAAAAGTCCATCCTCTATCTCTGGATCGGATGACGATCACTCCGAAGAGGGCAACGATTCCCCTGGCGAGGTTGCTTCTACCCCAGGGAGCGCCTCGATTAATACCCAGAGTATCAGGGAGTCCTCGCAATCGGAGGCTCTGGAGAAGGCGAACCACCTGGAGGCCCGTCAGCTGTCCGATCCCGAAGAGGAGGAAACGCCGCCGGAGACGGCGCACAGCGTGGGGGAGATAATTTCGGGCAAGATCCAGGAGATGTTCAAGAGGAGGGAGGAGAAGGAGGGGGAGTCGGTGAGAGGTGAGAGGCCGCCGAGTCGGCAGGTGGGTGGCGGCCGGGTGGAGGGGGGGTCGGCGACGCGGCTTCGCTCAGTCGAGCGCCGCCCGCCCGCGCGCAAGGAGAATGGCGTCGTCCCGGGACGCGGAGCGCCGCCCAGGGACTCGAGCCGCGAGCCTGGCTTTCCCTCGAACAAGTACCGCAGCCTCGTGATGATCACCGAGGGCGCCTACCAGCCGGTCAGCGTGGTCACCTCGGACACGACGACGTTGCTGCAGCCGGACGAGGCGCAGCCGCCCCAGGGCCTGGCTGGATACTTCCAGCTGGCGCTCGAGGCGGCCTCCAACTCGCCGAGGAATGGCCAGGGCCCGAGGCGGCCGCTGATGGTGAAGCGCCTCCTCGCGGCAGGACAGGCGCAGGCGCAGGCGCATGCGCTCGCCGAACTGGAGCCGGACAGTGGACTCAGCGTCGGCAGCGCCAGCGAGAGCGACGACGTCCAGTCCGTCAAGGGCGCCGCGGTAGGTACCCAGGTTGGAGCCAGTAACGGAGCTAATAATGCCGTCATCAAGGAGCAGCAAGGACCTGAAGCGAGGAACGAGGCCCAGGCGATCCGGGACGAGCGCCGCGAAGATGCCCCCCCGGCCGTGGTCATCCTCGAGGAGGGCCTGGCCGACGACGACTCCTGGGTCGAGGAAGTGTCCCACGATGAGGACGAGCAGGCCGGCACTACTGCCACGGAGGAGAGTTCAGAAGATGAGTCCAACCACCCTGGAGACCGGGAGGAGGAACTCAGGGGGTATCATCGGCAGGCCATCGATTTCACCCTGCACACCATCGTCGAGGAGTCGTGCGAGGAGAGCGAGGCCGAGCCTAGTCTCGCTGCTGGGGGCGTCAGGAAACAGCAGAGGCCTCCTTCGGCTTCCGAACTGGAGAAGTACTTCTTCTTTGGGCTCGGCGGCGAGAACAATGCCGGGATCGGCGCCAGGGAGGTGGACAGCCTCTCGGAGACATCGTCGATATATTCCGAGGGCCTGGAGAGCCTGGGACAGGAGGAGAGCCCTTCCACTGGGGAGAAGACGCAAGGGGAGTTTGCGAATTCCTCGAGGCTGGAGAAGTACTTTCTCTCCGAGTTCCTGGGATTCGATCAGGACAGGAGGGACTCGGATGGATCCGTTGGCAGCGACTCCGAGGGTAGACCCAGTCCCGAGGCGCAGCGCAGGAAGAGGCTCGTCCGCGCCAGGGGGACGGGTCGGTCTCATAGTTCCTCGCTGGATAACTTGCTGGCCCTTACGCAAAGCTCGCAGAACCTGAGCTCTCAGAATTCCCTGCAGGATTTGAGCCTCAACCAGGACTCGCAGGAGACCCAGTCGGAGGGGTCCTCCACGGAGACCGACGGCGCCGAGGAGCAGACCCCGGCCTTCGGGACGGACGGTCAGTTCGACACGGTCAAGAGGAAGAAGAAGAAGCCCAGGAATCTGGGAACTCAGAGTCCCAGGGTGCCCGAGGACAGGAACAAGACCCCGGAGCCGAGGGAGATCGTTGACGCGACCGAGATGGAGGGCGAACCGGGGAACTCCGATGACGAGAGGGCGGAGACTCCTCAGCCCGAGGGGGTCCTCTTCTCCCCTGCTGGGAGCTCTTCTCAGGTGGATCCTAACAGGAGCACGCAAGGTAACGGTACGGAGAACGGCTCCTCCAGGGGCAAGCAGCAGTCCAGAGACTCCGGCTTCGTGGGCAGCTGCGACGACCTTCTTCTTCAACATCAGAAGGCACCTGGCGAGGCGCAGGCTTCCGAGGCTAGTCAGAACCCTCCCAAGGAGACCGGGAACAGGAAGGAGAAGGCCACGGGTCTGGAGAGCCATAGGAATAATCCCAGGGTCGATCTGCTTCAGACCCCGGCTCCGCCACCCAATACCTCCCTCTCCAGGAAGGATAGTTTCAACAACTGGTCCAGCGACGAGGAGACCAACCTCATGATGACGAAGATGCGCCAGTTCTTCAAGACCATGGTGGCGAATTCGAATGGCCAAGGCCAGAGTCCAGCCGCTAACTCCACGGGGCCCTCTCCGGCGCCGAGTCCGCGACTCTCTTCGGGGTCCAAAGCCGGGAGACTGTGCTCGCAGAACCGCACCAAGCCGCCCCAGCTGGTCTACTTCGAGAACGAGCTGACCAGGCTGATGAAGACCGTGCCCGGGATTCGAGACGACCAGGTCAGGGAGATCGTCGAGTACCTGAGCTCGGAGGACACCTGGTCCGACTCCTACGACAGCTCGGACTACACGAGCTCCGACCTGGAGGGCGCCGGAGGGAGGCGTTCGGCTCTTCAGGAACAGATCTCCCAGAGCTGCCAGCAGATAATCAGCAAGTTCGACGCCACGGCCGCCGACGAGGTGTACGACAAGGCCCGGGAGGACCGCGTCGACGACGTGGTCCCGGCGCAGCCCTATCTCGGCAGGGACACCGCCTTCGTCTACCAGAAGCTGGTGCAGAGCTTCACGAAGATGGCCGGGGATGGGGTCAGCTCCGATGCCAGCTCCACTCCTCGGAGCAGCCCGCCGTTGATCGCCAAGGTCATGCACCATATCGGCAGCCGTTTGGTCGCCCTTATGCACGAGGTCTCGGAAAGTGGCACCACCGCCCAGCCCCACTCCTGGAGGAGGTATCCCCAGCATCACCGCACCCCCTCTTCGGCGTCAACCACCGAGGACGACGACTCCACCTCGGACTCCACCAACGCGCCTGCACACCTGCATCTACCCAGGTCCAAGTCGCACGACCCGTTGCTCCTGATTAATGGTCATCCTCAGACCAGCGCCGGCCAGGAGGGCGAGGAACGCGAGGCCAGCGACTACGAGCGCTTCTCCTGGAGAGGCAGCTTCGAGTCCGCCTTGATGGCTGCGGATTCCAGGACGAAGCTCAGTCTTCTTGCTTGTTCGGGCGACGTCAGTGCCAGCGCCAGTGCCAGCGCCCTTGCCATGGCGGCCAAACGGCGCAGTGCCGGGGATCTCCTCTTCAACCCCAGGAGCTTCTCCAGGGAACAGCTCGACCGAGTCCGCAGCTGCGGATCCATCGGCGGTGGTGGAACCGGGGTGGGCGTCTCTGGCTCCATCGAGGAGAAGATCTGGAGCAACCGCAGGAGGTCCTCGGTTCCTGACGCCAACACCAGGCCGGAGTCGGGTAAGGACGTTAAATTATATATTACATATTTATAGCGAGATACTGGGAGAACTTAGCGAAATCGTCGCCTTTTTAGGTGCCTCCGCAGGAGACGACGACACCGAGGACGAGCTCGAGTATACCGGGGACTCCAGGGCGACGACGCTGCCCAGGGGGATGCAGGCTGCAGTCGGGTCATCCGCGAGTGCGGCGACTAATTCCTTGCCTAGGCTTCCGGCTTCGGGCACCACTGCCGTCTCAGGAGGAACCTCCACCACGATGCACAAGGCTCATAGCGTGTATCACTTCCTGCCTCAACATGCTGGCGTCAAGTCGGCCAGGTACCGGCCTCCAGGGTTCGCCAGGAACAGCCTGGGGAATGCGGCCAACACAGGAGGACCTAAGAGAGCAGTCAGTGCCCCGGGTCTTCAGGTCTCCGGCTCGCAGACCTCCGCCGGGAAGCGGGACCCCTCCAGGTCTAGAAGGCAGCAGACCATCTCTCTCACTCCTGGTGAGTCGGGACGTCGGGACGTGTCCTCGCGTAGCTGGAACTCCACGCTCTTCTAGGCTGGGAAATTCGCGTTTTAATTGGGAATTATTTTTTTTTTTTTTCTTCTCAATGCATCATATTAGAAACAAGTTTCATCCGAGGGAAGCTACGAGTAGGAAGTACGTTCCTTTCCCCGCGTCGACGCGGGAGGGAGCATTGTTCGAGGCGGTTTTCTCGGAGCGTAATTCCTGAGCGTAATTCCGAAGCGTTTCCTCCGCCGTGCCCGGAGCGAGCACGGAGTTCCACTTACGTAATTCCCGGACCGTTTCTTCGGGAATAAATTAGTCGCCTCTGGTTGGGTTTCCGCCGAGACGTGCCCGGGCATCGGTAACGAGGCTTCCGTCGACTGGCCCGGTTTATTTCGGCCGGAGGAATATTTAGCGGCGCCGCCATTTTAATAATTGACTCGAGAGTCGCCTTAATCTAGACGAGAAAATTCCGTCGAATTAGCCGCCGAATCGCCGGTAACAAGGTCGGCGTCCTTGGATACGAGGATCCACGCGTCGCTTGAGCTCCGGAAATCATTTTTATGACGATTTTCAGGAAAGCAAAGTGACCGAGCAATTAATTTCTTAGTACCGTTAGGCCGAGTTATTCGGAGATTAATTGGATACGAGTCAGGGTTACCGGCGTGCGTTTGCTTTCGTCACCAAACCGAGCGCTAAATTCCGCTCGGCTGTGGTAACGCGCAATTTTTCGCCCACTTTTCCTTTTGATCCTGATCGGTATCTCGCGTTTCGCGGCTGAGTTGCGCGACTTGGTCGCTAATTACTCCTAGTTCGGAGTTCCTTCGGGTGTGCGACTTTATAGTGTGTCAGGAGAGCGGAGAAAATCCGCCTCGAGGGAAGACAGAGTCTTTCCTGTGCAGGTGACCCTCGGGTGGATCCGCAAATTGCGCGTAATTGCGCGTAAGTGAACGGGCTATCTGTTTTCTTTTATTTTCCCTCGCGCTTTTGTCGACTTTTCAGAAGAGATAAGGCAGTCGGATGTCGAGCTTTACCTGGTTAATCGATTTAAACGATAAGCTGTTCCTTGGGCGCCGCCATCTTGTTTTCCCGGTCGGCCGACACGCGTCGCTCGTCGGAAGAAACCGGAAGTCGCGACTTCGGGGGGAGTTCAGCGATCCGGAGTAACGGGATCCCGAAAAAACGAGGGACAACAGGAATGCGATCGGAATTCGACCTCGAAGAGGCGATTTCTATCGCCGGGAAGTGCCCGTAGCTTCCTCGCGGCCGTTTATTTCGGGGAGCTTCGAGCTTCCCAAGATGGCGTCCAAAATGGCGGCGCTCGAGTGCGAGGACGTGACCGGCGGTTTTTCGGAAAACGATTCACTCCAGGCTGCCCGTCGAGCACGAAACGACGGGAAATTGTCTCGCAATTACCTCGGCCAACTGAGTCATCGTGATTTTCCCTCGGAAAGTGCATTGGGCAACGATTTCGCAATACTCTAAATTGTACCGTGACCATCTCGGCCGGAGCGACGCGAATTTCGTTAAGATCGATCAATATCTGTCGAGGGCGTCGATAGGGATGAGAGAGGCGATATATCTCGGGGTAAAATATTCTATCTTGAATTTACCTCTCGGAGACTTCCAATTTGAATTGCCCGCACGTGAGGCGACATTGAAATTGTCTCTGTTCGCGGTCGCGCATTCTCCAAGGCGACTTCGAGCGGTTCCGGTACTTCGGAATAACGGTCCTCTGGAGGACAAAAGATCGATTATCTCCGTCCGATTCCGCCGACTTCTCGAGCCCATTCCGTTCCAAAAGTGTTAGGAACTCCAAGAAAATGATTCCTTATTTTTGTGGAATTTCTAGGAACCCTGGGGAAAAGATACCGCGACAGCGTTACCGCCACCGCGCACAACTGCGGCCAAAATTGCACCCCGTGCCTATTTTTCCCCTACATTTTCCTACTCTCGTTTCGCAATTTTTTTTGTTTTCCCTCGCAAAGAAAGAAGGAAAAAAAAGAAAATCGGAATCAGACCGAACGACGACGCCTCGTTGTGGTCGCAACACGGAGCCTCGGGAACACGATGTTACGCCTTGGCACGAAGTGCATGGCGTGACGAAGCGATGTACTTTTAAGCTGCATCCAGTCAAGATACGAGCAAAAGTACCCGTTTTAAGCCTAGAAGAGCCTATTTTAGAATTTTTTGTCCCCTGGTTTGGACGTCGAAAAATGTTAAAAGCGTCTTGGAAGAGATCTCGAAAAAAGTATGGATGTTGAGAAATGGCCATCGATAGGTTTGTCCTCCGGAGATATGTCTGAGATCATAGTCGCGCTTTCAGAGGGGCTCTCATGGCTGCGGAACAGAAACGCCGGGCAAAATCCCGACGTCGGGTAATTACGACGTGTCGGTAAAGAGCAACAATGAGAACCCTTCGAGACTTTCACGCCTCGTTGCGACAGTCTCTCCGGGATACGGATACCATACTTCGCGAGCCTCGTGGACGCGGGTAACTCCAGAAATTAAATCTGCACAGAAGTCGCACGAGCCATCTCGTGTTTGCGACCTGGATAGATTGTGCGTACAATGTACGCCCAACTGCGCAACGAGATCCCCGATCTTTAGAGCCTGGACAAACTGGACAGAAGCTAGAATTTAGCAAAAAGAAAAAAATCTCATTCATCCGATGGAGCGTGATGCACTATCTGAGGCTGCACGGAAAAGGGGGCACTTTTTGCCGGCTAATCACCGGTAATAAATTTAATTACGGCAATTATCCCCTCCGTGAAGTCGAGCCGAGAGTCTAAAGGTTGCGATACGATCGGAAGGAACTTATTTTATATTTCTTATTATTATTATTTTTTTTTTCTATGGTAATTTTTATAAGACTTCTGTATTAATCGCAAGTGAAAAGGAGACCGTGGCGAGCCGTGGAAATGTAAGGCTAACTCGTATGCGGCGAGTGCGTGCCCCTCGTGTATCGACCGTGTAGTGTATGCACGCACTGCATGACAGGTATAGAAAGAGAGTCAACAAGCCGTCGCGGAAGCTGAAAGATTCAGCCATAGTCTCTATCGCTCACCTTGACACACATCGAGAAGTAGAAATCGGCTGCACCGAGCCACTCGATGGATGCACCGGAGGTGCCGCAACAGCACGTGCGATTCACGTCAAAGTGGGCCCCCGAGAAGTTAATTAGAAAAATCGAAACTTCGATGGCTTAACCATTTAACTCGATAGGAATTTTATAGCGTATATAAATGAAGAGTCTAGGGAGATTTTTCTGGATTTTTCGCGGTGCGATTTCATCCTTCGTTGGCCCTTTAACCGTGAATGACGTATCCGCTCGTTTGGTTCATTATCGCCCGGCCGGGTTCAGGAATTTCGCCCTTATGTGGAGGGGACTTTAAACGTAGAAAGGCTTTACTGGGAGAGAATTGGATACTCGTGGAGAGTCTTTTAGGCTTGAAAGTGGACTCGCACTCGTGCTTCACGCATTATTCTCGGACAGGAAGCGCAGAAATTATCGCCTTTCGAGATTACGGGGGAACGACATTCGAGTTCCCGGGTCGGTCCACGACGGACGGTCTAGTTTTTCTCGCCGCTTCTCGGTCGGGCTCATCTTTTCGAGTTGTTCCTTCCTCGGTTGGTTCCCGGCTGCGATCGGTGAAATCCTCGGCAGCGAGACGCGCTTTCGAGGCGCATTCTTGCCCCACGAACCACTTTTTCCAATTTCTCCGTCCTACGGTTTGACCGTTCCGAAGGAAAGTTCCCGATTACAAGATCGGCCCCCCGCTGCGAGGATCCGGCAGCAGTTTTTTGGAAGGCCCGATTTACTCAGAGGGGAGATCAAACCTGGAAGGAACTATTACAATACATTTATAATCGATTTAAATCATAATTAATACGGAGGGAGTGCCGCGGATTCGAGGATGTCGGAGGTCGCGAGGTACTCCACCTTCGACCTGCCGGATCGGCCTTCCTCGGAGAAGCTGAAGAGATGGTTGACCTCGGGTCACTTTTGGAAGTGCTGCTGCAGCTGCTCCAACTGCTGGCGAGAGAAAACCTCCTCCAGGATGAAGTCTAAGGACGAGCCTAACCCGACATTGGATAAAGCCGACGAGGATAAAAAATTAGAACCGAAGGACGATCGAATTTCAAGGTCTCCGATAATGGAGGGAGCTTCTTCGTCGATCGAGGGAAGTTTGAAAAATCGCAACGAAGACCTACCCGAAGAGGATCCTACCCTGGAGGAGCTTTATTCCGATGGCTTTGTCGGAAAGCCGTTTCCGACGAGCTCCAAGATAGAGCGGCCTTTCTCGACGTCCTCTTTCGAGTTCTGCCTCCGGAAACGACGTCCTGGGAGGCCGAAAAATATCGACGAGGAGTCCGACTCCTCGAGGTCGACCCGAACTCGCGTCCCTTTTTTAGAGATCCCTATCATCAGGGAGGGAAAAATCGGCGACTCTTCTCGAGCTTCCGACGAGCTGGACTGCCTTCTCTCCGACGAGCGTGCGTCGTTTCGTGATTTGGAACCTAAATTAAATTTAAGATCTTAATTAAGGCTCTAACATTAACGCGATGCGTTTCCATCTACCGTGCGTTAAGTCGAGAATGTAGGAATATATTTACACGTAGGCGCGGTTAGGGTGAGAATTCCGCCGGTTGATAATTAGAAATTGGCTTATCAATTAAAACCGCTTGCAGAGGATGGAAGCAGCTTATCGGAAGCGTGCAGTACGCCTATCATCGGAGCAGGAACCAGAGCCGGATCCAGTCACACCGTCATGGACATGGATGACATGGATCGAGGGCTGCATTCCGGACACCTCGCCACAAGAGCTTCTCTATCCAGCCTCGGCGTAAGTTGGTCTCCTCTTCATCTACCGGGAAAGAAAGTAGAGATAAAAATGATCGAGAGAACATCCCCTCGCGCGAGATTTCCCGCGTCGACCTCGGTAGGTAAGCCACGGGCTTATAAGTAACGAGTTCAACGTGGGAATCGCGAGGCTGGTCTGGCATCTCCGGCGTTATTTATTTATTTATTTTCTTAATGATACCATCCGTGGCTTTGTTTTTAGGCTCGCTCCGACTCCATGGCGTCGGTGTACAGCGGGGCAGGCGAAGGGCGATGGTGCGGATCGGTGGCCGTGAGAGGAGAGGTGGAATTCGCTCTTCAGTACGACTACAAGCAGCAGACATTCCAGGTACACGTGACGCAGTGTAGGGATCTAGCCCCCGTCGACATCAAGAGGAACAGATCCGACCCGTGAGTTTGAAAGTATAGAGAATTGAATGGGGAAGTTTATAGGTATGTAATTGTGCCGGTAATTCATACCTCCAGGTACGTCAAGGTGTACCTACTGCCGGACAAGTCGAAGAGCGGCAAGCGGAAGACGAAGGTGAAGAAGCACACGCTTAACCCGGTATTCGACGAGACGCTCAAGGTAAGATCGTCGACTAATCTCGTTTACAGTTAATTATATCGAGATCCTTTCCAGTTCCACATGAGCTTGAACGGCCTGGAGTCGAGGACGCTGTGGCTGACCGTCTGGCACTCCGACATGTTCGGTCGGAACGACTTCCTAGGAGAGGTTCGCATGCCCCTGGAGAACAAGATCTTTGACGACCCCACGCCGCGGTGGTATCCTCTTCAGGAGAGGGTGAGAGTTCCTTAACCCTTCGTACGGATGCAAAGGTATAAACGGATGACGCCGGAATCTTACATCGTGGTACTTCTAGACGGAGCCCTTCGACGACCCGATCGCCTCCAAGGGCGAGGTCATCGTCGGCTTGAAGTTCGTTCCACCCGATCCTGCGCAGCAGCAGGAGCGAGAGAAGGAGATGGGTATCGACCAGAGGGGCAGCTCCAAGACGAGGAAGAACTGGAGTCGAGGTGCCCTCCACGTCCTCGTCAAGGAGGCCCGAAACCTTCAGACTCGCGCCAAGCACTCCGGGACTTGCGATCCCTTCTGCAAAAGGTGGGGTTACCTTCCTGCGTCTCTAAAATATCAGATGAAAAGGATCAGGGTGACTTAGGGCTTCGAGAATGCCTAATTCATTTAAATTCCATTCTTCAGCTATCTCCTGCCGGACAAGGGGCGCTCTGGGAAGCAGAAGACCGGAATCGTCCGACGTTGCTCCGGAGGATCCCCGATCTGGGGCCACACCTTCGTGTACAAAGACGTCAGTCTTCAGGAACTGGCGGAACGGGGCTTGGAGCTTACCGTGTGGGACCATGATCGCATAGCCAGCAACGAGTTCCTCGGCGGCGTTCGTTTTAATCTTGGAACCGGTATGTACACCGCGTAACGGGAGAGACCTTCCTGGCAGGATGGGCTACCGGATTTTTCCCTGTTCCGGAATCGTTACCGGCGCTTAATATCACATAATATCGCATAACGTCGCCTAATGTCCGTTCCTTCCTCTTCAGGGAAGCACTACGGAAAACCGGTGGACTGGATGGACGCGACCGGTCGGGAACTCTCGCTCTGGCAGAGCATGATCGAGAGGCCGAACTTCTGGGTGGAGGGTGCGGTCACCCTGAGGCCGAATCTGCACAACCACGGGAAAGGAAACCCCTCCTAACGTCCTCTTTCCGCTTCCTCGAGCAGAGCGAAGGAATTCCTCGGGGACGCGGCCGAACCCCGCGTTCCTCATCGTAGCAGAGGTCGCTCCTCGTACTCTTTGTAAAAGAAGAAAAGAAAACTGCCTGCGGAATAATCTCCAGCTCTCGCGTATGACTCCCATCGAGGTCATACCAGAGAGCGGGGATGGGCGCGGTTACTCGAATATGTATATTCAACGTCCAGGGCGAGACTTAGGCGACTTTTCTACCGGTCGTTGGTCTCGCGCGCGTGTAAAAATTCGAGCCATCGCCGATTCTTATCTGTACAAGTATTGAAGGAGTAGTTAGCGAATCGCAGGACCGGCCAGCCCGGGTCGATCGGACTTAAGATATCGTCGGCGTACTCAGTAACGATTCCTCGTGGCCAAAAGTACTTTAAACGCGTTGCCGGCTGTTTATTTCTATCCTCCCTTCTTTTGGACAGTTTTCTCTCTTAGCGAGAAAAACGTGCTTCCATTCCGCGATCGCAACCTCGTGGAACGGTGTATTTAATCCCTTAAATACGCCATGCTTCCAGAATCTATTATATACTATATATTTGTACTTATACATGTATACATACGGGCGTAGAGACCGGAGGTCTCGCGACATACGAGTTAAGTTTTCGTTTAATGCACTCCCAGCGAGGAGCAACGCAGACCCAAGGCTGAGTCGGTAGTTCGTACTTAACGATTTTATATATCATATTATCGGTACACTTTGTTACGCAATTATACGGATAAGCGACGCGAGTTTCGTACATCGACGTAGCGGTACTCCGAATAACAGGGTGGTCATTGAGACAACTGCCTGACGCGGATCTTCTTTTTGTAACTCGTTAGCTCGTAAATTATATATATATATATATTATATATATAGAGAGAGAAAGTACCATACGTGTATCGTGGATTTAGATTACTAACTCATGCACACGGTATCGGCCGTGGGATGAGCGATCTATTTTGCCAATTCGATTTGTACGGTGAAACTGGAGCCTAGTTGTTTGCCGAGCGCCCTGCCGTAACTTTTAGCACGGTTTTCCGATTGCCGACTAGTGCGAACGATGGACCAATAATCTCAGGTGGGCAGGCAGGGTCCCCAGGTGCGTAGTTTCACCTTGAAGCGAGGCCGGATCCGGTCCTCGAGGTAACAATAAATCTTCAACCAAACCAGATACGTGTCGATATGTTCATACGTTCTTAACAGCGGTCCAGCGGTGGATGATGTGGAAGAGCAGAGTTCTATTTATATTCCGTTCGGTCGGTGTACATGAGAGAATAAATCTTTTTTACCTTTACTCTAACGCGCGGTGAGCTCGCCGATTACTTATTATGCGAAGGGAATAGTCTTGTATCCTCATTAAGAAACAAATCCGAGCACCTTCTCCGTTATCACAGGTCGTTGTTAGAGATGAACCGATTGCCTTCCGAGTTCTTGCCGGAGTACCGGTACTTGCACTTCCCGTACGCCCCTGGAAATTTATTTAGTTTAAATGCCTCCTTGTGCATTGATATAAGTACCTGGGAGATCTTTCTATATGTGGTTTTTCTATTTCTAGAGTACCTCTATGGTCTTGAGGTTTGCGCACCGACCTCGGTAATGGCGTGTAATTGACGTTCATGGAAGCTTCTATCTCTTCGACGGGCGATATCGTCAGGAGAGATGGAGAGGACTGAAAGGCCAGTTTGACCGTCCTGAGAAATCTACCTCTACTTCGGGCATCCAATCTCTCTTGTTTCGTTACAGGTCGGGAATCCAAGAAACGAAGAGAGGGAGGCAACACGTGGATGGCGTACAGGCGATATCTCTCGTAATCGGCGTCGTCGTTAACGGTAGGGTCTGTCAACTGATCTGGACATCCAGGGTTCCCCAAGAGGCTAACATAACTCACGTCAGGACAGCACTCTCGTATCCTCTCCAAGGTGGCGTCGATGTCCGTGATCTAGAATAGAAGAATACCAATCTTAATTGAAACCGCCATTACAATTATTTCCTCTTCGCTCCTCCAAGTGGAACAAACTATCTTCTTAGTTTGTAGCTTAGCTTATCTTGGAATCCAATTTATTATAACTCCCATCTTATCTAAGTAGGAGATGCTAAGAGCACGTGTCTGCAAACTCCTGTACGAAATGAATGACTCGATTAATTCTTCGCGGAGAAATTGATCGGACACTGTTTTTTTTTTTTTTAATTCGCTTCGACGGCGTAATCCTAATCTCCTCACCTTGTTGTTGTTCAGACTCAGGGTCCTGATTGTCGGCATAGGGGGCAGGCTACGCAGGTCTCGGAGGTCGTTGTTATCTAAAATGAGCTCCTCTAGGCAGGTGAAGTCGCGGACCGCAGAGATCGACGTAAGTTCGTTGAAAGAGAGGTCCAAGCTCAGACAGTCCGAGCCTACTACTCTTATCAGGCCGCTTGGAATTCTCTCCACTCGCTGGCCGGTGTACCAAGCCTGGTAGGAATCGGAAATGGGAGGCGAATCACCCGTTAATTATGTCCTTTTCACTTTATGCCCTCGAGGAATTACCTACGACTCGCTCGTCGCATAATTACCCGGTTATATCGCACGTTCAGTGCGCTCCGGTTGAAGTCTTGATCGTCGAACTCCGCCATCTTGAAGCGCTCACTTTTTATCTCGTTCTCTCGTTCTTTCTGCCACTCTTACTCGCACGCTAGAGATAAGTACTCAGGAGGGTATCAGAGTGTACGCAAGTTACGGTATCTTCGACCGACGTTACTTGGATTACACGTGTAACGAGTCAGGAGTAAACATGGCTCGTTGGTCTAGGGGTATGATTCTCGCTTAGGGTGCGAGAGGTCCCGGGTTCAAATCCCGGACGAGCCCGCTTTTTTTTTTTTCTTTTCTCTCATTCGGAAAAAAACTACCATTAACACCTTAACGGCCGCACATCTCTCGCAACATTACGTTGCGGTGCGTGGTTACGCTTACATGAAAAAATGTCAGTGATCGACAATGTGTTCATTTTTAATCCTTGACATTTCTTCTTACAGATCACTTGGTCGCTATGGGTTTTTTCCCCCCATTCCTTAAGAATATGCACCGGATGAGAGCGATTGGAACGATTAAGTCCGTACTTTTGTATATTTTGCGCGGTGGTTGCTAATCGAATTTTCGAGTTTTTAGGATCGGACGCTTTTTGACGGAATTTTTTTATTATTCTATCACTTTTAGGTAGAGTCGATTCTCTTCGCGCTGTCGCTTTTGAGAGTTATCGTCCTTTGACAGTACCCCACCTTTTCCGTGCACATGACAATGACTGTGTACTCTGCTAAAGTCTCGCGCATTATCGTCTCCATGATCTCGTTGTTTGGTCCGAGGTCGTCGCTCGGCTCTTCCACGATTATTATCTGGAAAGAATACAGTAGTCAGATGCTATTTTCTTTCTCGTAAGCGTTGTCGCTCCGGCGACTCACTTTGGTTGTCTTTTTCAAAATCGCCCGTGCAAAGAATATCAGCCTCCTTTCGTACTTCGTGAAGACGTTGCGGGAGTTGCTCTCTAATTTCTCCGCCAATTTCGACACTTTCTCCCAAAGGTAGACCTTCTGCAACGCCGCCATTATTTCCTTATCCAGCGCGTCACCCATCGGGTCTAAATTGCATCTGTGTTAATTAATTTTACAAGATTATCGGATTGTTACGGCACGGTTGTAGCATCTTTAATTGTTTATACTTGCTTTACGTACTTTATAGTGGCGTTGAAAAGTACCGGGTTCGCGGGTACGAAGCTTACGCATTGTTTCAATTGTTCCGAGGGTATGTCTACAATGTTCGTGTGCCCTATGAAAATATTCCCTGACGAAAGTTGCAGAAGCTTGTACATCGCTGATACCATCGTTCTTTTGCTCTCACTGCCCCCGACAATACCTGTTACATAGATTATTAACGATATCAATATTTTGCCTGATGTATGAAAAGTATTACCGCATTAAGGAACAACAATACAGATCACCCTAGGGCAAGAATTTAATTTCTCTACGTCTTAAACATTGCCTACCCACTTTCTCTCCGGGTGCAATCGTAAAATTCAAAGGTCCCTCCGTCGAGTTGATATCATTTGCCAGAAAAACTTTCTCGAATTTTAAACCACTGTCGCCGATCCATTTTGCAGATTTCGCAAGCTCGGAGTCGTCCTTTGGAATACTCTGAAATTTACTTGACAATTGAATAATTGCATCCTGGGTTATTTGGCGTCAATCCTATTTACCTTTAAGTATTTGTCAAATCCGGTAAGAGTCATACAGCTCATGAATATGTTAACAATGGCTCCGGTTAAATGGACGATACTGGTTGTTAATTGAAGGGTGCAAATGAAAGATAGACCCGTTAATTCAAAACGGTTTCTAATCACGGGAAGAGAAGCGCACATTAACGTGACCGTCCCAAGTGTTAAGGCTAGAATGTAACAAATGAATAAAATATATACGTACGCAATAATTTATATATTTATTTAAGTTACCTGAGAGTAGCTTTATCCTATATTCGATCCACAACTTGGTGGCGTAAAGCATGAAGTCGTGGGTTGAATTGCTATCACAGAACTTGTGGAACCTACTGGCGGAGATAAAGAAAAAAGAAAAAAAAACATCGTCTAGAAAATACTATTATCTCTATAATAATATTTATTGCTTAAATTTATTTTTCACTCACTTCCTAGTGACATCTCGTCCCTTTTGAGAGGACTGAATGATCCCACGTCCCTCGACGACATTTGCCAAGTAATCGCACATCTGGAAAGTAAATTGCATCGTCCCCTCGTACAGACTCAAAGTCGTACCTCTAAAATGCGGTTTAACATTAATCAGCGTTGCAGAATGACATGAAATTAATCTTAGCAGACTGGAACATCAAGTTTTACCTTACGTAAAAGGTACAGAAAATAGATGCGAAGATGAATATCACAATGGGTATTAACAGCCATGAAGAAAGGAGAGCCAGGGTTATTACACTCAAAATGCTAATCCCAGTATGCATGAGAACTGTTACTGCCGACCGTGGTATTTTAAAATCCACTAAAAAAATAACCAGAGATTGGTATGTTAAATTGGATTAATATAAATGACACCTTTCATACCTTCCTGCAAGTTCACAATGAACATGTTGAGTAAAATCGATGGGGACACGCATATTAAGTACGAGATGTTCCCTCTGAACAAAGTAGCAAGCCAGCGTTCATGTAAGCGCGTCGCTACTTTGAAAATGACCTACAATTGTTAAAGAAATATCAGAATGACAAAATACGTGCAAAGTGCAATGTACTTACAATATTGTAGAAAGCCATGAAAATTATTCCGCAGAGAAAAGAGATGCCCATCAAATTTAGGAACGTTAAAATGATATCCGTGTCACTGCTGATACTTTTCTGAAAAAAAGTAAAAAATAAATATTGAGCAAATATTAATTATGCCTTTGGAGGCATTACATATAAGCATAATAAAAATTAATTACCTTCACAATGTATATAAAGAATAATGGCGAAATCGCTATCGAGAACGAATAGCAAAGAGCAATCAGACATATGAAAACCGTTACGAACCAACTCCCAACATGTTTCACATAAATGCAATAATCTATCGGTGATTGAGAACTATACTCAATCGGCAGTAGATCGAAATTCAGTCTCTGCTTAGAGGATAGTGAATTATCCTAGTGGAATACAGAAACGGGGGTCACATCAATTGTTAATAATAAGAGTAATATTAAGATCAACCGAAGTGTACATACACCGTCATCAGGAAAACTATTGAAGGAGGTGGTTGTACTTGTACTTCTCAATACTGCTCTCGGTGCACCTCCAAACACTAACTGGGTAGAGCTACTAATTTGTTCCTTGCTTCTGGAAATACTTAAGTTAAATCATTCATTTACTTGAGGAAGGAAGAATTGTCATCGCACCCTCACCTGTACTTCTGCTGATACCTCTTCGCGTATAAATTAATTATCTGAGTGTACTCGCTATTCCATTGCAACAATTCCTCGTGATTTCCCTGCTCGACGATTTTCCCTTCTCGCATTACGTAAATAATGTCGCATCTGTTTAGGAACTAAAAAAAAAAGAAAAACAAGGGTCTATATATTAATTACGTTTTTAATGTGAAATTAGGAGAATCGTGTATTTCAACTCACCTGAATTTTATCGGATACCATGATCACCGTTTTGCAGCCCAATGCGTGCATTATGCATTTTTCAAATATCTCTTTGCAATCGTTCGCACTTACATCCGCGAGTGGGTTGTCCAGAATGTTGATATCCTTGAACATGTACAATACTCGAGCTAATGCTATTTTCTGTTTTACAGCAGGTGTCAGGCTCAAATTATTGAGTTCGGTGTCGTCGGATGCTGGAAGTGCAGCTATGTCGTCGGTCAGCGAGCACAGCTTCACAGCTTTATAATATCTGACGGAAGATATGAAATATAAATAATGAGCGACGTGAGCCGTTCATATTTTATGATCGCCCCAGATTACCTCGTAGAATCAAAATTCTCCCCGAATATAATGTTTTCCTTGACAGTACCCTTGAACAACCAAGGCACTTCAGGAGCAAATGCACATTTACCGTCGATTGCAACGTGACCGCTAACTCGATGCAGATGACCCATTATAGACAACAAAAGAGATGTTTTACCAGAATTTGGTTGGCCGCAAATCCCGATCAATTTCCCCTAGAAAGATGTCATAACAGCATCAGTTCAGAATTTTCAATAAACCCTTAACTAGAAATTCATATAAAACGTCGGACACGACGATCAGAATTGTCTACCTTCGACGCAAAGAAATTAATGTCCATCAAAGTATCCGGTGGCAGTAAATTTCCCATAGAAATTGGAACTCCTTCGGTGTTGTCTAAATAAAACCTAGGAAAAGACGATATTTATAAAAGGTATAATTTTCCATAATAGCATATTTAATTGAACATTAATATGCAAGGATTAACTCACTGGGACGAACATCTGATCGACTTCTCGATGGTGCACTTGTCTTCTTTCCACGTAAAGTTTCCCCAGTTAATTGCGATCGCCAGATTCTTGTCTATCGGTTTGTCCGGGAATCGTTCGGCCTCCCTCATTGTTAATATAGTCTACGCACAAATTTAAAAACAATTATTCTCTCCCCATTAAATATTACCTCTGGTAATGACTACATGCATAATATGAGTTACCTTTAATTTATTAAGAGATGTAATGCCTCGAGAGAAACCACTCATTGCCAACCAGCTGCTCCTTGTGCAATGTTTAACATTTATTAACAAAAGAGCCAACACGGGGATATACTGTAAAAATGAGCAAACATAAATATCGATTCACCATAGTGTGTAAATTTAATTTAACGCACTTACGCGGGCAAAGGCGATTTGTTTCTGCATAAGGAGACTCGCCAAAGTAGTAACGCAAACTGTTATAATTGGAATCAAGTGCACCATTGACAAACTCCAGCCTTCCGCTAATCCTCCCAATTTCATGTCCGAAAGCTCCTTCGATCGCGTGTCTGAAATAATTATAAACAATTCAGGTAAGTTATTAAAAAAAGGGAGGGGGGTAATTAAATAAACTTCGTAGTTTACCCTTGATATTTCTCTCGAAATAACTATCCCACAGGGAAACCTTCGCCAGATAAATATTGTTAAGAAACTCTTCAATAAATCCCACGTGCTTTACCGAGTGCTCAACCGCTTTCGTGGCGAAGATTTTCGCCAAATAGGCAATAAAAATCTGAAGGAAAAAAATTGTTCGGTATACTAGAGGTAAAAAGAACCGATCTCTTCGGAAGAATAATGTAAAATACGTACCAAGACCGAGTACTCTATTATCAGTACACTGATTCCGATAAGGGCCCAGTGCCCCATAGAGTACCAAATGAACGTAGCTGTGATGATTAATAAAAACGGCCCAGTGAACAACAATGGTCCATTTATTATCAACTCGTACAGTGTCTCGCTGTCGGGTACATAATACCTCATTATCTAAAAATAAAAGGATAAGCGTAGAACGGATTTAATTATCCCTCAAGAGAAGAATTACCTGATGCGCCGAGACGTTGTATCTTAAAGAAGAGCGCACTAATTTTTTGTACACCATCGCTAAACAGGCAGACCTTAAACGGCAAGCTGTTCTGAAATACAAGTTATTTGCGGTTTACCTTCAGATTAATCCGTACCTCACATAGACCGTAACATTTAACATTAATTAACATTTACCTCAGATTCAAGCTAACGCTCCATGCGATTAAAAAGCAGGAAATCACTTCCACCAAGACAAGAATCCCGACGTAGGTGAACGTAACAACATCATCGACCATAATTACATGTGCCACCGAATCTGGTAGCTTATCAATAAACTTCTGACTTAACTTTAAGCTATTATTTGAAGTTACGGAAGAGTTAGCGACCGACGCGTCCTTAAAAGCTGTGGAGACTCGTGTAGACGATGAAGTAGAAGCGTTCCCAGGTAAACTCGTTCTGTTCTCCATTGCTTTATCGTAGACATTGTTTCTGTCCTCGATAGTGAGGATAATTTTCTGTAGGAAAATAATCTGAAACAACGGAAGGTGAATTAGCGTTACAGCAGTCAATAGAAATTGACGTTACAAATTTATACAGCGAGCTGGAGTACTTACAGGATTCAGTAGAGACATTATCATGCCTAGGAAATATATAAAAGATGCGACCAAAACTCGCGTTCTAACGAATCTCCATGCCACGAGGGGGACGGATGCTCCTGTTTGACCTCGTTCAACTACATGTGCATGCCACAAGCCATCCAATCTACATAACAATACAATTTCAATATTTTTGGCAGAGTCCACGCCGCATAACGAGTCAATACTCGCTAAGGATCAAAGAGAAAAGGATAAACCATTACCTAGGGCCGTTTATTTCGCAAGAGTCCTGTTGCGCAATGGTAGGCAGAGGTTTGTCAATCATTCCATTCTTGCAACCGGCAGATAAATATTCATTAAGCCAATTCAACGAGGCGCTCGACAATAGACCAATCTTATCGAGCGGCAATTCAGAGCCTGGAGTTCTGTAAATTGTAAATCCATTGAAGTAGACTTTTGAATAAAATGGTATAATTAAAAATATATGTACTAAAAGTACCTCTTGAATCTTATCGGCGCCAGATTCGTGAGCGCGGTGGTGTACCTTGAAAATCGGTTATGGGGAACATAAGCAGAGCTGTGCTTCATCTCGTCGAATGTCCGCGGGAAAAGCCGGCCTAAACTACCCTCTTCTTGACTGTGCGGAATAAAAAATATTAATTAGGATAAAATAAGGGAGATTTAATTGAGTACTCACACGCCGACCGCTCGAAACTCACATGTTCGCGTCTAAACCGTCATGATTGTTCCTGACCGGTTCAGAGGAGGAAGACATCATCCAGGAAGTGGTGAATAAAATAAACTCGACTTTTATCTCGGTATTTTGACTTCACGCCGCGCACGTTGAAGCATGTCCCACCTAGAAGTACATACGATTACGTTACAATTAATAAGCACGTTGATAGGCGTTACATACTCACTGTCTTCGGGAGATAATCTTAAGCCTCACATTTATATCTAGGATCCTATTTTTGTATAAATCCATGAGAAGCGAGATCACGAGTACATGCCGACTCGTTTGCAACGCCTTCCCGAGTGGCTGATTAACTTTTAAAGATGACAATTGCCCCGAAGAAGGTCTTTACATTCCGGTTGATAAAAGGCGCACTGAAGACACATAGAAAGCTCGCATAGTAACGTATATCTTGGGGCGATGATTCATTAAGTATTAGTGGATTACGATATGAAGCCGAGTACGAGGCGAATGGTACTTACGGATCGTTACGAATATTTCCGACGGTACGTTTTACCGAAAAAAAATCCCACGGTACGGAGTCATCCGGTACGCTTATTTACTCGCACTTAATCGTTATTAATTTTGTCACTAATTCCCTAAAGTAACGTTTCATTTTTAAGTGCCGCCTACAATGTGCCAGCGCGATGGGCTAGTGCTCTGTGCAATTGATACTTTATCAGCCACTCCTGATAGATACCGCAGTGTTCGTGACATCGAGTCCCAGGTAAGAGATAGTGCCAGCCAATCTTCCGCAAAGGCTTTGCCGATAAAATATAATAAAATCCGAGCACAGTGCCGTCTGATGTATGAAACATTACGGGTTAAAAAATCCCGCCTACACTAATGGCAGAAGAGAATCTTAACAATAGGAAACTAATTCGCAAGTTCCTATAGTTCGGCCTAGATAAACTTAGTTACGCTTATCTTCGTCGGTGGGAGAAAATGAGAATTATTTCGCAACGGTTCCAAGATTAAATTCATTTCTGTTATCGCATCGATACATCATTAATACGTATAAATTAAGTGTTTAGCGAAATTCCAAGATTCAGCGGTTGTACTTATTCGTTAATAACATGGTACGGTAAAAACGCAGGCTACGTAATGTAGTACAGAGAAACATTCTGGATTTTAAACTTAGTCCGTTAAAAGTACATCTACACGTCCTCGGAATTAATTGATTCGCTTTCTGAAGCTCTTATGATAAGGCACGATAACTTGCTCCTCGAAAACGAAGCACCAACTTTTGCTTACTACTATTAAATGTTAGTAAACGTCGGGGATATATTTTATAAGAGCGTAACGGCCGTAGGAGTAAGTACATAAAAACTATGTAAATTATTAAATGCTATAAAATATTTATCTAAAATATGTACGTTACTAAATCGCACGAAATCGTTCTTGCGTTTATTAGTGCCATTAAACCGAAACACTCGTGAAGAGTGGCACAACGTTAAAGGATACACATAAATGTAATTACTTTGGTTATCTTAACAAGATCGATTTTTCTTTAGTGATAAATCTTTGTTAAATATATATTTTGTAACGGTGGCATAATAATATATGCGTGAAGGCGAAAGTTGATCAACTCTGCAATCCTGCCGGAGCGTTCACGCTTTATTTAAGCTGGAATTCGTTTTGGATTAAGATCGTACATCCGACGCATACGTTTCTTCAGTTCCTGAGGGAATTTTTCGTAACATTTCTTGCACGCAGGTTTGAGGTCGAACTCGAAAAACTTTGTCTTTTGGTTCATCTTCTGATCGCAAAATGCACAGGCGAAGTGATGAACGCACCAGGCTTTATATAAGGCGGTAAATACTGTAACAAAAAAAAAATGGTATAAAAGTAAATTTCCTTGCTCGCTGTGTAAAATCTCTTTAATATGGGGACGTACCATCTCCAGCGATGACTTGATTGCATACGAAGCACAAATTCCCAAACAACTGATGGTAATGAGTTTCGCAATAAGCTAAACCCTTCTTTTCGTAATGGCGATGGCCTAAGAATGGTTTTTCACACTTGGCACATACAAAATGCTCGACGTGCCAATGTTTTCCCAAAGCAGTTACAACGCGCTCTTCAATCGGACGTCGACACGCTCCACAGATTGGAATACCCATTTTGTCGTGACACCTCAAGCAGTACAACTCATTCTGAAAATGAAAATAATTTTAAAACTGTCGTTAACATGATTTAAAAATTATCTTAGATACCGATGGGTGTACTTTCAGTATACCATTTCATTCGCAGCATATCCAGGTCTGGATCGAACTTCTCGAGCATCAGAGTTCAGTTCAATTCCGCAAGCTGTACAGTTGAAGTGGTACGGATGATAAACTTCACCACGAAAGCGAAGCGGTTTATCGTCAATGACTCCACTGTGGAAATCGATCCATTTGATTGTAAAGTACATAATGTCAATAAGGGAAAAGTGATCGTTTACTTACTGGCACTGGTGACAAATATATTTTCCAAGAGCTCCAGCTTTCACACGTGCATTGCACGTATGGCAAAGGGCTCTACCTTGACACTTAATAAATCCAGCATCGGCTAATTCTCCGTTACATTCTTCACAGCGGAAACATCCAGGATGCCAATTAGCATTCATTGCCTTGATTACCCGACCAATTACAAATTCACCTAAAATAAATTTCATATGTATTAATGAGACTTGGATATAAAATGTAAAACATTAATTAAAAAAGTATAGTAACAACGTTACATACCACATCTACCGCAGCAAGGAGCAAATAATACATGAAAGTCATGTTCGCAATACTTTCGCCCTTCGAATTCATAGAATATACCTTCAGGAAATGGTCGGAAACACTGAGCACACCTATTGACAGAAAAAAATAATAACAAATGTTTTAAGTATTTATTATGTCTTTAGAATTTCCAACTTACACAAAACATTGAGGATGCCATAATTCCCCGTGAGAATTCACAATTTTTTCATGAGGTTCAAAGCCCTCTCGACATCGAGAGCAAAACATGTGGTCCATCGACATCCCTGTAATTCTAGAAACAAAGATTCTTTTTGCACATGACAATTTAAATTATAGTACATAAACTGAATGCAGAACCTACTATGTTAGTAACTAATACTGAAAATGCACTTTTAAAATGGTTAAGTACCGTATCTTCATAGTAATATCAATATTTTTGTCATCGTAAACATTTTCAATGCTTTTAGATGATGCCGAATCTAAGCTTTGATCGTTACTCCACTCTGCCAATTCTTCGTAATCAAGTAAAAATGCCTCTTGAGCATCGGAGTATCCTTTTTCATCATTTTGAAAATAAACACTTTGAGAAAGGTTTGCTTTCCGTCTACAATACAGTGTACTACGTTCCAATGACAAGAGAGAAACTGATTTTGGAAACGGTGGAATAGAATTATCCCTCTCCATTTTTAAATTTTACATCAGTAAAATATTAGAGCGAAGTAACAGAAATTAATCCATTTCATCTAGTTATGTGCTCCTTCACCAAGTCACACCGTCACTCTTTATATCCCACAATGCATATCTGATAAGGTATCTGATAGTAGAGATAATAACCAAGATGGAAGCAAGTGCTAACACAGATGGAATTGTGTAATAATTAAAAGATTACAAATTATTGCGATATCGTCCTGTCAAGAATGTAAATGAACGAGAAATTATTATCCATGCTATTTTCTGTGTTATGGAATGGCTTATGGCAATTAGTTACATTGACAACGATACCTATCGTAAGAAATTAACAGGCCACTTATATGGTACGTAAATATAAACATTGACTACTCCATTTTAAAGCACATATACACATCGTATTTAAACAATCATATTTACTATCACCTCCGATTAAAAATCAAGTATGCGTCATGTAACATTCTAGCATAATTTAATGATTTATTTTAGGTTAATTAGTGAAAGAAGTAGGCACGAATGATTACCAATTTCAGTATTACGGTGTATTAATATTACAACACAATTATGAAATCTTAATCGAGCCATCGGGCAGTGAAGTCAATGCCAAAAATAGAGAGCACCGCTTACCCTGGCATATTTGTCCAGAGAAGAATTATTGGTAAATTGGGGTGGGACAGGTCAATTGGTCACTGGCGTGTTTGATGTCTTACCAGTCTACCGACTCCGTTACAGTTTCTGCAATTAGAATAACCGACAATGTCTATAGCAAGAATAAGTTCAGCTACGTCCCACCCCTGTACGCCTACTGACTAACCTTTTTTATAGCATCTGAACGTTCACATTAACATCGTTTTCTTTTTAGCGAGGTTATGATGCTTTACCTTTCTCTTCCTCAGTTTCGGAACTTCTTAGCCGATCAGGTTGTCATCTGTGATGACCTGTAAATAAGAAATCACGTCAAACGCCCATGACATTTATCAACTCCGATTTTCACACCGTTCCGAAGTAAGATTTCGATGTCACGAAGGAAGGCGACAGAAAACGAGGAGAGCCAACGTTTCGCACGCCATTTTGTTCCCTATTTCAACGAAGTTCCAGATTCGTTTCATTTACCAGAGATGATTTACAAGCTTTCAAAATATCGCAAGTAAACTCGTTAGTAATGGAACGTCTTAATTTTAATTTGTTTGTGTATTTTTTAAATTTTAAATACGATGTATTCCTTAATAAATTATTCGTTTCTTCTAATCGTTGAGGTTAAAAGAAAAGGGAATTATAATGGAACTCTCGTTTTCGAGGACCCACGTGAGATCGCTGACGTTTTAACCTCTTTGGTGAAATTACAAGGTGATGCATCAAAGCACATAGAACCCCATTGGTTATTACTAACCTGATATTAACCAATGGGGTTTCTGGAAAGCGTTTATGACCTTTTGAAGCACTTCACAGAAGTAGTCCTTCGTAAGTGGATGTCTTCTGTAGTTCAAATCGAAAGCAGAGGTCTGATTACAGTCCGAGAATAAATAAATATAATCTGTTACAACTCCAACAAATCGAATTTACTGTACACTGTATCAACCTTGCTGTACACGTTTCACACATAACAAAGAAAAAGTGACTATAACTTTTACACAGCAACTTAAACTATAATCAATTTTGGAATGTCGGTCTTCCAATAATTCGGTACATACTCTAGCTGTGGAAGAACATTTATACACGATATTAATACTTACATATTGAAATTATACAGTTACTTATTTGTAACGATACAATGCAGAAATGGAACATGTAATCAATGATATCTTACATGCGTATGTGCTATGTAATTTAAATATTAAGTTACGAAGAACATTTTCAGTACTGCCGTTGAATGTTTTCTAGCTCGTCCTCTCGATACTGCAGTAGATTTATGATTAATTGTCCTTCTTCATTCGATTGGACGTCATTCTATAAATTATGGAGTCTCGTCCAGGATCCATGGAAGCAATAGCGACTAGACGCAAAAAAATTACGTTACTTGTAAATTAATTTTTTGTCTTGTAAACATAAAGAAAACACTCACTGCAAATTGCCAGTAACGAGAAGAAGAAGGCAACTCCGAACCATAGTAAAATGTTAAAGATGATGGGGTAGTCTGGTGAATACTGTTTTGCTAAATTTAAATCTTCGACCTGAAACAAACAGATCACGTGTCCTTATATTTGACATTAATATAGTATGACCTGTATTTGCAACTTCTAGTATTGCTCAATTATTACGGACATACTTTTTAAAATGTACGTATAGTAAAACAAAAACATTATGTACATAAGAATATTTTACAAGTAACCTTACACCTTTCACGGGCACTAGCATCTTATAAAAGACAACACCTGCAGAATGTACTCGGAGGTATTAGTTATAATCTACATGAAATAAAATTACGTACTGCACACATCATGCATTTCCATACCAATTTTCATTGATCTAAAAAGCATACTGCAGAAATTTAATTAACTGGGGAGGTCCAAGCATAGTGCTATATAAAAAAATATTTAATGCTACGAACACATATTATTTAAAAATACATACGAAAGTATTAATCAAGGGTTCTGCTGAAAAATATAAAAAACAGTCATCGCCTACTGACAAGCACTAGCATCAAAGAAATACTTTGCAAGTTTGAATAATGACCTACAGAATTGTTAACAACTGAAGAAGTGTTGTGTGTAATAGGAAGTTGCAAATGAAATTCATTATTTAGAGATGCGGAGAGCACACGTTACATTGTGATCTGTATACCTTTTCTATCACCTGTGTTTTTTCACTATCAGATTCAGAATTGACCTTAGTGCTTATCTCGTCCACTTCGCCATTGTCGGTACCGTTGGTGGAACCATTGTTATTAATATACATTATTATACTATCATCTGTAGTAACAGACTGTGATTCCTCTTCTGCCTCCTTAGTTCCATTATTCTCTTCATTACCTTCTAGCTACAATATATGTTTTCAGAACAACTTCTTTAAATAACTGATAGCTTACAAGTATGTAAAGTAAGTCCTTTCATTGTCTGTTTCATTAGTGATTAGTACGTTAAAATTGAGGGAAACGCGAAACTAATTATACTATTTCAGCTTTTAATAATCGATGACGTTTACTTTTATATTTTTAAAAAATTCATTGCTCGTTGTTATGAGCGATGGGAAGGTAATGGATCATTGGTTGTGTAGTTTCTCAACTTGTACATTGTATGTCAAATTTTAGTTACTTTGTATTCAAAAATACTAGGCCAAGCTAAGTGAAACATTCTCAAATGTGCATCTTTGCCGAACATAGTGCAATGTACTGCATAACTAACATTACTTCGTGTAATAAGAAAATTACAACTGCTTTGTCATAAAAAAAAGGCTTCTTATATTAACCGGTAGAATAGTGCCCAATGTTAATGCGATGGACCTAAGCTAAACCATCGGACAACTTTCAACAAATTAAACCATGCAACGATTTAACGATACCTTTATGAGCTTTCTAGTTTTATTATGTTCTGTTTCTTTTGGCACCTCAGGTTCTGAGGTTGTTCCAATGTTCTTATCGTTATCATCCTAAAAGAATACGCATATCCACTTTAATGGCGATAACTAATTTTTTTTAACACATTATCAGTTTACATACAGGCTGAAAATAAATGAACATAAAGTAAATGAACATAAAGATAGAAATCGACTTCACAAAGACTACTTTCCAGTGGGTTAATTGTGTTAGTATACAACTACTAAAAATAATGAGCACCTATATTAGTCGGTTTTAATCAATTTAATTAATAAATAAATAAAAAAGAGATAGGTTCCACAAGGAAAAGTGAAGTTCTTCTTAAACATAAACAAAGCTTCCTTTTTATTACATTCTTACTTTATATGCAATACTATTTGAATGAGTAATATTTAATATTGGAACAGCTGTTCTGTATTTTAATTCTACTTCGTGTAATTATTTTTTCCTAGTTCAGTTAAATACTTTACTGAAAAAGGTTTAATTTGTTAGTTATATTGATACGTTATAAAACATACTGACCGAAACAGGCTCACTGGAGGAATTAGTCGTGTCTCTGATTTGTCTTTCAAGAATCACAGAACGGGTATGGCGAACTTGACTAGCATCATTAGTGAAAGCTGCAATAAGGACCTATAACACAGATTCACGTGAAATTAAGAGGGAAATGGTAAAGTAATGGTTTCACCATTGAATGTATCAAGTTGCTTTACCTTGTAGTCGTATACTTCCATAAAAGCTTTGCAGACATCATTGAGCCCATTATTAAGGAGAGACAAAGCCTCCTTTACAGCTGGCGAATCTTTGCCATGAAGATCAAGCACGGGTCGTAATCCAGACACCACGAGCCAATAGACATCAGGTTTAGAGTCCACATGAATCGCCGAAGGTACTTTCTTCGCGATAGCATGTAATAGTTGGACTTCTTCAAGAAATTTTCGATCTTCCTCGTTATTCAAATTAAGATATTTCAAAGACTTATCCATGGCAGTTGGTTTCAGTTCACCAAGAGCTGATTGCCCGAGCTAAATTAACGTTAGAATATTTTCAATGCAATGAAAGTAAGTTTTAATTTCTACTATTTAAATGATTTGTTTCTACTTACAGCATCCACTCCATCGCCCAGATAAATTCGTACAAGGGTATTGTTCTTATCTCTTTCTTCGAGGCGACCACTTAATGCCTGCCATGTTGTTTCTTCTACTTCGTCCACATTTAATGGAAACTTCATACCTGTCGGTGATTCTAAAGAGTCGACGCCTTCTATGGCCATCCCTACAACAGCTACTGGTAGATCGAAGGGATTGATTATCGAGAAACCGCTCCATGTTCCCCTCTGCCGAAATAAATTTGACCTTTTGTTTATAAATACATATATGCCTAATTTCCTTATAAAATTTACATGTTATATTATCAACTGTCATTTAAAAGTGAAATATGTTGTACCTGCTTAACCGTATACCCAAGAGCCGCTGTAAAAAGCTCTTTGAGAAGGCTTTGATCTATCTCTTCGTTCCCTGTAAACTGGACACTATCAGGACTATGCAGAACTATGAAATCTCCACTAGCTCGTACTGAAAAATGAAAGGAAATTTTTAAAGGGATATTTAAAAAGCACGCCACACCCCCTCGTTTAAAAATGGGCATTGCAAACATTTTTAGCAATTTATCGCGTCGCTCGTCACACGTCACGGTAAATGAAAATTACCTGTGCTCAATAAAAATGCAACGAACAGGGCTTTATCGAACATTTTCTACTTTTATTGGAGGCGAAGAGTGAACTTTAGATATTCCCTCCCTGATCGAGAAACAACTGATTCCTCGATCATATGACACGAGCAACGGCGAGTAATGGCGCGGCACTACACACAGAACATTTTCAGTGCTACCACCATTTAAAAAATTTATCTACGATACAGAACGTAAAATGGCGGACAGAGATGAGTAGAAGACCAACTCATCTCTGGTTGAAGATTGCTGAGATTTATTTTATCCGCAAATGGGGAATAAAAAAGGTGAAAGCTAACGTACGAAACCAGAGGGCAGCACGGAACATGTTCACGCGACTACCCTTGAGCGATCCCCCAACTCATCTCTGTTATTGTAAATAAAACTTAGGTTAGTTCGTGGACAGTTCTCTAGGTTATGTTGTGAAAGAGTGGAGCATCTCATGTCTGTCGATTTGACAGATGGTTAATAATGACGATTCATAACTTGTATATATTTTCAAAAAGTGGTGTATTACTGTACTATGCAGAGTGGAACAGATTGAATAAATCTGGAATTACGAAGGAGGAGGTAAACATGTAAATCATAGTTACGTAGGATGTTTTAAAATAAGCTTTTGGTAATTGTTTGTACTCAACGTAAGCATATTTTTGAATAATCATTTGTACTCTAAATCTAGGAAGCAAAGCTAATGTATGGCATGCTATTCTCCATCAAATCGTTTGTAAGTAAAATATCCCCGTTGGATTCCAAAGAAGGCTTTCTGTACTATAAGACGAGCAAGTATACACTTCATTATTTGGAAACACCATCTGGATTAAAATTTGTTCTCAATACGGACAATGTAGCGCAAAATGTAAGGAATCTGCTGCAACAATTGTACAGTCAGGTAACTAAATAAGCTTTCGTTTCTACCATTTCTTTTTCAACTATAATGGTAGATAAATCAGGATTCTTCTTGCAGGTATATTTAGAGTATGTTGTTAAAAATCCACTCTGTCAATTAAATGAGCCAATACAGAGTGAATTATTTAAACTGAAAGTCGACGAATTAATGAAGAATTCTCCAATTTTTCTCAACCGATCGTTATAATTCTGTGTAAATAATTATTTGTTTTTCTATTAATGTTACAGTATAAGGTAAAATGTATAATACGTGATGATTAAGTAAAATGACTTACTAAAATAAAAAAAAAACAGATATGACAAACATTTGTAAAGGCTGTTTGCTACTTATTTATTGTATTACTTTCTATATTGACAGTGACAGTATCTTTGCTATTACACTGAAACTAACTGAGAAAAAAAGGATTGTATCTCCTCAAAGATTAAATACATAATTGCTACGATTATCTTGCACTGTAAATAATAAGCGTAATTTATAATGTACAAGTACGCAATGAATGTACATTTGAAGAGAAGGTATTTCTATATAGTGGGATGTCAAATATAATGTAAAATGATAGAGCGCACAATATTATTTAAATATTTCAACGCCCTTAGTAATCCGATGTACCGAACAGCAAGAGGTACATCCTTTAAGAATAATTAATACACGGTAACAAATATCTTGGCAATTTTTGGAAAGATAGAATTTTGTGAATTAATTTGTGTTTGAATTCAAACGTTAGCTGTGTTTCCTTTCACGTAAAAAGTTGAAAATAGTTAGCCATTTGAAAATAAACAAACTGGATAAAGGAAATGATCTCGAAGGTTGACTCTTGGAAGTAGCAGATTTATGTAGAAGTGGCAACTTTTATTTGATTGGAGGCAATGGAACAAGTATAGTAATGGAAGGAAATCTAACTATCCATCTTAAACAAAAATCAACTAAGGTAAATAACGGTATAGTTATAAATCATACGACGAACCTTACTCGCAATGATTCGAGTTGGGAAACAAAAGAAACACAGCTTGTGACGCGGGTCAGTCAATTGCATTGCAATAATCATGTTGCAATTATAGGACTTACAGCCTTATAAACGGACTTTATGCTTGCAACAAACTATTATAAATATAAATACTCTAAAACTTTCCCCAACATTTTATGAGTATGTTCTAAATAATTGTAATAATCTAGGTGTACATTGAAAATTATTGAATATACTAGTATTCACACATTCGCGGGCTAATTGCCTAAAGAAAATGTCAAGAATACTTAGGTATATAGATATACTATGTACACGACAGTTTCCAATATTTTTTTTTCTTTTTTCTACAAATAACAGGAACACGGCAGTTTGTGTTTTTCTTTCCAAAGATTAATATGGTTCAGCAGGCACCCCTAATCGTGGATGCAGTATGAGAATAATACAAAAATTCATTTGATAGTCATTTAGAGAGCGATGCTTTCGTAACTGAAATATATGTGCACCGCTACAGGTTGGTTACTAAGAAACACTGCCAAATTAAAGCACATAGGCAAGAACAGCATGTAAAGAATTTTTAATAATCGAAGTCCGACGTGGGCAACGTATTATTGACTCGCACGAATGTGCAAATGAATTACAGGGGTGAATTAAAATCATCGAAGGAGTTAAATGCAGATACGAAATCTATGCTCTTGCTTCGAGACGCTTCTACTAGACCTACGTCTATTTCGGAATAATAGCTAAACGATAAATGGGCTAGCAAATGAATAATCACCTTTCGACTTATACGTAATTATACCAGAATACGAGCATCGTGCCAAGCATGGTATACGATGTTACAGATTCTATAACAGTCTAATGTACAATATATAGATCTGCACAATTTCCAGCGCACGGAATATTGTGAAGGCAAAGGTCCTTGCCTTGTAACTGGGTAGAATTTCTATATAAGTACGCATAGGTGAGAGTACAGCTTGAATTCGATGGCGCAACATGACCAGATATACACGCAATTACTCTACATACTTGGAGTACGCAGCCGAGTTCATGCTCCATGACAATAATGCAACATCGTTGAGATAAATAGGAAGCTTTTGCCCAAAGGTCAAGTATCTCCCAGAGCCGTCTTTTTATCGCAAGAAAAGGAAATACTTTTTAACCGCGTTCTTCAAATCGTCGCCGTTGAGTCCGTTAAATTCGCAGTGCTATCACTACAGCGAAACGTCTAATAATTAATTAGGAAAAAATACTGCGCAAATCGAATGCCTCTAATAAATGTACGTTTAAAATCGTTTATCAACGTAGATGAATCTGTAGACCGAAGATTTCGCGAGGAGAAAAAGTTCATTTTAGGCTATTCTCTCGAGGTTATCGAAGCATAAATTCGACTGGTACGTACATTCCTTTACGAACAAATGCACGGTACCCGTAAAAGTTGCGTGCACGTATTAGTTTTCTCCCCCTTGTAATTATTTACAACATACATTTCGCGGTACTGCAAGACAAACACGCATCTGCGCGAAATCAATTCTTGAATGCATCTCCATGCCGCACATCCGATATCTTTTCATGATCGAAGTAATATAATATTCCGGTGATCGATGTTACGAAATTAAGCAGTTGAGTAATTTGGTAAAAGAATTTAAAACAAAAAAAAAATAGAACATTGGGTTTGATCATTTTCTCGATACGCGATAAACATGTCATGAAGGTCTTTAGCGACATCTTCCGTACGAGTCGTGAACTAAGAGACACGTTGAGCCAATTGTACAATTCTTGTAACGACGGACTAGCCTCTGTTACAGCTTTATCGCTTAGCCAATGCAAAAATTGCTATTGCAGTCGCAAACCGATCACATAACAAGGTCGACTCCACTTCGACACGTGTCTAGGAATAAATCGTAGTATCAAAAACGTCACTTCGGCTAACCCACTCCAGAAGCTGTCCAGTAATCTAGTCCTGGTTGTGTCCCATAACCCGGTGTATGTTCACTCTACAAAAGCTTATAAAAGCATTTCAAATCGTTTTAGTCCCCCCGAATCACCGATCAACAAACCCTGGCATACTTTCATCGTTACGATAATACTTTGAACGTAGATATTACAATCAGTAAATCGCGACCGCTCATCGAAAACCAGGTCTCAAGAATCTCCCTCTACCGTTCCAAGCATCAGCGGATTTCCCAAACCAAAACGTAAGCGAAACATCGGCGGTCCAGGCCGTAATTAAATTCGGCTCGACCCTCTTCCGACCACCCTTTCGCGGCTTAAAATGATCCTAAGCAAGCCCACTTATTTAATCATCATCTAAACGTTTTCCAGATAGCGCTGAGCAGGTGTACATGCATATGTAAATTACACAGGGCGCCGTTTATGCACGCATATGCCTATGTACACGCGTACTCGAAGTGCTCCCGAAATATGGCCGCAAGGTTTGCGTTGCAAGGTACGGCTCAGCATTCAGCATTGCGAGTTATCCGTCTTAATTTTCCCATTAGCTTCGTTGGGAGGCGAGAAACCTGCAGTAGCCTTGCCGGAGGATTCGCTCGTGGTCGCGGAAGTCGAGGGCAAGGACGAAGAGGGGAAGGGCTCCTCGATGACCGGCAACCGCCTCTCGCGATCCGAAGAGGTGGACGAGTTGTGGAAGAAGACGCTCCTCAGGGCGGCGACGCTGACGCGCTCGCGTGGGGCCTCCTCCGCTGCGGCGTCCACGTTCAGTTCGCCATTCGAGCTTCTGGGCGAAAATACGTTAAATTAACATCCCCACGATTATACTGGAACGTCAGATAAATGCTAAATAAAAGCTACAACACCTAAGCTCCTGAGATCCCTATACGAAGTAGTTGAGATCAACCCCGTAGAGGTATACCTCAAAGACTTCGAGCCCTCGACATCGACGTCGGACTCCTTGCTGCGTTTGCGTCTTCCAGCGGCTCTGTTCGCCGCGCACACGCTCTGACCAGCCTCTTGATCGGCCTCTATGAAGCTCACGTGGTCGTCAAAACGTACCCGCTCGGACCCACCGTCCTCTCCACCCACGATCCAGCTATTCGAGTCGCTAGGTTGCCTATCCAAGGTCGGCTTACGTCGGGTACGCTTTGCGAGACCTGGGGCGATCTCCTCCAGAGAGCTGAGCGATGCCGCCTGGCCGGCCGTGTCCATGTGTCCGCTGTTTCCGGAGCTCGTCGGCTGCTCCTCCGTGCTGCGACCTCCACTGATGGAGCTACCGTCGAGCTGTGTGATTAAACCACTGTTTATTCCATGGGAAAAATCTAATGAAACGTTTCCTCGCCCAAATTTCAAACCCCATCTCTCCCGGGTCATTCCACAAAATCAAGGGTTCGCTTCTATCAACGATTATGATATGATATTAATTATCAGGAAGAAAGGTCTCCCGTTGATGGCTCCTCGTCATTTTCCTTGCATTCTATCCAGGCAGATAAATTATGGACGAAAAATCCCTGCGAGATGAATTTATCATGGGATTAATGGAACCACCCAGGGAGTTTTTCTCGAGGGAGAGGTCGGACGGCCGGACCTATGGACTCCAAGGAGTACCTTGAAGTTGAGGACGGATCCTGCGAGCGCCCTCGTCGACGCCGCGCCGTCGTCCAGGGCGATAGAGGCATTGACGGATTTTTCCGAAAGGCTGGTGGCAGCGGACGCGGTCTCGCTGCACAGGCTGAACCTCTGGGTCGAGGTCACGTCGGCCTGGACCTCCAATCTGCGTTCAGGGAATTAATACATATTAATACAGGCTCCTGCCAACCCTTGGGAAAATTCTGGCGACCCGTTTAACCGGGGATCAATTTTATCTACCTCTGCCCACCCGGAAGAACGCTCGAGGCGATGCTCCCCGCCAGGCTGGTGCCGGCCAGGGCGACGTTGCTGGCACTTTCGCGATCATTTTCTCGGCCTAATTTTTCCAGCTGACTGCCGCTCCCCAGGGAGAGCGAGGCTTCGCCTATCGAAGGGTTGCCCCCTCGGTGGCTCGCAACGTCTATCGAGGCTGCATCTGCGAAAAGGAGAAAAAGAAAAAAAACCTCCATTAAAAAGAAAAACGGTGAAACCTTTATCCTTCATTTCCTATCCGTGCACTTTTTCTCCAACGTTCTCGCGTTGATGTTTTACTCTCCGTCAAGCCATAAACGTGCGTCCACGATGGTTCCCTCTTTTATTTTCAATATCTCCGAGGACTCCAGAGAGTCCTCGTTGGGAACTACCAGGAAAGGAAATGGAGGAGCAAACGGAAGCGCTCACCTCCGGCGTTGCGCACCCCCAGAGCGCCCATCAACTCGTTCTCGTCGTCAAACTCGAACCGGACGCCGGAACCATTCGTGGACACGCCACATCCTCCGCTGCGACACAAAGAGATCGGCACCACGCCGTAAACGTAGAACAGTAAAATGGGTACTCCAATACCGACCGCCAGGCCCGCCAATACAGGTGACACCAACACCTGGAAAAGGTACGAGTATGAGAGATGAATAAATCAAATGCTCGAAAAATACTGGAAAAAAAAAAATATATATATGCATATATAAATGACGCATTCTCTTTACATGATTTTTAAACTTCGGGTCTAGGAGCTCATTTCCTACTTTTCTTTCTACCTGCTGCATTAATTACCTAATTATGCGAACTCGCGGTGAACTGTTATCATCGTATTTAAAATAATTCATTGGTGTAAGAAACGCAAAGCAAAACGCCTCGACATTCCCTCCCTTGATTCCTCCTCGACCAATCGACCGACCATCGACCCCGGGTCAGGAAAACCAATTTCCTGGGCTCCTCGGGAGGGGACATCGCGACGTCGCTCGATACTCCGAGTAAGAAGTAAAGAGATAATCGTCCTCAAACTAAGGACCCCTCCGATCGCTGTTATCTCCCAGGTGGCAATAAATACGTAATAAAAATATGGATTTACTCGTTTTTCATTCTTAAACCGCAAACAGTTTCTTCGAGGACCCCAGAAATGCCCGATACCCGGGTTCCATCTCCTGGAGGTGTTCATAAAAAATAATGAAAATCCCCCTCGCCAGGTAAGGCTTAGCTCGTAAAGGTAGCCTCAAAGAAAGGGTGAAAAGGGTTGGGGAAGAGAAAAAAAAAAAATTGAAAAATAAATATCAGAGTCCTCGGGTGCCCATTTAATTTTGTTCAAAGGACCCTCGTCATCGGAGCGATCTCGCCCCGTGGAGGTCGGAAGGTTCGAGAGCTCCGAACCCGTCAGGGCGGGAAAAGCTGTAGGCCGGTATTGATTGCGCTGGTCGGCGTCCCGCCGGCGTGCGCGGCGACGCCGCGTGCGCGCGCGCGCGCCGGCGCCGGGCGTCGCGAGGGCCCGGGCCGGGGCTCGGCCAACCGCAGAGAGGAGAGTCGGATCGGGCGTCGCCGGTCGACGCGCTTCCTGGACGGCCGGCAGGTCGCATCGACGGCGATGGGACGATCAGCAGCGGGACGGGCGGAGCCGCTCGGGACGGGCGGCCGGGACGGCCGGGGCGAGTCGTAGGGGCGTCGTCGGCGTCAGGTGGCGCCGGCTCCGGGGCCATCCGGGACGAGCCGGCCGGTCGGCGGTTCCGAGGGGACTGCCGGAGATAGAAGAGGAAGGAGACGCCGACGAGCGCCAGCTCTTCGGGATACGCCCTGGTGGACGGCGGTGCGGTTCGACCTCTCGGGATAGGAGTCTTCAAAGGAGTCCTTGAGGATAGTGGTGCGGGTCGAGTTCTCGGGACAAGCGTCTTCGAGGATAGCAGGGCAGGTGGAGCACCCAGGACAGACGTCTTCGGAGGATTCCTCGAGATAAGCGTCCACTCCCGGGATCCGGTGCCCCCGGGTCCAGGAAATAATCGGCGGTAAGAGAGAGAGTCTTCCTCGGGGTCTTGGCCGGTGAAAGGGTCCGGGTAAGATGTCCGACAGCGAGGACACTGAGGGCTCCTGCGGGGAGTGGCCGGTGACGAAGGAGTGGCTGGAGACCCTCCTGACGGCGCACCACGGCGAGGGCTCTGCCGCCGTCGTCGAGGACTTCACGGTGCGGCCCGGGTGTACGGCCGGCGAGAGCGTCCTCAGTGACATCCTGGCGGTGACCGTCGAGTACCGCACCAAGCCCGAGGACGCGCGTAACGAGCTTAGCGTCATCGTTAAGTTGCTGCCCCAGGACCCGTTCGGCAGGTTCTTCGTCACGGAGGCGCAGTTCGACCTGCGGGAGATCAAGTTCTACACCCAGGTAACGCGTTCCCTCCAGGTGGAAAAAAAAAATTCACCGCCCAGGGTACCCGGTGTACAAAATAATTTCCAATCTTTCCCGGTCCAAAAAAAAAAAAAAAACGAGTTTAACGACCCGATCGAAGTACTAACGGGCGATAATTTCCAATCTCCCCTCGGAGAGCAGGTGGTTCCCGACCTGGAGGCGTTCCAGAAGAGGCAGCTCTCGCCCACGGCCGCCGCCATCGAGATGCCGATCCCCGCGT
This sequence comes from Orussus abietinus, assembly GCF_000612105.2. Classification (NCBI taxonomy): domain Eukaryota; kingdom Metazoa; phylum Arthropoda; class Insecta; order Hymenoptera; family Orussidae; genus Orussus; species Orussus abietinus. The sequence continues at coordinate 123,210 of NW_019394276.1, read as the reverse complement.
GCGTTCACGCGCACTACAGTCCCGGTGGAGGCACCGAGGAGAGCCCGGAGCCTCCGGAGTCGTTCCTGGTCCTGGAGAACCTTCGACCGCGAGGCTTCGAGGGCGCCGAATTCTCCAGAGGGCTCACCCTGAGACAGGCTGAGGCCGCCCTGAGCGCCGTGGCGTGCCTCCACGCTCTGTCGCTCGCCCTCAAGGTGAAGGAGGGCCAGGCCCTCTCCGAGAGGTACCCCTTCCTCTTCCAGACGGCCAGGGCGACCGACTCGTACCAGCAGCTCGTGGAACGCGGGCTGCCCCAGCTGGCTCGCTTCCTGGAGCGAAGGCCCGGTCTGGAGGCCGTTCTCGAGGCCCTCCTCGCCCTCCGACCCCGCACCAAGGAGATCATCGCCGCCCTCCTAGCGCCCGAGGACCCGCTCGCCCTCATCACGCACACCGACTTCTGGTGCAACAACCTCCTCTTCAAGGACGCCGAGGACGGCTCCTGCAAGTGCGCTATCCTCGACTGGCAGATGGTCACCTACAGCCGGCCGACGAACGACGTGGCGCTCCTCCTGGTGAGCTCGGTGCCGACCGAGCTGCGCAGAAGGCACACCCCGGCGCTCCTCGACAAGTACTGGGACGTCCTGACCACCACGTGCCGCAGCCTCGGCCTCGACGTGCCCGTCGACCTCGGATACACCAGGGAGGACCTCGACCGCGACTACAGGAGGTCGCAACTCCTCGCCCTGCTGCTCTGCATCGGCTCGGTGGACGTCGCTCTGGGCGACCCCCTCACCGAGCAGCGGCTCATCGACGTCCTGGAGGATCTCCACAACGATGGCATCCTGTCGGGAGAGGTGCCGGGGCCGGGTGACGAATCCACGGTGACTGCGGCCGATGCTTAGAGGATCTCTTCTTGTCCGACGTTGGTTGAGATCCTGGACTTGTCCATGGAGGGTATCTTCTCGTCCAACGTTGGTCGAGGTCCAGGACCTATCCATGGAGGGTCTCTTCTCGTCCAACGTTGATCGAGGTTCAGGACCTACCCATAGAGGATCTTCTTCTCATCCAACGTCGGTCGAGGTCCTGGATCGGCCCTTAAAAGGTCTCTTCTCCCCCAACGCCGAGTCAAGTCCGGGAAGGAAGAGGAACCGCTAGAAGACGAGTAGTACGGGGACGGATCCGCCGCGTATGTCGGCGGCTAAAACAGGCCGTCTATCGTAACGTGCATGTCGAGCGAGGACCTAGCGGCTTTCAGCGTGCTTGTAACGCGCGACAGAGCTTCTTGCGAGTGATAACGATCCGAACGGTATATTTATAATCGGGCTGGCGAAACGCGCGCGTGATATTATTACCCATCTATGCCGTAGGAAACGCGTGTCGTCGGGCGACGTGCGGCGGTCGGGAACGGGAACGGTGAGATTCCGAGGCAGGCGTCCTATATTTGCATTCGTCCCTTTGATCGATCGTGATATATCGCACGCGCGGCTTAATCTACGCTGTGCGAACGCTCCTCGAGACCCCTTCGATTGAATCCTCATACGCATTGACATGTATCACTTTTCTTTGTACAAATTGGTCGAATAAAGTATTATATCTTTACTACTATGTACCATCGTGAATTAAGATTGGTCGCGGGGTCGTCGCGCGTGATATCGACCGGTAGGAATTGACCTTGTGACGGTGGAAAGAGAGAAAAAAAAAAATAATAAGAAGAAACACCTCCTCGCGGTTATTGTGATAAGACGTTTCGACTCCACGAAGATGTCCCTCGGCTGTACCCCCTTACCGCGCAAATATGCACTTAGTATTTTTCATTACGGCGCAATTGAATCCTGCAGTTGTCTCAACGTTTTATTATGTATAGGCACATCAATAAATGTTTCTCGACGACCTTCTTCTGAGTATCTCGCGGAAATTAAACACGACCTTCCGACACGCCCGAGGGTAACGAGAAACGTAACCGTTACACCCCGATATTCCTGAGCTCCCTTTAAGGCGTTTTTTCTAGGTTAGTTCGGAGTTTGAAATAGACATCCCTAGAACGATTGGAATAACGAGAAAATGGAGACGCGAGTATAATCTACAAAAAAGAATCACTTATAGCAAGGCGGAAACCTTACCGATGCGAGGAGGACGTTTGCGCGATGACGAATGGAAAAAGCCTTGACTGGTCTATGGGGAATAAAAAAAAAATGTCTAGTGACTTACCGATGCAGTTACGCCCCCCGCGATGAATGCGTTTCTTTTGTGTTTGTTCGCCTTCTCGTATTTCGTGTACAGCTTCGTCCCGACCCACACTGGAATACCTGAAACCCCAGAAAAGTGAACTCGGTTCTAACCTCGTTATGGAATGCAATTACGAGAGATAAAATGATACATTGATAATTATGTTTCGCTTGCTTACCAATTATCATAGCAGGCACTGCGATGCCAGCCACAAGGCCAATTCCTACTGGTGCTCCGACGAGAGTACCGAGCTGCCACAGGATCTTCTTCTTCCTGGACCATGGCTTCTTCCCCCAGAATGTACAGCCAGATGGGCTGCGATGAACAATTTTCATTCAAGACGGGACAAAAGGTTGGAACACTACGAGACTCTTCACAGTAAATTACCTGAGATAGTGAAGATCACTGATTTGCTTCATACACAGCCAACAGAACTGAACTCCGCAGACGGCACATGTCATGTGGTTGCAACTCCCATCGTCCATTTTGACGATCAACACTTGACATCTTGGGCATGGTTTGATGTCGTCCCCTAGAATATTAAGAAAAGTTGAGATAAAAAAATATGTTAATTAAAGGATTAAAAGAATGCACTTGCAAATGAAGTTGCGGTCTGAGAAATTATTATACGCACTGTGTTGCGAGTCACTTTGACTGAAGCTGAGAGACGAATTGCGCTCATAATATAACGAACGCTGGGCTCTGGCTGCATCGCATGTCTGATTTGGATGCCATCTAGCTTTACAATGGTAACAAAAGTATGAATCACATCCTGGTCGTTCGCATCGTAGTTTTGGGCAAGAAGCACAACCACTGGCTATCACAGCAAAGCTACAATCTGGTGCGGGACACCATCTTGCATCCGGTTCAACGGCAAGTACTCTTCGAACCATGAAGTCCTCGTATTTCTCTAATTGAGCTTGGTCGTTCAGAATCATTCGTATGTCTGCATAGAAAACATGAAATAAAATTTGTATATAGAACTGGATTATTTCTACGTGAAAGGATCACTGCGGTATGTTAACACTCCTTACCATTCGGATGAAGAGGCTCGGAACATTCTGGACAAGCAATATTAACTCTGGATTCCGATATCGCTACTCTAAGGTATTGTTGAAAACAATCGTAACAACTCCGATGATGGCAGGACTGTACTACTGGAAATAATTCAATCCGAAGCTCTGCCAGACATAATGGACACTCCATCAGACCATTTTCATTACTCTGAAACGAAAGAACATATTTACCTTTAATATGTACAACCAATGCCCACATAAATATGTAAGTAACAACGAATGATACCATTGTATCTCAGTGTATAAAAAGAAACCTTGTAATTACCTTTCCAGCAGTTGGAAGCACAGTGCCTTTACTGGATGCTCGTTGCAGGTCTTGGTTATGAATTTGAAAATGGCTGGATCCATTGCTTACTCTTGCTTCTCCTTTTTCTACATCTGCTGTCCGAGAATTCGTTGAATCTTTATCTACAATTTGACATCCATTACAATTATAATTCAAGCTGCCAAATTACATACTCCTTTTGCAGGAAAATATACAATATACTTAATAATCTGAGAATTTAAAACAGGAAAAAATTCTTACTTTTACTACTTTTTGAGCTCGATGCTCTGGCAATGCGGCGTCCAATAAGGGGGCTCGAGTAAAGTAATTGTCGCAATGAAAATCGTGGCACTTGGCGAAGAGTCCTGGGTGGGACACTACTGCACCCTACGGGTCCGCTCTCGGCTTCCTTTCTCATTTTCTATTAGTTTATCCCACGTTATAATATCATACCTCCTTGTACGAATCAGGAAACTTCAATTGTGGTGAATCTGCAATGAACCACAAATTCCCAAATATTAAATATCGTCAATTACTGACCATATCAAATAAGCAGTATTAAAATTCGCGAGTGCGCTCTAATATGCCAGTTTCTTAACGACATCAACGTGGCCATAATTACACACATCATTTGCGATTTTTCCTAGATTCTAATCGTTCAAGTGGACGTCTATACTTGACACAACAGCTGACTGCTTGCAGATGAATCACAGGGTTAAATAGAGTGCCAACGTTATGCACAATACCTGGCTTCGCAAACGTGACAGTTCGACTTTTGCTTTCCCTCGCCTCCCGGTCGCCCTTTTTGAAATATTCGTGGGATCGACTCGACTGATTTAAACAGGTTTCAGGTTTCGCTACGCGGAATCGTTTTCGGATGCGAAAAGCGTCCCAGCTTCGCGTCGGAATCGGGCTTGAATTTGAAATAAGCTAGAACTCAGCACTTTCCCGGAGCCGAGAGCGAGAAGCGACGTTGGCGTTCTGTTTTCCTGGACACGATCGAAAGAAAAATTTCAGATTCCGATCAGGCCACCGGGGATTAAACCCGAACGTGGCGCCATCTTGCATTAAAAAGGCGCAGTCCGACGCGCGCGCGCGCGCAGCGTTGATCTTAAATGCACACGTGTGCAACGAGTACGTGCCATGAAGGAAAACACACTTTCATCGGGCGACAATAATAATATTCAGGCTCCAAAGAAGCGAAAGTCACTTGCGATTGTTGGCCCAACCGGATTGAAATTTTTCTGATTGCACAGATGGCATTATGCAAGCAACATCCGAAATTCTACCGAAGGCACATCCCGAGAATGCCATCTCACGTGAAACATCCTCATGACTCATGGCCAAGAAACTTGGGAAACTGTGGGACATGCGAGCGTTATCTGTGGTGAATAATAATTTCTGGAAGCCTCCAGGGCTTAACGAGTGTACTTCCTTTTAATGTCATCGGATTATTATTCACGCACTTTAGACCGAGTACTGGATTTACAAGACTTTGACTAGCGGGATAATATTCAAATAAACTCGTTCGAATAGATCATAAGATGTACATTATGTGATTTTGTCTCAATTTATCTTCTAGTTTAATCACGAGAGAAAAAAACGAGCCAGTAAATCCCTCGCTATTTTTCCTGACGTTTCCTGAATGCCTGGTTTTACTCCAAAGTCAGAACGAAGCTTACGATTGCACAATTGTCACATACCCTGTGTATTATTTATTAAACTCGACGCAGCTCTAGGGTACAGGTTATGGAAAGTTGCCAAGTGTGCAGTACATGCTTGGGACGTAATGAGTTATCTGAAAAATGGAGTGCGCTTGAAAAAGTATCGGATGGTCACGGCTCGCGTCACGTATTCGGTTACCGGCAGATACAATTTTCATGAGTCAAGCCAAGTGATAAAGCTACGAAGGACATTTTTATATTTCGAATGTGTGCCCTGTGTACGCACATGTGCACTTGGGATGTATTTCCCGACTGCTTTGGCATTTCTTTTTTTTTTTATCCGAGTTATGCGAATGCGATCAAGGCGATAATTACCTTTATGTAATCCTCGCTGGCTGAGACTGTCATTTACGTGTCGCACTCGCCGAATGGGAATAATTAATTCGGAATTGCGTGGACTCCAGATTTGGATCGGCCACTTTCGCAATTAGGGAGGACCCTTCCACCTCGTCCACGACGTTCCCGGTTAGTGGTAGAAGCTAAGAGTAACTGAAATACGAGGGCCGCCCGGCGAGAACATCTTCGGTTATATCTGCGGCACGTAAAGCGAATCAAAGTTAATTTTGTAGTGACGAACGCAAATTCTCTGGGCCTGTTCACAATGGGCATCCACGCAAAACGAACGTAATGAACTGCAACCTCGGCACTGACTGAACACCGATAAAAATGTACATACGCGGGGAAAGAGGATGCGTCCGTAGCGCTGACGTCTTCGAGCGCCTCTACTTAATTCCAGAACTACCGCCAGTTGGCGCCACATTTAAAATATCGCCCGCTGAAACAATACAACAAAAAAAATTAATAAAGAAAATAAATTCTCATCTAGCGTATTACTTAAATTATGAGACACATATGGTGATTATTTTTCGCTTTCATTTGCGACAAATATTTCTTAATGCAACAAATTCTTTCCAAAACGAGGGAGAAGAAGCTAATCAGCAATCGCAGTGCCATCTGGAGGGAGGTTAACATAACTTCTATCGGGACATACCTAGCTGCGCTTCACTTTAACCTGTTATAGTAATATTCTAGTGAATGTCTGAATTCATAGTTCCAAGCAAAAAAAATATACTATTTATTCTATCCTCTACGTAACAGAATTTCCTTAGAATTATCGATTAAAGATATATATAATACAATTATTCTGGGACTCGAGTACGATAAACATGAATTAAATATTAAGTACATATACGCGCACATGTTAAATTACTAGAGAAATGGGAAACGAACGACTTTCTTATTTTCTACGAACTATGAAACTTAAGAATACCCATTACTTTCGATGGGGTATTTTAAAGGCTACTCGAAGCGTCCGAAAAAAATATCAAAATACTCGGTCTATGTACAGAAATGTTTTATTCTTAAATTATGCACAAATTGCAATCAATACAAATGTATCTGAAACAAGCAAGTTGGGGGATATCTCAGTTTTTGGCTGCCATAATGATATTCAGATGTTATGGCAGCTGTTTTGTTAAGTGTCAACGTGTTGCATCAACCTTCGTGCGTTTTTGCAAAATCCATGAGACACGTCCGATTAGTTGTTGTCAAATCCGGAAGAAAAGAGGCAACCGTTTTAAATTGACGTACAATTTAAAACCGTTGGCCGTATCTATTTTATAGCTTAGTATAGTAAAGCTAGTTTATTTGTTCAGACATCCACATTTTGACTAAGTAGTATTATAGTAATAAAGGTATGCGCTAAGTCTGCACTTCAGCTAGATATCATAAAACATGTATCATTCCTTCTCTGGCACATCATACATTGGTATCACTAAGTATATGTTTACTTCCTTTTTTAAACCATGTGAAACAATGCAGAAACGAATCGTATATCAAATTATACCATTTGATATCGTAGCTTACACTGTAGTAAATGAAAAAAGAAAACGAAAAAAAAAGGCTAAATTATGTGTGTGAGAGAGAGAGAGAGAAAGAGAGAGAGAGATAGAGATAAAGAGAGAAAGAAGTGTACCGGGAAACAAAACCTACCCCTCGTGCACACCTGTTCGCGTTCCTTCGAATAATCAGATAAGCCGTTTCAGCGTTCGTCAAGGTATCGTTAATCAGCACTCGGCATTGAAACGTAGAAATCTAGTGTTGTTAAGTAACTCTACAAATAATCGTAAACCAAAGGAGTCTCAAAGGGGGGGAAAAAAAAAGAAGATAATAAAGAAAAGAAATTACAAAAAAAAATGGAGAAAAGAAAACAACTCAATCTTGCGAATTAAATTGAAGGAACATCATTGGGAATACCGCAGAGAATCAAGATCGTCTACAGCTGCCGCCAGCCATTGTCAAATGAACAACGGAAAAAAAACCACGTGCGCTCGGTCGTTGATCGGTTTAATTTCAATCTAGCAATGGCCCAAAATGAATACGCGTCAGCACGGACTCGCCCAGAGAAGCCCTTTTCCTGTCTCGCGCAAAGATGGAATCACTAACGATAGGCGCTTCCTTGTGAAATAACGTGTCTTAGTTAGTGTTGGTCGATCGACAAGATAAGAGGTCGTAACGCAATCGTCTTTGGTTTGCCCCCGTCGCGGCGGGGGTGAGGGGGACAAACACGAGTCTCGAAGTTCAGCCCCTAACGAGGTACCGCTCGTTAAAAATTCCAAACGATCCGCATAGAGAGCATCCGCCACACGCGAGGCCCTAGGGACCCGTCTCCGCGCGTCGCGTCGCGGCTCGATACTCGCTTCCGCGGCATTACTAGACCGAAATTTTCCCTCTAATCGGCTAATTGACACGTACGAGCCGCGAATCCGACCCGGCCCATGGTCGGGCCTGGTCGCGTAGCGCCAACGAAAGCTCTCGAAAGAGAGGGCGGAGGGCGTCTCTCGTAAACGGGCGCGGTACGTCCGAGGTGGCTCTGCCTCTCGTATATCCGGACAAGTTAGGAGCTCGGTATCAAAAATGAGGCACAGTTTCACAATCAGGGGGGATCCTCCTTGCCGAATTGTGCCGCTACTACCTCCCAATGAATGTCTCCGTGTATATCAAACATGATAGCGCGATAACTATCATTAAACTAAACCATGCATGGATATCTAATACGTGTGTGTGTGTCCTTAAACGTCCTTAAGGAGAATGACGATTTTTTTTTTGTTTTTTTTCTTCTTCTTCTCTTAAACAACTGTCGTAATTCTTATTGGTAGCAAACAGTCTTAACAACGAGCGTAGAGACTAAATCGTGTCGCGTTCCGTAATCGTGAGGTCCTTGGTGTGGGTATGCGTCGTAACTGCATGCTGTCGAGTTGTTTAGCAGCTCTCTCTCGTCGGTAGTTCATGGTGTGTCGCAACGGTTAGCGCGCCAAGCGGCTCCTCCTCTATTCCCATCCACCTCGGCGGAATGCTTAGCCACTGGTACCGTTAACCAGAGCCTCTTTGGGCTTACTGCTCTGCGAGATGCGAGAGTGGCGATGGCGGAGGTCCCTCTGGCCCTTCGGCCCTTGCTGGGAGCTGTTGGTAGAGGCGGTCACGTCGTTCGCCGGAGTCCCCTCCTTACTCGTTACATTCGACTGCTCTCCCGGGCCTGCATTGCTACCTAAACGAATTAACACGTTACACGCCTCTACATTGGCCACCTCCAAACCCCCTCGAGCTCCACACCCCAATCCCTCGTTCCCAACGTGTTAAATGACCGCCACGAGTGACTACGCCATGCAACGACATAAGTCGTAACGAGTGAGGTGCTCCATAGTTACCTGTCTGACCGTTAGCCGGGGTGGCGCTGCGCTGACGAGATCGCCGGTGCTGTCTTTGCTTTCTAGGGGCTCCCTCTACGCTTGATACCGACTCTACGCACACACAAACCGTTGTGACCATCTCGATGAGAGATTCAAAGGATACAGCATGACTTTTATACTCTTTTAAAAACGGCGCAGCTCTTAGATAGTCTATGTTAGTATCGGCCGGTGAGTCATCAAACGCAACCGGAGAGTCTAGAGTGTTAGATGGTCACAAGTGTTTGCTCACGCGGATCCATGCCATGCGCGAAGCGTAGTTGGACCTTCTTTGGTTCTCTAGGTTCTTTTCTTCTTCTTTCTTTTTTTTCCCCTTTAATTTATAGGCAAGCGAACGTCACGATGGACGCCATTACCTCTGTCGATGCTGGAGACCTCCTGGCTGTCGAGAACGGTGTCTTCCTCGTCCGTGGTTCGACGACGCTCGTCTCTGCGATCTCGACGTTGGGTCGGAGGGCGACCTTGCCTCCCTCCCATGTACCCCGAATTCCCAGGGCCACCCTGACCCTGGTGGCCGCCCCTCGGTGGAAGATCTCGGACGCGATCTTCGTTCCCGTCCAGGGTGTCCCGACGCAGTCCTAAAACCAAATAAACGATTGTACTCCCTGTAGATGGTGCCCATTTCGAAACCAGTCTCGTCTGGCCGAGGTCGGTCGGCTCTCGAGTTACCTCCGTGTCTGATTTCAATAATTACCATCAGCGGTTTTCAGATATTACGTGAACCCCACGCTGGGAGAGGTCGAGGACGGAAAAGAGGTTTAAGGTTTAGGAAAGGATGTCTCTTACTTGGGGGAAACTTCCACGTCGTCCGAGAAGTCCTTAATTCATAGCCGGGCTCGGTGTCAACGTGTACGGATCCGAAGCGTTCGATTGGACGTCGCCGAGTAGTTTTAAGAGTTAAGACTTTTTAAACAACAGACTCAACCGTTGAAATTTTGCAAACAACCCATGAATTATTTTAACGCCACTGGTTAGAATAATTCGGTCCCTTAGACATGACCGTGCAGTGAAATTCATAAAGGGGAGGTCATAGCATTTAAAGAGCAACGTGATTTCTTTTTTCTTTTTTTTTTTTTTTCTGAAAGACTCGTGGAATCGGACTTTCAATTTTTCGTATCCGAGCATATGAATTTCAGTACATGCGTTTGGTTAATCTATCGCATAAACAGACGTACGTGCTCGAGCTTTGTAGTATAAGAATAACTTTTATTACGTGACATGGTCTAATTCATACAATGTTAGGAAGATCCGTCGTATAATGCTAATAATACGTTAAGAGGCTACGTCTCCAGACACTCGAGAACCCGTTCCTTTGATTTCGCGTCTTCCACGTGGAATAGTTTAATTCCGAGTTGTGGTAAGCACCCTTGATTCTAAAGCTTCAATGGCGTAGCTTATCGGAGTTACGGTGTCTGTGAAGTTGCAATTTTATTCTGCGCGTTCATGGCCCGAATGACTAGCGGAAGTAAGCCGACTGATTACATGGAAGAGGTTCAAGTAATTCTAGCTTTAAATATGATTCTAAGTCCTCGGAAACACTTAGCAATCCTTCAAGAGTAAATTGCCTTCTCAGCTGGTAGCTTAGCGCTCTCTCTCTCTCTCCATTCTCATTTTTTTAATAGACAATAATTTCAAGTCAGATGAATGGTTACAAAATCCCCGAACTCAACCGTGAACCGCATTGAACAATACTCTACTCAAGCGGGAGGCACCACTTCCCAGTCACGAAGTGCAGGACAGAAACAAAGAAACGTTCGAATACTTCAAATGGTATAAAAGGGTTCCCTCAGTCTAAGAAAGTAAGTCAAAACCTACAACGTCGAATGCTCTCAACGCCAAATGGCGATAACACAGGTCACTGGCAGTGCCCCCTCTGCCTACTACAATTAATTTCACCCTCCCCGCCATAAGTAATTAATTTCCCACCTCCATAAAAAAGGCAAAAAAAAAATCTAGCCAACTCAATTACTCTCCAAAAAGGAACTGCCCAAAATCCAGACTGAAGTGTAATGCTCTCCCTAGCGCTCTAATTTTTTTTTTTCTTTTTTAATTATCTTCAGCTGAGCACGACGTGCGAGGATAAACATACGTACGTCAAATGTCAAGACCGTGAACGAAATTGTCAAACTAGTCGCCTTGTCAAGCACTGGCTAGATGAGAGTAAACCGCGTTATTTCGTCGCGACGCGACCCCTGTCCCTAACGTCTTTGGTGTCCCTTATATCTCTGATATCTCTGGTGTCCCTTATATCTCTGATATCTCTGGTGTCCCTTATATCTCTGATATCTCCGGTGTCCCTTATATCTCTGGTATCCCTGGTGTCCCTGCCGCGAGGCCCGCCACCTCTGCCGTTACGTCTCGACGTATGCTCTAGATTGTTGATGTAATCAGTGATAGTATTACCGGCATTGTGTCTGGTAGGTGCCCTACCCCTTCCGCGACCACGGGACTGGCCTCCTCGGCCACCGCGTCCGGAGCCCGACTCCTCGGGGCCGGCAGCCATGCCTCGTCTTGTCGGAGGGAAGCTGGGCATGGGTCCAGTGGTCGATCCGTGCATGTTCCTCAGCTGCTGGTCGATCTCCAGTTTCTCCTGCCGAAGCTGCTCCACCTCCTGGACAGGAACGACCAGGTAAATAGAACGCATCGACGACAGACCGGCGAAATAGAAAACCGATCGAGTTTAATAGACGTCACCTTGAGATGCGCCAAGTGATACTCGAGTAAGACTTTAGCGTTGACGATACTCTCGACCGTCCCAACGAACACAAAAGGTACTTGGCCCTCTTCACGGGGGATGGTTGGCTGGGGTTCATTGTCGCCCTCTATTTTAACTCGCACCTGAAATACAGGAATTCCACGTGTTAGAGGACAGGCTGAATTAAAGGGTGGTTGCAATACACTCGATTACTCGAATTTACTCGACAGAGGGTGGACTTCATTTCGTTCAAAGTAGCTACTTCCACTCTGAGCAGATAAAAGAATTATCGCCTCTTTTTTCTTTTTTACTCGATTTCGAATCATAAATGGATCTCCTTTTAAAATGAAAATAAACAGAGCTTTATGAAATGGTAATAGTATTTAGAACGGTCGAGACAGTTTTGAATATTAACGCGGGACACGGTACGATCGCGAATTCGTTTCGTTAAGTAATCGGGTTTCGGCTAATAAATTATAAGGACAGCGTCAGATTTCGTGGTCAATGGTGATAAATTGAGTTACGTGAATTTACTCGGTGTCTGTAGCCTAGTTTTACGTACGAACAATATTATTCAAGATGCAGAGTAATTAAAAGTATCCGCTAAGATCGAAGTCCGACGCTGTTCGGATGAATAAATAAAATAGCTTGGAGCAGGATAAAGAAGACTTTTGAGATAAGGTCTTCCCTGTAAAAAATTGCGAGCAAGGTTTCGCTCACAGAAAAAACTCTTTAAAATGTAATCTCGGGAAGTAATTAATTGATTAAGCGTGTCAGGAATTTCCACACAAAATGTTTGACTAGAAAAAATTACTTTTCTCACAGCAATTTAATGAGTGCATAACGAGAGACAGAGAATTCGTTTTGAATGAATGAAAAAGAGTTGAAATTATCATTATGAGTGATATATGAATCATCAAAATCACCCAGCAATCGATGGAATCAACTAATTCTTGCATTACTTCCTTTTTTTTTCTCTTTTTTTTTTTTTATCGACCTGCTTGAAAGTAAGACACAACAGTTTCCCCAATGGAATCAAGTATGTTAACTGGCCCGAGTGGTTCATATAACGTTTACATATCTTTCTTGAGTATGCTCGAAGCTAACATCTTGGATGAATAGATGAGATAAAGGCACAAACAGTATAAGGTAATATACTTACTCTATCAGTATGTACATTCCCACTCGAGCCAGATGTTATCTATCGAGAACAAACAATTCAAGAATATCACTCATAACATAACCCCTTCGTAAATTGTAACTTCCATTGTTAAATGTCTGACGGATGATTTGATTCGTCAGACATCCTCCAAAGAATTATCCTACTATCAGCTTATCGACAGAAAGTGAAAATGATATTTTTTCGACCGAAATAAAACACAATCAAAGTATCAACCTTCCCGGCAAGGATTATTTAATAATTCCTTTTTCTTCTTTAAAGGAAATTAAGTAACGATGGCTGTACAAAAATAGTAATGTAAAAATGTAAAAGCGCTACAAATCCAAACCACTTGAAATTAACTGTCAAATCGACCTACCTGGTATAGAATTTTGTGAGCGCAGTGCTCATCAAGCTTGAAAACGAATTTTGTTAATTATACAGTCATCCTTCTGCGAAGGGTGTCGATTGTCAAATGATAAGAAGAAATGCCATAGTCCGAGAGACTATTTGATTTGGATAATCAATTAAATAATGCTTTCGTTACTCTTTAATAAGTGTTAATATATTTCACGTCGAAAAAATTAATCTATATGAATGGATATACATGCAACTAATTTATTACAATCTACGTACATTTTCCATTGAAAAAGAATAAGAAATATGGGTTGATCGTGAACTGCGATTTTTCTTTTCTTTCGTCTAAAAATGTTAACCAATCAACAGCGTAAATAAATGAATTTCCCCCGTGACAAAGCTGAGCGATAAAAATAATCATCAACTTCCCCGAGACGATCAATCTAAGCAGCCAATTTACAACCTATTTTATACTCTTTTCCACGTACTAATTCATTCATTTATTTTTTTTTCAGCAATTCACTAATCATCGCATGTCAATTGGTAATAAACTGTTGCTTAAAATCGCTACCGAAAGAACTAATTAAATGTTAGCTACACTGGTGTTAGTTACCATATTTAAAAATAAAGCGAATCAGATCAAACTCATACAAAGAATGGCAAAAAATGTAATAAAATCGGTACTTACTACGCCAGATTTGTCGACAATTTCCTGTATAATTCGACCATTTTTACCAATTACTTTGCCTACAAGGACTCGTGGCACCTGTATAGACTCTTCACTGTACTCCAGCATAGATCGTGCCTTTTTTACAGCTTCGCGTGTCTGTTACAGAAAAAAAAAAAAAAATGATTTCTTTTAAAAAACCGAATGCATCATTTACATTAACAAGGGATATAGAATTACGATTTTACTAATTTATCTCGGTTCTAATTTTCCTTTGAAAAAATTCAAACGAACTGTCCGGAATAATTATTTAATGGACACGTACCTTCCACGACTTAGAAAAATAAGTTTTATAGTCAACGCGTATAATATTCTAAATTCTACAAAATCTGTCTAAAAAAAGGCATGAATCTCATCTTTTAGAGTCTCACCTCTCCGTATATTTTAAAGGTGCACGTATTTTCTTCTAATTCTATATTGGTAATCCCGTCTACTTTCCTCGCCTGTTGAATATTCGCACCATGGGCACCGATCGCAAGTCCCATGAGATCCTCTCGTACATTAAATTCATCGGTGTACCTGAAACGACAAGAAATAGTATGCGTTATAAATGGCATTTAATACAAACAGAAATATATGCAAATTTCCCACAGTAGGAATAAAATCGAAATCGCAAAGGGGAGCTGACACAGTAGTCCTTAATGACGATACACAAATAAATGTGGTGGACGAGATGAAAGATATTTCCAGAACGTAGCCAATTAGTTTATATTCTGCGGAAACGAAAAGGTGATAAATCCGCGAAAGTAAGGAAGAGCTGGACAGGTATTTCGAGATGACACGTATCAAGATTACGAACATATCGTGCGGAGCCAACAGTCGCAGCTTTTGAAACAAACGTGAACGGTACAGTAACAAAGACACACATAAGCGTAACATAAACAAAATTATGTGATACAATTAGGATAAAAAATGACAACAAGCGTAATAAATGTTCCTCGATCAGGCACACACTACCGATAAGAGATAATCAGTTTGCAATTACTGAGTGAAAGTTGCCAAGCACGCAAAAGCTGCATGCTACGTACACACATTCGCCCATTATTATTCTAGCTTTCTGCACGGCCTAGTTCCAGTCATGTTTTATAAATGAAACGAAATAAATATCAATCGAGTACCAAGTCTCCAGGTACAGAAAAATACATGCGTCCGCAGTCAATTAATAATTAATGGTCTACAAGCGAGTACGTAGGGCGTGTGCGAAGAAAAGCTTGGATGCATACATGCACTTTTGCCACGATGCCTAACCAAACGATCGTGTAAATACGAGCATAATACGTTAACTCTGATAATTTAAGATTTCACGTAATTAGGATTTTAATTGACGGTTGAAGAGATTAAACCATTGTATTAACCATCGCAGTGTCTAAAATAACCGAGCACATAGATCTACGGATAATTTATACTTCCTTCACTGCTTACGACTATTTGAATTACATCTTATTAATCGCCTGAAAAAAAGTGCAACGAACAAAAGATGTCGATTAGATCTTGATCTTAGATGCTTACGAGTATTTTACCCTAAGAGTCATCGAATTACAATTAAATTAAGGGCGTTATATATCGTACTCGTATGTTCAACAAGTGTAATGAAACAAAATCGAGGATAGAGCCACCTTTAGATCCTGCTAACATTAAGTTATTACGTACATCAGTGTTTCTCAAACATTGGCAGGCCAAGTTTACACATCGTCCTAAGTATGCATATAGAATATATGTTATATATAACGTACAAAAAATAAATAAATGCACTACATAGATATATACAGACAGTGGTCAAAGAAACTGAGTATCGGTCGCTTCTGTCAGCTCGAATCAGCTGATTGGCACAGGTATTTACTACGGAGCAAATAGTAGACGACGAACAGTTACATCCTTTGTACATGTGTCCAAAGCATTTCGTTTCAGTGACCGAACTACATGATACGCCGATGCATGCACATAGACAGTGTGATAATGGTCTTCCACTTTAAGAAAAAATGCAGCGGTGTAACTTGGTCATACAGTAAGCTAACTTAAATCTAAACCACGCTGCAGTAGCCTCTCACCTTGAATTCGTTCTCACTCCTGCCTCAAAGTCTGAGGCACGCTGATATATAAAGTTTGAAGATCTAAATTTGCTGAAATGAGAAAGAAACCCTGATGTAACTCAATGGAAACAAATTATAACGATGGCCCTATCCTACGCCCTTGCTATTCTGTCCATTTGTTGCTCTTCGTTAGCAGGCACGGCTCTCTTCGTACGCGGATTCTTACAGGTAACGCGTCTTCTTATTTTATTACGTATTAAATGTTATTATTATGTACAAAATTAAATACGTACGCGGGTTAAGTGACTTTTCGCGAATGCGCGAGAATTATTTATACTATAACAGAACGTCGATAAGACCTATGAACCAAAACATGTGTGGGTGTGGTTCCATTTAATCACTACGAGAACAGCTTAACTAACAATACGATGAAGTCGATTACTTTGTGCAGTGCTCTTTTAGTTATTTAACAATTAATGTGGTGGGTAATCAATTAAAAGAGTGTTTTAATTTAGTACGTGGGGCAATTAAGCATTCTTCACATGATGCCGTTGTTGCTCATTCTAACTATTGTTGTCACGTTACTTGTTCTCGACAGTCGAGATACAAGACACGTCTCTGTTACCTCGAAACTACAAAACGCATGACCGGTAGGAGACACGTTGATGTACACGAAGGTGCATTATTCTTTGGGATATTTACTCGATAGTAAAAATAAAACATTTCCCTATTGAAACAATGACATGCAGAAGATGTACTTCGTGCTAATGTGTGAAAAACTGAAAGGAAGAAAAAAACAATTGACAATACACAATGCATGTTCTTTTATGGAAAGAGAGGTTTATGCTTTTTTTTTTTATATTATACCACTCACTGAGAATTCCTCGATTTGTTAGTGTATTATTGTACTGGCAATAAAAGTATCCCGTACTTTTAAGTTAATTTTCACTTTATCTCGATGTTAGAAGCAGTTGTGTTTTACAGTTGCGAGAGGAAAAATCGCGCAGTCACATTTGCACTTAACTGCATCAACGACAATAATGCACATACATATAAAATTGACATGACTCTGAATTAGCGAATGCTGCGCTTATGTTTCTTTACATAAAATAGTGCACAATTGCATACTAGCAGACTTTTTTTATGATATACATTTAAATTCGGTAAGCATTTAGAAAAATGAAATAAAGTACGAATTCATATAAGAGCTTTTTTTGTGGCGCATTCGTTATAGCAAAACAAGTACTATACACGTTTCAAATCCATTTTGGAAACTATGGATTCAGCTCTTCCACATGATTTATAAACAATTTTAATTACATTAACTATGTGCATACGTTCATTAGTAACAAGGAACACTTCACTTACTAAGTGATACAGAAGCACAAGCAAGTTAGCCTATTAATTATTATATATTCCTGCATAATACTGCAATTATGCAATGAGTGAATCTAGGGTGATATCTACATATAAAACGGTGTTGTTATAATGTATGTGTCACTTATGCGTATATGCATCAACTTTTATTGTGATTTTGAAATAAAGAAGTTAGCAAATCAACACTGATCACGGACAGCAATTATACGGTGCACTAGATGAAATTCTGTTATTATAGTGAGTCACAAAGTGGTACAGAGGGAAAACGTATAAGTGGGAAAAAAAAAAAAGGTTCAGGATATTTTTAGAAACAGTAAACATATTTTACGTTATGTTAAATGGGAAGAAAATTAGAATATGAAATTCATATAAAACTATTTTAGAATCAATTACGAACTTGCAAATCGGTATTTGGATGAAACTGTTGAGCGATAGAATTATGCATATAACTGTGAGAAATTTCCATGAAATATCTTTCACCTCTGCCAGTAAATGCAAATCACAGACAGAATGGTAGCCAGGACGGTGTATGGACAAGGGCGGGTATAGTAAGCGATTTAAACAAGTTACCGCAATAGAATTTTATGTCCTACCACTTACCCTCCGCTTGTTTGAAGCTTAGTGGATTCGAGTTGACGAGCTGCTTCTTCCGTTCTCTTCAATAACAGAACCTGTGAAATAATGAAACTCATAAATACTTCAGATCCAAATTGAACCTAGTTTGATAAAGTATAAGAAAAGTAAATTTATTATTATACTGGCCAAATTAAAAACACAAGCATTTGACTAAATGTGAACATCGACAACCAAAAAGATACAAATATCCTAATTAATTTAATTAGTGTCACTTACTACAACATTTGCGTACCTTTTGCGACAAGTTTCGGAAGTGCATTTCTTTAAGCATAGTACTGTGCCGATGAATATTTTCATTACGGGAGATGGCCAGCAGTACTCCTCGTTCAGGCACGTATCGACAAAGCGCTGCACCAATTGCCTTCTGAAATTCCTTGTGTGCATTCTCCATTTTTGCACTGAAGGTTCAAGAAATTATTAGATACATTTTATATGAAGTATGGGGGTAAGAACCTACTACTTCTAACCAAGAGAAAAATATTTCTTATATTTAGCCAAAAAGTTAGTTCCGATGAATAAATAAACTTACAACTCTCTCAGATCTTCAGGTACTTCAATTTCAATCTTATGAAACGTGTTCTTGTCGATGGGAGGATTCGGATTTTTTGGTCTCAACCGTTCACTGGACACAATTTCTGTGTACGAATATTCCCAGCCCATATACTCTACCACTTGGAAGCCTCCTTTAATCATCTGAAATTAATATAAAAAATAAATAATAAAAAAAAGTAATCCAATTCATTTAAGGTATTCATAATATTTTAATTACAAATACTAACCTTAATGATTGCCTTCCACCATCCGCAAGCTTCATGGTCATTAGCTCGCGAAAGTACTTCAATTTCCTGATTTTCCGTATATTCAGGTTTTGGGCCATCTTTTGCAGGTAAACGAACTTGAGCAAATGGGAACTTCGATTCAGGTTGCCAACTGAAAAGCAACACAAGAACGCATTAATAATTAAAGGCATAAGAAGTAACAGAAGTTAATTCATTATAGAAAAAATTAAATTTTAATTCATTAGCAACGGTAATTACTTAGGTACAAAATAAGTACCATGCAACGTGTCATAATTTAACAATAAATTCATATCACAAAACAAAAATAACTAGACAATTTATTTATTTATTTACTATTATAATTTACCGAGGCAAAACAATTGGTAACCATAACAAAACTACGAGTGTACTCAAGATAATAATCAATATTTAAAGCCCCTGTTTGAATTTCCTACATTTTTGGAAAAACTGCAACTATATAAATAGAATAATACTTGTTCCTCGGAACGGTCCCGATCGTTGCTAGTCTTTAATTCCAACGTACATCCCGTTTCCAATAACTTCGATACTTCCAAACTACAGGCACCAAAAATAAGCAATTATATATACGCTAGTGCGTTTTATGACTAAACTCATCGAGGAGAAACGATCCGAGCAGAGATCGAGAGCCACCAACACTTTGGAGAACAGAGGCACAGATATCCCGACGGTTACCAAACTTGACTTCGAGTTACAGGTACCGCTATTCACTTCGTGTAGGAAAAATAACTTACTCATTTTCGAAAGCGACCAGGACTTCATCTTCAAAGACGTCGGTGACAAAGGCCTGAAAGGAACGAGACATAAAGTATATACGCTCACTCGTCCAGAATGTGGAGGTTTTGGGAAAAGCACGGCACACTCCGGCATTGAGGCGCGCTGACCAGGGCCACGGTCAGGATGAGCTCGTATCACATATTGCATCGTTAACTGCGAAGTTCGCGGAATACGAGGTCGCCCCGTAAAATCAAGGCAACGAGTCGCGAGGAAAAATCACGCCCTGTCAAACGAGACATGGCGTCGGAGGAAGCCGCGTTACCTCGAGTCTGTTTGAGGAGCGCGCTTTCGCAAAGTACGGCCGTCTATTATAATAAATTATTGCCGCGTAGCGCCGCGTGGATCGGTCAATCTACAGAGGTTCCGTTCTTCCCGGATTTCCGTATACTTTTCACAGAACGAACCTTATAATATGCTCCGTTTTCGCCGCATACTTCGACTGCGAGATCCTCCATCTTGCTTTTGTGTGACGGCTCGGCTCCTTTGCGGCAGGCATGTTGGCGAGCGGCGCGAGTTCGAGAGTTCGGCGCTACCTAGACCATCTCAGCCAATCGCGTTGCTCCTGCCTATGATGCCGACGGCTGATTGGCCGAAGCGGCTAGAGTGCCGCCCCCTTCGGCGCCTCGTAGGACTAGAGGCCACGGACATTGAACTTTGTAGGACTGCTGACCCGGTCGCCAATGCCGCGATCGGTCAAAAATGGTCGAATAAATATCAAGAGTGGTTCCACCCTTACAGAAAACACATTCACAGATATAAGCCAAGCCATTGCAAATTCTCATAACCGTTCTGAGCGATTACGAATACTCATAATTGCGTGCCGCCACTTATATATATCCAAATGCACATGATTATGGTTTACTCTCGGTGGCGCTAAGAGTAGCGTCCTGAAACACATATTTCTAAAACGCCGAATTTCACTTGAAAGAAAGTGCATTAACTTATAGAAATGTCGTTATTTTTATGATAAGCACTACAGAATTTATTGAGATTCCCTGGAAATAAAAGACTAGAGTATTTTCCAATTTTTTTTCCTTAACTTCGTACAGTAGATAATGCAGAGCTACGGTCGCGAAATCGTTCATGGCGTAAGAACTCTGATCTCTACATAAGCAATACCGCCGCTATTGCCCACCCCCGCCGTAGGTATTAAAGTTTGATACATTTTTCAGTTCCCTTAAATTTGTTGGCCACCGACAAATTCTTATTTTATAATTTGTACAATTTTCCGCGATCGCTCGGTTCGACCGATTATTCGATGCTAATGAACTGGGTCGTGTAATTTGACTAGCGTATTACAGGAAGCCAACTTGGGACTACGCTCAACCACCTTTCATCCGGTACACGCGGTTGTCGTAAGAGCGAAGCACGTCGAGTGACGTTTTAACGGAGTGCTTCGCCTCTTTAGGGAGATACCCCGTCTTCCAGCGAATGTTCAGCGCGAAACGTTGACTTTGCTTTACCTGGAAAGATGGCTAGATACGGCCAGAGACCTGACAATGCTCTGAAGAGGGCCAACGGTAAGTCCAACTCCCAACGGGTGGACGTTCTAATATGGCTGATGGCCTCCCCAAGTATTTCGCCGTTCTGTCACCCCTTGACATGTTCCAGGCCACTGTTCTTCCGCCCAATAATTTCATCTTCAATATATTCATGCTGATCTTTTTTTCTCTAGTTTTTAATATTTTTTTATATACCAATATGTGTATACATTATGTAGTAAATATTACCTTGAACCATCTTAGTTAACGTGTTAGTTATTAAATACCTGATAAAGGTATTTGTGTAAGCTATGCTTTTCTGGACTTCTCAAGTCGAGAGATCTATTAATAAGCATCTACTGGCAAAAAGTAATATTTGCATTGTGGTGTCCCCGATTTTTGGAATATTTATGTCCTACAAATGTCCTGGTCGTGTTTTGGTCCATATGGTATGAGGTAGATGTTAGCGACCGAACTAGATGAGTATGTAGCACGTTAAATATATAGATCTTTTGAATGATTGCCAAGTAGAGACGTCAAGACACAGATAATGGCATAAGGCTGTGTCTGGATGATAGACTCGAGGTATTCTCGATTTTTAATAAGGATCTTGAGACAATGTTAAATGCAGACAATTTTGGGGCTATAAAATGATAATGTGCTTTTCTTTCTTTACAGAATTCATAGAAGTCGGTAAACCTGCCAGGGCATTGGATACTTTGCAGGAAGTCTTCCGCAATAAAAAATGGACTTACAGCTGGTCGGAATCGGTGCTCGAGCCGATCATGTTCAAGTATTTGGACCTCTGCGTCGAGCTGAAGAAAACTCACATAGCGAAGGAAGGTCTCTTCCAATATCGGAACATGTTTCAGTCCGTCAACGTAGGGAGTTTAGAAAATGTAATCCGTGGTTATTTACGTATGGCAGAAGAGAAAACCGATGCCGCTCGAAAACAAAGTCAGCAAGCTGTCATAGACATCGACGATCTAGACAATCTCGCCACCCCGGAGAGCATCCTGTTGTCAGCCGTAAGCGGAGAGGACGCACAAGACAGAAGTGACCGAACGATTCTAACACCCTGGGTAAAATTCCTTTGGGAGTCATACTGTCAATGTCTGGAACTACTGAGAACAAACGCGCACGTGGAAACCCTGTACCACGACATCGCCAGAATGGCTTTTCAATTCTGTCTAGAATACAGTCGGAAAACCGAATTTCGCAAGCTCTGTGAGAAACTGCGCAAGCATTTAGAAGAGATCTGCAAACTCCCGCAGCTTGTCTCGAACGTATCGATCAATAAAGCCGAGACTCAACAGTTGAACTTGGAGACTCGCCTGAGTCAACTGGACTTTGCAATACAGATGGAACTTTGGCAGGAGGCTTACAAAGCCATCGAAGACATCCATGGACTGATGAACCTTTCAAAGAAGCAACCACTGCCAAAGACCATGGCGAACTATTATCAGAAACTGGCCATGGTCTTCTGGAAAGCTGGGAATTATCTCTTCCACGCTGCTGCGCTATTTAAGTTGCTACAGTTACATCGAGAGATGAAGAAGAACATGTCAGTGGAGGAGCAGCAGCGCATGGCAAATCGGGTCCTGCTGGCCACCCTGTCGATTCCTCTGCCTTCGGCCCACCCAGAGTTTGACAGATTTATAGAAACCGACAAGAGTCCGTTGGAGAAGGCGCAGAGACTAGCCATTCTCCTGGGTCTGCCCCAGCCTCCGTCCCGGACATCTCTCCTCCGAGACATCGTCCGCCTCAACGTTGTCTCCCTAGCATCCCCACAGCTCCAAGACCTATATTCCTGGTTGGAGGTGGAATTCGACCCGTTGAAGCTCTGCGGCCGAGTAGACGCGGTTATACAAGCCCTGCAGGCCGACGAGACGAGTCCCTTGCTGCAGTACATCCGGGCACTTCAGGACGTCACCTTGGTACGCCTGGTGCACCAGGTATCACAGGTATACCAGACCATCGAGTTCTCGCGGCTGCTGGAGCTGGCCAAGTTCACCTCCAAGTTCCACCTGGAGCGTCTCCTGGTGGACTGCGTCCGCTACAACGACATGCAAATCAGCATAGATCATGGTAAAAGGTGTGTCCACTTCGGAGTGGACCTCTCCGAGGCCCAGAGAGAGGACCACCCCGATGGGCCAGTTTTGCAGGCGATGCCCTCGGAGCAGATCCGTTGCCAGCTGGTGAACATGGCGACCGTCCTGCACAGAGCCATCGTGGTGATCAATCCGAACAAGAAGAGGCAGGAACGCGAGAAGCTGCGCACCTCCATGGTGACCTTCTACCACGAGACCAAGCAGAAGGAGCACCAGAGAATCCTGGGCAGGCACAAAATCATCGAGGAGCGGAAGGAGTACATCGAGCGCATCAACACGGTCAGGGAGGAGGAGGAGATGCGGCGCCAAGAGGAGCTGCAGAAGCAGCAGCTCCTGGCCGAGCAAAAGAGGTTGGAAATGGAGCGCGAGGAGCGAGAGCGCAGGCGCCAGCAGAGCGAGATCCAGCAGATAAAGGACCGCCACCTCAAGGAGAAGATGCAGCAGATCTCGCAGACAACTCACGGCCAGAAGGTCCTGAAGAAGCTGGACGAGGACGAGATCAAGAAGCTGGACGCGGAGCAGATTGCCGCCCGGGAGGCCGAGGAGCTACAGAAGGAGCGCCGGGAGATGCAGCAACGACTCAAGTCCCAGGAGAAGAAGGTCGACTACTTGGAGAGGGCGAAGCGGATCGAGGAGATCTCCCTCCTGGAGAAGGCGGTCGAGGAGAAGAACGAACTGGCCAAGCAGCGGTGGGAGCAGCAGGACGCGGAGAGGATCCTCGCGGCTATCGAGGAACGCCAGGAAGCCGTGGCCACGAAGGAGCGGATGGCGCGCATGAAGGAAGACCATGATGAATTCATGGAGAAAATCCTGGCGGAGCGCAACAGCGTGTACCTAGAGAAGCTGCACGAGTTCGAGAAGATCATCAACGAGGAGCGCGCCAAGAGGTTGCTGAAGAGAAAACAGCAGAGGAAGGCAGAGCGACGCGCCACGTGGGAGACGGAACGCGCGGAGGCCGCGGAGAGGAAGCGCCAGGAAGAGCTGCGCATCAAGCAGGAGGAGGAACGCAAACGTTTGGAGGAAGAGAGAGAGAAGCGAGAGGAAGAGGAACGCATCCGGAGGGCGGAGGAAGAGGCCAAGGAGGCCGATCGCCTGGCGAAGCTGGAGAAACAGGCCGAGATCATGCGTGCCAAGAACGCCGCCATCGATCGCATGCTCGACGAGGAGCGACAGAAGGACACCACCGAGATATCCTGGAAGGACCGTGGTTCGCGCGACTCTACGACTTACAAGACGCGTAATCATTTATTTTTATGAATTTTAAGGGTAGAGAATTTTAAGGAATTTCAGCGCGACTTAACGTGGACTTTTTTTTTTACAGCCGTGACGTCCTGGCGACGAGGCGGTGACTTGAAGGACAGCAGCAACCCAAGGGAGGAACGACTTCGGGATGACAGAGGAAGCACCGGGTTCGATCGA
The DNA here is from genome assembly GCF_000612105.2 of Orussus abietinus. NCBI lineage: Eukaryota > Metazoa > Arthropoda > Insecta > Hymenoptera > Orussidae > Orussus > Orussus abietinus. Next base: position 98,607 of record NW_019394276.1, on the reverse strand, counting down.
TTCAGGCGCAAGGATGACGATAATGATCGGTTCAGGCGTAAGGATGATGATAACGACCGATTCAGACGCAAGGATGATGATAACGATCGGTTCAGACGCAAGGATGATGATAGCGATAAGTATGTATTGGCACTATATGATTGTCTGTTTTATGGGATCGTTGGAATTTTTTGGAGTACACGGTTTTAGTTGTGTACAGAGGAAATGCAAATTAAATGGAATTGTGTTGTAGAACGAGAAGAAAGCCAGAGGGCGTGGATGGGAAATTGAGTGACGGACGAGATGGATTGAACAGAGACAGGGGAATGGGAGGAGGTGGAGCATTCGATAAGAAACCAGCTCTTGGAAGCTCCTTCTACAGGAAGGACGAGCGACCATTGGATCGGGTAAGGATTTGTATTTATATATAAGAAGGATAGAGGTATTTAATGTGAAAATTATAATTGCGGTTGGGGGGGGGGGGGTTTAGCCTTACTTTTTTCTTAATGTTGCTTCCGTTAACTGCTGCAGGGCTCAGGTGGATCCTTCTCTCGAAGCTGGCGAAGCAGTACCAACGATGGGCCTCCAGCTAGATCCTCCGAAATGACACCACGTGTACGCGAGGCACCTATTGACAGGTCCATTCGTCAAGAGAGACCGGAACGTCAAGAATCATCAAAGCCCATGAGCTGGCGCACCATTGGAGATAACAGGGAAGCCCCGAAAGATAATCCTGCAAAACGAGAGGAGAGGTAAATTCTGATTATTATGCATGACACAAGAGAATGGAATTGAAATGCTGAGGAACACGTGGTGTAAGTAGTAATAAAGATTTGAACTGCTCAGACGAAGAGCGAAGCCTCCCTGTTTTTGCATTCCCCCCTAACTTGTTATAACCAAACCTCCACCCGTAAGAAATTCGTAACAGAAGCGAGGAATGTTGGAGAAAAGGGAAAAGCAACATGTTCTCAGATAATATTTCGCTTCCATGTGATCGAAGGCTTTGACACGTTAAGTTATTGTGAGATCTTAAAATTGTTTCAGAGCTGACGAGATAAGAAGGGATAAATTGCCATCGGAGAACAACCAAGGGCGCGAGAGCCAACCGGAACAGGATGGCTGGGCAACGATCGGTCGTCGCTAAAAATAAAATGCAACAAAACCACAACGTCGGAGGCCACATTGTTAAGCATTAGGTTTAAACACTTACTAGCACAGAATTTTCTAATCAGCACGAGACTATCGTGGACTTTTTATTATTCATGAGGCCATTTCATTTCACTTGCCTCTGCTCGGTGCGCTGTAAAGAGATCGGAGACAATGTATACAGTTAATACGATATTCCTTTGTAAAAGCATCCATGAGACATCTTGGATTTTAAGTCACGTAATAAAACCTATACATCGATGTCTACTTGAAGGATTGCTGAAAATCAATGTGATCTTATTTGGTCGGTCTACTGCAACAGTAAGTATGTTAAATTTGCCATTCAAAATAAATTCCTAATTTCTGTACATACAACCGAGGTTGCAGAAATGAAGCACATAGTCCCGTAACCAGTCATTTTATGATGCCTTAGAACTATAATTGCATATTTTTGTTTATAATAAATCTCGACTACATTTAATCATATGATTTATCAATTATCCACCAGTGGACGCTGTTGTCGGTTTCTGTGGTGCAACTTCTTTGTTGAATCGAGTTTTAACTGTTTTTATCCTGTGGTGTAAACAAAGTGAACGAAATTGTACCCTGTGTACAAGTTTAACTAAATTCATATAAATTCCATGAACGCGAGAACGGTTATACTCCGGTCCGACCATGGCCCGGTTTTAACTAGATCGAATGACATTTATAAGGTCAAGTTAGTTAGGTTATATTGTTTATGAGGCTTCTAGCGATAGGCTCTCGGAAACATAACCGAGCTTCGAAATAAAGCGTGACATTCATCTACAGTACTCCAGTCGAGCAAGTATGTTTTTTTTTTTTTCGTACATATCTGTTGATTCTCGTTTATCTCTTGAGCAATTAGCCGCGTGTGCAATATCAGTCACGTGGTGGACAATCGATTGCTACACGGATTGACTTTGCAGGGCACTAAAAAGTCAGGAAAACTCACTCTGTAAGTAAGATTCAGAATCTTCAAGATGTCCACGAGGTTCTCTGGGATCAAATTGGGACCACCGATAGAAGTGTTCGCTCTGTCAAAAGCATTCGCAGATGATCCCCAGGAAACTAAAGTCAATCTAACGGTAGGAGGTAAGCGATTAAAATTCCATTCACTGCGATGTAATCTCCAGCTCTATCTTTCGATCTATTGGTTGCTAATAATGCATCTGAAAGTTATAATGTATGAGTTTAATTCTATGTATTGCTTGATTAGCTGTGTCCCTGAAAGCTGACTACAAGAAACATCAATTTTCATCTAAATAGATTCTTTAAACATGACCTTGATTGACATTGAGAACCAGACAATGTGTACGAGGTCATTCTTGTACAATGCATATCAATGGAACACTTATCTTACAATTAATAATTGAATTCTCAGTTTATCAATGCAACTTGTTACCTTATCTGTTAGAATTGTATAGTCAGGAGATAAAAATATATGTTCATCATGTCAAAAACTGTAGATTAATATCTTATGGGTTATTTATTTTTTCAGCTTATCGTACAAACGAAGGCAAGCCATGGGTTTTGCCAGTTGTACGGAAAGTCGAGAAAGCCCTGGCTAATGATACGTTGCAGAACCACGAGTACTTACCAGTTTTAGGCCTAGATGCGTTCAGTCGAGCTGCAACGGAATTATTACTTGGTCAAAATTCAGCCACTCTTTTACAGGGACGTGCTTTCGGTATACAGTGCCTTTCTGGTACCGGTGCATTACGTGTAGGTGCTGAATTCTTAGCTCGTACCCTAGGCTTTGATACGTTCTATTATAGCAGCCCAACTTGGGGTAAGGATATTATAAATCGTAACTATCCAAGAATAAATTAAGGTACGGAGTGATTAAGTTTTGACAATTTTGATTTTACAGAGAATCATAAGCTGGTGTTTATAAATGCTGGGTTTAAAAAAGGATGCGAATACAGATACTGGAATCCTGCAACCCGTAGTATTGATATTGACGGCCTGCTGGCAGATCTGTCAGATGCTCCTGAGAATGCTGTGGTGATATTACATGCCTGTGCGCATAATCCTACAGGGTGTGATCCAACACCAGAACAATGGGCTAAAATTGCCAGTGTAATTGAAAGTAAACGGTTATTTACATTCTTTGATTGTGCCTACCAAGTGAGTTGATTTTGAAAAATTCTCATGAGGACGCAAATGCCTTAGAATAATCGAAATTCTTGTAATCTAGGGGTTTGCGAGTGGTAATTTGGATCAGGATGCATATGCCGTGCGCTACTTTGAAAAACTTGGCTTTGAATTTCTTTGTGCCCAAAGTTTCGCCAAAAATTTTGGTCTTTACAATGAAAGAGTTGGCAACTTAGTCGTAGTAATGTCCGATCCGAAGGAACTAATACAGACTAAGTCACAACTGACTCTAATTGTTCGTGGAATGTACAGTAATCCACCAAATCATGGAGCTCGGATAGTTGCTTCTGTATTAACAAATCCTGATCTCTTCCAAGAATGGTACAATGCTTATCTCTGACAATATTTTTATGGTTGTGAACAAGACCGTTAATTTGGGTATACCTGGACTGATTTAACAAAACGATTTTACAACAGGAAAGAACACATCGTTACAATGGCGGAAAGAATAAAAGGTATGCGTGCAGGACTGTACGAAAGACTTTTGAAGTTGGGAACTCCAGGAACTTGGGAACATATCATAAATCAGATTGGAATGTTTTCATATACTGGGCTCAATGGTAAGACCTTTTTTTAGAATTGCCATTCTTTGTGCTAAAGCAGAAAAATATATTTGTACATTGTATCTTTTAGAGAGACAAGTTGAACACCTAAAGGATCATTATCACATCTATGTGATGCGCAGTGGCCGTATAAATATGTGTAGCCTCAATGAGAAAAATTTAGATTACGTATCTCAAGCTATTCATGACACTATAAAGAAATTCCCTTCGGTAGACGAAAATTGTGCTTGATAGAGGGATGGAAATTAAGCCGATAATATCTGTCTTGATCATCGAATATGTTGAAAATATTCTAAAATCTGAGAAATTGACGTACAAAATACTGGATATCATAAAACAAAATTGTACAGTGTCACTTAGAGTTTCGAGATTTTTGTAATGACTTTCGTTTTTGAGAGAGTCAAGACGTAACTAAGAGGAAAGAGTAGAACTCATTACTGTCTAATATATATCAAGTGTAGTAGTGTTTTTATCCTAAACAATGATATAAAATACTATTATATGTTTATATCAGTAAATTTGGATACAATTAATGAATAATAAAATCAGAGCTTAGGGACGATCGAGCCCCATTGGCTTCTCCCGGTTGCGTCACTGCTTACATACCAAAAAGAGTACAAAGTATTATCTAGTATTATACTGCAAAACTAAAAAAGTGACGATTAATAGTTTTATAATATTCAAAACTAATTTCCAACAGCCAAAACTAATGCCCTATAGACATTTGAGTCAAACACAAAAGCCAAATTAAATAATCCGATACTTCCAACAGACATCACTGAATTGTATCCAAGAAAGCTTATACTTTTTGTATATAATGTTAAATGATAAATCATGAGTCTGTTTGATACAAGAATAATGTATATTTTATAAAGTAGTATATACAAAACTTCGTACCAATGATGCCATCAAAAAGTGATGTTTTTTTGATATCCTGATAATATTTCCAAAGTGTAAATGAGATCGTGGGGAAGAAATGTATGTATGCGAAAACTTATAGATGTAACGGACTTGTTACGTACTGCATACTAAATTTTCTATTTTCTCATGTATTTATCTAAAATTCTGCATTTCCACATGAGAAAAAAGTTTGTTGATATTTAAAGTATAATATAAAAATAGTATTTGGTGAACTGAGGATATGACTGGATAATAATAGTCAATAATTTTTTGTTGAACAATGTTTTGTTGAATTTATATATATGTATGTATGTATTTATTCGAACAATTTGTTATGAATAAAGTTGGCAATTAACACATGACGTTTTAATTACATTATATTACTCTTATGTTAATACCTGTACAATATATTGTAGAAATAGTTTATCTCAATCATTTTATAGCTAGATAAGTTTAGTTTGTAATTATATACAATATAAATATTTACAACATTTACTAGGTGGTTAATGAATCGAAACTCAACTGCTCCACTTGGATGTCTTCTTTTTAAAGGTTTCATGCCCATCGGAGTCAATAGCGGAGTAATATCCCATACCCTCGTATTTACTGCGCATGTACAAAATATATCCTGCGCAACCTGTTATTGCTATAATTCCCAAGCCCATTATGATAGCATTCTAAAAATAAGTAATACTTCAATGAATTAACACAATTTAACGATAATCCTACCGTTCCCCATACTCCAAAAAAAAAAACCCTCCTCTTTTACAAACCATTGAAACAAATAAATTCTCTCTATATTAGAACTTCTAATGTCATAACAAATTTATAACTTTAAAAACGTCTTATTCTTACCGGTTTGGCATATAATTCATAATTAATAGCACGAAACATCATAGTACTCCGAAGTGACCGTATACCATCGCCCGGTGCTGGGTCCTTATTTTTCTGCTCCATCCTTCAAATATTATTACAGTAGTTATATAAACAATATTTAACTTTATTTATACACAGCTTCCCATTCGAACTAATTTCGTACTTGGATTTGACTTCGCCACTGGTATTGCAAAACATGAGATACTGCCAGTGGTGTTGCAAAACATGAGTATGCGAGCCGCTAACAGCGACTGGTAGATGGCACCGCCATCCCGAGTGCGCGAACCCCTACCAGAAATTCGTTGCACTGCCCTTGGGGACAAAACACGGTGAAAGCTAACGTACGAAACCAGAGGGAAGCACAGGATGCGATCTCGCGACTCTGCCCGTAAGCAATCTCCCAACTCATCTCTGTTTCTGACTGTTTCTGACAGGGTTCGCGAGATAAGTAATATGGCTGCCACGTGTAATCAGATTAGTTCCATTCTCTTCGACCGAGCCGCTGCGACGAGCGACAAAAAATTACTAGCTGCCTTAATCGTCCAAACCATTTTTTTATGATTTCTCAGGAGCGGTCTCCTCCGATTTTCGAGTTTTGAACGGTTTCTCGGCTTCCTGCGCGCTCAAATACGTGGTCGCGCATAGATGCGAAAACTTTTAATGGCATTAGCATAGGAGGTAAGTACGCGATTCTAGATGCTTCAAAACCCATTGCCCGATTACTGCATACGCAATATTTAACTGGACAGGGTCCGCTATGAATTTCAAATTAGACTGCCTGTTTATCTATAGTTGTCAGCTGGGTTCTTTATTTTTATCGCAGGAAATACTCAAGGAGCTGTGTAGTTATCAGGGTACATACATACATACTTATTTGACTCAGTGCCTAACAGCATCGACGGTTCAATGTGTTACCTTGATCAGCATAAGCATATTATATAAGAGCCAGTTTCACTGAATTTCCACTGATCATTACAAAATAACTTTCTGAGACGATAACTCGTACTTCGTTTCAGTCTTCTTTCTTTGTCTCCAAGGTACCTGGTTTAATATGGTATATTGTACATAATTTAATAGTACATTGATTATTTCTGCAAGCTGTGAGTTGAATTAGACGATATATATGAATTCTGAAGTGAATGTTTCATTGTCGAATTGTACTTTGTACCCTAAGTAAGATTTTATGTCTCACATTTTGTTTCGATTATCTTAAGAAACTTCCATGGGTCAGCTTGGTTCAATTCTGAGCTCCGTCAACAGGTTGTCAGTATTTTAATGCCACGTTTCTTAATCTTTACCATAGGAACTTGATAAATAGACACATCTTATATAGTATAGAATGAATATCTTTCAGGCTTCGTCGGACTAGAAAAGTACTGCAGATACTAGGGTTTCAATTTTGAAAATGCTGCACTACGAGGATGTTATCATCGAAGATAAAGGAGCCTCTTCAACCGAAGCAGGGGTTCGCCATCGTATACCTTGGAGCGATCGGATGTCATTGAATAGCGATATACCAGGATTACACGAAGTAAAGGAACTGTTGGAAGATGACGATGTTAGCTGCCTTGCCGAGGAGGAGGATGGTGTTGGATGTCCTTTACCATCGACTCCTGAAGATGATCACTTATTGGATTGCGAGGTCTGCATCTATTAAATCAATAGCAAAGATGATATTGTTTTCTTGTTTTTATAAAACATTAATAAGAGTATTAAATGAATTACTATTTACAATTGTTTCAGATGACAGAGGTTTTGAAAGCTGGAGTCCTTAGTAACGAAATTGACTTAGGTGCCTTAGCTCATAACGCCGCAGAACAGGCTGAGGAATTTGTTCGTAAGGTGTGTAGCACTTGGAACTTATATTTTCGATACGATATATAATTTTAAGTAGGAGATTACTACGATATTTAAAGGATTTTATGACTATATGTTTTCATAAGATCTCACTATTTTTCAAGGTATGGGAAGCATCCTGGAAGCAGTGTCATTTCCGAAATCTGCCACGGTGGCTGCAGGACAACGACTTTCTGCATGCCGGCCACAGACCACCTCTCCCTTCCTTTTACGCCTGCTTCAAAAGTATCTTTCGTATTCACACTGAAACAGGCAATATTTGGACGCATTTGCTGGGTAAGTTAATACTATTTCTTATTTTTTTATATGTGATGCAAAAATAGAAGTCAGTGTTTAATGAGTATTTTGTCCATAGGTTGTGTGGCTTTTATAGGGATCGCCGTGTTCTTTTTATCACAACCTCCCGTTGAGATTCAACTGGAAGAGAAATTGGTATTTGGGATATTTTTTGCTGGAGCGATCATTTGCTTGGGACTATCCTTTGCTTTTCACACGGTACACTGCCACAGCGAGTGCGTTGGGAAATTATTTTCTAAGCTTGACTACTGTGGTATCGCGATGCTCATTATGGGCAGCTTCGTACCATGGCTATATTACGGTTTTTACTGTGATTATCAGCCCAAGTTGATCTACTTGTCGGTGGTTGTAATACTTGGAATAACGAGCATCGTCGTTTCACTTTGGGAAAGATTTGGTGAACCTAATTACAGGCCATTAAGAGCTGGTGTGTTTATGGGTTTTGGCTTTAGCGGGGTGAGTAACATCGATTTAATAAAGTTAACAGAGAAATTTAATTATTTTCAACAGGCCGAGACATAAGTTAAGGTATATTTGCTGAAGAGAATTTTTTATTTTAGATCATTCCAGCGGTTCATTACGCAGTAGCCGAAGGTTGGTTTAAAGCTATCAGTCAGGCTTCGTTGGGATGGTTAATTCTGATGGGATGTTTGTACATACTTGGAGCAATGTTCTATGCATTAAGGGTACCGGAACGATTTTTCCCTGGGAAATTTGACATATGGGTAAGTCGATACATCGATGCTTATGAAAATGAGTTAAAAAAAATATTTCTTGTTGATCATATGTTAAAATGTACTACGTGCAATTGATAATTATTAAATTTATAATATTTTCGTTTAGTTTCAGAGTCACCAAATATTCCACGTACTAGTAATTGCAGCGGCTTTCGTGCATTATCACGGAATAACAGAAATGGCCATGTATCGGATGACAGTGGGCGACTGTTCAAATTCACCGCAGATGATAGCGTTTTAGTCGTTCATTCTTAGTTAGTTAAAATTCCTCTCATGTCACAGCATTTAATTTGCACGAATTCGACAAAGCACGGAGTCTTATTGCATAAGAGGGTGCGTCGGAAGAATTCTAATTTGAAGTACCTAGGAGAACTCGAGCACTGGTCTAGTACTCTTGTGGGTTTTCTTAAGGATCTTATTTAATTCATTAAGTTCATCATACGCGTTAGATTCTGTATCTACATGTATAGACCATGTTGTTTTTTTTTCTTTGTTAGAAGTTTTCATGGGAGTTTGTTCATATTTTCTGTAGATTCTATATTTTATATTATTTTTATCTCAATCGCGCTGGATCGGCTTGAATGTTAAAGATTGAGACTAAGGCGCCAAATGTGAAATCCTTAAAGCATAGCGATGTAAAGTATTTACATTTAGATATTACCTTTGCATAATTTTTGCCTACACTCGGGTCCAAAATGTACATAGTATTTCATTTGAGGTTGTCAGGGCCGCGAATACGGTGCATTTTATGACATATTTGGAGGACTTGTACTTTTTACGTTTATTTTTCAATCCTAACTGCAATGTATACACGTCACTTTTGAAGACTAAATGATATATAACTTGTACAGTATGCACGTGTATGGATAAAGATTTAAAACAACCTGTTTCTTCTACAAAACGTTCTAACGATAATTGATTTTTCCTCCGTGTAATCGAGTTGTAACGCTACAAACTATTGAAATTCCATGCGTAGTGACATTTCATCAGAACCCAAGTCTGACTGAAATTTGTTTTTGTATGTTAAAAAGCAAAGGACAAATTCTTTTCCCATTTCGTACAAAGGAGCTTGTATATACAAATGATCAACAATGTTTGACTACCTCATTACGTTAAGCAATTAAGTAATTTCTTCGGACACACTAATGAAATGCTTTGTACATCCGTGTGTAGCATAAAATGAGCTCGGAGAATTGCTCTAGTTGTATCGAATGTTCACATCTGACTTGGCTATTGTTGATGTTACGGTCAATTTCATATACAGTGTTTCAATGTATCTATTATTTGAAAGATGTAGTTTGGATAAAAAGGAGAACAGTTTTGGGGGGGGTCTTTGGAAACAAAATTTAACCTACGAATGAAAACAAAACATTTGTCAAAATTATAAGAATAAGTGGCATGTTTTTGGTATGCGACCAAAATTTACGATCCACTCTCACAGGTGCATTCGACATTCTAATTTTGTTTTTGCCATGGCTAGTAACAACGAAATGGTCAGGTATTATCTCACGTGTAATCTATTTGCGAGAAAAGGAAGATAACTTTATTTTTTTAGAGCAGGTCATTTCTATCACCTGGATTGTTTACATGTATTAAAGTATTAGCAAGAGCGATCCTTGAACAACTAGATGTCACGTTGATGGTCCCAGGTTCAAACGAGTAGCAAAGCGGACGATAAACAGGTGATGTAATTGTAATAAAACTTTTGTATGTTTTCTATAAGTTTATATCTTTCCAATGTCTACTCGTTGTTACGTGGCACCGTCGAACTTCAATGCGAAAGCCAAGACATAAAGAAGTATTGTGTCTAAACATATTCTGAAAGCATTATTTTCTTCTACTAGTGAAATGTTTAGTATGTAGAACAACTGTTGTTGAACTTTTTACACAAATAAAAAGGAATGTTACTAACAAATTGGACACAATATGCAGCTTAAATGTTTTATTTGCTTTTCCTAAAAATCCTTTTTAGGAATAAGATGTTTAAAAATATCGATGTATTGATTGAAATTAAGGAGATATAGTTTTACCCGGTTTTTTAGAAATTCGTAACAGGAGCGACCGTATTAAACTCGTAACGATCGTAGCACCATCTGGCAATATTAGAAGAAGCTTATTCATATCTGTCCCTAGCTGCCCTTCGATTCGATTTCACTGTTGAAAGAAATGCCATTAGTTGGATCCAACGGAATTGTCCAATGAGAATAAAGTTTTGAGTCGATGATTTAGAAAATTAAATCATTGGTTTTTATGAAGGCTACGTGAAAGACAATATAATGAAATAGAAATATGTTTTATTAAAACTGCGATAATTGCAACACTATTTCATGAAAACGCGGGCGTAACTGACCTGAACAATTTATAACCTCAAAGCTGACTGGCTGTGCGGTGCGCTGGTCCGTTCAATTCACCTCGGTATGACGAAGCAAATTCTTCAGGAAACTCTTGCCGTCAAAACGAAACGGCTTAAACTTGGGGTTCTTCGCGTTCGCGTTCCCTCGAGAAAAAAGCAAATTCTGTTTCATGGCAACAGACGGAAAGAGATCTATCAAAATGGTAAGAGCACACGTTTTGCATACAAGCTGAGTTATGAACGCGCATACAGTGACTTTGCCTTTCAGAACGATGTGCCAACGACACAATGACGTCGTTAGCATTATTTACTATAAAGATATGAATTTATTAAAACATTAAAGAGTATTCTTTTAAAAATGATTTTGACGAAGCTTGGAATGTCAATCAAAGTATTCCTGTAGAATTTTACGTGCATTTGGTTATTTCTAAATTGGTCTGAAATTGCCATAGTAATTTCAGCGAAGCTTTGTAAGAAAATGTTCTAATGGCACAATTTTATCTTAGGATCCTCTGTCTCCTGGACCGTGTTTGGACATCAGCGACGACGAGCTCGTTACAATATCGGTACGTGACTTGAATCGACAACTTAAGCTACGAGGTTTATCACGTGATGAAATCACACGCATGAAACAGCGCAGACGAACTTTAAAGAACCGTGGATATGCTGCAAGTTGCAGAATAAAGCGAATCGAGCAGAAAGATGAACTTGAATCAGAAAAAACTCAAGAATACCGTGACATGGAAACCATGCAAGAAGACAATAATAGGATGAGAGAAGAAATTGAATCGTGGCATTCAAAGTATTCAGCGTTGAAGAGATTTGCTGCTGAAAAGAAAATACCCCTTCCTTCGGAGTTGGAGACAATGTAGACATTCCATTTATTCGGACAAAGCAATATAGGTGAATTTTTACTCATAGAGACATCTATTTAAGGATTAAATTGGTTCGTGTCCGATTAAGATAAGAAGAGAAAGAATTAACATACACGTATCTCGTTAACTACACACTGTTAAAAAATCATTTTCAGTATCGAAAATGTTCATAACCTGATCAGTGATTTTAATATCAATTATATTATTTCATGGTCTGTAACATCTGCATTCGTAAACTGCTCCATATTGGATGTTTCGACAAGTAAATGCAAGTACGAAAACTTGTTAGAATAAAACACAAATATACAAAGCTTCAACTGTTATCGCTCGATATGCTGTAGATGCAAATTGGCTTCTTAGAAATTGGATGTATAGCATAAGTAGTAACCATAGCAACACGGTGCTGTAAATATTCTAGGAATTTATTAGCAAAGAGCCGATTATTTTCATGAACTTCTGGATGGATCGCATACTCTTCTATCTGAAAAACAAAAGTGATTACAAAAGAACAGCCGGGAATACGAACAAGGTGAAGAGTGGGAGATTTCTTCAGACCTTCATCCAAGTACACCGAGAGATCTCTCGTTCACATTTCTGAATGTCACGAGTAAGAGGTGTAAGAAGAACGATCATATAAATATCGGAACAGCCAAACGCGTACCGATGACCGTGACGAAACGTGAGCAGACCTTTGAACGTCGTCTGTATACCTGTCTCTTCTAAAACTTCCCTAACTACGGCTGCCTCAATATCCTCTCCTGAGAACAAACGTTACGAGATTATTATCAAGAAATATTCCTTTTCTTAGTAAAGAAAGTTAAAATAGTAGACTGAATTAAAGTGAAAGAGGCGACCTGGTTCCACATAGCCACCAGGAAGTTTCCACATAGACGAGGCAGGAGAGTGTTTCTCCTGAATGACAAGAATCTCGTTGGTCTGCTCGTCGAAAACGAAACCGCCTACTCCGAGATTCGTGTGAGCGTACGGAGGTACATTGCATTCCTGATCATCGGGCAACCATCGATACATAGTAACGGATTCCTCTTTAGCATGATGGAATTTGAATCGATTCCGTGCCAGCACGGGAATCCAGTCGCTCTCTGCGAGACCTACGCGAAACCATATCGTGCGTCTTCGTTCCTCCAGCCATTTATTCAGAGATGCTGAAAAAAGAAATTCTAAAGTACTTTTTTACTTTGCAGCGTCGAGTTGAATAGGTTATTCAGTAGGGAGCCTCCTGATTGGTCGATCGCTCGACCAATCGGCGTGCTCGCGATAGCGACTGCCACCTGTACTTCTACCGGTACAACGGAAAGTGGACGCGCGCAGCACATCTGCATAGCCGTGTCTCATGCTCGACGCGCAAAATCCAAGTTTCCACGGTACCTTGCAAACGTTCCTGCAAGTCGGAAAACTTGCACCGTTCGATAGCAGAGTCGACGACGACGCCATTATAACGATCCGTGGTGCCCTCAAAGTATCTTTTCTCTGCGCTACTCATGCCGTACGTCCACGGAGTTAATTGCAGAAGTGACTTTGACTTTTCTTTTAAAGATGCTCGATTACGTTCAAGAATCACTCGGATAAATGCCGGAGCCGCGACACGGTACATTCGATCACTTGATCCTCCGTTGCGGATAAATTCACTTTTGTATAAAAACGAGGTTAATTCGAATTAATAATGGCCGTCCTCGTCCTCTGATCGAAGTCCATCCAGCAGGACCACACACGGTACTTATGTAACTACACCGTCATGCTTCTACGAATTATTATCACCAATGTACTATGAGTATATCGTGCAAGAGCTTATGCAGTTTTGAAATGGTACGTTGGTACATGCACGGAGCCTATATTTATGAAGAGGTCAGCGATCAATAGGCAACTCAAGGTGGGTTAGGAACGACACGAGATTTCTACCGTGGCAATCCATTATTTTTTGGCACCGCTTCTAAGTGAATTAATTGTGGGCGATTAGGTGATTAGCGTTAATGGAAACGGATCTAAGCGTACCGGAATAGCCATTCGAGCTCTCGGTGCAGGTACCATTAACAAATTTAATTACACATATTAATCGGTAGATCTTCAAAACGAAGCGTTAGAACTATTCGATCTTGTCATAAAACGTAGGTTTACCTCATCTTATCGGCAGCTTCTGTACCTCGTGATGAATTATTGGTCCTTGATTTTTTAGAAACAGGAGTGATATTTATTCATCACATTTTAAGTTAAGACACAACTGCTCGAGGATACCGCCTTGCTGCACATTGTATAATGCTTACATAGTTAGGTACAAATAAAAATCATAGCGACATTACACGGAATAATGTACAAATTTCCTAAAGATCAAACGAGCGCGACATGCTCGAGAAACAGAATCGGTACCGAAGGAATGTCAGGGATACCTACGTAGGTACGACTCCCGTTTCTTTGCCGACTCGAGGTAAGAAAGGACATACGTTCGATCGGTCCGATTTCTCCCACCGAGGACGAAACGAATCTATGTTACACGGTCATTGCTCCAGACACGCGACCCATCGGCCATCCCGCACCTTGCGGAGGTTCGGCAAGTCCTCCGACTTCCTCGGACTTCGATACGCGGTACAAATATTACATAAGCTTTCGAAAAGAGAGTCGACCGGCAGACCGCGCGTCTCGGTCTCGAGTCAAATTCCCCTCGAGGGAACGATTCGCCTCCGCGCTCGAGGGTGTTACACCGAGAACGGTTAACCAGCTGTGTCTTCGATGTACGACCTCCCTCGTTACATTATCGCGATATATATGTATATATATATATAGGACTTACATACTCCGTACGTAATACAGACATAGATAAATGTATATGCGTATTTATACACGTATAGAATTAACGGCGAAAACGTCGGCCGCGTTGCGTTCGGAAAGGAGACGAGTCGGCGCCCTTGAAATATATCTTACAGTCCGCGGCGCTCGTCCTCTCTCGATATAATTTCCAGTCGACAGTCCAGCGATACTCCAAGGAGTATCCTGCAAGATTCGGAGATTCGCCTCGACACGGAAAAGAAACCAAGGAGAGATTCGAGTTTTCCTCTCGGCGGCAGACCCGAGGTCATTCCCGAATACGGGCCTGGCAACGCCGTACAATCCGTACGCGTCGATTGCAAATAAATCAATGGCATGCGGCGTTCGATCGCGCGATTACTCAGACGGACAAATTATCTACACGCTCGCAAATAAATAAACGGCTATCACAATAAACACGCGCCCCTCGCGCGTTGCCTCGCGAGCAGCCAAAGCCCTATTCTTTGATTCGGAGCAAACTCCCACTAGGGAATCCCGTATCCGCTAGCAACGCGAAAGCGAAATCCGAGACGCCGAGTTTTAGAAAAGCGCTACTTCGAGTTACCTAGCGTCTGTACAAAAAGGAGTCACCCGAGACCGTCTAAAATGACGATCTCGCAGGATCCGTCCCCGAAAGCCTCCTCGAAGATGCCGAAGAGGGCCGAGCCCCGTCGATTCGCGGAGTACCCTCGTACGTGCTCTTGGTCGTGTCCTTGGTCGTCCGCTTCCTCGGCCCCTCGTCCTCGCTCCACGGCGGCGTCCGTCCTTAGCTCTTGGAGTGGACGTTCGTCTTCTGGGCCTTCTTCTTGCGGGCGGCCAGCATGTCGTAGAACGGGTTGTGGGAT
The DNA here is from genome assembly GCF_000612105.2 of Orussus abietinus. NCBI lineage: Eukaryota > Metazoa > Arthropoda > Insecta > Hymenoptera > Orussidae > Orussus > Orussus abietinus. The sequence continues at coordinate 83,187 of NW_019394276.1, read as the reverse complement.
ATGCTCTGCCTGAAAATTGCGAGCGACCCATCGATTAAACCGACCGTCTCGGAAAACAAAGGCTCGGGCTACGAGGAAACGCCAAGGGCGCGGTCGAGAACCCACCGGACGCATTTGATCCACTCGTCCTTCTCCTCGTCCGTGGCCGCGGACATCCGGTAGACGGTGTGCTTTCCTGAGACAGAGGGAACGAGCATGGGTGGGGAGTTTGCGGGGGGTTCGGCGGGGACGGCGGTCTCGGCGTACCTTCGACGACCTTGCCCTCGCTGTCGGTCTTGCAGGCCTTGATGAACTCGGAGCCCGCGGCGTAGAGCTCGAAGCAGTGGGGCTTGTGCCGGTCCTGGACCTCCCTCACCTGGATGTTCTCCAGGGGGATGATGCCCCTGGGCTCCTTGTCGGTCGTGTACTCGAAGTAGTAGAGGCAGTTGTCGTTGAGGATGAACCACCGCCTCTTCCAGCTCTTGTACCGTCCGCCTGCAACAAACGCGTGGACCCTCGGTATCGAAGCGCCGCGACTGGGGCTAGGTGGTTATTTACCTGCTGTCTCCGTCAGGGCAGCAGAGGGACAGAGCGGTAGAGTGTCAGTGTGGAGGTAACATCGATCGACCCTCGACTATCGTTTCGCTAACGCTTCGGTAACGCTTCGGTAACGCTTCGGTAACGCTTCGGTAACGCTTCGGGAACGCTTCGCTATCGCGCTATCGCCCTACCGGCGGCCCGGACCTCGCTCCCTCGGGGTCGCGAGTCGAATCGAGTCGAGACGAATCGAGTCGAGTCGGGACGAGACGCGCTCCGGGGGGTTACCTTGTTTCCAGAGCCAGCCCTCCTTGTCGGGGTTGAAGAAGGTGTGCATCAGGTCGTTGCCGTCGTCCTCCGGGATCTTAAAGGGCTCCGTCTTGATGCTCTCGTAGAGGCTCTGAAAGCGGCAGAGGTGAGCGGGGGCGGAGAGAGGGGTAGACGGGGGCGACTCACCACGAGGAGCTCCCTGGGCAGGTCGCCGCCGTTGTTGATGCCGCGGTTCATCGAGATGAACTGCTCGACCGAGGGCTTGTCCTTGACGCTGGGGTTGTGCAGGGAGGTGTTGAGCATGATGATGGCGAAGCTGAGGACGTAGCAGGTGTCGGTGTTGGTGAAGATGTTGGGGTTGAGCTGGCAGTACCGCTGGGCAAAGCACTCCATCATGCGGTCGATCTTCTGGGCCTCGCCGGGCAGCCGGAACGACCAGAGGAACTGGCGCAGGGCCTGGACGAGGATCAGGTCGGTGAAGTCGTGGAGCTCGACGAACGCCCGGAGGACCCTCTCGTTGAAGTCGTGTCGCTCGCCGAGGTAGTCGCCGATCGCCGTCTTGTTGAGGCCCTCGCCCTTGTAGAGGAACTGGGCCACGTCCTCGGGGGTCGCCGTGAGCAGCCCGTGCTCGATCAGGTACTCGATGCCCTTCTTCGGGTCCATGTTGAACTTCTTCCGGCCGATCGAGGTCTGCTTCGCCTTGTTGGAGGGCTTGGACTCGTCGGGCGCCAGGCCCCCGCCCTCCAACGTCTCCATCTCGGCCACCACCTCGCCCAGCTCATCCTTGAGTTGCTGCAACGGATCGTCGTCCACCTGAGCGCGCCCGGCCGACCGTCGACCCGACGCCGGTCCGACGCCGGCCCGACGCCGGCCCGGCGCGCTCCCTCGCCTTCCCTCGCCCTCCCTCGCCCCTCCCGACCCTCGAGGACGGCTTCGGCGATAACCGCAGATAACCGGAGATGGCCCGAAGGCGCGGACGCGGCCTTGGCCGAGGCCGGATCGCGCTGCCGACGACAATGGATTCGCGGTACGGCCGAGTCACCGCGATCGGAAAGCAAGTGAGGTCATCGCCGAAGAGTCGCGTCGGCCGAGGAGATTCGGGCGCACTAACCGTGGAGACGGAGAGGGCGCCGAGGTCCCAGGCGCTCTTGGCCTGCTTCCGCTGGGCCTTCTTGAGCTTCCGGCCGGGTCGCCTCAGGCTGGAGAACCACCCGGCGGAAGGAGGCTCCCGCCTCTCCTCGCGGCCCTCGTCCAGCGCGTCGACCGACCGCCCCGTGAAGATCATCGCGCGGTCGTCGCGGGAACCATCCCGGACCAAGGGGTCGCGTCGACGATCCGCACGCGCGCGCCGTCGGACCGGGACTGACGGGGACCGACGCGCGGACCGATGCGGGCCGACTCGGGCGTTATCGCGGCGCGCGAGCGCGCGTGCGCGTGACGTCGCGTCGCGCCACGCGGCGCGGCGCGTTCGACTCTAACCTCCGGACGATCGGCTCGCGAGGGAAACGATTCGGGAGAAAAGGTCGACTCGCTCCCTCGCGTCCTCGGCGGAAGCGAAGATCTACGAGATTTACGAGGACGAGTCGCCCCTCCTCTCTTTCGAGCGGGCAGGAATCGCCGATTCAGCTGCGAAACGATAAGCGAGCGAGACCTGCCTTATCGGCGGGGATAAACGTTCTCGTAGTACCGCTCGGCATCCGCTCGCGCGTCGCTCTCGCCTCGCCTCGCCTCGCCCGAAGAAAGGGAAAGAGGAGAGAGAGAGAGAGAGATAGAAAAGGAAACGCGTCCTCGTCCGGTGACCTTCCCCGAAAACACGGCAAATCCTCTCCTCTCGGCGATCCATCGACCGATCCGATCCGCGCCGCTTTCCGACGAGTTCCCGAGGAGGGCGATCGCGGCCAGAGGACGGCGAGAGGGAGAGGAAGAGTTACCTCGGCTTGGCACGCTTTCCACAAACAGAAAAGCACGGAGCACATCGGGTTCCTTCCGGTCGAGAGGGCCGGGCACCCGCCGGGAGGTGCGCCTCGGCCACGGACTAACGAGACCTAGATGGTCGGCGAGGTGTCGCTCCTCGCTCGACCCGTGTTTACCCAGCGCCCGTCTCCTCTCTCCCTCCCCTCTCGCGTGCGCCAAACGACCCATTTTGCAAGGGCTTCCGCCAAATCCTCTCAAGGTCGCCGCCTCTCGACGCCCTCCTCCCTTTCTTCGGTTTCCTCGATTTCCCGAGGCCCCGACGACCGGAATCCGATTCCGAGAAAGGCCCGGGAAGGAGTCAAAGGCAGAGGAGGCGTTCTTTGCCAACTCGCGCGGAAGGCCTTTTTCCCCGCGATCGGCGAGCCGTTCGTCGCTCGAGAAGCCCCGAGAGCCCGTCGGGTCGATGAGTAAGCCGGGACCGCGATAAGGCCGCGGGCGCGGAAGTGCCACCGGGACTTATCGCGAGCGACCCGTGGATATTTCGCAGATATTTCCCCCTATCTCCCTTTTCTCCCGGACTCGGTAACGTCGGTGGTGGGCGAGCGTGGCGAGAGTTATCGCGGTCAAAAAGGATCGCGTCGGGCGCAAATTGACCTTATTCGACCAATATCCGATACGTTCTCGGTGGACACCTGTCGATCGTCGGTACGGCGGAGCGCTCGCGGCGGGACTCGGCACTCGCGCCATCTCTGGAGGGAATCCGCAAGCTCGTGCCCCCGAATACCTTCTTTCCGTCGAGGCGGCAAATTTGAAACGGCGCGCCGCCACCCCTGTTTCGCCGGGACACGAAATTAGCGGAAGTCGTTCTCCGCCGACCCGTTTCGAATCGCGCCCCGATCGACTTGCTTTCATGCCGAGGGTTTACCTACTATTTCTCCTTCTATCGTTTTCTCTCCCCTTTGCCTTCCTGCCCCAAAGGTGGAGGCCCTGCCACTAAGAAACCGTCCTCTTCGAACTCCGGACCCACCTGTATCTCCAGCAGGAGCTCGGTCTTCTTGCGCCTGATGTCTATGAGGATCTTCTGCTGTTCTGGCGTCAGTTCTGCAAGAGGAGGGCACCGGATCAGACGGAGATTCCAACAAATCGAGAGCAGGAACAGGGGTGGCACGCGCCTGGCGCCGAAACCGTCCCGTTAGGGCCAATTTGGCTTAACCTCTTCTCTAAAAATAGTCCCTCCAAGTCGAATCGGGGAGCAGGGCCCGGAAAAGCTCGCTCGTCGAACGTTCCCGGGCCTCTGGGTTCCTCGAGCGGCCTTGCCGGATCGACGGAGGGAAAACGACTCGATAACGAACGAAACGTCGATCCCATCGAAACTGGGAGGGACTCCGATGTTTACGTCGATTGAAATTCACGAGTCGGGGCTCTACGAGGTCCGAAACGACCGAGACGCAGCGAATCGGTCCTTCGACAAAGTCGAAAGAAAACGGGGCTTCGGAAAGGCGCAGCCCCGTTTTGTTTACGACGTCTTTCGGGGCGGCCGAGACGCAACGACTTGGCCGGTCAATGGGGCACGACGCACGCGCAGTCCCCGGGAAAGCTCCCCGAGAGGCCCCGCCGTCGGTCGTTTTCCTCGACCCGTTCCTCACTCACCGGCGGCCGTGCCGAACTGGTCCACCTGGTGGCCTCCGGAATTCACCCCGGAACCACCCAGCCCGTCTAATTCCTGCCACATCTCCGGGCGTCCTCGCTTCCAGGGAAACGCACTCGCACGCACGACCGCGGCCGCCTCACCCGAGCAGCGCCATTTTGGAACTGCTGCCCCGTGGCGCCATCGCTCCCTTCTTCTCTCGCCGCCCGCCCGATAACCCGGATTCCCTTCCGACCGATCTCAAATTATCGACTTTGCTCCGAAAGCGACGGTTCCTCTTCTCTCGGTGGTTTACCGATGAGCTGTCGCGTTTCTCTTCGCTCGACGAACTTTGGTGTCTCTGCCCGAGTGACCGGTTACCACCTAATTTGAACGCGCTTCGCTTTCTCTGTACAAGATGGCGCCACCTCAGAGGAGAACTGCGCATTGAGCGGAGGATCGGCCTGGTGGCGTGCAGGGTGAACGGAAGGGGAGGGGCTGAGAGACTGGTCGTATACCTGATATAGCGGCGTCCTTTTCGCTCTCATTGGAATAGGGCGCCCGAGGTCTCCTAAGAGAGAACGGAGCCAAGCGACGAGGCAGAGTCCTTGAGGGCGCGACGAGCCGGCGCGCCGATCACCTTGGCGGTGAGCCGAGGCGCGCAGCCGAGTCGCGGAAGCGCTGATCGATTCCGATCGGCTGGGCGCAATCGAGAAGGAGAATTGTCTCGACTCGTCCGGGATAGGTCCGGGAGTTCGGGTCGGGCGGTGACACGAGGTTAGGATTCCGGGGGCCCCGGAGGTCTCGGCGTTGCGTGGGGAGGTGCGCGCCTCGCCGTGCGCCGCGGCTTCGCGTCGGCGTTTCTCGTTTCTGTCACTCGTCGTCGGGCGCTCGTCGGCAGCGAGGGGAGGCCACAGGGCCAGGTCTCGCAAAGATGGCTACGAATCTCCCAGCCGAGCACCATTACTTCTACGAAGATGTCGTCTATCGCGTCGACAAGCGGGGCAACGTCGTCTTCGGCATCGTCATGGAGAACAACGATCTCGACTCCTCGGACGAGGTCTCGGTGTCCGAGGAGAGTCCCAAGCGCAAGAAGGGCGAGATCCGCGTGGTCTGGCACCCCTCCGGGGTCGAGGAGCTCGTCAACTCGAAGAAGGTACGAAGCGCCGCCTTCCGCCTCCTCGAGGTCCCCCCTCGGTCCCCGACTCGAGTCCTCTCGACGCTCGGGTCTCTCCGGAAGCGCTGGGAGGCTCGACGGGACGGTCGTCACCCTCGAGGCGGCTCGAATGGAACCGGCCAGTTCCACCTTGGTATCCCGAGGTGACGTTGACTGCCCAAAAGCCAAATTCGAAATCGCGGAGGAACGATTTCGAATTTCGCCGATCGGAGCCACGAGGGAACTCGTCGGGAAAGTCCCCGGGATGCCCTTTGGCCTCGATCCGTGGGGCATTCGTGGGTCCTGGGAGCGATCCGTAGGTACCGGTAATGGCTGTTACCGGTATGTTTTTCTCGTTGACACCGTCAAGGTCGGGTCGGCCCCGAAGTTTGTTGAGCGAAGCTCCACGCATAGGACGTCCTTTGGCGAACGTAGCCTCGTTTCGGTTATAGGGATACCTTTGAGTTTCGTCGTACTAGATTTCCCTGTAACCGGCAGGTGCGATTAGCGGATAGAACGTTGATGCCAGGAGACGTAGTACGCCGAATGATCAAAGGGAAAGATACGCAGAGAGGTTACTGCCGAGACATCGAATTGACCGCTTGCGTTCAGGTCATTGGAACAAAGCAGGTCTTGACGGATATCAAGAGCGAGGACTTGGTTCCTCTTGAGGTAAGTCATTTTCTGTAACCGTGCACGCCATAAAACTACGGTGTAACTACGTCATCGGATGAAATGGGGAATATTAAGAGTGTGCTCGTCTGTCATAGGAGTTTGCAACCGACATAGCGGTATGTTTGAATTCCTGGGTCGGTGGGATCAACATGGTTCACTTTAAATTATGGCTGGCTACTCCGGATGGGTCACGATGCGTGGTCAACGAAAAGGATGCCCGTATATTGGAACAATTTGAGGAGAAGCACGATAACGTACGAAGGATTTTTCTTTAGGTACGTCCGAAAGCTGGATGACGCCTTAGACGTTTTTTTTTCTTCTTTTAGGATAAAGACTTTCCGCATTCGTCGGAGTTCTATCCTGGACAGAGTCTGTGGGGGCCGGTGCATTGTCTGGAAGATGCCGTGTGGATTCAGTGTACAAAGGAGATGAAGGCGAAACGCAAGACGAAGCCGCAGAAGATAGTAAAAGTGGTGGTCGAGAAGGTGGAGACCGACTGGGTTACTGTCAATTGGCAGTGCAGGGCATATTCGAAAGACGGCGCCTGGTCGGATCAGGTGCATCCCAATTTCGTGGTGCGTGGCGAGGACTTGGAGAAATTGAAGTTGCTCAACGTATTCGAGCCGTCCACTTTGCAAGTGGGCGACAGGAACTTTTACGTGATCAAGGGTAACGAGAACGTGATCACGCGCGAGCAGTGGTGCAAACAGCAGCGAGAAATTTTCCAAGTTCCCAAGCAGAGTCCAAGGAAGACGCGCGTGAGAATCAACGTGACGAAACCCTCCGAAGAGAAGAATAAGGATAAGGCCAAGCAGAAGGGAACCGAGACCGAGAAGCCCGTTACCGATCGCAAGGACGTCAATACTCAGAGTAACGTGAACGGCTCGCAAATCGTCGGGTCGAACAATACCCTGATGCCTCCTCAGCAGAATCAGAACGCCGACAGCTCCGACGACTGGGATACCGAAGATACCGGCTCTCAAAGCGACGAACCCAGCTCGGTACGATTTCGACTCGCTAGCGGAAACTGGCTCTTTGCTGAGAAAGGACGGCTGACGTTGATTTGTACCTTTGGCAGGTGTCCAGCGGTTGTTCCAGCGTGACGTCCATGGGCAAGAAGAAGAAGGGACCCGCCCTAATGACGAAAGTTCTCAAGAAGAAGAAGCTCTGCAAGGCTAAGGCAAAGGCTGCCCCGGTCGAGCTGGTCCCGGGATCGAAGATAGTCGTGGAGACTTTGTCGACGAGCACCAAGGCAAACGTGGTCTGGCAGGACGGCTCCGTAGAACTAGGTACGGACTCATCGTTCGCACTCGTGTCGTGGGACCGTCTAACGTTTCATCGGATGCTTCAGGTATTCCCTCGACGCAATTGTATCCCATCCACCACCTGGACGATAAGGAGTTTTTCCCGGGTGACTTCGTGGTCGATCAGAAGGAAGAGTCGAGGATGTACGGAGTGGTGCAGAGCGTAGACCATCGGGGTCGGACGGCAAAGATCAAGTGGTTCAGAACTTACACCTCGAGCCAGAGTCCGCAGTGAGTATTTGGACTCGGGGATTTTCTTAGCTTTTCCGGGGGACGCGAAAGTAACTAGCGAGTAACCGAGAGAAATCGCCAACAGGCCGACTCTGCTGGAGGAGCGCGAGGTGAGCGTTTACGACCTGAAGGATCACCCGGACTTCCAGTACCGGCCGGGGACCCTGGTAATAAGGATAGCCAACTTTGAGGGCGAAGACGCCGACTGCACCGCGGGTCAGGTCTTGGACAACTACCCCGAGGGCCGGGTGAAGGTCTGGTGGGTGGACGGGCACGTGAGCATGTGCTGGCCTCAAGACCTCTACAAGGTCGGAAACTACGACAGCGACGAGGGCGAGCTGTGGGACGACGTGTCCTCGGACACCTCCTGGGAGACCGAGAGGGAGGACTGCATAATCGCCGACACCGAGGACCTCGAGCAGACGGAGAGCATCAAGCCGAAATTGGCGGCTCACATCGAGAAGGCGAGGATCGGCATGTCGCGGCTCGAGGAGATCTTCACGCAGAACCCCTCCCTGCAGACGACCGAGGTAATGAGGAGGCTTCTCGAGGTCTACAAGGACTGCCGCCGCATGGACAAACTGATGGGAACCTCGTTCTTCCACGAGAGCCACTTCCAAGGCCTCCTCGAGAGGGTCAGGGAGCGCGGAAGGGCCAACGTCGCTCAGAGAATGGCCGCCCAGGTAGACCCGAGAAACGTCGACGCGACTCGTTCCCTCCCTTCAACCGGGACCCGTAAGATCGCGGACCGATCCCACGATTCGTTGCAGGTTTCCCGGCTGTTTACTCAGGAGTCGGAGCAGCCCCAGCCCCAGGAGGCCGATGCCGAGCTGGAAAACGCGGAGAATGCCAACGCCATCCAGAACGCCAACAACGCTCTGGAGACGATAGCCACGAAGATCAGCGATACCGTCGAGGCGGCCGACAACGCCAATCGGAAGATGGACCCCGGCAGAAGGTCCACCAAGGAAGAGGCGGAGGTGATCGATCGACTCTTCATAAACATGAACCGGAACCCCGAGGACTCGGGCCTCTTTTCCGCGGAGAACTCGAAGAAGGAATCGGGCTCGAGCGAGTCCAGCGGCGAGTTCCCTCTGAGCGAGGACGCGATCAACCTGGCCGACAGGTCGCCCGCCCCGGAGCCTGCGGACGTCGAGAAACCCGAGGAGGACGAGGAGGAGGCGGAAGAGGACGACGATGAGGAGGAGGAAGGGCAGGGGCGGAACTCGAGTGACTCGAGACTTCGGGAGCGGACGCACGTCGCGGGATCGACTCACGTTTGCGCCAAGCTCTGCACCCTGATCAAGGCTCAGCTGGTCCTGGCCCACGCCGAGGCCTCCAAGAGGTTCGGCCTGTCCAAGATGTCCCTGTCGGACGCCGCGAAGAGCGCCTCGCCGGCCAAGAGGCAGAAGAAAGAGGAACCCCCGGTCGAGCCGCCCTCCGAGCCCTCGGAACCCCCCGTCGAGGTCCCCCCGCCGGTCTACGCCGAGGGGGAGGGCTTCTCGATAGAGGAGACCGCCCCCGACAGCCACAAATTCAAGTTGACCATGTTCCAGCCGACCGACCCGGCCAACTTCTTCAGGACCGTATCGAAGGAGCTCAAGCTTCTCCGCAACTCCCTGCCCCCGGGCGTCTGGGTGAAGGGATTCGAGGACCGGATAGACCTCTACTCGGTGATGCTGCGAGGGCCCGAGAAGACGCCCTACGAGGACGGGCTCTTCCTCTTCGACTTCCAGCTATCGGCCGACTACCCGGCCGCGCCTCCGCTCTGCCACTACATCTGCTACTGCAGCGACCGGCTCAACCCGAATCTCTACGAGGACGGCAAGGTCTGCGTCAGCCTGCTGGGCACCTGGTCCGGCAGGGGCACCGAGGTCTGGACCAGCTCCTCCACGCTGCTGCAGGTCATCGTGTCCATCCAGGGCCTGATCCTCGTCTCGGAGCCTTACTTCAACGAAGCCGGCTTCGAGAAGCAGAAGGGCTCCCAACAGGGCCGGGAGAACTCTCGGATGTACAACGAGATGGTCGTGCTCAAGCTGGTCCAGGCCCAGACCAAGCTGATCCTGCACCCTCCCCCTATCTTCAAAGACACCATCGTCACCCACTTCGAGAGGCACGCCGAGAAGCTCCTCGAGAGGCTGGACCTCTGGATGGAGATCTCCGAGCGGCACAACGACCAGCACCCGCTGTCCCCGGTCACACCGACCACTTTCAAGGAGATCGCCCACTGCGGCCAGTCGACGGGCTCCCCCCAGGTAGAGTTCCCGCTTGACAGAACCCTGGTTGCAGACGAAAAGATCCTGCCCGAGTTCCCCCTGATCCCGGCGTCCAGAGGCTTCTGCATCACTCTTCGCAAGACCCTGGCCACGTTCAAGCAGGTGCTGGTGAAGGAGGGCATTATCGAGGGCACGATCGAGGGCGCGATCGAGGGCACGACCGAGGGCGCGACCGAAGGCACGACCTCGGAGGTCGCGGAGCAGGCCAGCGGCCAGAGTAAGGACCTTGAGGCTCGGCAGGAGTCGAGCGAAACGAGAAAAGACACCTCGGACCGGAACACCAGCTAGCCTCAAGGTAAACCCAAGCGACTGGCTCGTCAAACTCACGCGGCCATTCGGTAATACGTTGAATTACTAATTTATTCTATGGAGAGTCCGGACGCGTGTCCGCGGTATCTATTTATCGATTACCAGCGGGGACGAGCCCCGGCCGGTCCCCTCGGCGCCGAGGGCCCGCGTCGTTGGACTCGCGTTGTCGGGAACGGAGCGGTTCCCGGTCGAGTATCGAGCCTTTCCGGGGGCGGAACGGAGAAGGGGCGCAGTCCCGAAGTCGGACTCTGCCACGGCCCGAGGACGAGGACGGCCGAACGCCTCCTCGACCCCTTCGTCACGGGCGCACCGATGACAAGGATAGTCGACAACTGCGAGGGCATTTCGAGGGAGGGTCGCTCCTCCCCTCTTCTCTCTTTCTCTCTCCCCCTCTCTCTCGAGCGACTTTTAGGGTACGCGTCCGCAGAGATCTAGCCGTAGTTTAGCAAGAATTCGTAATAACGTTGTACGACCTATCGGCGAAGCAATTATCCGTAGGTAGCGCGTAGCGTCTAACGCAGGGTTAAGGACTAGAAAAAGGCTCGTTACGCTTGTCGCTCCGAATTTTCAGCCCTACCTGAGTAACCTCTCGGTTTCCTCCGGATTCTCATTGGGAGGGACGCTTCGCTTTGGCCCTTCGGCGAGGAAGGGTTTGCTCGTGCGAACCGAATCGAGGGGATGCCTCGGACCGCCGTGGACGGTTCACGCCGGATTTCGCCGACCTCGAGTCGAGGAGGCTCGACGACTAAAGTATTTTTAAAGGGAGAATATTTTCTTTCCTCAGCGATTGCGCGCGAGTTTTGGATAAAAGCGTTCCCTCGGACGCCTCCGTTGATCGTTGACGTTGTTTCGAGGACTCCGCCGACGCGGCGCCGGAGACCTCATCTCGGGATCTCTCGTCCGGGTCGCTCGAGGTCACCTCGAGGGATTCGCGGCGGTAGGACGTCCCGGATAGAGGTCTCCGGCACCTCGAAGAGTCAATGTTCCTCCGGCGACTCCTCCTTCGTCCACGGTGTCCGTTCCTATCCAAACGAGGGTCGACGAGATCCGAGGCGGCCGTCCTCCGTCGAACGAGCGGCCCGCCTCGGAAGGAAATGCAAGGATAGGCCCGCTCGATCGGGAGCGATCGCGAGCGACGGTGCCGATCGCTCCTTGGCGAGGAACTCGGGAGACTCGTCTCCTCCGTGGGCCGCGGAAGAGGCCGGGAAGACGAGGTCGACGCCGTCGAGCTCTCGACGTTCGGGATATGCCTTGTACACGTGCCGGCTATTTATATCGACACGGTTCGTGGAGAGTTACAATTCGTAAGTCGCGTAAGCTTTAGTTCCCCTTGGCGATACGTTATCCGGGGCGTGCGCGTCACCGAAGACCGGTCGATCGTCGATCGTCGACGTCGCCGTCGCGCTAGAGCGTAAGAGCGGAGCGGGCCACGCGACGCACCCACGCAACGTGTAATCTCGTTTTCTTGGTTTTCTCAATCAATAAAAAGAAGTCATCGCACTCGCGTCGCCTCTTCCGCTCGCCCCCCGACCCGATCCCCGTGTAAATTCAGACGTCGCATCCTGCCTCTCCCTTCCTCGTAACCTGTAACTCCGTGCGCCCGAGTCGTTTCGAAAACGACCCGGGGCAATAAAGTCCCGTCAACGAACGGCTCGGAATGATTTTATTTCTCGTTAAGCATCGCTGGAAGAAAATGCCCCGCGCAGGGAGAGTTTGTTTGCGTTGACGTGTCTCCCTTCGGATAAGACCAGTTCTGGATATGCCGGCTGATATCGGTGCCTCGTTATCGCGGGCTCGTTGATTCACGCTCGTTTCTCGTTGATACGGTGTCGCGACACCTCGGGAGAGCCTCCTCGCGTTTTTTTCCTCCGTGCGCCGAAAAGAAGAGGCCCTCGTAATGGGAGTCAGGAACGCGCTCCTCTACCTGGCCGTGGGATTCCGTGAGTATTACAATTAGCGCTTTAATCGACTACGAAAGATCTGTTGATACGTTCGTAACGATCGTTTGACGCTCGCAGTCATCCTGGGGATTTTCACGGAGGAGGCAGAGGCTCGGCGAAAGATTCTACGCGGTAGGAAAACCATTACCAGACGTTACTACGGTAAGTCGAGGCCGAGGTCGTTTGGTCGCGCGGCCGACTCCTACGATAAGGTATCAACTAAGGTGGTCCGGGATTTCAGGAGGCACCGCGATCCCGGCCTGGTCCGTCGTACTTTTGTCGGGCATCGGGATGCTGGCCCTCGGCGGAGGACTCTACCTTCTCCTGAAGAAGTTGGTCCTCGACGGCGCGGATCTGGGCGAGCAGCACTCGTACCAGCCAGCGGGGATGCACGACGAGGTTTGACGTGTGCGAGAGGCGCGAGATCCACCCCTCGGGGAACTCCGAGTGGAAATAAAATTCGTCCTTGTGTCGTGCGGAAGATTCCCCTTTCTTTTATTGGCAGCGCCTCGGTCGGACTAATCGACTAATTGCTAATAAGTAGATTTCCGGACAGCGAGAGATCGCCGACGGCCGTTGCTCGACGCGACTTAATTAGTTTCCTTTCTCTTTATAAAACGCGCGCATTGCCCCGACGGCGACTCCACCTCGGTGGAGTGTAAGGGCTTGTGAACGGGAACCGCGAGGTCCGCGTTCGTCGTCGAAGGGAGGCCGAGCCGCGTTTCGCCGTCCTACCCTCTAAAGTAGGAATCTGTCCTGGACGGTGCACGGTTTTCGACAACAAAAACCGTCCGCCGAAGTCAAAGAGTAATCGATTCTTGTAGAAAACACAAGGACGGTCTTAGATATTTATTCGCAAATTGATCGCCGGCCGATAATCCATCCCCGATAGCAGGTAACGTGAAATTCGATGCCGTTGTCGGCCACGGCGAACGATCGTTCGTCGAGTCTTCGTCGTGCCTTTCGGGCCAAACGCTGCTCGCGGAAATCAAGCTATTTTCAATCGATATTCGTAACACTTTGAAAACGTAAAGTGATATTCCAATGCTCCTCTCTCTCTCTGCGCGAGAAACTGCCATGATTATTATCCATTTCCTGATCGACGCGGCGCCGTTTAACTTATCGGAGGAAGGGATCGTCCCGACCCGCTCGAAGACCCGATTCGACGTCATTTACCCCCGCCGGACGACGTTCCCCTCGTCGCCTAAAGAAAACGAGACCTCCGTGCGCCGACCTCGGAATTATTCGGTGGTGCGCGAGATTACAGGCGAGCCCGCCACCGACCGCTTTCTCGATCAGAAACCAAAAAGTGGCGGGGCGGAGGGTCTAAAATTCTCTACGTTGATACTTGTCGGGATCAAAGTAGGAGGTGACCACCACGCGATTGTTGAACTTCCTTCCGGTGAGGGTCTGCTGCGCCTTCTGGCAGTCGATGACGCTGTTGAACTCGACGAAGACCTGCGAACGAAGGGAAGTTACTCGGGACCGAGGGAGGGTCGAGAGGGTCAAGAGATCGAAAGTACCTTTCCGCATCCGGGGACGTCGACGCCCTCGATGGGCCTGGGTATCTCCACGGAGCGCACCACGCCGTACTTGTTGCACTCCTCCTTGATGTCCTCGAGGATGTCCTCGTACTCCTCCTCCTCCATGAGCTCCTCGGGCGTCACCATGTTGAGGAGGCAGAGCACCTCGGTGGCGGGGCCGCTGGTGCCGACCATGGAGAGGCCGGGCACCTGGATCTGCACCGGGGCCTGGGCCCCGATCATCGGGTTCTTGGCGCCCACGCTGGCCCGCTGCACTATCAGCTTCTTGTCACCCAGCTGCATCCCGTTGAGTCCTGCGATCGCCTGGTCCGTCATGGACACGTCAACGTACTCGCAGAAGGCGTAGCCCTTGGAGAGCCCGGTGGCCGAGTCCTTGACCAGGTTGAAGGCCCGCAGCTGGCCAAAGCTCATGAGCAGCTCCTTCACCTGAATACCGTCGAAGAGGGATTAGCGATCGCGGCGTCGCGGCGCCCCGTCGGCGGGTGGACGGCGGTCGGCCCGCGGCGGGAGGCGAGCCGACGACGTCTCCTGCGACGTCCCGATACTTACTCCGCGCAGCTCCTCCTGGGGCCTGGAAACTCTTTAAAAGGGAGACGACCGGAGGAGCCGGGCGCGCGCAACCGGCGACTCGAGGGAGAGGAGGAAGGAGGCAACGCGCTCTTACCCTCCGGCGTGATCGATCCGGATCCGACGATAATCGGGAATCGGGCGAATCGGGCGAATCGGGCGATTCGGCCGGACCGGCCGGACCGGCCGAACCGGCCGAGAGAGATTGTCAGCAGAATGGGATACTTGCCTCGAGGGATCGGTCTAGCCTCTCTCCGGGCAGAGTGGTATTTTGTCATGTTCGGTAGTAGTAGTGGTAGTGGTAGTAGTAGAAGTAGTGGTAAGCGAATGCTTTTGATCGGCGCGACCCTAAGCTAAGAAAATGGGGAGAAAGGGCACTGGTATCAGTCGACATGTCTTGACAAGAGACGCCCGGGTCGTTTCGAGCCGGGACCGTCGTCGAGGTCGTCGATTCCTCGCCTCGTCGCGGACTCGACCGAGATCCCCCTGGCCGCGGTCGATTCCGCTCCCGACCGTCTTGGCGTCGAAACGCCCGGCCCGGTCGCGCAAAACGCTCTCTCGCTCTCTCTCTCTCTCTCTCTCATTCGCGCTCTCACTCGCTCTCTGCTGTAAGAAGACTGGCATTAAGATTTCACCCGCCTCGTTGGCCATTCCTCTCGCTCGGCGGGAGTACTCGGAGAGACCGGAATAGGGATCGGCGACTCGATTCGAGCGGGGTCTAGCCGAGGACGCGGAGAGCCTGCAAAGAACCCTGTAAAGAAAAGAGAGGAGAGGAGAGGCTCGGCCGCCGCCGCCGCGCCGGGCGACCTCTGCGGCCGGGACGGCCGCGACCGATCGACCGGAGCGGAAGCGCCGCCGAGTGCCCCGCGATGACCCTGCAAAACCCACCCGGAAAGCTCCCGTCTCCCTTTCTCATCGGAGGTACCTAAGCCCTAGAAGAGGAGACTCGAAGAATCGTTGGACCTGAAACAGCCCCCCTTCCCCTCGCTCCTGGCCGGTAGTGTATCCTTGCTAAAAGGTGTTTTCCTAAAGTGCGGAAATATCTCTCTCTCTCTCTGTCACTTGGTTAAGGGACTCGTGCGCCCCGGTCCACGGTGTGCCTAGAAAGGCTGTAAAGAGAAAAAGGACTGCTGCGAACGGCCCAAGGACCCCTCGATTCGACCCCTGTAACGTCACTCTCTAGCTAAGCCCGAGCGCCGAACCGTCGAACCGTCGAACCATCGAACCATCGGTCGAGCGACCGATCCGACCTTTCTACCCTGAGTCCCTAGGCGACGCCGGAATCCAGTGGACGACACGCATACGTACCTCTGTGGAACTCGGGCCGTATTGCGTGAGCAGGCTCCGGGGATCTGCAGCTAAATGGCTAGATATCTAGGTTCATGATTTTAGTCCCTCCGAGGAGCACGATGTACGAGGGGACGGATGCGCGGCGAACCGCTCCGCCGCCTTTCGACATCGTGCCTTCCTCGAGACAAGATTCGCCGAGTGTCTTGGTCCCGTTGACTGGTTCGAGTAACGTCCGTAATGTCTTTCTAGAACCGACGCCGTGCTAATCGATACTTGGCAATTGATCGAGCCGACGTTTCTTTCGGATTCGAGCAGTTAACGTCAACGGGCAAGAACTCGCGTCCGTGGACACGAAATGGAAGGTGATCGTGAAAAACACTGGCTGGCATACCTGATCCTCGTTTAAGTAGTTCGGTAAACCGCCGATGAAGATCTTGTGTGGCGAATCTGAAAAGAGTTCCATATTGGAGCGATTTCGACGAAATTTAAAGTGGCGGTCTTCCATTTGGAAGTACTTAGCAAACGGAGAGCAGTACCTGGAACGTTCATGCTAGGATTGTCCGTCATTCCGGGCATGGGTTGGTAGTCGTGAGGTCTTCTGATCTTCAAACTCTGTCCCTTGAAATTTATTCCATCGAATGCCATTGCCTGTGTCGTCTCGTCGATGGATCGAAACTGAAAAAAAAATGTTCAACTTTGCATCTCACCGAAAAAGACCCTCCTTTTCAAAATATTCCGCTAAAATCAATTCCTCTTATTTGGAAAGCTTCCTAATATTAATCAATGCCTCGGTTAAGTCGCGTCAACGAAAAACGCGAAGCTTTACCAAATATAGTATTTCATGAGAAGACCGTGAAAAATATAGAAATTTAAAAAATTTAAGTAATCGTACCTCGAGGAAGGCAAAATTCTTATCGAGATTGATTTGACAAGCAAGAACTGGATTTCCAGCTGCTTGGGCTAAACCGGACAGATGCATTTGTTGATTGAAAAACTCCATCATTTCCTCTTCGGTGACGCCAAAAGGAATGTTTCCGACGTACAATCTCCGTGCCTGTCGAGTTATCGTACTGCCGACGACGGGCACTGCTGCCTGTGGAGTGTCGGCTACGATATTTGCTGGGATCTGACCCGCGGCCTGCATAGCTTTATACTGTCAAAAACAGAGATTAGTAAACTCGTATCTACAGAGAAATAATAGAGCCAAAGTTCATGATAAAACTTAATGATCGTCTCACCTGCAATGGAGTAATGTGCTCAAATCCCGGAGGGGGTACATCCCAATACAACGACGGCTTCCTCCTTCTCGAGCTGCGACTCTTTTTCGGAGAACTGCTCCTTTTCCGATCCCTGCGATCCTTGGATCGAGTACGAGATCTCTTCCTACGATCTCTGCTACGCGATCTGTGTCTTCTATCCCTGTCCCTGTCTCTATCTCTATCCTTGTCACGGTCTTGCCGATCGCGGTCTAAACAGAAAATTCTCTCTTAAATCGGAGCATATGCATTTACTCCAAGTAAAACGACGCATTCGTATCATGTTCACGGAATTACATGATTTCAGTAAAAATACAGCAGCATTTGGAAATACCTTACCTTAATCCATATTTAAAAAACGGTTTGAAATAAGGGAAGGCGAGGATTTAAGGTTTACGTCGAATTAGCTGTGGAGTCGCGGTACTGAGTCTCAGCCTTTGGAATATCTAGCGAGGTTTTCAGGAGGTGCGGTACGATCTTCCGGCCATTAGACTCGCGACGGGCATTCGCCCCTAGCGCGGGAATTGTAACAACGAGTCAGCGTCAAAGAGAGTCGTCTTTCTGGTGCTTACCTCCATTAAAATCCTCCCCCATCGCGGCACTTTTTGGGCGATTCGAAGACGAGTTCTGCTTGCAGGAAGCACAAAAATACGATTGCAAATGTTAATGTCAATGCTACAGAACTCAACGTCGCATGCGTCACAATCTTTCCGAGGTTTTCTTTACGAAATGGCGTAAGAGACGCGACCAGGAACGAGTCGGAGGATTGCCGATGAAACGAACGCCACAGATGAGTTGGGTGAATGCTCACGAGTTAGGTCGCATGATGTTTTGTGCTGTCCTCAGTGGATAATGCGGGTGGCTCGTGCATTAGCCGTCTACATCTTCCACCTGAGGGCAGCACAGGACTCGATCGTGCAACCCTGCCCGTGAGCAATCTATCACCTCATCTCTGCTTAAGAGTCACATGCATACATACGTTTAATAAGAAGTGATAAAAACAACAATTTAAGATTGATGTATGCACAGTTGTAATAGAGACGTATGTAAAATGAGTCGACTCAAAACAATATTTAACTTGTCAATTAGAGAGTATCGAACAAGAAAGAAAATACCGAAAAATCCAGGTATTCAGAAAAGATTTGAATTATTTAAGAATGAGGAAGCTGGTAAAGTTGCCGGTGAAGAATTAGATGAACTTATGGATCCCAGTTATTTTGAATCGGACTTTGCTCGACTCGGAGATATGCATAAGATGCATGAAAGGTAAGTTTTCCTGTGGATATAGAATATCTTTTTTTTTAAAGGATAAATCTCTAACAGCGAATCACCGAATACTTTGCTAATCTTTTCCCTGTACTTCTCCAGAGAAGAGAAGATGGCCAAGGATAAGGTTAAGTTACGAATTGTTGCCAGAAAATATTTTAAAGATGTGCCACCTAGTTTTTTGACCTTTGCTGAGAAACAACAAATACGAAATTTATACGAAAGCGATCCATCAGCATGGACACCTGAAATATTGAGCGATCATTACCCTGCAACTCCTTCTATAATTAGAAATGTGTTAAAAGCGAAGTGGGATGTTCGATCTGTGGACAAGGTTATAACGTATGATAAAGAAGTCATGAAAAACTGGGAGAAATTTAGAGCAGGATCATTGGCTTTGGATCCAAAGCTTGTAGAACACCTCAACAAATTCAAGAACAGGAAAATCATATTAACCGATAGGGAGGAGATTGCAAAAATGCTTGTAAAACCTCCATTTCAATTTCCTGTTCCTAAAAGTAAGCTATTCTCAAGCTTAACAGAACATTGTCAAACAAAAGAAGAGGATTCAAAGAACATCTCTAGCTCTGAAAATAAAAATCCAATGTTAATATCATCCAGCAAAGAGGAAGTTTCAAAAGAAAAGGATCTCCAACATTTTCGAGAAAACATGCCGTCTAGTAATCTAATTGATAATTATGAAGCAGCTGAAATAAATAATTTAAAATCATTGAAACGGTTGCAGGACGATAATTCCTCTAAGCTGAATGACGGAAAATCTTTATCAGTTACTCCCAAAATTTACTTTAACGATGAACAGTCTATCACTAAAACCTCTAAGAAGACAAAATCCAAACAACCGCGTTGGAATAACGACCTTTGTACTATTGATGAATTCTTCAAAAATAGCGTTGAAAAGATGGAGAAAAATCCAAGTGTTGAAGATCAAGTTTTAATAGAAACCTATAAAAAGGATGTGGAATCATATAATATTGCTGCAAACAATAACAAAGGAAGCTCTGATGTAGAAGTTGAGAATAAAGTGGGAACTGCTGTAGATGTAAAAAGGCCAGATCAAGCAGATGTGCAGACTTCAAATATCGATGAGATTGACAAAGGTTTAGATACTTACATAAAAGATAGGCGCTTATTAGTTGACAAAAAAGATGACAATTATCCTACTGTCATTAAAATTCCTAGAAGTAAATATAAAGAAGGGATGACTTACAGAGTCAAAGATTGTTACTACGATGATGATGGAGAATTTCTGTACAGAGTACCAGGCTTAAAAGTTTGAAATACATAATATAAAAGTGTTCTAGAATAAACCTGTGTGCTTAATTATAATTTGTAATTTTAATAAAGCACTCATACGTAAATGACGTGTTTGTTTCAGAAAAAATGATTTGTGATAGTATCTTTAATTATCCGGTGCTCCAGATCGATTGGTATCGATTTTTTTAATAACTAATGAGTTGGTTAAAAATTCGAAATTGATTTTCCCGCTAGAAGCTGTTCAACCGCCATGCGCAGTGGATCGATCTCGTTGTTCGGAATATTCAAGATGGCCGACCGATACGGTTGTTTATTTGAGCTCAGTGTTCCGATATCTTTTATAAACTTTTAACAGGTAAAGAATACACGAATGTTGTCAGAATCTTAACGGATTTAAATAACTGACGGGAAACTAACTTTAAACATTTTCTATTTTACCATTTGCTAGGAATGTCCTGTGGATAGCGGTGAACTTGAGAGCATTTAGTGTAAGTATTCAGAACGTAATTTGTGATAATTTAACACTGTTTCGCGCAAAAATTTCTACGAGTGTATTTGATTCATTCATAAATTTCCCTATTATTAGTCTCTCTTTCTGCAACATTAATTTTTTGTCGGTTAAAGTAGAGGGAGCATCTTGGACCTCTACAGATTAGTAGGATAACAAACGATGCATCGGAGAGGCGGCAAACGTATTCGGATGGACGATCCCGTCCCTCCAGAATTTGAGGCACCGATGACACCAATGACTCCGATGAATGATAATTCAGGCGGAGACTTACAAGATACATACCCTGGTTATACTTCATATAACCAAGCTCCACCGACACCTGTGCAGAATCCAACGTAAGAGTTTCAGTAAATTCCATGTTAATACGGAAGAAGAATTTATATTTCATGATTTTTCCTTATTTGTTTACAGGCCAGAGCATTATTCCTCAGAAAGTTATAGTTCTCCAGGAACTTCGCAACAACAGTATCAAGAGCAGTCTAATACTTTTGAAAGTCCAATTCTTTTTGAACAGCCAATGACCCCTGCTACTCCTGTTAATATGAGAATAACGAGGAATACAAGAGCAAGGTTACGAGGTAAGAGTTTTAGTATACATGTAACGGAGGTATAACAACTGAAAATTTAAAAGAAGGAAAGAACTGAGAAATGAGTATTAATAAATTTTTTTTTATCATTAGGAGGTACCGTACAACAACCAAAGTACAAGGAAGTAGATACAGACTTTGTCCCTTTGACCACTGCAAGAGGACGTGGAACTGGTGGGCGAGGTCGTGGTAAACGTGCTCTACATCCTCACAGCTTGGAAGATGAGGCGAGCCTTTATTATATCATCAGAAACAATCGCTCCACTCTTACAGTATGTATTTTAATAATCTCATTAGCTATACATTAGATCTTTCTGATTATTGCCCTTTTATATTTCAGACAATAGTGGATGATTGGATAGAAAAGTACAAAAGCAACAGAGATAATGCTCTGTTGATGTTAATGCAGTTTTTTATTAATGCAAGTGGTTGTAAAGGACGTATCACAGCAGAAATGCAAACAACCATGGAGCATGTTACCATCATTCGTAAAATGACAGAAGAATTTGATGAGGTACTTTTGTTAGCTATAAACCTTTCCTGTCCGATAGCTTGTACTACGTTATTTCAGCAAGTTATTAATTCAGACAACAGATTAGAAATTGTATCAACGTTATTTGTTGCATATTATAGGAAAGTGGCGAATATCCGTTGATAATGACGGGGCAACAATGGAAAAAGTTTCGCGCTAATTTTTGTGAATTTGTTCAAATTTTGGTACGCCAGTGTCAGTATTCAATTATATATGATCAGTTTTTAATGGACAATGTGATTTCCTTACTAACTGGACTGTCAGATTCTCAAGTCAGAGCATTTCGACACACTGCAACATTAGCCGGTGAGCCTTGAATTCTTATAGCAACTGTTGCATTGATATTACATATAGGTTTTCTTTAACAAAAAATACTGTTACATAATCAATGTATGCAGCGATGAAGCTAATGACAGCTTTGGTAGACGTTGCACTTACGGTGTCCATAAATTTGGATAATACTCAACGCCAGTATGAAGCGGAAAGACAAAAAGCAAGAGAGAAAAGGGCAGCTGATAGGCTGGAGTCCTTAATGTCAAAGCGAAAGGAACTCGAGGAAAATATGGATGAGATTAAAAATATGCTAACATACATGTTTAAATCTGTCTTTGTTCATCGGTACCGAGACACTTTGCCAGAAATACGTGCAATCTGTATGGCAGAAATCGGTGTGTGGATGAAAAAATTCCACCAGAATTTTCTGGATGATTCTTATTTAAAATATATAGGTAACAGACGGACAATTATTTTATTTTTTGAAAAAACTTCTCTTCAACTTTATGACCCATTCCTTTTTTATTGTAGGCTGGACTCTTCACGATAAAGTCGGTGAAGTACGATTAAAGTGTCTTCAAGCACTGCAGCCTTTATATGCCTCTGAAGAATTAAAGACCAAGCTAGAACTCTTTACCAGTAAATTTAAGGACAGAATTGTTATTATGACCCTTGATAAGGAATATGATGTAGCGGTGCAGGCTGTTAAACTTGTTATATCTATTTTGAAACATCATCGAGAGATTCTTACTGACAAGGATTGCGAGCACGTCTACGAGCTTGTGTATTCATCACATCGAGCTGTAGCACAAGCGGCTGGAGAATTTCTTAACGAACGTCTCTTCAGGCCCGATGAAGAGGCTGTGGCTGGTGTAAAAACAAAACGAGGAAAGAAAAGATTACCAAATACGCCTTTGATACGAGATTTGGTACTTTTCTTCATTGAGAGCGAACTCCATGAACACGGTGCCTACCTAGTCGATTCATTGATCGAGACCAATCAAATGATGAAGGATTGGGAATGTATGACCGATCTTTTACTCGAAGAAGCAGGACCGGAAGAAGAAGCCTTGGATAATCAGAAAGAAACATCGCTTATTGAATTAATGGTCTGCTGTATAAAACAGGCAGCTACAGGTTAGACTTTTAATTCAAAATAATTTTTTTTCAATGTTTTATTAGTCAGATAATATTTATGTGATCGCGTGTATAAAAGTAGTGGATTTTCTTGTTATGTAGCTAATATTACTTTTTTCCAAATAGGAGAAGCTCCTGTAGGAAGAGGACCAACTCGTAAAATATTATCAGTGAAAGAGCAAAAGCAAGTTCTGGATGACAAACAAAAACTTACAGAGCATTTTATTCAAACACTCCCTTTACTTTTGGATAAGTATAGGGCCGATCCAGAAAAGTTATCCAACTTACTCGCAATACCACAGTACTTTGATCTGGACATTTATACGAAGTCTAGACAGGAACAAAATTTGGATTCGTTGCTAAGCAAAATTCAAACAATAGTAGAAAAAATGCAGGATACAGAAGTTCTTGATACAGCCGCAAAAACGTTAGAGCACATGTGTGTTGAAGGAAATGCCATCTTCACCAGGTACATTTTTTTAATTAGAATTTAAATACGTGGGGTATCCGGCCAAATTTTTATTCGATAAATTATGGTTTAATCAATTCCTTTTAATTGAAATTGAAACGTAGATGTGACGTGGCACGTTCTACCCTCATCGACAGTATTGTTAACAAATATAAAGAAGCTATCAATGAGTACAGGACCCTTATCGAAGGTGAAGAAGAGCCCGATGAAGATGAAACGTTTAACGTCAGACAATCATTAAAGAAAGTTGCTATATTCTATAGCTGTCACAACATGAATCCATGGAATATCTGGGACTCCCTGTACAAAGACATCGAGGATGCCAAAGATCCATCTCGGTAGGATTAATAACAGTCTGAATTTCTATTAAAATTATTTTGTCACAGAGACCGAAAGTTAATTCCGCTTTCTAGACGATTTCCACACGAAGCTGTTAAGCATTGCATAAGTGCCTGCTTTTTTGCAATTCTCTGGGGCCAAAATCATTTGATGGAATCGGTAGATACTGGAAGCAGGGGCGAAGACGAGTGTCGACAACTAAAGGAACGTCTGCATACTTTTATGGGCTCCATGAGAAATTTCGTTGGCGATGACGGCATGTCGGATCATCACACGGCACCGATGTTGCGAGAAGAAGCATATAATACTATCTGCGACTTACTGGTAGTATTTTGTAATCAGCTGACTTCGCAGCCCAACCCTTTATTGCATCAATTAGTCTACGAACCGGATCAGGCTATGCAGAATATGCTGAACCGATTCATACAAGATTACGTCTTCGTTGAAGATAAAGATGGTGAGTACACGGGATCCGACATACCCAGAATTTAGAGACCCGAGGTAATTTCAATACTTTAATACCGTTCCAGATGATCGAGACGAGCACTCAAAAATCGAGGATCTGCACAAAAAGAGGAACTTCTTAGCCGGTTATTGTAAATTGATCGTTTACAATATGATCCCGACTAAGGCTGCCGCTGACGTGTTTAAACATTACGTAAAGTATTACAACGACTATGGGGATATTATCAAGACTACCTTAGGCAAAGCCAGGGATATCAATAAAACGAATTGTGCGCTGACGATGCAGCACAGCTTGAACATACTTTACAACGAGATCGTAGCGGAGAAGGGTCGAGTCAATAGAAACAGCGAAGAATTCACGGCAATTAAGGTGAATAAAATTATTCTTCGGTACCGATAAATATTTCTTGGTAATACATAACGATCGTGCTATTATTTCTTTAGGAGCTGGCAAAGCGATTTGCATTGTCTTTCGGATTGGACGCTGTTAAAAATCGCGAAGCGATTGCTGCGCTGCACAGAGCGGGAGTATTGTTCGCCATAACGCCGCCGGACGGTGTCGAACTCGATCCTGCAGGACCACCTCCGAATCTTCCCTTTCTAGAGATTCTATCCGAATTCACGAACAAACTCTTGAAACAAGACAAACGCGTGGTGTGAGTATGAGAATAATTTCCTACCCGGTCAAGGGACTCTCGGATGAAATTTGGAAATTTTAAACCCAATGCTGACTAAAGCCCTAGCGGCTTAAATAATAAAAACATTTCCAGATTTCAAACGACGTTTCTAACAATCTGGACGGAGATTGGGATACTTTTAACAATGTTCGATTTTTTTTGCAGGTTGAATTTTTTGGACAGGCGGCTACAGGCTGGCATGCCGTCGTCACGAGGTGAGGACTGGCAACCTCTCCTCTTGTATAGAAACAGCTTGTTGCACGGAGAGACCGACCAAGTTCCTGTAACCAGTAAACGCGCCTATACAAGACGAAAGAAGGACCAATTGACCGGTTAGTGTTCCTCCCTTATAAATGGAACGTCCAATAAATGTGATTTCGCAAAATTTGTTGGGCATAATGTAAAAAAAAAAATGGACACTTTAAATGCATCGAAGAACGCTTCTTTTTTTTGTTTCTACCTCTGGAAGGCGTTTGTATTTTTTGTTATCCTTTGCCCAACCACCTGCTCCTTTTGTAATCGAGATGATTAATTTTTCAGAAGAGGAAGAGGCGGACGACGGAGAAGAGGGTTCAGATCATGAATACATGGGGTAAGTTAGGTGTTACCGAAGATTCATATAGACTGAACTGAATACACTTTCCCTCTCGGCTTGTTTCTTTCTCTCCCGGTAAGTCGAGTCTCCGTATTCGCGATGGAGGATCAATCGCTCGATACGGCAGACTTCGGCGGAGTCTCCGGGGGTCTTTGCCGAAACTTCGGCAAGGGCTCGGAACGTCAGTGTGAAAATCCTTGCAGATTAGGCCGAAACCCTCGGAGATGACTCTCTCGAGGCCACGTAGTAGTTTATCGTAATTAACGTTTACTCGAGTGCCCCTGCCGTTGACCGCGTGGACTAACACGTTCTTAACTCGAGGAAGGATCTTTACTATCAAGCAAAGATAGAAGACACGATAACGAATTAATGCCGAGGTCGAAAACCGTGGTCGGCAATTTCTTCATTAACTTTTCCTTCTTTTGTCCTCGTTTCGGTGACGCTTTGCTCGTCGTTTCTGCTTTGCTTCCTCAGGTCGGCCGGCTAAGGGAACAATCGGACCGACTTTTTCATTAGCTGTTTTAACCCAATTCTTCTGCCGTCACAGACCTTTAGTAACACTAATTTGCTGCATGCGTAGAAGAGATCGATGTCGCGGATTGCCATTAGATCGTCTAAGTTATACCCGATTAATCATTGAGAGATGGGCGCTGGGCTTTGTAACTGCGAATGCGTGAAAGCGAGAAGACCGTTCAGAGAAACCGTTCGAAAATGTTAAAAGTATTTTCTAACACGCTTCTCGAAATCCACCGATTTCTTGTGCTCGCTCGGACGATCGTTGGAAAAATCGTTCGCCGGGAGATATTATTTAATACCGCTTCTAAAGAAAGTCTGGCGATGGATCCGTGGATTTCGAGAAGGGGGTCCCCAGACATCCGGTGTGTCTGCCTTGACAAGAGATACACCCTCGGACGCTTCCCTTAATCTACGAATTTCTGTATTAACCTGTATCTTTTTTCTTAAAGTCTCTACCAAGTGTTAAGTTCCACCTAATCTCACCGAAAGACTATTGAGTTATTTATGCTTGTAATTATATTAAGAGTTGTAAATTTGTAGATTCTGCGGAGAACGTCTCTGGGCATCTATTTAGAGTGCCTACTTTGAGATAAGAGATAATAATGATCTAATTGTACGTTAAACGTTAAGGCGAGAGCGAGAGAGCGAGAGAGAGAGAGAGAGAGAGATATGAGTTGTTAACTTAGACATATTTTTTGGGAGAATATAATCAAGGGACATAGTACATAGAGAACGATGTGTGTGCGTTTCGTCAAAACTTAAGTAATATTCAAGGCACATAAGTTTAAACACTTTGTATTCTGTTTATAAATCGACAATACAAGATTGGTGATAGATGAGAAGATAATGTGATATTACTTGAAACACACCCTCTTGTCCCGAAGTCCCTTAATCCCGTTGTCGGTTGGTTTTACAAAATTTTTCTTTCGCTACGAAACGGAACATCTTACTTGTAATTTTATTTCTCGAAGCAGGGGCAAATGTATTTTTAATCCAGAAAATTGTTACCTCCCACTAATGATTTTAATCGGATAAATCCATTCATAGTCCTGCCTCGAGACTCGAGATATTTACCTCCTCCTCGTGACTCCTCCCTTGGCGAGGTAAATCCTCTTCTTTTTCATTAATATTAATTTTGTAAGAATCTAATGCGGTGGTTACGGTTTAAGATTTGACGAGGTCCAAATTTACGTTCCTTGCGTTTCCAGGTGTATTAATTTAGATACATATTTTAAGGAACCATCGTTCAACGCGACACGCCGTTCTCTATAGTTACTATTTCTTTTTTTTTCTTGTAGCACCAATTGAAATTATACAATTAATTGGCCTCTCCCAGAGAGGATTGGTTGCGTTAACTGTCGACAGTTAACTAATTAGATTGAAGGAAAAAGAATGTTATTGCATTGCCACCAAAAGTATATTTTCGTTTCAGGAAGCTCAAGAAGAAACGCGGCCCTAGGAAGAAACCGTGAGTGGTCCATTTAATATACTTAATTAATTAACTTCTCGTCTACTTATTTATTAATTTCTTTAACGTTTGTTCCAGATTAACGATCACCACGTTCTCAATACCGAAGGGTAATAGGGCTGTCAACAATTCCTATGAAAGCAGCGAGTTAATAAACGTATCGAGGGAAGATAACTTCATCGAAGATGCTTCCGCGAGTCCTACTCAAGATATAGAAAGTAAACTGAAGACTTTGCAAATCCAGTCAAGAATGTAAGTCTCGACGAGACTTACCGTTTAATCTGATTGCAGTTAACGCATTGTACGGTGCGTGTGGGCCGTTTATCTATTTATAACAGTCTTGCTTCCAGGAGGAGAACGCACGATAATGCCGAGCCAAGAGAATTGCGACGAACGGCAAGAAATTCAGGACGATACGTGGAAGGGCAATACATGGTGAGCAGATTTTCTTGAGTGAATTTTTCCCTTCGGTCATAAAATACCCGCCCGACTTAATATAATTGGAAACAATTGTTTCGTAGGAATCCGACTCGGAGTAGGAAGAAGACTCAAAATTGACGAATGACATCGCGTTGACTGAACAATTGAAAGGTTCTCCGACTTTAACGAATTCAAAACGAGGAACAAGGTTCGCAATCTTTCGTTTGTACTTCGCTGTAGGACGAGCTCTTGTCCAGACTGACTTTTCTAAGGTATCGTTTTTGTTTATATATCATTAGTTATATATCCCGGGGAGAGAAAATCCCGGTTGTATTTTAAAAGCGTATGCTACAAAGCTTTTGTACGGAAAAGCTTAGAGTTATTGTCTTTTGTTACTACCAAAGTATATCCTATATGCTTTTTCTAAGTAAAATAAAAGAAAAAAAGAAAAGAACATATCGCGTCATCGACAAGTGGTAATCATTTCGGTAGCACGTTTATTAACGTAGAGACACGGGGTATGTCGTAAGTTTTACCATTTAAAACTGCACCGATAACGTTCTTTTACCTAACTTTTCCCGAAGGATGTAGTATCATTTTGAGGAGTTAATTCTGAGATGCCGGAACGAAGACGAGTATTTCCACGAAATGGGCTGTTGCGCATTAAAGTCAGGATGAGTAAAATCTTTATTATTTATTCCATAAACCGCCGATACGGGAGTTCACTCGGTTTTACATTAAAATGTGAAAATTGAAGCCTCTAGAAACGTATATCTCGGTATGTACACGTTGTTCCTCGTAAAAACTCTACGTTCTCCAAAAGTAAACCTAACTTTTATCGGTCGAACTTCTCTGCTTTCGGAAAAGCTTGACGAATCCTCGACTTCTTGGTGTACCTGCAACATTCTGTCGAAATCTTTTCGTTAAGACTATGCATTGGGATGTGAGTTTATCGCGAAAATGTGATCGTTTGCATTGTCAAGATAGTATAAGTATCGAGTCCCAGTGTAATATGTATTTTCTAGCGTAATGTAACGTAAACGTATCCACTAACGTTTCATGGAAATATAATTTTCCTTAAAGAGAAATTATATTCCATAGTAAATTACCGATAAGCGTTCAGACATTACTTTTGTGAAAAATTCGAAGTCTAAGCATTAAATTTTATCTTCAAACTAACGAGTCATGCCTTTTCATGGAAGAACGTCCCTAAAACGTTCATTTTTAATTATTTAGAGATGTTTTTGTTGAAGAATATATCGATTGCCGAAAAGGTGTGTAAATACAGGGTCGTACAAAATTAATACGTATTCGTAATACGAAGGAGTTTCGCGTCAAGACCATAATCGTCATTCTAGTAGACTTTCGAGAGTTCTTTCCCTTCCTTTTTCTCTTCCAGCTCTTCCACAAGAGGAAGACCAATTCTAATTAAGGTTCACTGGTAATCACATAAATTCGGAATCCACTAGGATGTCCAAGGAGGGCAAAAAGGGAGAGAAGCGATAGCAGGAGGGTCCTGTAGTGGAACCGGCGATGCATGCGTTTCCTTGGCCTCACCTCGTCATGTCGCCTTGAAAGCGAAGTGCTGAATAATTCCTTTAATCGCCGTGGAGTCGCCGTAGTTCTTTCCGCATTTCTCTCCCTTAAGATCCTTGAATTGGGACTCCGTAGTTCATTGCCCTGTAATTTACAAAATTTTGTACAATTAGATAAAATTACATAGGAACGGCGGGATGCAAGATGGAGGTTTAAAAAATACGTAAGCATCTTTAGGCATATGTACCTGGAGCGATAATCTTCCACCGTTCTTACTCGGTGTAGGAGGTCCAGGTTTCTTGTAAGACGTCTGAATACACACACCACAAAAAAACACACCAACGGGTTAGGAGACGAAACGAATAAAAGAACTACTCTTTTTTTTTTTTCTTCTAGGCCAATCTCACCTGAGTCCGGTCCTTCTTTTTCGGCTTTTGACCTGGCAAGAGGCTTTGACTGAGACTATCGTTGAACACATCCTCGGACACAGCACTGCCCTGTAATTAATTTGAACATGCTCCGATGTACGGACTACCACCGATACATGAACTAAGGTTCGTTAAAATACCACCGACAGAGTCCACCACCTTTTACCTCTACCGGGGCAATATTATCATAATTGAGTTTCTACCTTAATTTCATCCTCTGTGAGTCCTAAAGGATGAAATTGGGTCTCTGCAGGATAGGAGGATTTCAGATGTGGCTTGCAGAGCGAGTTCCTCTTTTGTAGGACAGACATTCTGTCCACGTCGTTAACGGGCAAACATCTACCTTCCTTCAGATCGGCTGAACGATTATTCAAGGACGATAGTTAATTTCGACTGCATTGGAAAAAAAATCTCTTAAATATTCTGAATATTCTACCTAAATAGATGCTATCGAAAACCTCGCCTTCCTCGTCTTCTGCTTTGAACGCGTTTCCCAGAGTCTGAATACTTCGGACGCTGTGACGCCTGGCATAAGTAGCCTCTTCTTCGATCACTTCGACTCTAGAACAAGTGGCTTGTCTTGATCCACGTTCCAAGCGGTCCAAAGAGAAGTCTCTTCTATCCAAGCTAAGGCAGACATTTTTTAATGTCAATGCCTGATCAAAAAAGGCGAGCTACGTATTCTTCAATTATAGAGATCATTACCTGGAAGTCTTACTCGGTAGCATGGAACGAATCGACTGTCGGTTAGTCTCGCTTCTTTCATTCAATCTGTACAATTCATCTTTCAGCAATCGTAGCTCTTGCAAGGCTTCTTCTTTTTTTTGTTTCTCAAAGAGGAGCTTGTCTCCGACATCCCACAATTCGGTATTAAGACTGTTGAGATGAGTTTTGTACTTCGCAATTTCTTCCGTGTGCTTGCGACACTGCTGCTCCATCGTGGTATGTACACCCTGCAATTTCTGAGCAGCCTTTTCGTGCTCTTTGTTTAGTTTTGCTACTTGATCGTTGTACGCAATTTTCTAAAAATGAACAGTGAATGTCAGTCTAAACAGTGAACAAAACGCTATCGATTACTTACCATTTTTTCTTTAATCCCTTTTAGCTTGATTTCATACTCGTTATGTACTTCCTTAATTCGAGCATCCAAATTCGCCTTGTACTTCGATTCCTTGACTAAAAATTCCTGCTTTTCTTCTTTCAAACTTTCATTCTCCTTCAGGAACCTCTCTATCTGCTGCTTCAGATTTTCTACTTCGTTCGCAGTCGATGAGAAAACATCTTCCTTATGCTTCTTGATTTCACCGCGAAGATCGTCCAGATTTTTTTCTAGTTTAGCATTCCTTATTCGCGTCAAGTCGAGTTTGTCCTTCAGCTCTTTCTTCTCCTTCATCAGTCGATCGATCTGCAGTTGCAGCTTTTCTTCGATCTTTGGTTCGAGCTTAATTTCACCAGCTCGATAACTCGTCTCGTAAGAATCAGCTAATTTCGAGAAAGAATCTACTCCTTTCCAAGCCTCAGAAATTTCCTTTTGTAGAGTTTTACTGTTTTCAATGTCTGCTTTGACAATTGCTTCTTCGTTAGCAAAAGTTACCTGATCGATATCTTTCTGTCTTTTCTTTTCTTCCAATGTATCGGGTTCTTCGTTTAATTTTTGTTTCATCCAGAAAATCGTTTGCCATGATACTTTCATTATCGATGGCAATTCTTGCAGACGCCGGTTGTCTACATTATCAAAGATATTTTCTAATTCCTTTTTCTTGACTTGCAGCTGCTTGAGTTCGTCGCACATGGAATTGTCTTCGATTAAAATATCTTTGCATTTATTCAATGCTCGTGTCCAGTCGAGACGTAGATTAGTTAATTCTGAATGCAGTGTTTCTCTCAAGGTCAGAGCTTCTGATAGTAATTCTGTCAAGGTTTCCAGCTTCTTCAGCAAGTTGAATCGATACTCTTTGGCTTTACCTTGCGCTAGAGCAAGTTCTTTGATCTTGCTCCTTAATTCGGCATTAAGATTCTCCACTGTTGAAACCTTCTCACTTGTGACTTTTTCTTTTCGAAGGGCTTTCTCCAGATTTGCCTTAGACGACGACAACTGTAACGCGGCTTCCCTTGCTGCTCTGATCTGCACGTTAATAAAGCACAATATTTCGGAAAGGTTTTTGTTTATGGCACAATTAAAGGCATCTTTGTCGAAAGTCTCACTATCTTCAGAATTTCCATCTAGATCTAAAGTAGGACACAATTCTGCAATCGTACCATTCAAGTCTTTCGCGGCAGTATATATTAAATTCTCGCACATACAAACAATTTTGGACGCGTCTAATTCGGCGTTCGCACACTTCACGGAAGTTTCATTCAACTTTTCTGTAAGAACCCGTAAAGATTCTGCAGCTTCTGTACCTTTTTTTATTTGGGAATGGTAATCGATTTCCAAAGTTCTGTACTTTGCTTCTATGTCGTAGCGCGCTAGTTTCTCTTTCTCGGCTTGAAGAGACAGTAGGCTTTTAGAATCCTCAAATTGCTTTTCAAGATCTTCTACGTGCAAAGTCTTTTCCTTCAAGGCCATTGCTTGCGTTTCCAAAACGGCATCCTGACTTTTCCTAACTTCCTGCAGGTTTGCAATAATTTCCTTCATTTTTTTTTCAGAGTCGAGCTTCTCTTCAATTGTTAGATCGATTTTGGACTGCAGTTCTTGCAAGGAATTTTCCTTTGATATCAACTCTTCATTTAATCGGTTCAAAGCATCTTGAGAATTATTCAATTGAATCTGCAGGGACTCAATCAAATTTTTTGCTTCGTTCTCTTTTTGTGTCTGCGTAATATGGAGATTTTCATTCTCTGATTTAAGCAGATTTGTCTCCAAAATTAATGCGTCGATATATTTGCATTTTTCTTCATATTCTTTTGATATGGATTTTTCTTTTTCATGTAACAAACTGTATTCCTTTCCTGTACTCTCCAGATTTAAAGTAACATTCGACAGTTGAGATTGCAAATTTGTTATTTTGCTTTTCATTTCAGAAATTTCTGTAACCTGTTCCATTTCCATTACTTTTTTCGCATCTTGTAATTCCTGGAGATTTTTAATGCTTCGATTCAAATCTTCTTTTAACACAGATACCTTATTTTCCAAATCGTTTCTTATTTGTTGATCGGTGGAAATTTTTTCTTCCAAATATTTTGTAGTGGTTACCAGAATTTCTAAATCTTTTTCCTTGCAATTTATTTGACTGATTAATTGAGCTTTATCGGACTCTGCATTTTTTAATTCCCTGTCGAGTTGCTGATATTCTTCGGATAACCTTTTAATAGTCTCCTCATTCTGTTCTTGCTGCAAGTTTAATTCTGCAAAGGCTTGTTTCGATGTTTCCAAGTTATTCACCAAAATCGCTGTACTGGTTTCCAGTTCTTTTACCTGATTCATTAAACATTCTATTCGCGAATCTCTATCTTGTAACTCTGCCTGCATTTTTTGTAAATGCTCTTCTATTAGGTCCTTTTCCTTTGCAACTTCTTGCAAATAAGACACTCTTTCTAAATATTCTTTTAGCCTATTTTCCATGTCTTTGATTTTGAGATTAGCTTCTCTCAGTTCCTCAGAAATTTTTGCCTTTTGTTGTACATTTTCATTCTCTTTAATCTCTAATGCAGCTATATCTGCTCGTTGTTTTGATATCGTAAATGTCATTTCTTCAATTTTAGCGTTTAAAGTCTCTATCTCGGATACACTGGAACCGTAAAGGGATCCGAAATTATCTACTAATTTTTCACAACATCTGGTCAGGTCAAGAATTGACAGGTTTTCCAATTGAATCATATTATCTCCTATCAACTCGCATCCTCGTATTAAGAAGCTTCCAAGAATTTTTTTACAATTTTCCATAACTGTTTCTGAAAAAGATCTTTCTTTTTCAAGGTTTTGAATTTCTTCCATTTTCTTCAACTCAAGTGCTTTAGCATGTGAAAGCTCAGCCTTTAATGCTAACGATGTATTTTCCTGAATACGTAACGATGTTTCTGTATCATTGAATTTTGTTGTTACACTTTCTAAAGTAATATTAAGAACTTCCACCTTTTGTTTAGCTTGCATCAGGGATTCTTCCTTCAAAGTCAGTGCTTCTGTCAGTTTATCAGATTCATCCTGCAAAGATTTATTCTTGTGTTCTAAATCACATACTTTTTCACATACAGAAGATAACTTTTTCTGCGTATCCTTCAGTTCTTGCTGGACGGAGCTCAATGATGATACCTTTTCTTGAAGCATAACATTCATTTGCTTAACAGTTTCACACTCTTCTTCGGTCAGCTTTAATCTAACATTTAATGATTCCAACTGTGTTTTTAAATGGTTCGATTCCTCTCGAGTTTCTTGGAGTTGGATATCAATTACAGAACTTAATGCTTCACTGGTGTCCAAAGATAACAGCGGTAACTCCGACATGGAAGTATTTTCCACTTCGAAGCTCCGTTCTTCAAAAGAAGCTTTGTTCATTTCATTGATGTAAGTTCTTAATTCTTCATTGATTTTTCTGAGATCAAATAATTCTCTGTCCTTAAGTGCAGCTTGAATCGATAATGTTGCCACATGTTTCTCACTTTCTTGAAATTTATCTTTAAACGAGGAGTATTGTCTCTTGGTAGCAACAAATTGTTTCGATAGAGCCTCCTTCTCCTCTTCGTACTTGTCAATTTCTAATTGCAGTTGAGTAGCATATTGCTCCATTGTATGAATCTGCTTCTGATACATATCTTCCTTCTCTACAGATTTATTACATTTCTTACAACAGAGTGGAGTTGACGGTCTTGTCCATTCTTGGCGCAGTGCCTTCATTTCATTAGACTTTTCCTGAAGTCTCTTCTGTAACTTGTTTATTTTGTCTTGTTGGACTTTTAAGTCCTCCTGCAAATCAATTTTTTCAAATCGCTCTAGTTCTAATTCAGCTTTGAGCCGTCTCAGTTCTTGATTCCGTTCGTTCATAAATCTTTGACTCTTAGCAGATTGTGCTGCTGGTGAATTGAAGAAGTCTCTTAAAGGTCGCACCTTTGGTGTCATCGTAGGAGTTTTTGGAGGAGCATCTTCAAGTTCTGCTATCGCGGAGTTTAATGTTTCTCTTGTAATATTTTTACCATAGGGAAGACATACTTCAAGAAATGTTTTAATTTTAATTTGTGTTTCGTGCTGCAATTTGATACACATTGGTCTATGAAAACTAGGTTCTTGGGATACTCGGAGCATTAATAAGGATGCTATATGAATGTCTGGTAAAATACTTTCTCCGC
Source organism: Orussus abietinus (assembly GCF_000612105.2). NCBI lineage: Eukaryota > Metazoa > Arthropoda > Insecta > Hymenoptera > Orussidae > Orussus > Orussus abietinus. The sequence continues at coordinate 48,535 of NW_019394276.1, read as the reverse complement.
TACCATCCTCGTGCACATAATCTGGATATTCATCTGAAAATCATATACGATATAATTATAAAAATAAGTTTTTATGAGCGGATGCTCATTAAAATATTCCATTAATAATTTATAGATGCATTCTTTTTTACAAACCTTCGATAAACCTTAAGACACGTTCTTGTGCAGTTAGTTTCTCTTCCTCTTGCTTCTTCGATCTAATTTAACGGAATCAAAAATGAATAATTATGCTACCAATTTACAAAGATTAATCGATTTTGCTATATCCAACTTACAATAAATCAAGTATTTTCCCATAAAACGTTCTATATTGTAGTTCTTGAAGATCTTTAATGGGAGCATCCAAAATGCCTATACAATTTATCTGAAAAAATATATGAACATTGATTTTGCATAAATTGTTAGCCCATATAAATGCAAAGACTAACCTGCATTTAGACTTTTATAAGTTAAAGTGTGTCGAAAGATTAAAAAAATATTATTAACAATATACATGTGAGACTTGTATTCAAACCTCTCAGAATTTCATTTCATATGAACAAAGTGCTTACCCACTCTAGGACAACTTGTGTCCATTTTTCCATCTTGGTGAATAAATGACTTACTCGTGTGGAATTAAAAACGTCAAAGAACAAGCATAAGTTGATTGATCGCTCGATCACTTTTACCTCCAATTGGAATCGTCAAGTCCATACATATCAGAATATAAAAATAAAATACGTTATTTCAATTCAAACAGCCATTTACACGGTCGCTTGGGCATGGAGTGTCGAAGCATGGAAGGGGGCCATGCCCCTTCCTACGATTGTGCACCAGTTGGCGATTAATCTCCTGGTATACAGATGGCAGCACCGACCCAAAATTCGCGACGATTGGAAGAAAAATTCACCGTTAAGTTATATTGAATTTCTTATCATTCCAAGGATTTTGATGTAAAGAAACACATCATCAGCTTCTTCCACTCTACGAACCACGAGAGAGAAAACCTATTCCTATTTCTAACGCAACATAAAGGCGACACGTCAAACGTTCCGCCGATTACGTTTATCAACGAAGGAAATGTGAGTCAAATTTACGTGATATAACATCCGGAGATGGATGAGTAACAGATTTGCCGGAAGAAATGCATAACAAGGTCGGGAATATTTTTCCCCGGTACTCGTTCTCTCGATTTCAGGGTGAATCACCAAAGCGAGGAGGAGTATTCGCGTTTGAAAATATTTCTGGTAATCCTCCTGGCATTCGTGCAATCCAGCGAGGGTCAGACGAGATAAACCGCACCGGAGCACTTTCTCTCGGTAATTTATCGCTTAATGAATTCTTCGGGTTACGGTTAATTAGCTATTAAATAAGTGAAGCAATGCTCGGTAATGCTCTAATTAATTCCACGAAGGACCGCAAGAGGGCCGCGGGAAATGACGTCGAAAGACTCCTCTCCACGGATGCCTGGAAGGTGTTAACGAGTAATTTCTGCTTCTTCTCATTTTTCAAGCGGTGAGGTGATCCCTTTTAATCGAATCTTCTTTAATTAAATACAGAGCCTCGAACCGCAGGACAAAGGAGAACGGCACAGGGAGGGAGAGACAGGAAGAAATTGGCTGGCAGAAATAGCAGTCGCGTATTCGGCGAGAGTGGTTACTTCCGAGACGCGACGCTGCATACAATGGAACGGAGGCTGCACTTTGGCCTCCGCGATTCCCTGTCGTTAATCGGATTGCGGAACCATCGGAAAAAGACGGCTTACGAGAAACGGATGTTTACATTTCCCGCGCGATCAATTACTCGCTCGTTATCGCTCCGGTTTGCACGTAGCTTTCGCGTTACTTTAAGAACGGTTAACGTTCCAGCATCCGTTTGCTAGGTTTAACCGAAAAGGTAAAAAGACCGCCGTGGCGACGTCAGATTCGGGTCCTGAAAAAGCGCGAGCGAGACGGTTTAGGACATGTGGGGGACCACGCACGAAACCGGGCGTCGTAGTTTCCACTCATCCGACAATAGGAGTCATTCGTTCCAATCAGCACATCCTCATTGCGGGCCTGCATGATTCTCATGACTCGATCCAATTGTTTCGCGAATTTGCCTTGCCGTTGTAACGTCGCTGCGGATTGGCCCGAGCGTGGGCTGACGACGGTCCTCGACCGCGTCGAGGACGGTCCCTAGGACTGCTCGTTATTTTATGATTCTTCCGCCTAATACGCGGTTTTCGCAAAGGTCCCCGGCATCTCTCGGTCACGCGGGTTCGTCTTCGCCTCGGACAAGAGGGGACGTTAACGCGGAGCGTCGTACACCGGGAGAAAATCGGAAAGGATTACAGGCTGGGCCGAGTTATGTTTTCTCTAGCCTCGAACGGTTCCGCGCGTAATTCACCTCGCAACGAAAGGAGAGAGTTTTCCAGGAAAGCCGAGGAGGCGGTTATGAATGCCGGGCATTTCCTTTGGCCGCGCAAATTGCTGACCGTTGTGACCGGCCAAAACGGATAATTGGCCCGGCAATTACCAGTCGAGAAGATGGAGCCGAGGTCCTCTAGAAATTGTACGCTAACGGAAAGGCAACTTCATTATTAACCGAAGGCGGAATTTGCGGTCGGCCGAGCTTACTTTAAAGCCGATCGACCAAGGGGACCTCGACGAGGATTAGCTTCGGTTTCGGCGTCCGGTGAGACAAGAAATTGACCCTTTCATTTACATTCGCGCGTGTCTCCCTCCCGTCCCATCGGCTTCCGCGAACGACTTCGAACGACTTCGAACGACTTCGAACCCGGTGAAACGGCGCGAGTAGACCGATATTCCGGGAATCTAGGAAACGTCGGTTTGCATCAGCGAATTACGCTCCGTTTTGTTTCAGCAAGAAGAGGAGGAGCGCCCGTCGACGCGTCCGGTCGAGTGGAGCGAAGAAGTCGACGATGATTGACGTGCCAGGGAGGCTGGAACGAAAAACCTCCGGGATGCGATTTCGGATCCTTTCCGGTGCCCCGGAACGCGAGCATCTGCCTCCTCGTCGAGGCCCGATTAACCGGATTTAAATTCGGGCCCAGAGTTTACGAGTCGAAACGTACACACGCCGTGACCGTCTCGAGGATACGTCCTAGCTCTCGCTATCCTGGGAAGGCAAGGGGGAATTTTAAGTGGCTCCTGTGCTTTCCTTCGAGTCTCCGGTTAATTTTCTACGGACACCGTCATTTATCAGGGCGGAATTGTTTATCGGACCGGGAGTTTACGTTCTCTCCCCTGGCAGGATATGGCTTAAATCACGAACCCGGCTTTCGGGGTCTTCTCCAAACCCCCGCTCCGAGCTGGCGTCGTTTTAACGTTAATCAATATTTTTCACGTCCTCGTCGAGTCGCGGGTCTCTCGAGTTCGCGATTCTCGCGCTCTTTCCCTCCGGTAGGCGTAGGGACGTTTTTTAGCCGTCCGCCTGCGAGCGAGTCCGTTAAGCGTCGTCGACGTCGGCCGCTTTCGCCGGCAATAAAACGCGAGGATGGACAGGTTATGGAATCTGTTATGTTTTTCTTTTTTCTCGCAAAATGATACGGTCGCGATACAATATAAATAATGCATTCCAGGGACGGAGGCGGTCGAGGCACCCGGAGGGGCACCTGTTACCAGGCGTCGCTGCGCCGGCGCTCTGGTGTCGCGACGGCCTGGTCGACGAAAGCGACGTTGCCCGCGGGTGCGCGGCGCACTTCGCGAGGCGTCGAAGGAAGGGAGGGCCCACGTGTCCCAAAATCCCTGGAAGGGCTTTCTCTCTCTCTCTCTTTCTCGCCCCGACGAGACCCTTCCGAGCATTTACGGCTCCCTCTCTCTCGGCGAAAATAGCTCCCGCTAATCGGCGGATCTAAATTTAGTCAATTCGTCGATTTCTACTCGGGGTTTCGCGATCGATCGGCGACCCTCGACGACGCCCCGGCGGGCTGGAATGTATATTTCCCGAAGGGCGTGCAACATCCTTGGAAGGCACGAATCCGGCATATCCGCCGAAACGAAGGCGCCTCGCGAGAACGGCCACTCCCTTCCGTTAAAATAGTCGATTCCCCTCTCGAGATCCGCAGGACTGCCGGTCGGGGAGGTTAGGTCGGCCGGCCGGGGCGCCTAACCTTCGCGGTAAATTTTGCGTTTCCGTCTCCGCGTCTCCCGGGGCAAAATCTGGGAAGGAAAAAGAAAAGGGGGCAAAAGAGGGAAAAAAGGAAAAAGTCAAAGGTCGGTTCGGAAAGTATTTAAATCGAATCCAGAAGGTTCCGTCTCGCTCCTTGCCGGGCCGGCTCCCTTCCACATTCCACGGCCGTCACGGAACACGCCCGGTCCGCCCGGTCCGCCCGGTCCGCCACGGGGCGGCTGGAGGGGACGCGTTGCCGGGCAACGGGAGGGTGCGCGCGCACCGGCGACGCCGGCCGGCGGCAGCGGCGCGGCCGCGGGGAGCGCGTCAGAACGACGTCGGTCCTCGTCGAGTCCGGACGCGCGTCCTTTATCCGTGGGATCCGTTTCGCTCGAGCGCGTCGGCCACCGCACGAACGTCGCCTCGTTCCATTCTCGTCGCAGCCGCCGGCCCCTCCAGGGCCCGACGCGAGAAGCGGAGAGAGCGGGGTAGAGGGAAGGAGAGGGACGGAGAGGGCGAACGCGTCGCCGGGTAATTTGGCGGGCGGCGGACAAAGGACGAGAGAGACGAAGCGCGCGCGCGTCCTTTAGCGTCGCCGGAACACGTCGAGGGCCGCGGGAGAGAAAGAGAGCGTCGCGCCGTCGGTAAGGAAGGCGCAGGAAGGCCCGGAGATGGCGGAGGACAAGAACGAGACCAGCCCCGGCACCGAGGGCGAGAAGACGCCCCAGGAGCAGGAGAAGAAGGTGGTGGAGGAGAAGCCCGAGGAGAACGGGCAGGGCGAGAAGCCGAAGGAGAACGGCGAGGAGAAGCCCACGCCCGACCCGAAGGACATGCGGGCCATCGTGCTCAACGGCTTCGGCGGCCTCAAGAGCGTCAAGGCCCTCAGGAAGCCCGAGCCCGCCGTCGCCGAGGGCGAGGTCCTCGTCAGAGTCAAGGCATGGTGAGTCCCGAGCCTTTTGTTTCTCCTCCGAGTCCGGAGGTCGCGTACCTTCCTTTCCCGAGGGAGCCTCGAATTAAAAGCCGGGCCGCGGTCGTCCGTTTCAAACGGAAAAAGGAACAGAGAGAGCGTGGCCATTGGCCGATCGGGGCGCCTCGCGTGACCCCACGGCGGACATGTTGGTCGGCGGGATTTGACGTAACTTCCGTCTCACCCCCTCCCCGTGATCGAGGGGATCCGAGGGTACGCGCCGATCTTTCGGGCCGGCGTATCGACGTTCATCCGAGCGAAACTCGGGGGGAGCTCTCTCCCGAGCGCGATCGCGCATTTTCGGCGACGCCGAGAGGTTCTTAACCCCCCCGGCCCGCCCCGGGCGTCGCCTCCCCTCTCCCGCCGATCCGGGTCGCCTTTTCTCCTCTGCCCGGCGGTCGGTCGCAGGTGAAGATTACGAGCCCCTGTCCTCCTCGGACTGGCGATGAGTCACCGATTTTTGGGATCGGTTTGCGAAAAATTGCGAAAAATTCCGCACGGTCGGCGACGCGCCGTCTAACGGCGGAGGCGGAGAGCCGGGTGCGCGCGCCGCCTAGAAATCCGTCGGGATGGGTCGATATATCGGAGTCCCGGCCGAGCCCCGTTTTCCTTGGCGTCGGAAACGACTTCCGGCCTTTCCCCTAGGACGAGACGCCGACACGGGGCGCGGAGGATGCCCGCGTCGACGCCGTGAATCATCGACGCGCCTGCCGAAGATCTGATAGGCGAAGTTCAAGGTCGCGCCTCCTCTCGCTATACTTGGACGGGGCGCCCGTCGGCGAGAGTCGCGTTCGCTTTCGATCGACGCGTATAAATACACTTTCTCGGCCGTTGTGCAACAGGGCCCCGACTCCCGAGGGAGGCGGCGCCGCTTCTCCTCTTCGTCCCGTATCGAGTCGAAGTCCCGGGCAGGCACACCGCTCGGAGAGAGAGGAGGAAATAAAAAGGGATTAGTTTTATCTGTCCCCGGCCTCGTTTGATCGCGATACCTCTCCTGGGAATTTCGGGGCTTCTCGGACGTGGCCGCTTGTTTTGCTCGGCTACTCTCGCCGCCCTTTCCGAGCTTTGCCGAAGTCGGCCGAAACTCCCGGCCCCGTGACGCGCCTCCGGTTCGCACCGTTTAACGCGCCGTTTAACGAGCTTTCTCTCCTCGAGTTTTCGATGCCGAGGGTGCTCGCTCTCGCGGCGCTCCAATTGGGACGCTTGGGAAATCGCGGGTGATGGGCGAGAGGCGGGAAATTCTCGCCGATGAGCAGATATACGTGGCTAGGTCGGGGCCGGGAGGGGCGACGCGCCTCGGGCCTCTGCTCGAGTCCGACGCAAAAACGGAGGTAAACCTTGCGGGACGTGTCCGGGTCGCGGTTGAAATTCGACAACAAACGCGGGACACGCGAACGTTATCGCGTCGCCGCGGAAGGCCTGCTCCCGAAACACCCGTCTTCGAAATCGAGTCGAGATAGGTTAGGTTCGAGATATACGGACTCCGGCCGCGTTGGCCCAGGTCGGGGAGGCTTCCTCTCGGGGCCCGTGGGAGAGCCACCGAAACCTCGCGGCGGCGGGCCTTTTCACGCGTGAGTCACGACTCTCATGAAAGCCATTGGCATTGATTAGGAAATAGCGCCCATAGAGAGACATAATGGCGGCGGCCGGGCCGAGCGACGATTTGAATCGCAATGGCGGCGACGCGACGTCCCCTCGGGGGTCGGGTCGAGCGACTTTTCGACCTCTTCTCGACTCTCGGGGAGAGGTCGCGAAATCCACGAAAATCGCTAACCCCTTCCTTCGACGCGCTCTCCTTTTTCCTCGATTTTTCTCCTTCTTCCTTTCTCTCTCTCTCTCTCTCTTTTTTTTTTTTTCTTATTTTCGGTTAACCGCTCGCCACGGTGCACGCGAGCCGAAGGAGGGAGGGGAGCGGCCTCGCGGTTTTTGCGACGATCCGCCGTCGAGTCGTTCGGGAGCGAGTCGAAAACCAGCGATGAAAGTCGATCGCGCTCGGCTCTCTCCCCCTCCTTTTTTTTTTCCTTCCCCTCTTTCGACTCCGCTGGAGGAGAGGAGAGGGATTCCTAAAATCCGGCCCTCTCGTTTCCTCCCTTTTGTCTCCGGCCCCCGGGGGCCTAATCTCCCGCAGGAAGCGATCGCCGCGTTTCTCTCCTTCGGTGCCTCGAAAGAGAGGGAAGGGCTTTCCTCTCCCCTCTTGTCGCGAGAACGCATTCAAGATTCGGGGCCCTCGACTCTCTTCGCCTTACCGTTTCTCTTTCTCGAGTCGCCGCGGATTCGCGGAGTCCCGAAACTACCCTTAGGGTGCATGTCGTATTTTTCTTTCTTTTTTTTTTTTTCCTTCGGTCGATATATCCCGACCAGCAGGAGAGTGAACGAAGCGCGTAGACAGAAGAATGGCACGCCTCTCTTATTTCACCATTTTGTTCGCATGCTCGCAGGGATTTTTTTTTTTTTTTTTTTTTAATGTTTCACAGGGCATCGCGATCGACACGGACGAGACGATCGAATGGAGGGAGAGCGAATTCGATCCTTCGTCCATCTGGAGATTTTGAACGCGCACCTTTGGATCTTTTGGCACCTCTTTAACCCGATCGAGGGGATATCGCGAGCGACTCGGTTAAAATTGTCGAGAGATGACCGGAAAAGGGGGGAAAGGCGAGACGAAGTCCGCGAAAGAGGAGAGCGAGTCGCTTCCTCGGAGGGCGCGCGGCCGCCATCTTGGATCGAGTCAATGGCGGCCTTTCAGGCCTTTCCCCACGACGAGGACATATCGGGGCCTCGTTAGGCCGATAGCGACTCGTTAATTTCGAGACAACGATCCCTTTACGTTTCTAGCTCCCTCGTTTCTCATATTCTCATCTCCCTCTCCGCGGATTCGATCTCGCGTGGTCTTATCGATTCGACTGGACGTCGGATCCGAGGGAGGAAGACCCTTAAATGAAAATAAAAGAGTGCCGTGAACTTGTCCGAGACGCGTATTTTAACGAGACTCGGGAGATTATCATCGACGCTTATACCTCGCGTCACTTTAAACCGCGGCACTCTTTTAAATCGCCCTTGAGAGATAGGAGCGCGCGATTATTACGGGTGAGGGTTACGTCGAAAAGGAGGCGCGATATACCGGCTCGTCGCGTTATCAACGTCGACTTCTAATCGAGGTCTAAATTTACATTCCGTCTATGTACGCGCGGACGTTAGCCCCGTTATACCCGCCGAACGTCGAGATATCGGCGCACCGTGTCCGGTGGACGACGCGATTATAATAATTAATATTAACGTGCGCGCACGCGTAGCAGGGATTTCGCACGGCGGCTTATCGGGCGGGTTGCGTCACACCTGACGCGCTTATCAACCGTGAGACGATTCGACTACCGCGGTTCTCTCTCTCTTTTTTTTTTTCTTCTTTTTTCGCGGGGGGTCTCGAAAACGCGTCTTTTCGCGTCCTCTCGCTGAATCCCGGAGGGGGAAGAGCGGAAGAAAAAGGGAAATACAAAGGCGAAGGAAAGGGTCGCGCCCCTCGGTCTTTGTGCCCGACAAAAGGCGAGGAATTCGCCTCGAAGAGGCGCCTTTCTGAATTTTTTCTCCGCGGCCCCCCTTCCGTCCCCCTCGCCACGGCATAAATCGCGGAGGACGTCGCGACGCCCACATCCGTCTCGCGGTCTGCGAGGAAGGAGCGGCCTTCTCGTGGCTATTTCGATTTTCATCCCCGCAAAGCGTGGAACGACGCGCTCTAAAGAGGGGGGGGGAGAGGGAGGGACCCACGGTCTCGTCGACATTTTTCGACTTTTTCCCGACCCCCGACAGGACGAGAAAAATTCGAGATACGCGCAATACCCACCGATAGATCGCTACGGGGCGTAGGTATTGATCGGACCACACCCCCCGGCCGGACTAACGTTGTTACCACGTGCGTGCACGCATGCACGTCGGCCGGGCTGCGCGCGCACCCTGCCCTTGGAGGGACCCGCGTGCCTAGGCCAACCCTCGACCCTCGACCGCCACTTTGCCCGACTCTCCTCGCCTCTCCTCGTCGAGAGAGACGGAAGCCGTCGATCGAAACGAACGATCGATGGCGCCGCGACGCCTCGCGGGGGAGCATTGGCGTGGGTAAAACGGCGCCCCGCATCGCATGCAGGAAGTCGTTGATGCAGGTAACGCTCGAGAATTGTTTCGACGCGGTTATAGAGCGAGAACGCCGGGCACCGATTACCTCGGGATTGATAAAGAACGCGGATGGCAATCGACGCGATCCCCGGATGTGTAACGGTTGTAAAGAAAAATTAACAATTAAATTAACTGATCCCCCAAATTTCTTTACGGTACAGCGCGGGGGTATTGTTAATCCGAGATTAACTGATCGTGGTTAAGGGATTTTTAGGTCGATCGCGGTTGGGGCGACCGGTCCTCGGGGACGAAGAGCGAGAGGGGAGTTTCCTCTTTCGGGTCCGCGCACGTGTTAACCCTCGTAAAAAGAGGGCTGTCAAAACTTCCTTCCCCCCCCCCCCTTCGGCGTGTTTACCCGAAGCTTCCTCCTCTCCCGGATTCCTTACCGGAGAGAATAACACGCCCGAATTAGGTGGATGAGTCGCCTCCTTAAATCATATAACGAATTTTCTCCCTTCTGGTATGGCGTTCCCGAATCCCGGAGGCCGATGAACGCGCTCGTCCGATCGGTGCTCCTTGCGGGCGGGGAAAATCAAGGGGAAAATGCCGTCGGGAGTAAAATATATATCTCTCTCGAGATGACGATTTTTATTTTTATTATTTTTTCTTTTTTATCCCACACGTCTGTGGATCGCGTACGGGGTATTTGATGCGCGAGGACGGCCTTTACCTCGCATCGCGCGCGTCGATGCGCCTGGCCGCGCGCCAGCTGGGAGATCTACGGCGACATCTGCCTCTCTTCCTCCTCTCCCAGGGTCACGGCGAATCGCCCGCGGCATTATCCCTCGAGATATCGACTCGGCCGGAATCGCCGGGCAAGATGGAGGGTGGAATTTCAGAGCCCCCCTCTGGGGGGGGGGGGTGGCGGCGACGTAGAAACGGATACGCAATCGCTAACGTCACGGCGTAATCGCGAAAATCCCGCGAACGACTGGGGGATCCTCGGAAGCGCACCTGCGGATATCTCGAAAGGTGGGTATCGATAGTCGGCAGGGTTGACCCTCCACGAGAGACGCGCGTCTCTTCCAGGGACGAGACCGATTAATTCCCCGGCGCCGCGGACACCTGTTACGCGGAATGGCCGCTAGACGGCGACGTTCCTATTTTCTTTCTTTTTTTTTTTTGTCCTTTTCTTATCTTTTTCTCTTCCCTCGAGATATCCTCGAGGCCCTCGCGGGGGTGTCGGAATATTCCAGGGGAGCGACGCTCTACCTGGGAAGTCGAATTTCTTCGCTTTTCCCCAATTAGCGGCGCGTCGCGCGAGGGGAAAAAAAAAATGGAGGAGGCGACGGTTAATCGAGAGGGACTCGGGTCGCGCCGCGCAAAAACAAGGCTAATCTATCGGAGCTCTCCCGCAGCTGTTGCTCCTCGAGCGCGCGCGCGCGCGCGCGCGCCTCTCCCCTAACCTCTACACATCTGTCGGGGATGACGGAAAGTCTAGGGGGGCGCCGGGAGGGGAGAAAAACCCGACTCGTAACGGAAGTTCGTCTAGATGCGCGTCGCGCGCGCAGGAAGAGAGGCGGATGGCGAGAGAGAGGGGGGGGGGGGCGACGATTTCAGATTTTGTTTTTTCTTTCTTTCTTTCGATCGGTACCGTTGCTCGGCAATTTCCTGCCTCGATGGAAGCGGGGCGCCAGGAGGCAGGGAATTTTCTCGGCGTCTCTTCCGAAAGGAGGTGCCCTCGAAAACAGCGATAACGCGCCGCGACGCTGCTTACGGGTCATCGCGGCGGCGATATATATCGTGACGCGCTTCTAGAGGGCGCCTTTCCCGGGCCGCCATCTTGGATCGCTTTTGAACTCCGGTACGTACGTACCGTCCGGCTGAATAGTGTTATTTATTGTACTCCCGATATCTCCTTTATGGTATTCGAACGCCGATCGGACGCCTCTCTCGGTTGCGCGATTATTCGTATTATTCGACCTCTCGAGGAATCCAAGATGGCGGGTCCCCGCGCCTCTGCCGGATTATTTTTACCAGCGCGCGTGCACTCTCGAGCGCCAGTCCGCGTCCATTTGCGCCTTTCGATACCGCCCCCCCTCCCCCTCCCCCCTTGTCGTTTATTCGGTGGAGCCGCGATATCTTTCGCTGCTTTATGTGCCCCTTCCTCTCCCCCGTATTTTACTATCGGCGATACGGGAGAGACGCGGTTTTAATTGTTTGATGTGTCGGCGCGTAACGCCAACCGACGCGGCGCACGCTCGCCGGGGGATAAGGAATTACGCAGTTTCGCGACGCATCGGCCCTGTGGCTTCTCAATTCTTTTCCCCTCTACTTTGTTACGGGAAATGATCCTCTTATATATCTGAGCCCCGGGAGGGAAGCGCTCGGACGAACGCGCACGCGAAGTGCGTCTTTGTCGCGACGCAAACTGGGGACGCGGTCGCGAGGCGTCGCGATGTCGGTAGAAGGCTCTGCCGACGGTGCGCAGGATTCCTGGCGCGTTCGGTCGACGCCGCTAATTGACCGATCTCTCTCTCTCTCTCCCTCGTGGGAGCGCAAGAGGAAATTTAATATCGAGTCGGGCGACGCGCTTTGTGCCGCGCTTTTAATCCGCGGTGGACGCGCCCCGAGGCGTCGATACACGCCACGACTCGGCGCGATATATATGCCGGCCGAAATCCAGACCGACGTCGAAATAGACGTCCGAGAAATTGCCGCTTTTCTCTCCCTTTCTCGCCTACCTCTTTTATCGCGGGAGAAACGTTCGTGGCGCGACGTGGCGAGCGGAGAACCCCTCTTTCTCGTGTTTCTTTCTTTATCTTTTTTTTTTCTTTTTTTTTCGCTTCCCCCGGAATAACCACTCGAAACGACAAATTATGAATGGGAAAGGGCTCGCCCGCCGGCGCCGTATTTCCTCCGTCGATGGCTAACGATCGGCGGCCCTCTCGGGGCGAGGAGATAAGCGCTAGCGATAAAAAGAAGAAGCAGGAGGGCCTCGTAGTCGAAAATCGATGACGGGTCGGCGAACGATCGGCCCGAGGTTGCGTGTCAAGGATAGGAGGTCGGCTCGTCCGCCCGTGGCGGTCGCGTGCGCCGCCAGTCGGCGGTCGGCCGACGCCGGGCGTCGGGGCCGCGCGCGAGACGGTTACGACCGACGCTGGAAATTTGCGGCCCCTTTCACAGGGCGAGGGAGGGAAACGCGTATTCATGATCCGGGTAATGACGGTCATTTTTGCGGCCCCCCTTTTGGAGGGGAGGAGGGAGCTTTTTAGCGCGTCCCCCGATACGGGGAACCGCGCATTCGGTAATGGACGCGGGGGTCGCCCGGATTGGGGCGGAAAAGGGAGTTTGCGATCTCGATCGCGTGACGAGCGTCGTTACTTTTGCGGCACTTAAATGTTGCTTTGGTCTCCCTTTCTTCTCCTTTTTTTTTTTTTTTATTTTTATTTTTAATAGCTGGTTATCATCGAGCGGTGACGATAATTCGATTTTGTGCTTTCAGCGGACTCAACTTCCAGGACCTGATGGCCAGGCAGGGCGCGATAGACTCGCCTCCGAAGACGCCGTTCATCATGGGCTCGGAGTGCGCCGGAGACGTCGAGCAGGTCGGCGAGGGAGTCGAGAACTTCAAAGTGAGTCGGGGTCGATGCGTATCCGGCCCTCCCCGATAACTCGCGTTAATTGGCCGCCTCGGTGGCGCCGCTTACCAGGGAAGAGCAACTCTGGAGCGCTCTCTCCCGGTGACTCTCCAGGGAGTGGGGTCGAGGTTTGCCCCCGAACTCTGGATTTTCGGCCCCTGCGAGGACCGGGGCAACTTTCCGGGTCGGAGCCACCGGTTGCGGTCGAATCGGTGCCAGGTTCCGGGGCACTTTCCCCCGGGGCTCTCTCGGGGACTTTTGCTTTCGTCGGCCAACTCTGGCCATAAACTATTCAGCCGGGGGCGGACGGCGAACCGCTCCTCGGGGTCGATGCCGTGAGCTCGAGACCGTGAAAACGACCCGCCTCCTCCACGGAGGGTTCTCACCCCGGTTCCTGGCCTTGCGAAATTGGAGACGACGCTTTCCGGGATTTTTTCAGGGGACCCGCGAGCCGGTATATATCCTCCGTTGGACAGGGGAAACCATCCCAAGCGAGAGTGGTCCACCGGAGGGAGGAGTTTCGAGCCTTCTTTAATTACCACCGGAAGAGGAAGTTTATCTCGACTCCCGGGTAAACTTTAGAAGGCGCGCCCGGTGGCGATAAAAAGTTGAGGGCTGCCAGGAAATTGAATGGAAAAAAAGAGGGTTCGAGAGTCGACTTCTCGCCCGCGCCCCTGGACGCTCGCTCGAGGAGGGAGCAAGAGAGGAGCCGGAGTTTGGCCAAGGTCTTGGACCTCTCTCGTTCCCTCGGGCTCCCTCCGTCTTCCGGTTAAATTCCCCCCGAACACGCGATCCGTCGATCCCCTGATTACCGCTCACCTCTCGCCCGGGTCTCTTTACTTCGGGAGTGCCGCGACACTTTTCGACGTGTCAAGGCTTATCGGAGATTCTTTTCGATCTTTCGGATAAAAAATCCTTTCTTTTTTTATTCCTCCAGGTCGGGGACAGGGTGGTCGCGCTGCCGGACCATAAGGCCTGGGCCGAGCTCGTCGCCGTCCCGGCGACGTCGGTCTTCGCCCTGCCGTCGGGGATGAGCTACTTGGACGCCGCCGCCATCACCATGAACTACACAGTGGCTTACATTCTGCTCTTCGAGCTGGCCAGCCTCTCGCCGGGGAAGAGCGTGCTCATCCACAGCGCCGGAGGTGGCGTGGTGAGTTCCGCCATCTTTTTTTTTTTTTTTTTAATCCTCTCTCTCGGGGAACTCGGAACTCCTCGAATTTCGTCGTCGAGCACCGCCGAGTGGAGAACGGATCGTTAAGGAAGTCTTATCTCGGAATTATTAATTAACGAGGTTGGAGCAAATCGTTTCATACTTTGAAACGTGAATATGGAGACCCTAAGGGTAGGTCCTGAAACTCGAGAAATTTCATTTCTTACAAACTATATTTAAAATACCTATAAAGAAATTTGAAAGGAATAGAAAATTTCATGAGTCTCGGGACCTTCCTTATAGTCTCCCTATTCGCGTAGTGAAGTTTCAAATTATTCGGCAAACCGAATTGGGAGAAAAGTTTGATAGAGAAAACCTCTTCGACGCCACTTTCACATCAGGTTAAAAGGCGCTCAAGAGCGAGTGGTCGCGATTCAGTGAAGGGGATAAAAAAAAAATATTTTTCTCGAAAACGTTTAACGTGTTTACCGGGTAAAGAGCGAGAGATACCGCGGCGGCGGTTATCAACGCTAATAATAACGGGTCGGGGGGTAATTTATTTATATTATTTCTTCCCCGAAGGACCGCGTCGGAGGGAGGATCCCTCCGGAGGTCTCGGCGAGGAGAGGAGATCGCGCTCTCGCGTTTCTGCCAGTCGGAGAGGAGATCGAATTGTTTGCCGATACGGCGAACGAGGTTAGAGATTAATTGCCGAGCCCCGGGGCGAATCGAGGCTCCTCTCGCTTTATAGCGCGCGCCTAAGCCTCGCGACGATATCGTCGCTCCCGGGCCAGTCAGCGAGACGATAAAGCCGCCTTCGACGTAACGAGACGCGATACCGTCACACCGAGCCCCTTTCATCTTCCCTCGCGGAGAGGGCGGGGGTAATAGCGGAAAATTTTCCCTCTTCGAGGCCGTTGATCGGCGATAACGTTGAAGTGTCCCCCGCGGAACGGAGCGCCGCCGAAATCCAGGCGAGATGTATCTCGACTCGGAACTCCTGGAGGGTGGAATTTCAACGACCTCGACGAAGGAGGACCCTTTCGGAGCGACCTCCACCGGAAGGAAAAGGGCGAGGTCCACCGACATGTCCGCTAATGGGACCGACGGTGGAGACGAAATCGAGTTAACCGCTCCTAGTGCTCGCTTTGAGCGGGAAATTAGAAATTATTACGCGGACGATGCACTTCGAGCGGTTGCACCTCGCGAAATAGGGTCATTCGGTGCATCGGTGGGTTCGGGTGGGATGTTCCTTTTTTCTTTTCTTTTCTTTTCTTTTTTTTTTCTTCCTTTTTTGCGGAGGTCGACGCGAGTCCTCGCCTCGGAGAGGAGGATCTCCCGATGGCCGGCAACGACGACAATGAGATGTTTCGAGCGAGAGGGTCCCGCGGGAATGTCAATTAATTAGACCGGAATGTCGAGGAAGCTCCGTTTAGCGGCAATAACGGTTCTCGAGGCCGTCTCCGTCGGCGGTGGCCCCCGCGACCGAGGCTCGGGAATGTCTCTCGAGGGGTCCGAATTAAGAGTGTCGGCCTTTTTGCCGCGCATTTCCCACGACGCGAGAGAGAGAGGGACATCTTTCCTCGCGTCGGGATGGAAAAGTCGCACGACGCGGTCTCTGGAAGGCGAGGGCAATTTTCCCCTTTTTCTTTCGTTACGACGACCGCCGGTGCACGATTTCCGGGGAATTTCGGTGACTCGTGTTTCAAGGCCTACAGGGAGAGTTTCTCTCGACGAGGTTTTCTGGAAGTCGTTCGACGAACGAAGGGGGTCAACCGGGAGACCCTCGGGTGTCGATTCCTCCTTTCCGGCGGCATTCCGGGAAGATCGGGCCCCGCGCTTAAATCATCGGAGAGGGAGGGGGGGGGGGGATTTTGAAAGGGAGGGAGTCACCTCGCGGGAACTCATTCCCCTCGTCAATTCTCGTGAGACGCCCGGCGCCGCGTCTAGGAGTTGCCGAGTTTCTCGGCGATGACGTCACCCTTCGGGAGAAGGACTAAATTGGGGTGGGACCGTCTCGGTCGCGGGAGCTTTCCCGGCGTGCCCCTTCAAACTCGGATTCCTCGGAGGTCGAGTCGGGGTTATTAAACTTCCTCGACTCGAAAGTTTGTTTCTCCGTTGCGGGCTCCGTAAAAATACACTACGCGGTGGCCGCACGCTCCGTATCGATCTCCACGCGGATAAGGAGTCCGCGGGGGACGTTGAACCGGGGGCACGCCGGGCGGCGAGAAATTAAGGGAAAAAGGGAAAGGAAGGGAACGCGGCGGCCCTGCTCGCCGACCAATCGAGGGAAGGACTCGGCCGAAGAAGTTCGCCCGGATCGATACGACTCAACAGGTTACCCCCCGCGCCTCCGAGAGAAGATGAAATCCCTGCCGCGCCCCCTGCCGGAGACGCCGGGGAGCGCCGGTTGCCCGGCAACCCGACTTCTCTCGCTCTTCCATCGACCGCGACTCGCCGGCATATCCACCCTGCGCGCGGTCCACCGACCGTGGCGACCGCGCCCGTCTACCGGACGCGCGCCACGTGCGCCCCGAGCTTTCCTCCCCCGCCGGCGCCATCTTGGGCATAGAAGAATCGAGATGGGATCTCCCTTCGTCGTGCTCGCTAACCGACGAGTCGACGAAATCTGCCGAAAGAGGAACGGTAGAGGGGTCGTCCCGAAGGAAGTAGAGGTGTTAAAAATGCCGTTGAAAATGCCGGTCCTTCCCCCCTCTATACGTGACTCCCCTCTCCCTCGTTTATCACCTCCGCCAGAGCCATTGTGGAAATTGCCGATCTTCCGGGGAATCCTTTGTGTGCCCCACGCTTTACTCGACGGAATGGCCTCCCCTCTCCTTTTGGCTTTGCGTTATTATTTCTATTAAAAGACTCGGGGGCTCGTCGGAATTAAAATTCAGTCCAGCTAATTTCGGGCCCGGGGACGGGGAAGATGCCGCCCGGCCTCGCCCCGGTGGTCTCTTTCGATGTACGACCGCGGCCCGCCTTCTTGGAATAAATGAATGCCACTTCTGTTGAATCGGCCCAGACTCGTGCCGATTCTTTCTCGACACGACGGAGAGATCCGCTGGTCCGGACACAGGCCATCTCCTTGTCTTCGCGAATGAAAAGGTTCCTTATGCCTCGCGTCGACGCGCCGACGTCCGATGGATTTCCGCGAGAACGTTCGTGCCGATCCCCCTCCTCGGCATAGAAAGAAAAATATCTAATCGAGAGGAAGGAAATTAAAACGGGAGGCCTCGGGATATTCCCTTCCTGGGCTCCCCTCGTATCGCTCGATTCTCCGTCTCCGGCGTGGAAAAAAAAAATAAATAAATAAATAAATATGACTGGACGCGTATAGCTTCCTCTTACGAGCGGTGTCTTCCCTTCAGGGTCAAGCCGTCGTCCAGTTGGCCAGAACCGTCAAGGATGTGACGATCTTCGGGGTCTGCGGGAAGCTGAAGCACGAGGCGCTGAAGGAAGCCGGCACCATCGATCATCTGTTGGAAAGAGGCACCGATTACAGCAGCGAAATCCGAAAGTACGATTATTCATACATTTGTTCGTCTATTTTAACGCGTCCACTCTCCGAGTGGGACTTTTTCTTGTAATCCAAACGATACCTTAAATGGCCCTCTTCGCAGGATCTCCCCCGAGGGCGTGGACATCGTTTTGGATTGTCTCTGCGGCGAGGAGTGCAACAAGGGGTACGCCCTGTTGAAGCCCATGGGAAGATACATACTCTATGGCTCTAGCAACGTCGTCACCGGGGAAACCAAGAGCCTGTTCTCCGCGGCGCGATCGGTGGGTATTCGCTTTCCCAGGTTCCTCGCCGAATCGCCGTACCCTGTCGAAAGAGAATGAGAGAGAGCGGATCGTTAATCGTGGTTTCGTTTAAAAGGGGGATAAATTAGTCCCGGCGAGCGACCGCGGCTCGTCGGGATCGGTCGGTGAAACGGCGTTTCCACGTCACGTCCCTTAATTCCTCTCTTTTTTTTTCTTTTTCCTCTCATTAACGAAGCCGGGAATTCGTAAATGCACCGAGGGACAATGTCGAGGATACGCGGGGCGCTCGTTATCGCGATTGGCCGGCACATAAGGGTGCCTTTTCATGCGCGTTAACTGACTCCTCCCTTCTTGCGGCGGAGTGCCCACATGACCCAAATTGACCGATGCGTCCCACGCGTGATTAATTCCAGGGGGAGAATTATATTCGTCTCGACTCCTTTACGTGAGAACGGAAGGGCCCTTTTTTCTTTTTTAATTCCTACTTCTGCCATTGGGGATCGTCCCTCGTTGATCGTTGGAAATCTATCCTCGCGGTTGGGGAGGGTCAGGGTCGCGTTGGGCGCAAGATGGAGATAATAAATCGTTTAATCGATTAACATTCCCGTTCGCAGTGGTGGCAGGTGGACAAGATCTCGCCGATCAAGCTCTTCGACGAGAACAAGACCGTGTCCGGGCTGAACCTGCGCCACCTGATGTACCAGCACGGTGGCCACGCGTACGTGCGAAAAGCCGTGAACCACGTCTACAGACTGTGGAGCGAGGGCCAGATAAAGCCGGTGGTGGACTCGACGTGGGCCCTGGAGGACGTCCCCGAGGCGATGCAGAAGATGCACGACCGCAAGAACATCGGCAAGATCGTGCTCGACCCGAGTCTGGAGCCCAAGCCGAAGCCGGCCACCCCGGCGAAGGGGAAGGCGAAGGACAAGAAGTCGGCCAGCCACGAGGAGAAGAAAGCGTCCAGCGTCGAGTCCGAGGACGGCGAGAAGAAGAAGGAGCCCGAGCTCACCAACGGCACTTCGGAGGACAAGTCCGACACCGGTTGGTATACCTCTCGTTAACTCCTCCTATAAGGACTCTCCGGGATAATGACCGCCCCTCCCTCTCTTTTCAGACTCGAAGGAGAAAGAATCCAGCTGAATTCCCGGCTGACCTTAACGCAACCGACAGAGGCCGACCATCACCGTAACCACCGCCGAGGAGTAAGACGAGTCCTGTTAAAGAAGATCACCGAAGGAACCGCGTTAGCCCATCCGTGATAAGAAGAAAGGAAAACGAAAGAAGAGAGTAAGGTATACGGAAGCGAAGTCAGAGAGAGAGAGAGAAAAAAGGAGTTAATCTTAATTTAGCGATAATAAGGAAGAGGGAAGCTGGCTCGGCGAGGGGAAGAGGTGGACGCGCGCGGCCTCTTCCCGGTGGGCGATCCGGGGCATTCGAGGAGGAGACCATCCGGGAAAAGCGACGTCGAGGCAATCGGGAATATGCGGGCTCTCTCTCTCCCTCCCTCCCTCCATTTCTCTCGCATGCCCGGACAGCGAATCGCATTTAAGCGCATTTAAAGGCCCCGTATAAAGGAGAGGCCCCCGAACCGAGGACCTCGTTCTCTCATCGAGTCCTCGATAAGATATTCGACCTTTTTATATATATATATAAATATATTCATTTTTAATTTTATACCAAGAGACCCTCGGCTTTGCGCGAGACGATCGATACTTCGTCACGATTATGTTTCCTTTTCTTTTCTTTTTTTTATTTGTTTGTTCCAAAGTGTCGCTTTTTAATCAGAGGTTTTTCCGTGTTTCTCCCCCTTTTATATGAAACGTGTACTCGTCGGGGCGCCGCGGCGTTTCTCCGGGACACGCCTAGAGTCTGTACCGGGGAAATGCTGGCTTCCGCCTCGAACCTCTGCGTCTCGGGATCGGTACGTAACGTGCCTGGTCTCTTGTTATTTTATATTATTTTATTTTATTTTATTTTTATTTTTTTATTTTTTTTAACGGATATACACGCAGTCTCTCTTGGTCGAGGAGCACGATTCGGTTGGCGCGCGTACGCCCGTAAGCGGATCGATTTATCGCTGCACGAATGCACCGTTGTTTTTAATTGCTACGATTTACTGCCAGATCGAACCTCTTGCTAGCGTCAGCCTCACACTTTATTCAGCAATTGTACCGCTATCGTTATACATATATACATGTACCCGCTACGATTTAACGAATACCGATCGATTACGCATCCGCGACGCTGCGGGGCCGTCTGGAAGTCCTTTGGAGATCGAAGCGTTACATTTGGTACGTACGTGTTACCCCGGTAGGCTTCGATTTGGAGAAGGCGGACATCGCGCGAGACCGGTCGCACCCCCCGTCCCCTTTTTCTACGCGAGTTACTCGAATATCTTTGGATGCTTTTTTATTGGGGCACTCGGTCTCTCGAGTCCGGCCCTCCACATGAACGACTACTGCCGACGCGTTTGTATAATTACCTCGCGGGGGATCAACTTAGTCTCGGACGTAGGGAGAGAAATCGGTCGTCGGGGTTTTCGTCGACGATCGGGACCACCGATTGTCTCGACCTCGTCGGTAGCGAGTTCATTAGCATATCGTTCTCGGGAGATATTTTCGAAGGATTTTTATCTTTAGAGGAGGTTTTCCGGGGCGCGTTTCGGCCGGACGAGGGGGGGTTTTTTTTCTCCTCGACCGGAAGGACGCTCCGAGGGTAGAGGATCCCTCTCGCCAAAAATGCACGTTTCGGTCGGATGCACAACGAGCGACGATCTCGAGGGGACGAGAGACAGTTTCCTTTTAGGCGCCATGCTCGCCCAGGCGAAGAGAGCGAAATCGGGCTGCATCGCGACTCGTCAGACCTTTTGGTACACGCGACAATCTTGCGCGCCCGCTCGAAGGGACCGACGCGTCTTCTTCTCGGGTGTCCTTTTTCGACGGTTTTACGTTCGGTCGTAGGGTAGGTGTCTCCTCGGATTTAGCCGGTCTTCGACCAGAGGACGATCGGGCTTAGAGCGAGATGAGAAACGGCCTGAGGATATGAATTTTCTACCTATTTTTCCAAGAGCTGCCCGCGGGATAACCGCGCGAGAATTCCACCGTTCGGTCGAGCTCTCGGTCCGCGTCTACGGTCTTCGAGGTAGCTCTGCGTAGGGGAGACCTCAGGGTTCCCGGCGGGGACTCGACTGCCTAGGCGAGGACGCGCATCCGAATCGTAGAGCCCTCCACCTTATCTCGCGCGTCTCCCGGCGCGAAGTCCAAATACAAAGTACAACGAGAGGTCCAAATTTTTTTCACCGTCTAGACGGCAGGATTAGGGATATCGCGCTCGCGCCGTAGCTTCTCGTTCCATCCTGGAAGGCGCGGGCGACGAGTCTCCTCGTGCCGAGGGGTAGGACGCGGATGCACGATGCATATCTCCGAAAGGAAACACGTTGGAAGCACTTTTTCTACGTGGGCCATTACGTGTTAGGGTGGTACCGATTAGTCCAGAGGTAGAGACTCGAGTCACCGATCGATCCAGGGTGGGAGAGATCGTTTCGGAGCCGGACCTCGACGACAAGGGTCGGGTAGGAAGCGATAGACCTCCCTCTCTTCCGGGCCATTTTTCACCCGTCGACGACCTACGGGGCGCGCGTCGTTCTCTCTCGGACCTCTCCGCGGCGAGTCGGGGCGCGCGCATATATTCCGCGATCGAGACGCATCCGGACACGTAGACCCTCGACCCGGTCCGCGGGGGCGCGCGGGCGTCCGCAGCGGGTCGAAACTCCCCCCGCCGCTCGCGGCGCCTGCGCGCGAGCGATCTCCCCCGAGAACGAGAGAATTCGACAGGACTCGAACCACGCGACGGACACGCGCGCGCACGCACACAAAAAAAACCACACGACCACGACACACTGTATATTTTACGTAAGGCTTTAAATGTTTCATCAAAATAACTATCTAATTATATTATAATATATCTATATATTTGTAACGACACAAGAACTTCCCCGAGCCCGACCCCCCAAGGCCCCAGATATCGAGTCGTTTAGTTGGCTAGGCGGCCGCCGCCGGGCGCTGGCGTCGCCGCGGCCCCGGCCCGACACCCGACAACCCCGGGACGCGGCGACGCGGGGGCCGCGGCGCGGGAATTAGTACGTAGCTTCCGTTTTTGATATTATTTTCTACTCGGCGTGTAGGCGACCCCGCGCGCTCGGTCGCCCCTTGGGGAACCGATGGGGGGACGCGGCCACGTGGATTTTCCCCTAGGGCGACCGGCCCCGCGGGTTTACCGACGAATCCTTTTATCGGTCGAGCGCTCTCTCGCCCGCCTCCGTTCCGGGCGGGACCGGGGTCCCGCTCTCTCTCGTGCGTTTCTTCTCCGTCTCCTCTGTCTCTTTGTCGATCGATTGCGGGCGAGATAAGCTGTATACACTCTCCTTAGTTTTAAGATGCTCTCGAAGTTATCCCGGGCGACCCAACCGTCTGAATATAAACGATCGATTATGTGTAAAATTGTAAAATTTATCCAGGGGACCGGGCGAGGGCGGGCGGTTCTCCCTCCCTCTCTCTCGTTCGCTTGCGCCGGGCCGGATAGCGTACATAACACATATAGCCGAGAAAAAGTAGCGGGAAGCCGCGAGCGAGGGACGCTCTTTCGAGGAGAGATGATAGCACCCGACCCGCCCACCTTTTACGCCCGGCCCTCGCAGGCTTGATATATAGATTGTATTTTTGGCTTATTATCGTAAGACTGACTATGTTGCTATATTAAAGATTGCTTCGAAAACGCGAGCCGCCGGGTTGCGTGTGTTTCTTTTGCGACCCTACGAGAGGACCCTAGGAGATAAACCGGACAAGACCGTGACGAGCAGGACTGGGTGAGCGACCGATCTCTTTACGAATGGAATGACGTAGAAGGTAGGAAAGTATTTCAATCTGAGATTTAAATAGGAACTTACAGCCTGTATCGAGTTAAAGTTCGATTATGAGCGCTGGTGAGTTCAGCGATGTCGCGAAGCAGTTATGAGCAGAGATGAAAAATTTATTGAATTTAAAGTCAAAAAGAGGTAGGCCACCGCCGTCAACTGCCGCATGGTATTATCGTCACGAGTACGTAAGCCGCCAACGGCGACTGGCAGATGGCACCACCATCGCGAGAGAAATTCGTTGCGCCGCCTTTGCGGACAAGAAACGGTGAAAGCTAACCTACGAAACCAGGGGGCAGCACTGGATGGGATCGCACGACCCTCCCCGTGAGCAATCTCCCAATTCATCTCTGTCTCTGTTAGAGGATTGTATTGCTTCGTTATCAAAACATGCAAAACATAATCTGTAAGTAACGGACGCCTGTTAATATCTTAATATATGATATATAAAGTTTTAAATCATACCCGACAATTCCAGGATGCCATTAACGGACTGCAATCCGCGAGTACGGTGTGAAACACGATTTTAATTTTTTCCGAATAAGATACAAGTTTTGTTGCAAAATGCGTGCACCAGGAGACTTCACTATAGTCGGTGGTGACAGTGCCTTTGCAAACAGGCAGAAGCTATTATTTGACAAACTGTCAATGGCAGAGAAAATGTGCAGCAAGGATACGAATAATACCCCACCGCTATTCCCTGAAATTCCGCACGTTCGGAAGGAGAGATTGAATAAAATAAGAGAAACTAAGAGGTTTCGAGGAAGGGAAAGTATCTTCAAGCGTCCCGAAGGACCTGCGCCTCGTACGAACATCAGGAGCATTCCGGATCACCATCGGAATCCTCATAAGTGGGTTAAGTACAGTTTAGAAGATGTACCAACTGAAGACATGTCGGAGCGCAGCAATGCACAAGCGGCATATTGTTTTCTTAGAGAATTAAAAGCCAGAAAGGTCAGGGAACAGAAAGAAGAAGAGATGAAAATGGAGATCGACGATGCCCAATCGACGATGGAGAAAATTAAAGAGAAAGCAAATAAATCTACGAGTAGAGTAGAATTCAAGAAACCATCTACCGAGAATGAGGAAGTCAAAGGCTCACCGGTTATCATAGAACACGACGGTAAACCATTATTTAGAAGCAGCAAGATCATCATGCCGGAGTATGTCGTTGGCGAGAAACCAAAGAAAGTAAAGAAAAGCCGACCTGTTATTAAGATCGATCGTTCTAAGCAGCTTAAACTGAGCCATTTGGAAGAAGTTGATGCCGATGCTGACGACTAAATTTTTATTGGATAATCCCTCATGATATACTAGCTTGTAATTTTAATGTAAATTTGGTAATTAAATTAATGGAATTATGGACATTTCAAATTACTGTTCCGCAGTTTATACTAACGCTCGTACACAAGTGTGCTTTCATTTTTAACTATGATAAACTACTATGTACCACAGAAAAAAGGAACAAGCTAAGTGGAACCACTTGCGCAGTTGTCTGCGGATTGGTGCTATTCTTAGGGGATGGCTCAGCTTGTAACGTTCTCCGCCGAGTGCAGACGTACGAAACCAGAGGCCAGCACAGGGTAGGATCGCACGATCATGCCTGTAGGCAATCTCCCAACTCATTTCTGCTCCTAGCTCATCTCTGGTTTGTAACTAATTTCCCATCTTGTCTTTTGTGCGATTGAAGTTGAACTAACCTTAAAAGCACGTTGCTACCGTCTCCCGAGTGGGAGGAATAGGTTAAGTTGAGAGTCAATCTGCTCAAACATGTCTCTGTACAATTTCAAGAAAATCGCGGTGGTTCCTACCTCGAAAGATTTCATCGACATCATTTTATCAAAAACTCAACGGAAGACACCAACCGTAATCCACAAAAATTATAATATCAGTCGCATCCGCGCTTTCTACACGCGGAAGGTGAAGTTTACTCAGCAGAGTTTTCATGATCGACTGTCTTTAATAGTTCAAGAGTTTCCGAAGCTAGACGATGTTCACCCGTTTTATGCAGATCTGATGAACATTCTGTATGACAAGGATCATTACAAATTGGCCCTTGGTCAGATAAACATGGCTCGACATCTAATTAACAACGTTGCAAAAGATTACGTACGTCTTATGAAATTCGGTGATTCCTTGTACCGCTGTAAGCAGTTGAAGAAGGCTGCACTTGGTCGCATGGCCACGATCATGAAACGACAAGCAGCAAATTTGTCGTACCTAGAACAAGTGCGACAGCATTTGGCTCGTTTGCCCAGTATCAACCCATATACCCGTACCATTATAATTTGTGGATTCCCAAATGTTGGCAAAAGTAGTTTCATTAACAAGATCACACGAGCAGACGTGGAGGTCCAACCGTATGCATTTACCACAAAATCGCTGTATGTTGGACATACGGATTATAGGTACTTACGTTGGCAAGTCATTGATACTCCAGGAATCCTAGATCATCCTCTTGAAGAACGTAATGTCATAGAGATGCAGGCTATTACAGCTCTTGCCCACTTGCGTGCAGCCGTGCTATATTTCTGTGATGTTTCGGAGCAGTGCGGATATTCTCTTGAACACCAAATTAAGCTCTTTGAGTCGATCAAGCCTTTATTCTCAAATAAACCTCTGATGGTAGTCGCAAATAAAGTTGACGTCGTAAGGCTAAACGATCTACCAGTGGAAAAGCGAGAACTCTTAGACAACTTGACAAATGATGATAAGATTCCCGTCATAGAAATGAGTACTCTCACCGAATTTGGAGTTGCGGACGTTAAGACAAAAGCTTGCGAGTCTCTTTTGGCTTTCAGAATCGATGAGAAATTTAAGACAAAGAAAGTCGACAATTTGTTGAGTCGGCTGCATGTCGCGCAACCAGCTCCAAGGGATGAAAAAGTTCGACCTGCTAGTATCCCTGAGACGATAATTGCAAAGAAGCAAAATTCAGCCGATAAAAATAGCAGGAAGCGAAAACTGGAGAGAGAAATAGAAGAGGAATTAGGTGATGATTATGTTCTCGATTTAAAGAAGAACTACGACATCGAGGGGGAAGAAAAGTTTGACAACATTCCAGAAATCTGGGAAGGACACAATATTGCTGACTACGTCGATCCTGAATTGTTTGAGAAGTTAAAATTATTGGAAGAGGAAGAGCATGCAAGAGAAGTGATGGATGCATACGTCTTCACCGGACCGTCGAAAGAGATGTCCGAGATCTCAAACCTGGCTAAGCAGATTCGTGATCAAAGAGTGATCATGTCGCAGGAAGCTCGAATTAACAAAGCCAGTACGAAGCCGGTGATACCTCGAACCAGCACGGCAAAGGCACGAGGTAGGTCCGTCTCAAGACTGAAGGAAGAGATGGAATCTCTTGGCGTGGATATGGAAGACACCGAAGAGGCACACTTCACAAAACAAGTCAGTCGATCTCGATCCACATCCAGAGCGAAAAAGATGAGGACAGAGTCGAAGGACCTGTCAAAGGCTCGCAGTGGTTCGAGACCACCTCGTGACGAAATGGGCATAAAGGACACCACCATGCAGTCGAAGTTGAGGAAAGTCGCTCACAAGGCGATCAAAAAGAAAGTTGCGAAGAAAGGACTCAAGGGCGAAGCGGATCGTTTCATCGGCACAAAGATGCCGAAACACTTGTTCTCTGGAAAGCGAGGAATTGGCAAAACCACCAGGAGATAAATTCTTTATCCTATTTATAGTTCGTCTAAGAGTGTAAAAATATTCCCTAACAACAAACCATTGCCACCTCACATTACAATTATGTAATAAAGTACCGAATTTTGAAAACCAAACTCCTTGGGATTGTTCCGACTAACACGTATGGTGTAACAATTTTATATTTCACAATGTTAATACAACCAACAAAGACGAGTCCCAGAGAGGGTTCCAGTGTACATATTTACAGGTATCGATTAGACAACCCCAGCGACAAATACGGAAAGACTCACAAATAAAACAAAAAAATAATGATTTCCACGTAGACTCACGATTCAATGTAAAAAATACAATAAGTATGCTCTAGCAGTGACTCGACGTTGCAAAACATTTATCCAAGTGACCGTCATAAAATAATGTACAGTGAACTTCTAATACAACGTTAAAAGCAAGATCTGCACCAAATCGCGATAAAAAAGCGTAAAGGAATGTACGTTTAAAAAATAGCTTATAAGAGCGTTCTAAGAATATAAAGAAATCTGCTGCGTAAATACGTAAAATCAACAGCAACGAGTAAAATTATACAGCGATGGACCCGATCGGACGTCCTTGACATACCATGATTTTTGCCATTTAATTATTCCTACGTCAACTGATCTTGCAAGTAAATGATAATTCAACCGTTAAACCCTTTTAAGCGATACGGCAAATCAAAGCCCTACTAGTTGTGCTCAAAGGGTCGATATCCACAATTTGCCCACTTTTGCTGTACACGTAATATTATACATAATTAATAGCGACGAACTTTCACGGAACGGTGCACCTTGTCTAACACAGGGCCCGTTACACTTACAAGTACATATCACATTACTGATCAATGCATCGGGACGCGACGGTTCTTAATAGGAAACTTATAAAACGGAGCAATTAAATGCTCTCAATAATCAGGACGTAATCGGGGTAATTGATGTTCGCGCGTGGACGTGACTCGAGTTAACCTAGTTTCGCTTAAATAGCGAAAAGAAACGATTCCAAAAATATACTCGTGGAATCGGCAAAAGGGATACAAGTAGCACCGCGAGAGGATTTTACAAAACTACGACGACTACCACTTCCGTCAGAAAAAGAAAAGAAAAAAAAATTTAAGTAATCAAGAGAACTGGCTTGGAACTTACGACCTCGAAGTGCCGCGATAGGGACCCTAGACTTCTCGAAATTCTATCTTCGACTACTTTGAACCTCGGAGTATCCCTGAATTTGAGTGGCCTAGCTTCATCCAGACTAGAACCTTAAACTATAAAATCTCTATGACCCTCCTCCAATGGCGCCTCCGAAAATTCAAAGGTACTATCCCGTAATTAGGGAGGAATTAACTGGCGCGTTAAGCCCCAATCGGTCCGTTAAAATAAAAGAGTACCTTCGAGTGCCCAGGTAAGCAGGGTCCGAAAGGTCGGAGTCCTCGACCGGATTAAAAAAACTACGTATACCCAAGGCAAGCCGGGAAGCTTAAAGACTACGAGACCTTATCTAACTCTTATCTAAAATGGACGAATGGTACCAATAACCAACCATGGCCGACCATGACGAGCATTCGTATCGCGCTCGTGAACTTGACTTCTCCTCCGTTCGTGAAAGGAGTTCGCTAATCTCAGGCTAAATATCACAACGGCGTCTCTACTCTACTGCCTTCGGTTTCAGGCAGCCGACCAATGCTCGGATCGCCACAGCAGGATGTACATGTTATGCCTAAGATCCTCGGCCTCGAGGCTGTCGACGGGGAACTCGGTGTACCTGGAGATCAGGCTCCTGTATCCCTGTCCGACGGTCGCCAGGACGAGTTTCTTTTTATCGGAGGACCTGAAGGAGATGATCTGGCAGACCTTGCCCTCGAAGGGCCTGAAGACGGTGATGGGTCTCAGGGTGTTGCACTCCGCGGCGACGATGCAGCCCCAGGTGGTGCCTATGTACAGCTGATTCATGCAGGTCTCGAAGGCGGTGACCTGGCACCGCTCGGTGGTCAGGTTCTCCTCGATGGAGATGGACTTGAGGCTCTCCGAGCACGGGACCAGCTTCGACATGTCCAGCTTGTTGACTATCTGCCTGGTGTCCAGGTCCCACTGGTGCACCACGCAGCCGGGATAGGTGTAGGACAGGACGGAGTTCTCGGTGCTGAGCAGATACGTGGCGAATAGGTTCTTCGAGGCGGTCTCGCCGGGGACGTGGGCCAGGACGGCGGTCTCGATCAAGCTTCCGTCTTTAAGGACGTAGACCGAGATCCTGCCGAAGCTCTGTCCGGCCCAGAGCTCGAGAACTCGCCGCTTCCGGTAGACCGCCGCCAGGGAGTAGGTCTTCAGGTTCTCCTCGACCTCGGTTACGACCTCGGTCTTCCTTAGCTGCGTGAAGGAGCTGGAGAGGAGGAATATCTTCCCGCTGTGGAGGGCGACCGCGAACTGCTTCATGGGCTCCAGGTGGATCAGGCCGACGACCTTGGACTCCTTGTTGCGATCCGGCTCCATGTGGTAGCTGCCGACGCAGCCGAAGTTGCTGCCCAGGTAGACGTGAATCTGGCCGGCGTTGTCGCCGATCCAGATGTAGCCGTCGAGGCCGCACATCGCGTAGGGTATTACCGGGGTCTGGATGCGCACGTGCTGGAGCCAGCCCTTCTGGGTGCCCAGCAGCATGTCGACCTCGCCGTTGTTGTGCCCCAGCCAAACCTCGTCGCCGCCGCTGTTGTCCTCCAGCGGTCGGCTGGTCACCGTGATGGCGGTCACCTGGGTCCTCTCCGTCAGCACGGTCACGTCGATCAGGTGGACGAACTCCGGGGCCGAGGCTATGGACACTATCTGGCTGGCCGTGGGCCGGTCCTTCGGGTTCTGGGCCCAGCAGATGACCATCAGGTCCAGGGCGTAGCAGGGATGGAAGGTATCTCGGTAGGTGAGCGGTGGTCGACCGCCCTCGAGGATGCACTCCTTGACCGCCTCGTGGCCCTCGAAGGGCTGGCGCAGGGTCACCAATTCGTAGATGAACATGCCAAAGGAGAAGGAGTCCACCTTCTCGGTGTATTCCTCCTCCCCGTTGTACCTGATGATCTCGGGCGCCATGAAGCCCTCGGTCCCGCCGAAGCCCTTTGCCCCCGAGGGCAGAGTCAACCTGGAGATCCCGTAATCCGCGACCTTGACGTGCACCGGATGCTCGGGATGGTCCTGGAAAGGCAGAGGCATTTGCCACACCAGGACGTTCTCCGACTTCAGGTCTCTGTAGATGACGTGCTGTTGGTGCAGGTACTCGACCGCTTTTGCGACCTGAAGGACGATGGCCTGCAGCGTGTAAGGGTCTAGCTTCGCCCCGGACCTGCGGTAGTTCTTGAGGGCGGTGTCCAGCGCCCCTTCCGGAGCCAGGTCTAAGACTAGAGCCAGAGGACTTATCACTATCCCTACCAGAGGAACGATGTTGGAGTGCCTCAAGGTGAGCAGGATGTTGAGCTCCTGCCTGGCGGTGCAATAAGCCTTGCACGCGTACTGAAGAGGATCTCTGTCCCACTTGCTCTGGGCGGCCTTGTAGGCCAGGATCGCCGACTGCTTGGAGTTGGGTCCGGGAGGAACCGGCTGCAGCATCTTCATGGCGACGTCCGCCTTGGCGTACGTTCCGGGCAATCTGCAGGTACCCTTGAAGACGAACCCGAAGGCCCCCCTGCCCAGCATCTTCCCTCTCTTCACGTCCTCCGGCCGGATGAGGTGTCTCGCCCCCAGGTCCATGAAGATGATATCCGGCGCCACGTGGGACAGAGGGATGTCCGAGTGCTTGGGACACGAGATGGACTTGTTGCCGTAGGCCGAGAGGATGCACTCCTCTACCATCCAGGAGTACACGAGCGTGCCCTCCGCCTGCCGTTCGCCCACCTCGGGGTGTCCTTCCAAGGAAGGCATCCTGCTGGACGCGGAGCTGTCGTAGCCCACCCCGCTGTCGCCGTCCGACTTGTAGCTGTCCTGGCTCTGGCGCTCCTTGTTCACATAGTACCCGTGGATGTCCTCGGTCGAGTGCTCCTGGTCGTGGGCCTCGACCTCGGCGTCTCCGCCGTTCAGCAGGCACCTGGGGCAGGGTATCAATCGAGTGACCAGAAGCTTCCCTTCGGAGGTGTGGACGAACCTGGTGCCCAGGGTGGGGTACCAGTCCTCCAGGAGAATATCTATGTGGTCCACGATCAGCGCCAGGAGCTGAGGCATGCTCTCCGGTCGCGGCTCCACCACGATGGCCTGGTACCCCATAGGCTCGTCTCCTCCGGACTCCGACATTATGGGCTGCTTCACGACCAGCGTGTCCACGGGGAACCAGATCTCCAGGATGGCCGAGTTCTTCAGGTCCACCGTGCACCAGATACCGTCCTGCTTCAGCTTGAACTTGAACTGCCGATAGTCGTAGGGCGAGCTTTTGACCCCGCAGTTGACCTCCTTGAGCCTGAGCAGGGTTATTCCGGCGTACCGGAGCTCTATCCCGGTCTGCCAGAGGATCCACTCCGCGTGGGTGTCCAGCAGACTCGCAAAGATCCTGTCCTCGACGAAATCCTTGAAAGGCGCCAGGAAGGACATAACTATCTCGACTATGGCGTCGTCCGCGAGGATCCTGGTGATGAGCCTCGACCAGAATCCGCTGGGGAAGTATGACATGAGCAGCAACCTGGTGACCGAGCAGTCCGCCTGCGGCCTGGAGGACAGGACGCACTCCGTGTTCATCGTGTCTCCGCTGGCGCTGGGGAAGGTGAACATGGGCGAGGCTATCTTCTTGGTTCTCACGTGCCAGCCCCGCGTCTTCACCGGCACCTTGATGAGCTGATTGTTCCTGAAGACGTCCTCCTCCGTGGGAAGCAGCGAGGGTATCAGCAGGGTGCGGTAGTCCCAGGTCAGCGCCACCTCAAATTTATTCAGCAGGCTGACGATGTAACCTTGGGTGTCCATCGTAGATATCGTCGAGGACTTGAAGACGTGCTGGATGTCGTCCAGCTTCATGATCCCGGAGCGAGCGAAGGGGTTGATCTCCCTGATGGTCACCACGTGGGCCAGCATGTCGCAGAGCCATTGGGGATCCAGGAAGTAGAGGTCCTTCAGGGTCGCGTCGTCGTAGTGCAGAATGATGCCGTTGTCGTGAAGGAACAACGTGGCCTGGTGCAGTTCGGCGGGGTCCCTGAAGGACCGGTGCAGCTTCTGCAGCTCGTTGTTCACCGCTGCGTAGTACTGATCAGCCTTGAGGACCGGGTCGGCGCCGGAGAGCTTCCTCTCGTGCGCCAGCTGCACCACCACGTCCTCCAGGGCCAGGTAACTCGCCGGCACCCGCTGCTCCAGCAGCAGCTCCTTGCTCCCCGGGGACTTCAAGCTGAATACGACATCATAAATTAAATTGCACAGCATCTTGATGTTGTGCCTGGTCTTGCAGCTGACCTCGATGGTCTCCATCACCTTCGGGAGGCCGCACTTCTCCGCGTCGACGACGTTGATGAACTTGTCGCGGATGTACTGCTGAAGAGTCTCGCTGCGGTCGTTCGAGACGTCGTAGTGGGTGCCGACGATAACGACGGGCGAGTTGGGCGCCCTGCTCTGGATGTTGACGAGCCATTGAAATATCTCGGAGACGCCCTTGAAGCCGTCGGTGATGCGCCAGACCACGAGGTAGAGGCTGCGCTTCGAGAGGAAGTACTGGTGGGTGGCGTAGTACTCCTTCTGTCCGCCGAAGTCCCAGGTTCTGAAGTAGACCGGCCCGTGGGAGGACTGACCCCTTACCTTCTTCTCATAGAGCCAATCGCCGATGTCGACGCCAACGGTGGAGATGGTTGTCCCTCTCGCGGTCTTGGCGTTCGTGTTCTTGTTCCCCATGCGCTTGGCCCAGTGCTCGGAGGCCTTCTTCTTGTTGGGCACCTCGCCCTCCTGTCGCAGCTGCTCCAGCAGGCTGGTCTTGCCGATGCCCTGGATCCCCACGATCATCAGCTTCATCCTGGCGTAAGGCTTGGCGTCCTCGAGCACCGACTTCAGGTACCCGATCACGTCCATGGTTTTGTACTTCTTGGACTCGATCATGGACTTCAGGGGCTCCTGCAGTCTGCAGCCCTGAGTGTTCAGGTTCCACAGTCTCGACAGCAGCCCCATCTGCGGGGGCAGCTCGACGATATCACAGTTCCCGCTGATGTTGAGAACGGAAAGGTTGTTCAGCTCGTAAATATTATGCGGTATCTCCCTGAGCTGGTTGTTGCTGACGTCCAACATGCTGACGTTGGGGAAGAGGAGGTACAGCTTACACCCCGAGTAGGTGATCTTGGTGTCCCGGTCGATGCTGTCCTCCTCGGGGCCGGGCGCCTCTCCGTCGTCCACGGAGGTGAGTTGGATCCTGGTCAGCAGGTTGTTGGCAAGCACCAGAGTCCTAAGGTTCTCCAGCCGCAGGTGTCGCCGGTGGTTGCAGACGGACATCAGGACGACGTCTCTCAAGGAGGTGACGGTCTGTCGATTGCTCGGCCCCACGGGGGACTGGATGTTCGAGGTCGGGCAGTAGCAGGCCGTGGTCGCCTGTTCCATGGAGTCGGCGCCCTCGACCTGCGGCAGACTCGGCCAGCAGGTGATCCGGTTGTTGGAGAGGTCCAGCTGCTTCAGGGTCGCCGGGTAGGACGTGATGTGGCTCATCGACCTCAGCGAGTTGTACGCCATGTTGAGTCGCACCAGGCTCACGGCCAGACAGGGCAAGGACACCGGGATGGCGGTGAAGAGGTTGTGCGCCAGGTTCAAGGAGGTCAAGACCGACCTGGAGCCTGGCTCCGTGTCGTCCGCGACCTTCTCTGACACCTGGACGGACCCCGTCCAGACGTGCGGCCGGTTCATCTCGACGACCTGGGCGTTGGCCAGCTTGGCGAAAGTGCTCAGCTCCATGGAGTCCTCTCGAGCCATGCCGGCGTGCGAGGCGAGGCTCCGACTGCTGGGACTGCTCGTCAGGATGTCCTCGCGCTGCGACTTCCTGGTGATGTTTTGGGATGCCTGGCTCGGCAGGTCGCGCAGTAGGTTGAACGAGGCGTTTAGCTCCTTCAGCTTCGGCGCCCTCCATAGGTTGTCCGGGAGCCGCTGCAGTTTGTTGTTCGACACATCCATGATCTCCAGCGACGGCAAGGTCATGAGAAACTCTGGGATCTGCTCCAACCGGTTGTCCTGCAGGTAGATCTCCTCCAGGACCGGGCACAGCTTGTCCTTGGGGCTCTTCGCCTCCGCGGTCAGGGTGTCTATCTTGTTCTGAGCCATGTTCAGGTACTTGAGACTCTGCAGGTAGAACACCACGGACGGCACCGACGTAATCGAGTTGTGGGAGATATCCAACCTGGTGATGGCGTACAGGGCCAGGTCGTTGTTCTTCGGGGCCAGCTTCCTGTTGACGTGCAGCACCGCGTCCACCAGCCACTGGGCCCGGATCTGCGAGAGCCGACACTGCTGGTCGTGCCAGTTGATCATCGTCGGGATGTTGGGGAACAGCGAGGAGTAGGTGACGTTCCCGAAACTGGGGAGAGCGGAAAAATGAGAGGAGGTCTGGCCGTTGTCCGTCATCGCTTTTTTGTTGATCTTGTACTCGGGGTCGGGGTGTGCCTTTATCGACAAGAGCTTCGCCGTGAGGGTCTCGTCTCTGTTCTGAGCCGCGATCTTCAGGGCCTTGCACTCGTTGTCCACGGCTCCGTGGCGCAGCAGAAGGTCCGCGATCTTGACGTCGCGGTTCTGGCAGGCTATCGTCAGCACCGTCGAGAAGTCGACCTCCGGGTCGGTGCGGTCGTAGGGCACTCGCACGGGCAGATTCGGGTTAGCACCGGCTAGCAAGAGAGCGGAGACCACCTCGGTGTGTCTGGCCTTCACCGCTGCGTGCAACGCGGTCTCCGTGTTGTTGTTGCAATACAGGTCCAGATGCACAGGGCTGATCGCGTTGTCGTCCTTCTTGTCCAGAGACTTCCCTCGGAAATTCAGGCTGGACATGAGTCTTTGAATCCCGCTAGAGATTCGGTGTTTGGACGTAGGTAGAAGCTGCGAGTTCCCCGTGTCGTCTTCTTTGATTTTCCTTGCCTTGACCCGGTAGCCGAGAAACAGGTCGACCACTTTCGTGTTTCCCAGCATACTGGCTATGTATAAAACGTTCTGACCTGTCACGTCCTGAGAGTTGACGTCGAAGGGCATCTCGTACTCGAATTCCCCGGAGGGGTCTTTGTATCTCTGATAAAGGTGCTGGGGATACTCGAACTTCAGGAGGGAGTCTACGATACCGATGTGACCATTGATGGTTGCAGCATGAATCGGTAGCCATCTCTCCACGGTCAGGGACTGCACTTGCTTGGGAAAGTGTTTGAGCAGTAGTTCCACTATTTCTGACTTTCCATTGTAGCACGCTATGTAGAGAGGGCAGTACTTGGTCACTGGGTGCATCCTGCAGTCCGCACCGTGGTCCAGTAGAAGCCGTACCATGTCCTTGTGGCCCATTTCGCAGGCCACAAAGAGCAAGGTATTAGCACCGTTAGGAGCCATATTAACTATGCACTCCGAGTCGTCGGACAGACTTTGAATAATACCTCTAGCTTGGATCGTGTCACCCTGAATGCAAGCAGCCCGCAAAGAGGCATGCGTAGCTAGTCTTGCTAGTTCATATTTTTCTGCAGCAAGTTTTAGCAGCTCGATGCACCTTGAATGCTCGCTCTTCTCAGAAATATCCAAAGGAGTCAGCCCGCTGTCATCTCGAACCATTAAGTCTACATTGTACCGTAACAACGTCTCCACGTTGGAACTGTGCCCATGTTCCGTGCAGACGTGCAAAGGAGTTCGATAGCGGCCCCTAGGGCCACACGGGATGTTAGGATTTGCTCCAGCACACAAAAGAACTCCGAGGCATCGGGAGTTCTCCGTGATAGCTGCGGCATGCAGCGGCGTTCGGCCCCAGGAGTCCTGCTTATTGATGTACTGAGCGTGCTCGCCTCGCAGGAGGTCTTCCAAAAGCTCCGCATTGTCCCAAAGAGCTGCTTGGTGTAACAGACGACCAGGGAAGTCCTCGTCTACCGGAGTATAATCCTCCATTTCTTACACCTAGAAGCAGACAATTTTATTTATAATTAGGTTTCGAGTGAAATGATAACGGATGTGTCTTCGGTCTAGGTCTACCTTTGCCATCCATGTTAAGCAGAAAATTCACTTACTCGGAATAAACGTTCTCCATCGAATTTTGAATACTCCGAAGTCGACGCGCTTCAAATACTGTTGAAAATGATAAATATACTCATTCTCGATTTTCGTAGTAAAGGAGGAATTAAGGAAAACGAAGTATATTCTTGAGAAAAGGCACAATATCGAGTGCGCTATCGGGTCAAGACCAAATACTGCATTATCTTTAGCGCTACTAATTATTAGTGGCAAGAGAAAAACTGATAAACAAGAGGAACGAAGAAACCTGACATATCGGCCGGAGCTGTCAAAGGCCGACTTACGAGTGATTTTTCTTTCGAGGACGCGCGAATTCGTAAACGAAATTTATTTCCAAATCCACTTTAAGACTTCCTTCAGCCCGAGGTTTGTTGCGAGTTAACAAGAAATAGCCAAATAGGTGGAAATCCTGCTTCGACACTAACGGCTAGCCGGACACCGAGCTCCGGAGCCGCCATTTTGCGACTGCCATAGACGCGCCAAATTCGAAGCTGGTCGATTCGACAGAGATCTTGGCCTTCAACATTGAACGCTCTCTAGGTCACGTAATCGCAAGTTTGCCGCGTTCGATATATAAATACTAAATTTTAAGGGCTCACCATTCAGTGTCGAGTAACTCGATGTTTGGTGCCTATCTGAAAATCCGTACAATCGATGGCCCACTCTGCAACCGCAAAGGGGCGTTAATTTTCCCTTCCTTACTCAGAAATAAATTGCTGGTAACAGCAAAATCTATTACATAACGTCAGGTCGGTTTGTTTACAGTTCCACAATTTAACCTTGCGCTCGGAGCGATGCACGCACTTCTATGCGTACATTCAGCCTCCAATTAAACGACTAACGGAGCTGAACGGGCTCGAGAGCGATGCTACTCTCCTTTAATTATTTTTTTTAAAGTCAAGGTGCGCCCCTTGAGTAGGTCGAGAGACCTTGGCTGATATATCGAATGTACACGCAAACCGCGGGATTTTTACGCGGAGCAATTATCTCCTGTACCGCGAGATGGGTATCATTTAATACACGTATTAACCGCATTAGACCACACGTTAGTGGAAAGTTGCGGTAAAATGTAAGAACCAGGCACCGTAACCGAAACTAAACAGAAACTCGTTCGCAGCTTTCTCCACCCACCGATTTCTACTTCGCTTTCGATTTTCGCTTTTTATACGAACGATATTACTTTGCTTATAAATTTAATTCCGAAATAGATACAAAACCGCGTTCCTTACTTTATTTACAGTCATCAAGGTTTCCCTTGACATCCTTCAAGATTAAGAGCTCTCGCTAAATTTCGCGCAGCGGCTAAACAAAAGATTCCAATTTTATTTTGGAATTTCGAGTCGTCGCCATGCTCTTCAACGGAACGAAGCAGCTCGAAGGTATCTTCGGAAGTTAATATAATGTCTTCAGCTTCCAGTAGCGGTATGGCATCGGTCAACAGAATAGACCAAAAGCTGAAAAAAATAAATAAATAGATCGCGATACTTCCAATATACACATTTTTCAAGTGAAAGGAAACAGTTTCACTTACTAGGAAGGCGTCAAGTTAGACTTCAGAAGAGACATTAATAAACTTGCTGCTTCCTTAAATTCACCGATTCCATACATCTGGTGGAACTCACAGTACTTCCCTAAAATTATTCCATCACGATACAGTCGTCCTAACGAGCACAAGAAATATTTCCTTACCTAAGAAAGTAAGTCGATCACTGACCAGCATACAGCTTCCCAGGTTCTCGAGTAAATCGCGACACTTCAGCTCGGCTTGTTCCGCGTATTGTTTCAGAAATTGATCGGCAATGTATGTCGCGAATGCACTATCCTGTGCTTTTAAAGCCCAGGCCAACGCACTTCCCAGCCTGCCTTGACGAATACATTTCATTCCCTGAATTTTGCATATACTGACAACTGAAAATGGATCCAATTACCTTATGAATTATTTATTTGAAATTATCAACACATACCAACGTTGTTCATGCCGTTTTCTTTGGCAATGTCAATGATCTTTTTAATTCGAGCCTCGGTAGTTAATGGAAGAGTCTGTAGTAATAATTCCAACCTGCCTAGACCTTGCCGAGGACATTGAACTAGATAACTGGCACCACACTGCCAGAGAGAATGATGGGACATCAGAATGCTACCATAATCTAGTATAAGGGACTCATGTAACTGTTGCGTAACACTGAAAAATAATACAGGACCTTTAATTTTGAAATGAATGCTACAGCTCTTTAATTCTTTCATACCGAATAATAAAAACTGGTTGAGATTCATTAAAGTAACTTACTTAATTTGATTTTTATCAATCACATTCAGCTTTCCACAGTGATAGAGCAAGTCGGTCAGATGGGCAGCAAACCAGCCATTGTCATTCATGTATTGGATTTCTTTAATAACTTGATGTAAATCGCTCTCCATAAGAGCTAAAATTACGTGATCCAAATGTCTTCCTGCTTGCCACTTTTCTGCAATGTTGTTCGCATGGCGAGCAAGCTCAGGCTGCTTGCAGCAAGGGCTGGAATAGAATAATTTTGCTGCAAGAAGTTCGTACCACGCATCTGTGTATTTTGAGAAGTCCCATATAGCAGACTCTTCTCCAACCACCATCTACAGCATAGCATAATTAATTATTATTCAGAACAACGTTTCTGGTAATTGGTAATAATTAACTGTACATCATTCATTTTATATCAGTGAACTCACTTTCATCATAGCTTCTAAATCGCTATCACCAGCAAATGCTCTGCTTTCAAGACGTGATGAAAGGTCCAATTGCCAGTGCTTCCACCGCATGATAAATTCATTAACCGAATAGCCACCATATACGTTATACACAGGCATTAATTTTAAAGCATTCTCCGCAGCAATGAAAGCAGACTGATCTGCTTTACTGTGCAATGCAAGAAGAGCGCGTACCATATCCAGTTTACCGTGAAGTGCACAGCCTATCACAGTTTCCCAGTAGTTCATATTTTCCAAATCAGAACCTATTGCTTTCTTTGCTAGAATTTTTATTGCTGCCAATTCACGCGAAGGAAAGTGAAATCTAACCCATTCCAGCAATTGTGGTAGAACAACATCACCTGTAATAACAATTTTTATAAGTTATTAAATTATATCAGATCGTAACCCCATTATAGTTGACGAGAATGTTTAATCGATTATGCTTTATAAGATACCTGGAATTGTGTCAACGTAGAGTATCTCTGTTAAATGCCATACACATTCAACATTATAAAAGATTGTCATGTAGTGTTCCAACATGGATTTTTTATCTGGTAGGGACTTTTCCGATATGTCTTGCAATCCTTCCACGCATGCCCTTAAAATAGATCGATACTGTTTGCTGTGCTTTAAAAGTTCAACTCTCAAGTCCACAGAAGCTGAGGATTTAAGTTTTTGAATGGACAAGAAGACTCCATTACTTTCATTGACGAGCTTGCGCAGAGCAGGTGAAAACAGAATTACCTCTTGTCTTAAAAAATGGACTTTTGCAGTACATGGACTGTAGCTACTTGGAGTATCTAATAAATAAATGAACTCTTATTATCTTACATTAATTTTGTGAATAAAATTCATGAGAGCGAACCAACCTTGGGAATTGACATCAATATGCCTATATGCATGAATACCAAGTTTATTCGGCCTAAGCCAAGTAGCAGAGATTCCAGCCCTTCTGCAGAGATCATCTGGAATTGCCTAAAAATATCATTCATGAATATTTTGCCTAATTTTTAAACATTCAAATATAACCTCTTCATATATCACTTAAAGATTCTCAGGTTATGTGCAACTATGAAATTTTAATACTGCATCAATAAACTTACAATTATTTGAGCGTTGTCCACTTCTCCCATTCTTGATGTGTGAATTAAATGAATACTTTCATAAAACCGGCAACATTCCTCTACGTAAACATCAAAATAATTTAGCAATCCCGCCCAGACAAAGCGTAACTGGACCACGTGCTGACGCGAAGTATAAAGAGTTAAGAAGTGCTTGGATGATAACTCACGTGACGCCTTGAATATTCGAGTTCCTCTGCTGCTCCTGAAAATTGATTTTGTCGTGCAATGTAAACTTAGCCAGTTCTTCCGTATTTAGCACCGGAACAGAAACTCCATTTTGACTCGGTCTCTTTCTACCGAATCTTGTGCGGCGTGTAGTGAATGGAAACCGTATCCTGTATTTAAGAAACATTTTCGCGGTTACAACAAATTGTCATTTTTAAAAGTCATGGCTGGGAGTCTTAGAAACGTTTTCCGTCTTAATTTGGGCCTTTTGAGTAGTACTCTATCAAGATGTACATCTTTAAATGGTAAGAAACGGTAACCTAACCTTAAATCGTGAAATGGTGATGCAGCACCAGCGGCGTAATTTTTTTATCGTCGGTCACTTAATTTCTTTGCTTTATATCAGATTTGCGATGTCTTTCTTACCATCGATTTATTATATAATGAAATAATTCCTTTTTGGAAGAATTACAAATGATCCAGTTTTTATACCGTTATGCTCTTAAAAATGTAATTGATTTCAGTTTCCCCGGTTCAAGGATTTCGATTATTGTATACACAAGGCAGTATTGGCATGAATGGGTACCTCAAATTACGCGGAATATATCATAAACAATTCTTGAATGTAGAAACTACTTTCCGCGATAAGATGAAAGAATTTGTGGAAGATAATTCTTCAAACATGATATTCACCGAAGACTTAAAAGCAATGCTGCACCTTGTCGAAAAGAGCCCAGAGGATATTGAACTTCTGGTAAAAATGTTGAGAAAGTTCAATTCCCAGAACAAGGAACTTCGTTTTGGCAATTTTATCTTTGGACCTGTTGTTATGCGCACCATGTATCACCTCGATGTGCCTGACATAACGTTGGAACTATTCCATGATCCAGAGTTCCATAGCTTTTTCAATCAGTTTATATCCTATCAAATTCTAATGGATATGCTTTATAACCATGGAAGGTTCGATGATGTTAGGAAAGTATATGACTCTATTAAAGAACGACGTACGGATAATATAATGTATCCCAGACATGCGACAAATATTGTTACAGCAGCATGTCTCAGGCAGGCAAGTTCTTATTTAAGTTATTATCCCTGTTATCGTGTTTCCTCTGAAAGTTAAAGTATATTGTTAAATTTTCACACACTGTTGAAGTTATCGGTTAGCGTTATATAACTCTCAAATATGTCCATGTTTTAGAACACGCCAGACAGTTTTGAGTATGTTGTGAATATTGCTAAGGAAATGAAAAAAAATGGTCTTCTGTTACCGAACAGAACTATTGGATATATTGCAACTTTAGCTCTTAAGCAAGGCTTTCCGGAAGTTGCTCTGGAAATGAGTTCTATGCATAGAAATATGAAAAGTATTTCCTGCAGATGTATCAGAGTTGCAAGTTTTGCTCGGTTAAATCGCTTGAACAGTATTATTCCAATAATTAGGAATTCACTGGATAGCGATCACCCTACGTTTAAAGAAATGTATTTCAAAGATGTGGTATGTATTATGAAACCTGTATTATGATCCCTTTGAAAAGTATCGATGCTAGTGATCATTTTATGATATATTAGATCGAAATGCTTGACGAAGCTGTACAGAGATCATCCGAAGATCAACTCAAACAAGAGGTTCAAAGGTTATTGAAGGAGATAATTAATCGTCAGTCAATACGGGAGATGGTAAGCCAATCGAATGAACAAACTAACAAGGAACAACGAAGGCACGATATCTACTACTTTAATTATTTCTTATTTTTAGACTTTGGAACAGTACGTTCTCTCAGAAATTGATCTTACCCTTAGAAACAACCTTGATGGGGAAACCGATCAGAATCAACTTAGGTCCTTCAGACGTCCCATGATGCAACGTAAGACCATGAGGGAACAGCTCATTTAATTCCATTCATCATTAAATAATTCGTAGAATTCCGAAATCGCGAATATAATGTTATAGTCCTAATTCGATCTCGTATCACAATAAAACGAATTCCATTATTCTATCTTCTATGTACCAAGGTTTCCTTTTATTCTTTACCACACATTACTCGTGAAGCAAGTCGATAGTAATAATCGAAGACCGAAGAGAAACTTTCACGATTGATTTCTATCCTCTTAATTAATAATAGATTCACGAGGAGTTAGAAAATCGTGCGTCATTATACAAAATCATACATATTTCATAGAAAATAATTTCCTATCTAAGCGGCAGAAAGTCGTTCAGCCATTATGCAGGTCTTCCTTTCGTTGTTGGACAGCCAGTCATTCATGGGTCTTGTCAATTCCATAGTTTTTCGTACGATGGATATCAAGGTTGCTAGCCACTTGGCATTGGGCCAGGAGTTTGCGTGACCGCATCTAAGAAAAAAAAAAAAAAAAAGATACGAATCAAGAAATCTTCAATTCACTTCAGTCGATTCGTCTCATACCTCGGTAAAAGAGCAGCGATGAAGAGTGCCCAACTGCTAACGGTGCCAGGGAAGGCGAAGAGAGTCTTCTGCACTGATCTGATCTCTTCTTTCGACAAGCCACGGGGTAATTTATCCAGCGACGAGACACAGGCGATGTGGGCAACGCCCAGGGTGGAGGTGTTCCTTCCCAGGAACAGAGCCTTCTCGGCACAGCTTCCGAGCGAGCTGGAGCCCACCTCCCAGAGGATTCGGACCAATCCTATCCACGACTCCGTGTCGTCTGTCAATCGGGGATAATTCGGTGAAATAAAATCGAGATTCGAAAAGGTTTTCATTCGGCCCACCTGGACACACGTAGGCTGCTCTGCAGAGATCCCGGACGGCTCCTTGGACGTCGTTCTGCGCTAGCTTGGAGTACGCCATCAGTCTCACGATGTGATGCCTATGGTCAGGATGATCCCGATGCGACTGCAGCTCCTTCAGGACCAGGGTAATCAGATTGACGTCCCCATGGAGTATACCTAGAGCCGCAGCAGCCAAAAGTCCTGGCACGACGGACGGCTGTATCAGGATGCACTGGAAGAGAAGGGTCTTGACGTCGTCCACCCCCTGGAACATGTAGGCCATGGCTGCCATGGCACAGAGGACGTGGCCCTTGTCCGAACTTGCATCGGCGAGCCAGTGAAGAGCGGCCTCGTAAGCTGCGTAGGATTCCTCGAAGCGCTCCGCTGCAGGAAGGACAATCTCGTTGAGATCGATGCATCGAGATGCAAGGATTAAAATAAATATATGCAAACCTTTAAACAGGGACAAGGCCAATTGGCAGTGGGATTTGAAGCTCGCCTTCTCGACGGCGCGACAGTGTTCTACGGCTTCCTGGTACTTGCCGACCTGGAGCAGCACTCTGGCCAGGTTGACCAGAACGGCGTCTTTCTTGTCACCTTCTTCTACCAGAGCCAGAGCCCTGGAGAACGCCTTGCTCGCTGGGCGATACAATTTTTGTCTCTCCAACAGGAGTCCTTGGGCATTCAGCGCGCAGACGTTGTCGGGCTCGTGCTCTGCAACGTCGAGAACGTTGATTATGCTCTACCTTCTAGGTACTCCGCGAGGTAGAGAAGAAGCCTCACCGATGTACCAGGTGATCGCGTCGGTCGCCACGGTGACGGCATGCATGTTCTCGATGGCGTACTTGTAGAGAGGGTCCTTTTTCGCCGCTGGATCGAGAAGCGTCGTCAACACCCAGTGAGTGTACCCCATGGCAGCCTCGTTCTGGTATCCCAGCTGAGTGGCGTGTCTGTAGAGGTCCATGGCTTCCTTCCTGGCAGCCGTTTCCGCTATCAAGCTCTGGCCTACCCAGCAATTCGTGTACGCAGGGTCGGATCGCTGGGCTCGAGAGAACGCACGGTTCGCCTTGTACAGGTCTCCTGGTCGAAGTCAAAAACCGAAAGGTTAACGATCCGAGGTGCTCGAGTCAATCCGTTTCGAGCAAAAATATGCAAAGTGGAGTCGGAACCTAAAATCAGATAAAGAGAGCCCAGGTTCGTCCAGACAACCGCGTTGTTGGGCTCCTTATCGATAGCCGTGACGAAAGAGTGCTGGGACAGGGCGTAGTTCTTCGTCTCTTCCAACATGCAGACTACCCCGAGGAGGTTCCAGTGCATCCAGGAGGAGGGACAGAGTCTGATCGCTTGCTTAACGGCTGCCAGACACTTCGACGATATCTGGACTCGGTCTACCGCAGGGTCGTAGCGAAGCTGCGCCAAGTAACTGCAAGCTAGGTCGTGCCACAACATCGCGGAGTCTTCGGAGATACGCAGGGCGTGACAATAACACCTGTAAGTCGATTGAGTAGGATTGGTAGGAAGTTCCAGTTAAAGGAACCTTTTAGATCGCAGTACCAGGAAGCCAGCTGGAATATCTTGCTCCTTTGTATCAGGACCCGCTCCCCTTGGCCATCGATTTTTATCAATTCCTCTGGAACGGTCAGATGGCAATATCTATCGGGCAACACGGCCACTCGGTAGCACGCATCTCCGAGCAATTTCCATATGCAGGATAAGTCGTTGCGCTGTAAAATTGCTTCCACCAAATTTTCTACCGCTTGCTGGGCGCTGTCCGTGACTCGTCCCAGGAGCTGCTTCCCCGCGTATTCCTTTGCGAGTCCGAGGCAGGTCTCCGCAAGGCCTTTCAAAGCGGTCACGTTGTGACTTTCCAGCTGCAGAATCCGCTCAAAATCTTCCTTCGCCTCCACGAGTTGACCCAGGACCTACAAAGTTGCATTCTCGAGTCAAGGATCTTTGTGGTGAAATGGGGGAGAAAGTTCCTCGACGTTTGTCCGACTTACCAATTTTATATTTGCCAGCTGTATCATGGGATAGAGAGACCCTGGATTTAATTGCAACACACGTTCGTATGACTTCAACGCAGAGGTATAAGCCCCTCGAGCCCAGTATGCATCGGCCAGTGACTCCCAGCAGTGACTATGTCAATGAGAATAAGTTAATTCTAACATTTTTTAGAAATCCATTGGACATTAGGAATGCGAATGGAAAGAATTTTACTGGAATTATTACTTGTCATTTGGATCAGCTCTTATCACA
Source organism: Orussus abietinus (assembly GCF_000612105.2). NCBI lineage: Eukaryota > Metazoa > Arthropoda > Insecta > Hymenoptera > Orussidae > Orussus > Orussus abietinus. The sequence continues at coordinate 4,023 of NW_019394276.1, read as the reverse complement.
AAGCGTAAGGCATGGATAGCTTCCGACCACTCTCCTTGATCCAGGTGCTGCAAGCCCAACTGAAGCCAAGCCCATTTTGGACCTCCACTTTGACTTGTCATGCATTGCAATAATCGCATATTGGCTTCCTAAAACATTAAGACATTGTATAGAGAATCTAATATACCATGATTTCAAGCAGTCATGTTTGGTATTTCTTTTGTCAACTTACTACATTCTTCAGCAATCGATAGGCAGTGCTTAGTCCAACTCCTGCATCTTCGGAGTATGGATTGATCTGCAGTGCCTTCTGGTAGCATCGCCTCGATCTCTCGAGATCGTTTCCCCTTTCGCGATAATAATGTCCTAGGTAGACAAGGCATTCCCAATTGAACGTATCCATGTGAATGCCTTTTAAAAATGCCATTAAACTGTGACTGTAATCCGACATAGCCCAGTGAATTTTCCCCAGATTTAACCAGGCTTCCGAAGTCTCCAGAGCAGAGCCCAGTACATCAGCAGCTTCTTCAAATTTTTTCTGCCGTTCTAAATGAATGGCGCGCAAAATAGTAGATTCTAATTTTGTTTCCGAATCAGATTCCAAATTGTGGAGTACATCTTCCACTGTAGGGGCATCTAGCATTACGTAGCATCGTGCGAGAAGTAATTTTAACTTTGGAGAGGGTCGCTTGGATATTACCTGAGGAATAAAAAAATTTTATTTGAAAAACAGCTTGGATGATTCTCTTGAAAATCAGAATGTAAATTAATAATGTTTTTACCAGCTCACACTTTTGCACAGCTAGTTCCCATTTTTTTTTGCTCGTGCCCCTAGCAAGGGCTTCGATCTGGAGGTCCTCAATTTTGTTTTGCATCGCTTCAGGAGTTTTATTCTTAAATAATTTGATCGCTTGTTGAGCAGCATTACCGGCTTCATCCCAGCAATGGAGTTTAGCATTTACCTCTGCCAACAGAATCCAAGCTTGCATCCACCGTGGTTTAGATATAACCACACGGTTCAAAAGATTCCGTGACTCAATAACGCTATCTGCTTTGAGTAAGTGTACAGCTTTCGCATGTAACGCATAAGCAGAATCCACCACTAGTGTCAAGAGTGCATCGTAAAACCTTGCGATCTGTAGACCATCTATTTCACCAATTGCAACGTTCTGTTCACAGTAGATTTGACAAATCCATTCTGTTTAACAGATATAGTACAGCATTTTAAAGACAATAGAAATATTAGGATGAAAAAAATTAATTGCAGAAAATATAACTAAAATTCCAAAAATATCTCGTACCTAAGGGAGTAGGATCATCAGAAAATCGTTCATGCAGGTCTGCAGCTTCTGCTAACAGCAATGCCAGCTTATCCTGCTGTTTAAGTAATTGTAGGTACTTCTTGCAATATTCCTGTCTATGTTTAGCATTAGCATCTCGGCTAGCTGATGCTAAAATATTTATTTGAAGATCCAACTGGTCGTTAAATGCATTTGGGATCTTCATTAATATAGAAATCAAAGATTCATCAATTAGCTTAATCTTTGCGTTGCTCGAGTTATTTCTTAGTTGTCCCAGAGTGTCAACAACTTTAGAAAGTATCGAGGCATCCTTCGATCGCAAAGCCATCTCCGTTGCTTCGGTCAAATAATGTGAAAACTTTGTAGATGTGCTACACAATATAAGATAGAAAAATATGAAATACAAAAAATTCGTCAAATGCAAATAAATTATCTGAATATCTTATTCACAGCAAAAGTTTCTTACCTATCGATGCATAGAAGTTTACAGTACGCAGGTATCAGCTCATTCCAGGTTGCCAAATTGTCAGGTGCTTTCTCATAATATGACGTTAACCCTTGCCATGCCAGTGGATTATCGGGCTGAATTTCTATAGCCCTTTTGAAAGGTAGTGGTACATGGTCTTTAACCTCTTCTACTTCTTGCATCGCAACACCCAGTAGAACCAAAGCTACATAATTGTTCTTGTCTTCTCTCAAAATTTTTTTACATTTTTTTATCGCCTCTTTGTGATCATTTTGATTAAGGAGTTGCCGAATTTCCTTCAAAGAGGTTTTCACCTCTTTTGACATCTTACAATTTTATGATTCTGGAAAAACAATGATTAGCATGTAATTCATGAAACGACAGGATAAGAGAATGGGAAGTAAATTACATTAATGGAAATCAGTCATTTAACCAACAAAGTAATCAAATGTTGTTGACGAAATTAAACCTATTATCACCTGTTATAAACTGTTAGGAGCTTTAAAGCCGGGTTAATAGAAGGAAAACTTAACCAAGAGATTGAGAAATAATTTTTAGTGACGCCACGTAACGGGTTTTTGGAAGTTTTGTACCGTTTGATTTCAATGCCAACAGATGTCGCTGCTAAATACTATCGATACGACTAACTTAAAAATTAAATTGCTCACGGGCAGGATCACGCGATCGCGGTCTGTGCTGCCCTCAGTGGAGAATGCAGGCGGCTGACGGACTTGCCCTCAACGGCGGCCAGTTCAGAAGCATATAAAATATATGTAAGATACAAAATTGTTAAACAGAAATAGCACCTCCAAATAAAATGCGGAAATACCAAATTTCAACGTAATGATTTAGGTGTTATTTTTAGCACAAAATACCTCATAATATTTATGATCTTGTAATAAAAATGTATTGTACGTACAAAATATCACGTAGTAGAAAAATGGATACGTTTGGAATTGTCATTAACAAATTTATAATAATGTAATCAAAGTTGACACAGAGTATGCGTTGAACACAGGCTGTTCCATTCTGGTAGCAGTTTTCAGTTGACGGCATCATCCCTTGTTACACTTATTCCTTCAGGAACCTCTTCTGCTCCGCAATCTGCGATAACGATATCTAAGGAAGGTTTGTCACGATTATCTGTTTTTACCCCTTCGATTTTCCTAACGATATCCTGTCAACATGCAAAATATGATCATTAAATCTTGGTGATGTAGTGTTTAGAAAACGTGCAGCGAAACATTTGCTAACCATTCCTTTCAAAACTTTTCCGAAAACAACGTGTCTACCATCCAGCCATGGAGTCTTCTTAAGGGTGATAAAGAACTGAGATCCATTAGTATTTTCCCCAGCATTTGCCATGGATACCCAGCCAGCACCATAGTGTATCAGCTTGAAATTTTCATCAGCAAATTGAGCCCCGTAGATGCTATAGCCTAAAAGAGAAAAAGTCAGAACATTATTCATGCGGTTTATTTAAAACAACATTGAATAAATCAAAGAAGAACATACCACCAGTTCCATCTCCTTTAGTAAAATCTCCTCCCTGGATCATGAAATCTTTGATAACTCTATGAAACTTGCTGCCTTTGTATCCTTCCCCTGCCGGTTTCTGAGCGAGTTCGACAAAATTTTTCACAGTCTTGGGAACGGTTTTACCGAACAGGCCAATTTCTATTCTTCCTGCATTTTCCCCGCCTATTTTAATGTCGAACCACACCTGAGAAAATCATGTTCAATTAACAAAAGCATCTAACAGTAGCACTTGACAACTGAACGTACGAGCATTGAACGACTCAGCAAATCTATGATGTTACTTTAACATATTTTTCAATTTTCAGTGTATTAATTTATTCAGCCTGAACTCGCGGTTAGATTAATACTTTTTAATTACTTTACCTTGTCGGTGACTCTGGGGCCCTTAGGTTTATTATCGGCACCGTTGCTAGAAGAAACTGCCGCGGTTAAAAAACCCAACAACAAAAGCAACCTCATCTTTAACATCAAAGCTGAAAATAAAAGTGGAAATTTAATGGTATTTAAGGTTAATGGCAGAGGACTACAGAAACGTAACGTTACCCTTCTACTTTTAACGAAGAACGGTAATCGATAACTGGTACACTGGACTCCATCGATGGCTTGCACCTGGTCCGCACTGCCCTCTCCGGCCGCGCAGCGTACTAGCGGCGGGAGCAGCGCGGAATTCGAATCGCTCGAGGGGCAGAATGGATTTCCTAAAGAAAATAAATATTTATATACAAAAACAATTAATGA